>NW_026914632.1:0-600000 GCF_034315485.1 Pezoporus occidentalis
CACGTGACGGGTGCCGGATTAGCTGGGTGGCTGCGGCTGCTCCCTGCTGCGCCGAAAATCCCAACCCGCAGTGCCGGCTGCACCGCCGCACTGAGATGGCGGCCGCGCTGGGCTTTGCTGCTGCGCCATCTCTGAGAGCAGGTTCTGGCAAGCGTTGCTCCCCGCCGTGGAGATGGTGAGAGTCCAGTACGAGAAGGTTTAGGCATCGCTTCTGTTGACTGCCCCTAGAGAGCCACTTTCACCTGGTGGAGAGTCTTTGCTTACTGTTCAAATAAGAATCGGGCTTTAAGCTCATGTTGTTGCTTGGATCAACTAGAGGTCAGATTTTCAGTAGTAGCTTTGCAGAGTAGTACAAGTCCTGCCATGAGAGGATTTTTCGGAGTGTGAGTGTCCTAAATGGCACCACACGCAACTGAACACTTAAGAGTGCCTTGGTTTCTTTGCTTTGGGTTGATTCACGTCATATTGGAAGACACTTTTGTGCAGTTGGTATTGCATAAAATCTAATTGTATTTAAGCATGTCTTATTTTTTCCAAGTAAGTTTCTAATTTGCCATGCAGGCAAACAACTGTAATAAGTTGGTACTTTAAGCTGTGTTAGTTGCTCACTGCCTTCTGCTGAAGAGTCCGTATTGTGTTTGATTTAAAACATTTGGGTTATTCGCAGTAGTGCCTGAGCTGAAATACCTTTTGGTAGACTTTACTGTGAGTCTGAAGGCTGCAAATGAAGTTTTAGAAAAGCAAATGCAAAAAGCGTGCTTGTCAAAGTAATTGTAGGAAGAAAGTCACGTGATATTTTTTGAGCATAGCTCCCCCAAATATGAAGACAGTAATGTTCTGATAATACTCATGTAGACACTCAGAGGATTTCTTTCAACTGCAAGTGAAGTGCCTGACTGAATTTGTATTATTTGGGCTGTAGCTCTAAAGTGAGGGGGGAAGGGAAGTTGATTTCAGTCAGAATGCACTTGTCTGGACTGAAAGAATATTTTAAATGTTTAGTCTGCATAGTGTTTGTAGAAGTATGTGGTATTTGATTCGGGGAGTGTAAGATAACTCATTTAGTCTTGCCTGCTGCTCATGTGGTTTGTGGTGGTGCATATGAAGACAGTTGAAAATGGTCTGACTTTTTGGCTCTTGTTTACAAGAGATGTAACTGGCACTATAAACAAATTTCTTTGCAGCAGTAACTTCATGGAACACTGTTTGCCCTTGATAAGCAAAAGGGCTTTTTGTATCTCAGCACAAATTTGTAATACAACACGTTGATACTTGTTTTATTTCTTTTAGTTTTCTGGTCTAGACTTGAATTCCTCAGACTCTCAGAGTGAAGGAAGCTCTTCAAGCAGTAAGTACATGCAAATTCTCAATTTTACAAGCAGTTTAAAAATCAAGGGTTTTATAGCTGTGAAACAAATTTCTGAAGCCAGGATTTGCAGAGGATGATGGGAAGAACTGGGGAGGTTGCCAGTTAAGTTTGCTTTGGAAATTCTGTATACTTAAGTATGAGCACTTAATTTAGCAGTGGTATGGCACGTGTATGTTTAAGTACTTAAGTGACTTGAGACAATTTTTGCTGTTCTAACTGTCCAAGGTTTTCTGTTGCCTCTAGCCAAACAACGGAGGCTACTGATTATACTACTATTAAGATAATCTGTTTTTTCAAACTATCCAGCTAGAGTTGGAATGCTGGTAAAACTTCCAACTGTACTAATCTTGGTGGAGTAGAAACTGCAATCTCTGAAATGCAGGGCTTAAGTCTCTACATTAGGAAGACATGAATCTTCCTGGAATTCACATTTAGCTTGTGCCTGGTACACTCTTATTGATGTTGCTTAGCAGACAGATGCGTCTGGATTGTAAATGAAGAATGCTATTCAGAAGCAGTTACATGTGGCTTCTGGTTTGATCTGAGCTGAACTGTAGGGGATGGTTGAATTCAAGGGGAAGGAGAAATACTGGTAGTATTCGTACTTGTGAGTGCCAGTACTTGAATGACACAGTGAAAATTGTAAGCTACTCAAATATCTGGCACTAGCTTGTGCCTTAATGAGTTCTAGGAGGACAGGCTTTCGTCATAAACACTTAACATCCATAAAGGGCCTGTATGACTTGGTCGAATAAATAGCAAAGATATTTGTGTCTTTAAAAAACAACAACAACAAAAAAAGCACACCCCAACAAACCAAAACCCAAACCACACCTGCATAACTATGCAGGAACTTAAGTCTTCACTGCATTGGTCAGCCTTGCTGTATTAAAGGAGTCTTGTTTAAAGATGCTGTAAAGGGCCTTAGAGCCTGTGAGGCATACAAATTTTTTTTTTTTTTCCTAATGTTCTTAACAAGGACTTGCTGAAGGACTAGTATCTCAAATTGGTAATGCTGCAGTCTTGTAATGTTACTTTTCTTTTGTCCTTTAGAAGGCCGATACATTCCTCCTCACTTGCGGAACAGGGAGGCTTCAAAACAGGGTATGTATCAGAAATACAGGGCATCACTTGCATTCTTGGCCTCCTAAATCTCTGGGAACAGGCAGTTAAAGGCTTTGATAATGCTGTTATAGGTGGTTGTACAGACTGGTTGACTGTTCTCTGCAAAACGCTGCAACTTAAATCTTTGCTTTAGTGCGCCATTCTTAGTTCCTTCACCAAGTTGTACTCAAGTTCAGTACGTGACTGGCAAAATACCTTCCATATCTCATTAAGCAGTCAGCTGACTAAAGCAAGATGGAGTCTCCTGTCTTAGCTTGACTAGCTCTGATAACTTGAGAATTTTAATGCATTTAAGGAGTACCAGTTTCTGTTTCTGACTGATGTGTAACTTGTAGTAATTGGTTGCTTAGTATAAACAAATAGCACAGTTTCAGTTTGTAAATGGATGTTTACACAAATTGCTCTTAACTGGGGGAGCATGAGAAACCAGTTAAGAGAGGCTGTCTTAATTTAGCTTCTTGCAACAGAAAAAAGGAAGTCCATCCTTTTTTCAGAAGGAAATGCAGGATGCTGGTGAAGGAAACAGGAAACATATGAGCTGTGTTGGTCTTATTTACATGGGAGTTCTCAGAAATGGCCTTTGTATCTTGCATTTTATTTTCTAAATGGAAGAGAATGAAGAAGAAATGTTTTGTGGAGCGCTTTGGTGGAGTAAGATGTGAAGATTGCAGATGCTGCACCATGCGTTATTGTCTAATGACTTGTATAGATACTAAAACATTTCATCTGACATCTGTTGAGATACTTCAAAGGAGCTCAAATATTTTCTGCTATGCAGCAACTTAAGGAGTTGAAAGTCTCATAGTATGGGAAGACTTTGATCTCATCTATTTCTAAAGCAGCGGACTTTCACAGATTGTCTTTTCAATACTTCAAGAGCACTTCATCAGGAGCGGGTGGGAGGGAGACTATTGAAATAAGTGCTGATAGTACTTGGGGAGCTATGTAACTTTAAATTTGACTAGATGAAAAACATTTCGTTGTAATTTTACGCCATTTGAGGAAACATCAGTTTTTTTTGTGTTTCTGTTTTTTGAGCTTTTTTTTTTTGGTCTTTCTTTTGCATGTGTCCAAGCTAGCATAGTGTGTATGTGCGTTTGTGTCTTGGGAGGTGTTTGGATGGAAGGGGAAGAGGGGGTGTTTTTTTAACCTAAAAGAAGCATGGCTTGAAGCACCAAATGATGAGCAGCTCTGTTACCAGAGCTGACTATTTTGGGGAAAGTAGAGGGATTGTTCTGCAGTTCAGTGCTCTTGAAGTTCCCAGTTGCATAAACTTCGTATATGGGCAGTCTTTCCAGAAATAACTAACTAAATCTGAGGGGAATTTGCAGGTTTCTCAAAAGCAGGGAACAACTTAAAGTTGGCTTGTAAACATTTGCTATACATATATTTCCTTTCCCTGTGTGGTAATTTGTACTAAATTCCAGCTTATTTTTGGGGGGATACCAGATAGAATCGTAGAATAGTTAGGGCTGGAAAGGACCTTAAGATCATCTACTTCCAAAACCCCTGCCATGGGCTGCGACACCTCGCACTAAACCATGCCACCCAAGGCTCTGTCCAGCCTGGCCTTGAACACCGCCAGGGATGGCGCATTCTCAACTTCCCTGGGCAACCTATTCCAGTGCCTCACCACCCTTACAGTAAAGAACTTCCTTCTATCCAATCTAAACTTCCCCTGTTTTAAGTTTTAACCCATTACTCCTTGTTCTATCACTACAGTCCCTAGATACAGAAGGATACTTTAGTCTTAACCCTTGAGTTCATATCATGACCTGTTATGTGTAGGATTGTCACTGTCCATTATGTGCAAGACCATAGTTCAGGCACTGCATTGTGCATGTGATTATTTGGCTTTTCTGGGAGCTTCAAGCTTCACCTTGCAAAAAGCTATAAAAGTCTTGAAACTAATTTGGCCCATGGTTTATTCACTTATTAGAACATAGGTTGCCACCTTCCTTTGGTAGACATCACACTTCAAAGCTTCCTTTAAATATGATTGAGTATCACATCACTAAACTCCTCATGGCTCCCTGTGACAAGCTTCATGATGGCTAAATTGAAAAGCTGCAGCTCCAGGCCCCCTGCTGAGAAGGAAAGTGGGTATCATCAGTACAGGGATCTAAAGCAGAGATGTTTTATAGGGTGGTTTGGTGCCTGTTACATGCTTGCACTTTCATGAAAGTTATGTTTGCTTCTGTTGTTTACATCTAAATTAACAATTGCTTCTTTTGCTGTGCTAAAGTTGTTCTGTATTGCTAAATACTCCAATGAGCAGCTTGTAAAGATTGCATCAGGGTTTTTTTCAAGGTATAGCGAGTAATAGTCAGGAGATGTTGGATAACAGTGGTATTTGACCATACAGTAAAATTGTTGATGCAGCCTTACAAGTGTAGTAACCTGATAAAATGCTCTTGGGTGTAAAAATCAGTCTATTTGGAACCATATTTCAGTAATCTAGTAGAATTGTCTTGCTCGTGTACCATAACCTTGTGGACTTCTGTGGTAGTGTTAACTAACTTACTTTATTTAAAAAATTGAATTATTTGTCCTGTGTGGTGTTCTTAGACATTCTCTAGACACAAATAGTGTATAGTTTCTAGCTTGTGATTCTAATTTTCCTCTGTAGCTGATGATGGTATAGTAATTCATGGACACCTTTAAAGTTGCACAATTGGCTTAATTGCAGCCAGAGAAATCACTTAAGGCTGTTGACTTGTTACTTCAAGATCAGTTGCTTCCTGTGTCCCTGAAGAACTGAGGATATTTCAATAGGTATTGACAGGGGAAGGACACTCAGGGATATAAAGTATTTCTGTTTTAAACTCTTGCATTGCTAGCTTCAGCATGGTCTTTCCATATACCTGCAGATCTGTCCCTCTTGTAATACAGATCTGCTGCTTGTACCTGGGAACAAGAGAGTACATAACTGCAGGTAGTAAGAGTATGCATAAAAATGTCTTTAGGCCACTTAATGTCAGTTCTGTTTATATGGAGCTTGGTATGCAGGCCTCCCTGGTCTAAAATTCTTGCTTCCATGAGCTTGACTTGATAACACCAAGTCTTGTCATGTTATTTTCTTGTTAAACTTGCTGGAAGATGCTCTTGGATATTTAAAGTCTCATCTGATCTATAGTAGTGCAAGGAGTAGCTGTTAGAACTTAAGAATGTTACAAAATGCAAATTAAAATGCTGATTGAGGATAAGCATTGGCAATTCTACCATTCTTCATGGGTGCAAGAACTAAAAAATAGCTTTGGAAGCTCATTACGTTACTGAACTCCAGATTTATCCTTTTGGTGAGAAATGTGTGCTGGATTCAATATATGCAGGCTTTTACTTAACCAACTCCCTTTACCCACCTCGATGTTTTTAGAGAATTTCCTGATAATTCTTGTATGGACTTGTGATCATCCTTTGCTTTAGAGAAGTCAGCCTGTGGTCTGTCATGTGTTGTCTCAGTGAATTTGCTTTAGATTTATTTTGCCATGTGTTCTACATAAAGTTTTCTTCTGCTAGCTGATTGCTTTGAAGTGACTTGTATGGCTTGGACCTCTGTTCTCTGCCCATCCACAAGTAAAATAGGAATGCCAAAGGGAATTAATGGTCCTAATGGTCAAGCAGGGTGTTGTATATACAGGCATTTGTTAAAGACTTGGTCTCAAAGTTGCTGTGCTACCTTAAAGAAAAATGTGGCAAGGTAGCAGCTTCAGAAACTACTTCAAGCTAGATGAGTAAGCTTACTTTTGTATGTTATTTGGACTATATAGTTTTAGAATCATAGAATAGTTAGGGTTGGAAAGGACCTTAAGATCATCTAGTTCTAACCCCCCTACCATGGGCAGGGACACCTCACACTAAACCATGTCACCCAAGGCTCTGTTCAGCCTGGACTTGAACACCACTAGGGAGGGAGCATTCACAACTTCCTTGGGCAACTGATTCCAGTGCCTCACCACCCCTGCAGTAAAGAACTTCCTCCTTGTATCCAATCTAAGCTTCCTGTGGTTAAGTTTGAACCTGTTACCTACCCCTTGTCCTATCACTACAGTCCCTAATGAAGAGTCCCTCCCCAGCATCCTTATAGGCCCCCTTCAGATACTGTAAGGCTGCTATGAGGTCTCCATGCAGCCTTCTCCAGGCTGAATGGCCCCAACTTTCTCAGCCTGCCTTCATACAGGAGGTGCTCCAGTCCCCTGATCATCCTCGTGGCCCTCCTCTGCACTTGTTCCAACAACTTTTGATTCCTTTCTGGAACTTTTCAAACTTCATAAAAGATCTGAATTTAATACAGCATGAACCCTTTGTTTTTTCTGGTTTTTTTTTTGCTAATGAGGAACTACATCTATATATTCCTAAAGGTTGCTGTCATTACAACTATTGTTAGGTCTCTTGACATGAAGATGTACCCCAGTAATTTTAGTGTGGTTTGAAAGTTACTCATACTGAAATCTGGGTTTAGATACTTTTCTAAACAAGCTACAGACAACTTTCTCCTGCATTAATGAAGTAATTATGGTATTCTTGATGTTCTGTCAGAAGTCTCTCTGTGTGAAGTTAATTCATCCTTAAGAACTAAACTAGGATTCTTAAGTAGACCATGTAATGTATAGCTAAAATACCCTTTTCTGCCAGGTTTTGATAGTGGTGGCTGGAGTTCTAGCAGAGACAAGGATGCATACAGCAGCTTTGGTGCACGGTCTGACCGTGGAGCAAAATCAAGCTTCTTTGACCGTGGAAATGGATCCAGAGGAGGAAGGCAAGTACTTATTTCTCTGGGTGGTGCGTACAAAGTCTGTCATGGTTTTAGTAGTGCCTCTATAATCTTGATGATAAAGTTAGAGTTCTAGGTGTGAATGACAGGATAAAGTAGCAGGAACCTGGGAGGGGAGCAGAAAGAGAACCTTGCTTTTAAAGGTACATGAGTTCCAGGATGGGAAGATCACATATGTTGCAAAGTGTGTCCTGTAGTCTACCACCAGCCACTCACTGGCAGCTGTAGTGACTTGCTGACCTTAACATTCCACCAAAAGACTGCTAGATGGATTTCTGTTTGGAACAGTTGGAACTGTTTGGAACATAGAAAATATATGAAAATAGTTTTTTTTTTTTCCTAATTTCAGCATTTTTTCCTTGTTTAAAAAGTGTAGTTAATAAAACTGGGTGAGACTCTTGCAGGTTCTCTACCTTACTTGATCAGTCTTACACACATCATGCGTTGTATGCACAAGTGTGGTGAGAGTGACCTTTATCGACTAGTAAAGGTGACGCTAGTCCTGTATCCAGAGTTTTCTCAAACATGACTTACCAGACCCAAAAACTTAACAGTTGAGGTAAGGACTTCTTCCACCTTCTTTTTCTGAGTCAGTGGTACAGGTAAGATCATTTATAAAATAATGTGACATGTAATTACTGTATTTGTTTTGGTCACATTCATGATGGGGGAATAAAGGAAAAAATTGCAGCACTCAAGGGTTTTGTCTGGATGTGTGGAGCCGAAGTAAAATGAGGGTTGGAGAAAGGGAGGGGGTACCAGATAAGTGTCTCCTAAGATGTTGTAAGTGGAGCTTCCTACAAAAAATAGTGAAGACAGGGCAACTTGAGCTGCAGCTCTGCTGGCAGATAACTGATCCTTTACATTTGTTAGACTTGACTAAATCAAAATGGTGATAGAAGACACATTCAGTGTGTTAAGATAACCTAAGCTGTGAAATCATGACAGTCTGAGACAGAATGCATGACCTAGTCTGATGGCTGGGACTACACTCCTTTCAGTTCATGGGTGGGAAAACAAGTACAGATAATCAGATGGCTTTAAGTTGTTCTACAGTTGTATATGTGATACACAGAGCATACACTACTAGGTTATTATAACTTTAATTTTGTATGTCAGAAAACCCTGTTGCTCAGGATTGGTGGCCTGACATTCTTGCTGTGTTTAGATATGAAGAGCGTGGAAGAGGTGGTGACTATGACAGGAGCGGCTTTGGCAGATTTGACCGTGGTGGGAATAGCCGCTGGTCTGACAAATCAGATGAAGATGACTGGTCAAAGCCTCTTCCCCCAAGTGAGCGCCTGGAACAGTAAGTAATGTATATACTGTAAATTCACATGACAGAGTCAGTTGATGTGTCTAGCAAGTAAAATACTTCTCTTCTGTTTGCAGGGAGCTATTTTCAGGAAGCAATACTGGCATTAACTTTGAAAAATATGATGATATTCCTGTTGAAGCAACAGGCAGCAACTGTCCTCCACATATTGAAAGTGTAAGTTAGTTGGTTGTTTTTTTTTGTTTGGTTTTTTTTTTGGTGTTTTTTATAAATCTGGTTTGCTAATATATTTAATAGTGACTGTTATTTGATGTCATGCTGTCTTAAATTGAGGGAGGAAGGGGAGATGTTGTCTTGCCTTCCTACAGCTAAGCTGTTTTTCAGAGGAGGGTTGTATGTAATGAACCAAGACATAAGAGCAGTTATGTAAGCATGTTAACACACACAGGTCGCTTGTAGTTGACTTGTCTTTAAACAGTAAACATGTAAAGAAGTAAAAGTGCTTGGAGGAGGTGGTGTAGTTTATACTTTCAGGCTTTTCAAGGATCACTTGTGATTGGACTAAGTAACTACCAGACTCTTGGTAACTTGTTCTTGAGTATCCGTAAACTTAATAGGCAAGCTCTATAGTAAGAGATGAATCAAAAGCTACTTTACAGATGACTTCTTAGACTGAATGTTGTACTACGGTGGCTGAAGGGAAGCATCCTCATGCTACTCATTTTAAATATCTTTCAGTTCAGTGATGTTGACATGGGAGAAATTATTATGGGAAACATTGAGCTCACACGCTACACCCGTCCTACTCCAGTCCAGAAACATGCAATACCTATTATTAAAGAAAAGAGAGACTTGATGGCCTGTGCTCAGACAGGTAAGTTAGTAACTCTACTGTTCAGTTCTTAGTAGGAATAGGGTCTTGTATTTCTCAAGCTGCAGGTAAGAGGCCTGTAAGTAGTAGTGTTCTCTTAGGAGTATACTGAAATACCTGCAGTGATGGAAACTAGCTAGCTTTATTCTTGGAACTGCTTCAGATGTGGCTTGACTGCGTTTACTGTGTTTGTCCTCAGAGAAATGTTCATGGCTTAAATCACATTCACCTTGCAGTTTTGTGGTGCAAAGTGACAAGTCTTTCGTAGAGAAACTCTGCTGTCAGAGGAGTGCATTCCATTGGCATAGGCAGTATCCATATACTAGTGCAGATGTTACTGGGTATATGCTGGTGGTACAAAATTAGTGCTGTAGTTGATAATATAGTAGCTTTGAAAATGACTGTTAATACTGAATTGTATCCTAATAGGGTCTGGGAAAACAGCTGCATTTCTTCTGCCAATACTGAGCCAGATCTATGCAGATGGCCCTGGTGATGCCTTGAGAGCTATGAAGGCAAGTACCTAAACCTCAGTCTTGGAAAAGCTATGACTAATGTGTATTTTTACGCTGTATGTTGTTGGTATCTGCTACTGAACGCAATAGGTGGTCTTAAATGTCATCATTACTTTGGGTAGGATAGGTAAGCTTCTTGCCTTCTAAAAGACAAGCTATTCCCCTTGAAAAAATACAGGCTGTGAAACCTTTTTCCTTTCTAAAGAGTTGATATCTGTAACTAATTGTTTGAGTATTTTTTGTTGTTGCCTGGGCTTTAAAGATGCTTCCCTTTCTACAGAAAACCTATGAGGTCACACATGTCTTATGTTGTAGCGACTTTGGGATAGGAAGTAACAGGTTTTATACAGCTATTTCTCAGCTGCTTAAGTAACAGTGCAGGTTGTAGACCTGAGAGTTACCAGCAGCTGAATCTTGGGTACTGGAGTTACGGCAGTCTTGAGATGCAGTGCTTAAAACAAGTTTGCTCTCAGTCATGCTTTTTCTTGTTAAGACAAACTTGGTGACCCATCTTCAGTATTGCCTGTAACAGCTGTTCTAATTTCCTCTTGCATTTGAGGAATTCAGAGTATTTCTTCTTACTCTTCAGGAGAATGGGAGGTATGGGCGCCGCAAGCAATATCCAATCTCGCTGGTCTTGGCTCCCACTAGAGAACTGGCTGTGCAGATCTACGAGGAAGCCAGAAAGGTATATCTAGGAGTTCATCCTTCTAAAAATGCTTAAGTGCAGTTTTCCTTTGAGCTAATTTACTTTGCTTTGTAGTTTGCATACCGTTCCAGAGTTCGTCCCTGCGTTGTATATGGTGGTGCAGACATTGGTCAGCAGATACGCGACTTAGAACGTGGATGTCACTTGCTTGTAGCAACTCCAGGACGACTGGTTGATATGATGGAGAGGGGAAAGATTGGACTGGATTTCTGCAAGTAAGTGAAGTGTTCTTGGCCACATACAAGTGTCTTGGCAGCTGGAAGCTACCTTCTAAAGTGAGATCTGGGCTTAATGACCCAAGTTCTGCCTTTTGGACTGTGTGAACACCTAGTTGAGAACTTCGGTGCTGTGTTACAGATTAAAGAAAAAGCTCTGAAGAATAACTTTTTTTATTATTATTTAGGTACCTAGTGCTTGATGAGGCTGACAGAATGCTTGATATGGGGTTTGAACCTCAAATTCGTCGAATTGTTGAACAAGATACTATGCCACCAAAGGGGGTTCGTCATACCATGATGTTCAGTGCTACTTTCCCCAAGGAAATCCAGGTACTTGACGGAGCTCTAAAATTTTAAGAGCTCACAGGCCAGATTTCAGCCCTGGAAGGCATAAAAACTGATTGGATTTTTTTTTTTTTTTTGTCCATCTTCTCTATTTCAGATGCTTGCTCGTGACTTCCTTGATGAATATATCTTTCTGGCTGTAGGCAGAGTAGGTTCTACATCTGAGAATATCACACAGAAAGTAGTATGGGTGGAAGAGTCAGACAAACGATCGTTTCTGCTTGACCTGCTGAATGCCACAGGTAAAGACCACTCTCAGATAAGCAAATAAGGCAAAGCTCTGATGAGGCAAATATAATGACTCAAGTAATAAGAACTTCTGTTGAGTAGGTAAATAAAAGGATATTTCCTTCAAATGCCGTGAATATAGTGCACTGGCTAGATGACAGTTTTAAGTGGATATAAGCTCTTCTCGTAATATGGAATGGGGATAGGGAGCTCTAGGATCTTCAGTTTAGAATAAACAAGAGTGAAGAACTGAAACTGCCTTTTACCCACATGGTGGAGTCAATGCTACTTGCACAGCTCTTCTGCTAACCCATGCTTCAATTATTGTTAGGCAAGGATTCCTTGACTCTGGTGTTTGTGGAAACTAAAAAGGGTGCAGATGCTCTTGAGGACTTCTTGTACCATGAAGGATATGCCTGTACAAGCATACATGGAGATCGTTCTCAGAGAGACAGAGAGGAAGCACTGCATCAGTTCCGTTCGGGCAAGAGCCCAATTCTTGTTGCCACAGCAGTAAGTAAAATCAATGACACTTGAGCCAGTAAGCGTATTTACTCGGCTTGTGGAATTTTACTAAGATCTGATTTAATCCTTTGACCACTAGGTAGCAGCAAGAGGACTGGATATCTCAAATGTAAAGCATGTCATAAACTTTGACTTGCCAAGCGACATTGAAGAGTATGTACATCGTATTGGACGTACAGGCCGTGTAGGAAACCTTGGTAAGTAAGTTAAAGAATTTTCATAGGCAGTACATCATACCAAAGTTGGTAGTTGTACTGCATTGGCTAAGCAGCAAATTCCAAGTAAGCATTTGAGAGAAGCCCATGTGCTGCCTTCTGTGACCCGGAACTGGTTCATGCTATCTAGCCAGTGTGGAAAGTAACCTGTTCCTTTAGGTAGTGTTTTTGTTGCTGTTAATAAGCTCTGATACAGCTAAGCTTGGTATCTTGTGTTTTTAAGACTCCTGTGCTTAGCCAAGGGTTTTTTGACTAGCTGTGGTGGAATAATGGTCTTAAATGGCTTTCTCTTCAGGTAATTCTAGTGTTCTCAAGTTTGGCAGTAAGGAATCTGATTCTAGTCACAGCTGCAGGTGGAGTGTGAAATTGGTTTAAGTGCTGTAGTGTACTTGTGTGGGGCTAAAACTGAATGTTTACTTCAGGTCTTGCCACCTCATTCTTCAATGAGAGGAACATAAACATCACCAAGGACTTGCTTGATCTTCTTGTTGAGGCTAAGCAAGAAGTACCATCTTGGCTGGAAAACATGGCTTATGAACAACATCACAAAGGAGGTGGCAGCCGTGGACGATCTAAGAGGTAATGGTAACAACTTTAGCTAAAGGTATACTGAATCCATTATGAGAAGCATTTCTCTGACTTGCTTTCAGTCTACTAAAGGGAAGACAAACTAGTGGAGCCTAAACTGTGAGTTAAGTGCATCAGGAAGTGACAGCTTGATACGAATGCTTTCGTTCTATCTTATCAGGCAATTAATCTGTAAGATGTTCTCCTAGATACCGCTGAGGTAGAATGACATCAGCAAAAACTGCTTCAGAACTCCAAAAGCACTTACTAGTAATGCAGATCTGCATGTACTAGAAATATGCTTTCAGCAGCATTATTTTGATGTGTAGGAGGAAGTAGTGTATACCTCCTGACACAAAATGAGAAAGGCATGAGGGTTGGACTGCACATGTGAGGCCACTTGTAGAGTAGTCTGAGGAAACCTAAAAATGCTTTATAAGCTGGTAATAGAAAGCCATGTTCAATGGCTTAATGGGTTAGGAGGAGAAACAACCCTTCCTCTTAATGTAGTTAACATGACGCAACCACATGAATTACAGCTGTTTTGGGCGCGTTGGTTTTTTTTCTTCAGAAGTGTGTTTGGAAAATGGTTTTCCTTTTCTGCAGTATGGAAGGTGGTCATAAATGCATCATGTGAATACCAAGATAGGTTTGGAAAAGATGTGGAGCACTTGCACTGAAGCAAGTCTTCCTGGGATCTGAGAAAGTAGTGCAACATGACAAGTGTAGTACAACCCTGCGTAAATAATTTTCCTTTGCCATCTGGAATGCCCTTTCCAGATAGCATTGGGATGCTTAATAAAGCTTGCTGAACTTAACACACATCCTAGTTACTGGCCAGCTGCAGTTGGTAACCAGAGCTGAAGAAATTTAGTACTTAAATCTCAATGTCTGCAGTGCTTTAAATACCATTGACTTGACTTTGTTTTCTTTCTTTATACAGCAGTAGGTTCAGTGGAGGATTTGGTGCCAGAGATTATCGAACAAGTAGTGGTTCTGGTAGCACTAGCTTTAGTAGCAGTCGATCAACCAGCAGCCGCATTGGAGGAAGTGGCAGCAGAGGATTTGGAGGTAAGAAAAACTGGGTAGGGAATGCTGGCAAATTGAAAGTCATATCCACAATGCTTGACTATAGTAAGACTTAAGGAGATAATGTTTAAATACGAGGCCAGCTGGTGCTTGCTGTTTCACAAAGTCTCAGCATTGTCCTTGGATCTAGACTAGAGCAAGTTACCTGCCTTTGCTTAATTTGATGCTACCTCTCTTTCCAGCACTTCAGTTTAATGTTGTGCATTTAACAGTACTTCTGGGTGCGTTATCTTTAATAGACAGTAGACATCTTGTTTGTGCCCTAGGCTGTTTTCTTCTTGGGAAGGCACAAGTCTTTAATGGGTTAATTAAGCATCACTTTCTCTTGCCTTTCATAGGTGGTGGTTATGGAGGCTTCTACAACAGTGATGGATATGGAGGAAACTATAACTCCCAGGGGGTTGACTGGTGGGGCAACTGAATCTGCTTGCAGCAGATATCCTACCAAACAAGCTAATATGGAAACCACATGTAACTTAGCCAGACTATACCTTGTGTAGCTTCAAGAACTCGCAGTACATTACCAGCTGTGATTCTCCACTGAAATTTTTTTTAAGGGAGCTCAAGGTCACAAGATGGAAACAAAGGAACAAGTAGCCCTATCTTGAAGGTGGTTTTGAAGACTCTATTGCTGTAGTCAGGATTAACTCCCCTCCCACCCATCCCCACCCAGAAACTGCATTTTGATTTTGTGACTGAGGATCATTTGTTTGTTAATGTACTGTGCCTTTAACTTTAGACAACTTTTATTTTGATGTCCTGTTGGCTCAGTAATGCTCAAGATATCAATTGTTTTGACAAAATAAAAATTACTGAACTTGGGCTAAAATCAAACCTTGGCACACAGGTGTGATACAACTTAAACAGGAATCACTGATTCATCCATAATACTACAAAGAAAAACTTATGCGGTAGCCTGCATTAGGGCTTTTGGTATCTGCAGATTTGAAAAATAAAAACATCTTGAAGCATATCAATGCAATTAGTTTCTAATGTGGCAAAACTGTACTAAGTTAAAGTTCTGATTTGCTCACTCTATCCTGGATAGGTACTTAGAACCTGATAGCCTTTAATAAGCCATTCCAGTCATGATGAGATGATGTATGGGTACATGCATACATTAAAAGCACTGTTTTTGAAGTTAATGCAAGCAAATACAGCAATTCCTTTTTCAATATTTAGGCAGATCATTAATGTGAGCTAGCCAAATGTGGGCAGAACATTACAGGGAACGTTTAAAGGTCTGATAACTTGAAATAGTTTTTAGGAGAATTCATCTACTTAGACTTTTTAAAATGCCTGCCATATGAAATTGAAATGGTAGAATGGCTGACCATGGCAGTGATTGGCCCTCCTTAAGGGCCTGACTGAATTTTTGGTCTAATAACGCATGCTAGTGTTGATGTTTTTTGGTCAAGAGGGTATGAACAGGAAGAATTATGCAGCAGGCTTTATTTTAATGCAGATTCACATTACTCTGTTCAAGCTGCGTGGAGATGTTAAACTGGCTTACTGTAGACTTTGTAAAATGGCTCCAGAAGAGTAACAAACAAACCTGAGATCACAGAGGTTGGAAATGTACATAAACTGCACAAGGTTTCAATTCTGCTATTAAGGTGCAGTTTTAGTCAGTTTTAGTTGCATAGGTTTCCATTGTATTTATAGTCTGTTTATGCTAAATCTGGCCAAAGATAAGTATTGTCCACCAGAAAAACGCCTCTGCCACGTGGGATTTCTGTGCTGATTTTGTGGCCGGAACCGTTAACAACTAATCTGCAGTGGCACAGGAAAATGGCAAAAATCTCCTAAAGTGCAATAGATTTTTTCAAGTGTATTGTGCCTTGTTCTAAAACTTTTATTAAGTAGGTGCACTTGACAGTATTGAGGTCATTTGTTATGGTGCTATTTCAAGTCTAGGTTTAGGCCCTTGTACATTTTGCCCATAACTTTTTACAAAATACTTCTTTTATTGCACATTCAGAGAATTTTATATATGTCTTGTGTGCGTGTCCTTAACTTCCAATCTTATTTTGTCTCTTGGAGATTGAACGCAGCTTGTTTAAGGAGAAGGAAATAGATTCTAAAACTTATTTGGGACCATGGGAATGATAGCTGGGAAGAAAACTATTTGCACACGACAGATTTCTAGATACTTTTTGCTGCTAGTTTTGTGTAATATTTATTGAACATTTTTGACAAATATTTATTTTTGTAAGCCTAAAAGTGATTCTTTGAAAGTTTAAAGAAACTTGACCAAAAGACAGTACAAAAACACTGGCACTTGAATGTTGAATGTCACCGTATGCGTGAAATTATATATTTCGGGGTAGTGTGAGCTTTTAATGTTTAAGTCATATTAAACTCTTAAGTCAAATTAAGCAGACCCGGCATTGGCAGTGTAGCCATAACTTTCTGATAGGTAAAACAAAAAATTGGCAACTTAAAATTGAACATGCCAAGGTTTTGATACACTTGTCTTAAGATATTAATGAAACACTTCGAAACACTGATGTGAAGTGTCCAGATTCTCAGATGTTTGTTGCGTGAGTTTTGTTTAGTTGTGTGTTATTTTTTATTTTATTTTTTTTTCAGTGAATGTCTGGCACATTGCAATCCTCAAAACATGTGGTTATCTTTGTTGTATTGGCATAATCAGTGACTTGTGCATTTTAGCAAGTTTTATCAGCCAGCAATATTTTCAGTTCAGATACAAGGATTCAAAACAATATGCAAGAATGGATTTAAACTTGCTGAATGTGAAAATTGAGTTTCAAGTCACTGTAGGTTTAGAATTGCTTATTGTATTAGTTTAGATGCTAGCACTGCATGTGCTGTGCATATTCTTGATTTTATTAAATAAAAAAGTTGAACTGCACAGTCTATTCGTTTGTGAAGCGTCACTCTTCTGGTTTACAAGATATGTAGCCTGACTAGTCTCATGCATGTGCAACTCTGGAAGCAGGTGGATCTAGTGTGGTACGCATCAGTGTGGTGATCAGTGGCAGCTAGGATCAGGGTTACAGCTGTAGCATCTTTCAAGTACCTTGTGCCCCACAGTGTTAGGTACATGTACAGGTTGTCTAGAGAAGCTAACAGAGCTGGGACAGATAAGGTTGTAATCCTGTTGCTGTTTCAGTAACCTAGTAAAAGCTTGCTCAGGCTTGATTCCTCAGCCATTCAACGTTGGGTACTTCACACAGTTGTGCTTCTGAACTTGGTAAAGGTGCCTTAGACAGCTTTAAATTTGATGTCTTGCCTGTTGATTTTTGCTAGGCCACCTTGCTGAAAACAAGCATGTATAAGAAGTGCAGTGCATGTTCTTTCCAAAAGAAATGTGCTTCCCCCCTCAGTAAACACATACCCAATACTCTCAGTTTTCGTTCGGTTTTCTAAAGCTAAGCAATGAGATTGGGCTGGAATGAGGTTAAATACTGGAATATTCAAGGGGTTACAGTGGAAGGTGTAGGTCCTGTTGTTTCCAGTCTACCTTTGAAGCTAGATAAAAGCTTTGCTTTGTTTAGAAGGAATTCAGATCTGTGCTGTCCTGACTGCAGAAGCTATTGAATTCCCAGTGGAGTAGAGGAGAGGAAAGCAGTGCCTGGGAGAAAGTGCACTTGCAGTCATGGATCCATATAGTGCACATGGTAACTGGTATCTTCCCTACTCTGTACATTGCTAATCCATACTATGTATGGGCCCTGAAGAACTATGGGAAGGAGGAGATAAGCATGATGACTCATACAAGGTAGCTTGTTGGAGGACCTGCTTTGAGTGCGCTGACTGTGGACCACACTAAATTTACCTGCTCTAGACTTGCACTGACTTACCAGCCTCATCGTGCAGGGCTTTGTGTTGTCATGCTATGTCCCTGGATGTGCAACAAGCACTTAAGTACTTTCCCAAAGCTCTAACCTGGCATTTCCCCCACCCCGCGTTGTATATCATGTCGCTAAGGTCTGAGGCAGACAGAACCACAGGTAGGAGATGCGCTGAGTGCAGTAATGTGCACCATGGAGGTGGCCTGTGGGATCTGGAAGTCAAGCTTTGAGTGTAAAGTTTTGTGTTCTATGCTAGAGTATGAGGTTGTTCCTGGCAAAAGGTGTTCTAGAAAGTGCAGGCATGGCAGAAATCGGGAGGCAGCTGAAACCACAGGAGCACAGCAGAGCGGCTCTAGGCTAGATCTGAGAGCAGTGCTCTCCAGACTAGGGGTTGTGAAGGCAGTGGAATAGCTAGATCTGAGAGCAGTGCTCTCCAGACTAGGGGTTGTGAAGGCAGTGGAATGGTTAGTGTGAAGTATGGGGAGCGAATGAAAACTGAAGTCTGGTGCTCATGTGTGACAGGAATGCTTGGGAAGATTCTCTTCCATTGAGGCTGGAGAAAGGAACTTCTGGTGGTGTGAGGGTGTGTTGGGACACGTACTGCTAAGAGAAGCAGAGAGCATGTTCCCATGGTGTGAGTTTGTACTTCAGCACTGCAGTTAACTGAGTACTGGTAATTCTTTGCATATTGGGCAGCAAAATTTTTTCCTATGATAAATGGGGAAATAGTTTGGGAGTGGGTGGAGAAAACTGATCCTAAATTGTAAGATAAAGGCTGTGAAGTTAAATGGTGAAAATGATTACTGATACGCTTTAGACTGTGAAGTTACATTGTATCAGGCCTTTAAAACATGCAGTAAGTCGGGTAGTAAATGGCTGCCTATGCTGGTAAGTGGCAGAGGTTACAGTAAAAAGGCTGTGATGAAGCCTATTCTAGTTTCTGCCATTACTGGGACCTGTGCAGATCAGCAGTGGTCTTGAAACAACATCCATTTGACTGTGGTGACAGGGATGAGAAGGACTTAGATTAATGTTCTGTTGTAGATTTTCATGTAAGATGAAAGCAGTGGGGTTATTGGAGGAGTTTGGATATTGTTAGGTGCAAGCACAAAATCTCTAGGCAGTGATAGAGTGGAAAGCTGACTTGTGCAAGCAGAATGCTGCTGGGGCTTTCAGCACAGCAAGCAAACAGGAGTTGCACTGTATACATCATTAAAGCTGTGTGTCTGTAGCTGCCTGAGTTTGTGAATCCTCATCAAATGCAGTGTTCACTGTTGCTCATATTTATCAATGTGTTAGCCTGCAGCTAGTTGTTACAGTCTACATTGTATTACAGCTCTCAGGTGTTAGCTCTCATTCTTTGGAGGAAGAGAGCAAAGGGCAAGTCTGTAGTTTCATTCCTGCTTTGTGGTGAGCTCTTCCACTTTAGCGAACCTAGTTGCACTAGCACACAAGGACAGTCACAAGACAGTCGTAACTGGATTATTTTGAGGGGAAGAAGATTGCCAAGGCTGTAGAGATGACACCAATTATTGCATGAAACTATCTTGGTTACCACTTTGTGTCAGAAAACACACTAGTACAGATTCCATCTGGTTCTGCAACCTTGCTGGCTGGTTGACTTATTTGCCTTGTGCATAGCTTTGCTTGCCTGTGGCACTCGAGTAGTCCCAGGAAGTGGTCTGTGTAACTATTACTGTGTTCACAGAAACACTACTTGCCAAGCTGAAGTGACCACCTGATGGCTAACAAAGCAGGTCTAGGCCAGAACCAAGACCAGGAAAAGCATGAGTGGTGGGGGGGGGCCTTTGTCCACTCACTGATCTGCCACAACGGGGTCCTGTGCTGCTACCCTCAGTTCTTCCTGGGCATTATTTAGGGAAGGTCTGGAAAGGCTGTCAGTGCTATACATCTCTTGAGTCTTGGCTGTCCGTTTAGGATAAGGGTGGAAGGGAATTGTGTGTTTGGTCATCTGGGGCACTGCATCTCTGCTGGGAGTCTTTGTAAGCAATTGAAATCCTGCTCTAAACTTGGTGTTTTACCAAGAATAGGTTCACTCTTAGTCCTGCCACTTCAGGGGAATTTTACCATGTGTATCATCTGATTTGTTAGCAAAAAATACTGCTGTTAAAGGAATGACGTTGTTCAAATAGATGTTGAGAGCACAGATTGCACACTGCTGAATCTGATTAATCATCTTGTACAGGTTTCAGTTCAGCAACAGCATCAAATTGCATATTTGGTAGGATGAGCTTTGTTCCCACTGATATTTTATATAAACTGGAGTTCTCAAGTTGTGTTTATCACCAAGGGGCATGCTCTGATAGGCTAGGACTATAGGCTTTACAGGGAAGGCTGAAGTACAATCCGGAGTAATTTGATAGAAAACTGTTGGTGTTATGTGCTTAGATACTCAGTGCAGAAAACCCAGGTGTTGCTTCATAGAGGGACTTGAGTAGCAGAGTTTTTTCAGCGGGCAAGGACTGTATCTAATATCCTTCAGTTGATGACTCAGTGGGAAAGAAGGGGTAGTCATGAATTCAAAAAGGAAAAAGAAGAAAGGGTTAGGCAAAGACATTTCAGGCATCTGTTCCCAGCTGTGCTGCTCATCTGGGTTACCTGGTGCCAGTCACGTCGTCTGCTGCAGCTGATATCCTTGCCTTTTGCTTATCCTGTCAGTGTAAAACGTCAACTTTTTCAAGCAAGGGCTGCAGCATCCTATCCCATCTGTCATTTCACCTGGGGATTCTAGTTTCTACTTAAAAACAATAATTTGCAGGTAGATTGAGCTTAAAAACGAACAAAAAAATCACTGCCCAATAAGAGCCATGGTACACCTTAGCATATTCCTTGATTATTATAACAAGACAGATAAATGAGATTCCTGATAGCGTTTTTCAAGTAGCTGCTTTTGTTCTTTCTACTTCAACTTGCATTGTTTACCTTGCTTTCTATCTCTTTTATTTTGTAAGTACTGGTTTCTTCTTGCAGGCAACACAAACATTGCTTCTGATGGTGCTTAAGATCTCAGAGGTTGGTGAGATGGAAAGCATTTCTTGTGAAGCAACAGAAACGGACACTTGGGGCTATTTACAAAGAAGGCATGGCCAGAAATTAAGTGGACCAGGAGTCATAATTGAAGCTGTTAAATACCATTGGTATGCTGAGCTTAGTCAGAGATTAGACTCAGGTTATGGGAGGTATTCTCTGAAAAAAATGTAAACACTTGAAAACTGAAGACTGGTTTATGGAAGGAGAGTACCTCATTGTTGATCTATTCCAGCTTTCTCCTCTTTGTCTGTGTATGGAGGAGGTATGCTAGGGACTCTGTCTGAAAAGATTTTTACATGTACTTAATGATGTTATTTGTAGGTCTAAGAATATAATGGGATCATGTACTTGAAAGCATGATGAGTTTTCTAACTATTCAGCTAGTTCAGAGAAGGGGACACCCTCTTCTCACCGATCCTTAAACAGCTGAGGAAATCTGATAATTAGACCACTCCTGAATCACAATGTACTTTATGGACAAAATTGATTAATTCCCAGAAAAACTCAAGTGTTTGCCTATTTTATGTGCATAAATTAAAATGATAGGCCCACCTCAACAACTAGTGCTTTTGCACTGCTTCACGCAAGTAAGTCTCAGCATGCTTCAAGAAGGGAGGTCAGCCTTACCAGGAAACTGAGACCCAAAGCCATCAAGCAGGAGGGCAGTGGTCAAGTTAGAATCCAGAAGCCCAGCACTCCCCTAGGAGAGTGACCCCATGTTGCTCTTGTAGTGCAAGTATCAACTTCCTTTCATGATAACCTGGGGAGCTGGGAGCAGTGTGAGGCACTCTGTCTTAGCCTGGGAACTAATGTTCAGACTGCAGCCATTGCACTTGCCTTGGAGTCATTACTCTTTTAGTGGTAGCAGTTCCGTGGGAATCAAAGTTCCCCATGGAAGATAAGTCTTACAGTGGTTATCAGGAGTTTAGGAGTTGTTTTCTGCTGCTGGTCTGGTCTTCAGTTTAGCACAAGGGGTGATGCACCCTTTATTCCCATGTTGTACTCTTAAAGAAGTTAATTTCGACTTTGAAACACACTTTGACAGGGCCCACCCATGAAGTGAAGGCAAGTTTCAGTACATACAGCACAACAAGACAGCATTGCCATAAATAGTAGCAAATAGAGAGTTGAACCCTACAGTGCGCTACTGAATCTTCTGGCATGGGCTGTGCCATCGGATTATGAATATCTTAACAAGGACATCTCTGAGTCCTGGCTGATGTCTGCTTAAGCGAGTGTGCTCAATGAATGTCTACCTGATAACCACACCACCCGTCACTTCTCTAGAGCTTTTGCTAACTCAGTGGAGACTCTCCCAGGTTGCAGTAAAGGTCAAATAACTTCTCACTTTTTAGTTCCAATACCAGAATCTCATTCCCATGTACTTTGACCAATTTTTAAGTATTAAGGTTATAGCTCTGGCTTAGAAATCTGATCATCTTTCTTGATTCAAACCCACATGAACAGGCTGTAGATACCATGCACAGGTTTACCCCTACCTCAGTTTCAGCTTTTCAGCTGAAGGCATTGGATTGGAGGTGGGACTTGCAGCAATGCAAGCCTTTAAGAGTAAGTGAAATGAAGACTTGTCAGAATTACATAAATATCATAGATCATGCTTAGGGACAAGGAATGAGTTTCCACATGGACAGATGAATTGGAAATCCAAGTTCTTTTTTGTGTGGTGCATATTTTCCTAGCTATCCTGCCTGTTGAGTGGTTTTCCTTCTGCAATCACCAGATGCTGTGTGATTAGAGATTACTTTTATGCTGGGTTTTGCATCTATCAGTGTTTAGGTGAGGTATTAATTGCCAGCCATGAAGTTGGGGACAAACAGCTATTCATTGCCATGTTTGTGCTATTTGTCCCACTGGCTTAAAACCATTTTGTTTTCCTTCTGCCTTTCCTGATTCTTTCTACTGAGCACAAAACCCTGTACCTTCCTCTGAGTCTCTTATCCTTCCGAACCAGGTAACCCTTCCTTTTTTCCCAAACTCTGTCCACCGTTTGCAGCCTCTACTTGCTTTGGGTACTTTGAGAGATCTAACCGCTTTCTCAGAAGTCAGAAACTCCCTACTGTTGTGTGAAGGTCTCCTTTCAGGGGTGGGTGCGCCTACAGCTGCAGTGCTGTTCCCGGTGGCAAATCCATGTCTCCAGATAAAGAATTTGTAGGGCTGCTCAGGCAGGACCTCATAAAGTAACAGGCACTGTCTGGCCACAGGGACATGACTGTTCAAGGTTTGTCTCAGCAGAATTATTACTGTGGATTATTTAAACACAGCTCCTCCAGATCATTGAATGCTTTTAACTCAGAGCAGTAGCTGGCAGAACTGTAAATGCGTATGGCTGTCAAGTGTGCTTTTAGACCTCAAAAACTGCTTTGTGAGCTACTCATCACCTGGATTCTCATCAGTTCAGGAGAAGATAGAGCTGCATGTTGGGAAGCATTTTGTGGTTTTTTACTATTATTTTGTCAGTAGTATGAAAATACCAGAATGCAGCAACCGGTTAACCTCCAAAACAAAGAACCTACTTTATACTTGCATGTTATGTTTAATTTTGTTTATTAGAGCATGCTGTATTACTAAAATTAGACCTGGATGGGAGGACTCTTCCTGTTCCATGGAATCTTCCCAACTTTCCTCCCTTCCAATACAGGGCATAGGATCAGAACAGCAGTGTCTTTGATGTAACATTAACTCTGGGTTGGTTGATAATTTCAGGCTATTTGTTGTACTGCTCCCTTTATTAAAAATGACGTTAAAATGGTTTTAGTTTGTAAATAAAATTCTGGAAATACACTTTTTGTAATGAATGCCCAAGACTGACATTTTGACAATTCTGAACCACTTTTCACAGTGGCCCCATCTTGCAAATGTCTTTTGAAGTATCAGCATTTTCTACGAGCCACAAATCAGTTTTGTTGGAGCTCCTGAACAGTTCTATTGTCATTTCGTACCAGTGTGCAACACTGTGTTCTTTGTCGCAGTGTGACTCTAAATGTGTACCGCGTGTCACCAGCCTACAGTACCTTGGCTGTACCCAGGGTACTGCCGGTTCAAGGCCCGTGTGTGGGTGCCATTTGACAATGAAAACCTGGGGGTGAGCTGCTTCACTGCAGCGAGCAGTAGGGGCACCTGGGCTCACAGTGGTTTTGCCTTGTTATTCACTGTATTATTTTGCGTGTTCATTTTGCACAGTTAGCTCCAATTTACAGAAAGTACAGCCTCAGCAGCCTACGTGCTCGGTATATGGATTGTAGAGTATATCTGATTCAGAGGCCCATCCTGCTCCCAGAAATGTTACAGAGAAACATGTCTATTTGATTTCTGAGAACAAAAGTGGCCCTTTAAACTCCAGCTTCGCTTGTCTCCTTTTGTGTACTGTACACAGTGCTGAGGCCTACACAAGAGTTACATCATCTCAATGCTGTTGCAAAGCAGTTTTCTAAGCTTGGAGGAGACAGTTGAGGCAGTATTTCCAAAGCATCTTGACTCTTGGCTTACGTTCACTGCCATTTTCTTCAAAGGAAAGTTTCCTGTGGATGCTGAGTGGGAAGAAAATCAGTTCAGCAGCTCTCACCTCTTCTGATTTGGTGTTCCTGTTGGGCTGCTGAAGACAGTTCTTCCTCCATTGCCTCATGGGCTTAGCTGAAGGGTGGCTCTGTTTTAAGCCTCGAAGGTCAGCGAGTAGTTAGTAGTACTATTGTTACTTGCTGCTGTAAATGAGGCTTTTAGTGGGTATACCACCGGCTGGGGGGAACTATATTTTACTGACTGAAAAAGAGGACAGCTCAGTCTTGCTGCAGTAAGATGTGCCATAGGCTTTGCCCTCCGATGTCAATAGCAAAGTGGGAATAGGATGAAAGCTTTGGATCTTCCTACTTTAAAGACATGGGAAGACCATAACATCACAATCTGCATCCTGATCTGCGAGGCTGTGTGCTGTGGGGGCTAGGCTGGAAACAGTGGAGACGCTGGCTTGTAGGGGTGGTAGGAGAGATGGCAGCTGTGTACGTTGGCGCTGGTGCAAGCTGGATGCTGACGCTTGCAGGCTGGCAGGAGGCTATGCTTGATCAGCTTTGTGGGCAGAGAGAGTGTCCTGAATTAGTTAGTGCTGGCAAGAGCCGGAGTGAGAAAAATACTGTGAGACTGAAGCAGTGGATGGGAATCTTTCCTGGGCTTTCCACGCAGAGAAATGGAAGGGACTTCCCAGAGTCCCTTCTGCTCACAAGCTACATACTGCATTTTTCCTGTGAACATCTTTATATATCACTGAATTAATCTCTTGCTATGGAAGTGCCTCGGTTTCCTTCCTGATTCAGGGGCTATTTAGCTGTTTAACTGGTGGGTAGCTGTTGATACTCTTCACTCCTGTTGTTCCTCCTGAATGAGAGATTTGTGTTTCCTCACACTGAGAGGCAAGGGAAAGCGTGTGGCTGTGGGATGACACCTCCCACCCAGCTTGATTTAACCTGTGGTGCTGCCCTCAGAAGTAAGTCTGGAGCAGGTTGTGCTCTGCCCTTTCTCCCAGAGGAAAGTTCTACCATGTCAGAGTTCCACTGGGGTCACTTAAGAGGTCCTTGGAGTGTTGACTTGGAATAGTGCTGGGCACAGGAGAGCAAGCAGAGCACATTTTCAAGTGTGTTGGGCAGCTTGCCTGTAGGATAATGTTACCCTATTAATAAAGGAGCAGGCAGGAAGGAAAATGTCCAGGATTTTCCAGATCAAACTGGAAAAGAGGCAAATAGGGAGTAAGGAAAAGGTGATTTCAGTGCAGTAGAGAAGGCTGTCAGATTTAGCGAGGTGACTGGTAATTGGCAAAAGCCATTAAGAGCAGAGTATGTTAGTGTCAGAACATTGCCATCCCATGTTGCTTCAAGTCTCCACAGTCCGACTGGCACAGGATGCACATTTGCATTGTGAAGTGCCAGTAAACCAGGCTAGAGAGGAGGCAGGCTTATCCCAGCTGACATAAATAATGTAAAACTATTGTCCTTTCCCGGGAAACAGTAAAAATCCCAGAGACAGGGCTCGAGCCCCTTTCGTGTGATGAGAAATTAATTCAATTTCTAACCCAGTGTGGCCAGTAGTGAGATTAATTTATGCTTCAAATTGTAACATTAATCTTTAATTTAGCTCAGTGCCTCTTCATCTAGCCGAGACAGTTCAGTATCTTCTGACTGTGCTGTTTTGATCAAAGATGTTGTTTTTCAAGAGCTGTAACCTCCCCCCCCCTTTCCCCACAGTCCAATGTAGCAGTCCTAAATAGAGACCTGTACTTACCTGCATGAACAGCCCTGTAAATACATTTGCTGTAAGCAGTCCTTCCTCCTTTGAAAGGCAGGACGTATGTGTGGGAGAGTTGGGAAGCATTTACCTACCCTCCGTTTTAGGCACTTGGCTCCCACAGTCTGGTCCCTTAGGCAGCACCTGCTGCCAAACACATTAAATCTCTTCCCCACCATGGCCAGGACTGCAGGCAACCCTCGTGTGTTTCCGTTCAGCCCACTGCTTGGAGAGCTGAGCCTGTTCGATCTTGACAACTTGCAGATGGGAGAGTGGATGTGCTACCAGTTTTGGAACTGGGCACTTAAACAGTGTAGGAGTCTTTCCTTTTTGAATTGGTTTGGGGGGTTTTCCAGTTTGCCTTGGACAAGGATTTTGCATGTTCAAGTACAACCTTCCACTCTTCCGTTCTAGCTTCCATGTTTTGGTGTATAGTCATGTGTCACGTGTATTATGGCTGCTCATGTGTTCCTATATATTTTGATGGACCAAAGCAAATTCAGAGGAAATCTGAGGCCCCTGAGTGCACAGGGGTGTAAGGCAGAAGACTGCACAGATCACAGGCTCAAAAATTCTTCCATCTGCTTCATCATCTCTCAATTACCTCATTTCCAGGTACTTTTAACACCACAGGACTCCTGCCTAAATTCTTTCTGGACCATCTTTTTATACCTCATCCCACCTTGTCAGTTGTGAGATATGTTTGCTTTCCATTGTTTATTTTCTTTACCCAAATGGGATCATCCCTCTGGAGACTCTCATGGTGTGGCAGTGCAATGCCAGCCACCTATAGCAATGGACTCGTGGGATAACGAGAAACCTGTGTGGGAGCACAGATCCCATCTGTGATGGCCTGTAGCCTTTTGCTCCATGTTTGTATTGCGTCTAGCAGAGTAGCATCTTACCTGAATTGCTGTGCAGGTACATGGAGGATTACTCATGAGAGTAGGAAGGATTAACTCCATAATTCATGCAGATTGATGCTAATGAGAGCTTCTTAGGGAGGATGCTTCATAGCGGACTCTTAGGTCTGCTTTTCTTCTGATCTCCCCAAAGTGTCACCTGTGGGGTTTGAGCGTGTGGCTAGCAAACTGTAGTCAGATGTTGCAGTCCTCATCTGATGAAACTCTTGTCTCAGGGGAATAAACAAGCAGTTTTGTGTGTTTTGCTTCAGGAAATTCAGAGATTAGCTAAGTCTGTGTTTTAAACCTTCTCCATAAACAGACTCCAGCTGTGACAGTCCTGGGATCTGTAACCTCTTGGTCCAAGCTGTAGTGCCAGAATAGAAACAGGCTTTTTCCTGGACAGGCTCTGTCCTGAGATGATCTCTTGGTTTGTGAATGTGTTCTGACTTGGCAAAAAAACAGTCGTTTAAAATATTTGGTGTGACAGCTGTGAAACTGTACACACCATGGTCTGGTGACTGACTGGAGGAGAAACAAATGCCCTCTGCAGAGTGACACAGCACTGGTGTCAATCCTGACAGCTCCAGCCCCTCTGGTTTGTGAACTTACCATCTTTCATAGCTGAGAGATGGAGGTGCAGATTTTTCCATGAGTTAAAGAAGCAGGAGATGCAAAACAAAAAGTAAAGTTCATAAAATCCAGTGGCAGCCTGGGAATGTGTTAGTGTTTGCATTCCAGTGTTCTGTGTGCAAGGCTAAAATAAGATATGTCTATGTGTAGCTTTACGGGTCAGAGTGCTCCAGTGACCTTCCTAGGCTGTAAACTTGAGATTTGATCATGGGGTCTATTTACAGGTAAAGAACCAAATATTTGGGCAGCAAAGGCTTGGTAGCAATTTTAGGAGCAGCCCGTTTGTATAAAACTCAATATAAGACACTCCTTCTGATGGAAAAGAAAGGCTAGCCCTTACAACAAATCCCATGACAGTGCATTTATGACAGTACAAGTTAGATGAATAACAGTATTTGGAGGAAATTTCTTTTAAGCTTCTTGATGGTTACTGTAGACAATACTGCACTGTAGAATCACATGTATCATTTGTCCAAGCGGAGATCACTGCTGTGCCCCCAGTTTAAGCACATATACAGTGCTACAGATACTGTGCCAGGATAGTTGGGTAATACAATACCCCTTCTCTTTTTTAGGGATGCTCACCTGCAAGTTTCACTTATTTTTTCATGTAGACATAAGCATTGAGGCTTAACAGTGAATTAAAGCTGGCAAGAAAGTCAAACCCCAGTTATTCCTTTTTAGCTAGCCTATGACATATAAAGGAACTCTGAAGTGTTTCTTTTCCTCCCCAAGTGGCAAATGTCAGATAGGCTATTTCCTGCCTTTTCTCTCTTAAGAATATGGTGTGGGAGGTCACAGAAGTATAAAATTGCTTTTACTTAATCAAAAATACAAGACTCTTGGAGCTTTAATAGAGACATATTTTCTTCTTGTTCTTCTCAACAGTTCTCAAACATTCGCGCTGCACTGGGTTTAATGATACAGGAGTTTTAAAGGGGCTGAATAAATCACTTGTTTGCTTTTCATCAAGTGACATGCTGGTGCTATAGCCTCTGTTAGAGATCTGGCAGACCTTTCAGGAAAAAAAACAGCATTAAAACCAGACTGAATTTACTGTGTTTAAAAAAACAGCAGTGGAAAAACATGCCTCAAATATGTGTTACTGCTAAAACACAAAAATGTCAAATGTGAATGAGTTCTTGGAGACCTCGGTTATATTCAGTAAATATATTCAGTTACTAGTGGTAACTTGGAAGATACTTAAGTGCAGGGAAGAGGAGGGGTAGCTAAACAGAAGACTGAGAAGGGGGTGCAGCTGTGCAAGCATGCATTGGCTGGCTGAAGTTAGAGCTCTGGTGGGGATCACAGTACAGTTTGTTCTTTCTGACTTAAGAACCCCACACTTTGATTATGTCTTTGCTTCGCTACGTTAATGGCTTCCGGTACCCAGGAGTGTGTGTGTATCTGAATCAGGTGGTGGTCTGTCATCTACGTCAATCAGGCAGCAACAATACACAAGCACACTGCTACATTCTCATCCACTTCAAGAGGCTTTTGCTTTGCAAAATGTAAAGCTGGGATATGTCATTGCTTCTTATGTATGACACAAATAGCTCTTTTTTGCTTTATAGTTAGACCAAGCTTATGGTGCGTTGCCATGTGAACATTACAACCTGTATTTCCAGCATAGTCACTTAGCTCTCATGCACAGATGCTGTAAAGCCAGGGAGAAAGAAAATCAACGATGCTGAAAATAAATAAAACAATATGCTTACATGTGTTGTAAATACATCACATCCTGTTTATTGCATACAAGCCTTCTTATGTAACTCCTCTCACCCTATTAATAACATGTCCTTAAGGTTTCAGAGTGGAAAGCTCAGCAGTTTCGGATACAAAATGACAGCAGCAGAGCGATGATGGTTTACTCCACCTGCAGATCAAGTCTGAAGGCTTTATTTACATGCTGCTGTGTTACATTCATAAAATACTGCTAGTTGTGTTATGAAATTCAAAAGCCTTCAAAAGACATAAGGTATTAGGTGCTGCTGTGTTACATTCATAAAATACTCAAGCCTGGCTCTATCGGGCTGTAAATGAACTCTGGGTGAAAAATAAGTCAAAATAAAGCTACAGACTGCCTGGGAGAACACCTTGTAGGTTCCTGATAAAGCCCTCATACCAATTAGCAAAACTAGTCCCAGAGAGCATGTAACAGGCTTTATGCTAGACCTTGCAGATGCTGGGACAAAACTTTGTTTTTTACAGTACCAGTGCTTACACCGACTATAGGCTTCAGTGATGGGAAACACAAGATTTGCAGTGAGAGCAAGGCCAATTCTATCGTTTAAAAGGGAAGATAAATAAAATCGTTACTATGAAGAAAGTGGGAAATAGGAGCTGTGTGGGCTGAGTTCTGTCCTTATTTGGCTTTGGGAATTATGTGATTTTATTCTGTGACTCAGAGTTGTTTTTACAGCATTTGCGTCACCCAGGAAAGCTGAATATGCATAAGACCCAGCATGTTCCAGGAGAGAATATGTTGTTCTGTAATGTGAACTCACTAACAGACACTGTCAGCTTTCATGTTTTGCTTTATTATTATTGTCATTCAGGCATAAACTGTCAAAAGTGTCAGAGCTATGGGGCTGCACATGTACATGTGGTAACGGGGAAGATCTTAACATTTGGAGGATCGTTTTACAAGTAAATCAGCAACAGTGAATTTCTTTTCTTGAGAGCCATGAGCTTTTAATTTGCCTCCTTCAGCCTCTATTTACATATGGAAAAACACAGCCTATGAAGTAGATAATGTAACTGCTTCCCCCCCCCCCCTCAGTTCCACCCAGATCTGACCATGCTATTTCACTTGCAGAGCCTCACCAATTATAGGTGCCACAGATCAGACACTGCCCTAAAGTGTAAATGCTTGTGTTTTTCCATCCAGAAGGGCTGTTAAGAGGATTTGGCATGCAATGCTGTGAGGAGATGGCAGAACTGAAAGTAGGTGAGCTTGGGCATTGGTTTTAAGATGCAGCAAATCCAAAATTAGGGCTTTAAAGTCTGGCTCGTAAATGCTGCAGCCCTGTGATGCGAAGTGCTGATCCAATATTGGTTCACTGTGCTTGTTCAGACATGTTCAAGTGTTTCTGAGAAGTTATTTTTGTGCTGGCAGGCTTTATGAGAGATCAGGTGGTGTCTGCCCATGTGGCTCTGTGTCTCTGCAAAGCTGGAGATCATTCCTCTTCCTGCAGCTGGCACGGAGCTGTTGTAGCAGTATGACACTGACATAAACACCACAATGGATCATTAGACAGAAATGAGGTTGTGTGCTTGGAGCATGTCAGTGGCACCATGCGGATGGGTTTCATTAATGGCCATGGAAGAGCCTCAACCTCCCATCCATTGTTCAGGACTCAGTTCAGACATAACTGAAATCCCAAACAAAATGAGTTTTATCTTGTTCCAGGTGGCTTGCATGTAACTGAGGGAGGGATACTCACCTTTTCCTCCCTCTTTGCTGGAAGGTGCTGGCACCAGACTTTGGCTCTAGTTCACTGCATTCCTAGTTTGGCACTGAGCTCAGGCAGGAGGGTGCGCCATGACCCCGTGGGCCATTTCCATGAAGGAAACTTCCTTCTCTCTCACTTACTAACTTTGACTATGATTTTATTTTTTTTAACTGCACTTTGCCAATGGTCTGCTTTTGGCTTTTGCTTTTCAAGTTTTGTCAAGAAAAAAGGCTGATAAGTAAGATGCAGTCATCTCAGGCTGCAGCCTGGGAGGGGAGAGGCACTGCACTAAGCTGCTCTCTGTCTCTCCTTTTGTGTTCAGAGGAGAAGAAAATGAAGCTGACACAATTATCAGAGAGCTCATTAACTAAATCCCATCAGAACTGGTCACTCTGCAAATTCTTGGTGATTTAATTCCCCCATTTAATTAATTTCTCCCCTAGAAAAGATTACCTCGCATTAGAGATGAATTACCTGTTAATTTGCCATTTGATAATTACTGCTCTTCTGGGCCCTGGTTAAGCTTTCTTGCCTTATGTCAGATTTGTTCAAAAGCAGACGCTTAAGTCTTTTGATTTGGGTTTCTGTTGCCATGTCTTGTTTCACATACGGGAAGACAGGCTGCTTTGTAGTCAAGGCAAAGGTCTGATAATGCCAAAGGGCCTCATGGAGAGGTGGCTCCTTCCCCATCTCTGCTGTGGACTTCACCTGTGCCTGGGGGAGACGAAAGACATAAAAAACCCCACCCAAAATTCATTACAGTGCAAAACTTCAACCTTTGCAGCTTCTGCTTCGCTGGTGCCCAAAGTGGCTTGATTTTTTATCTGCGTGTTTGTCAGGCATGGGGCCAGGGCAGAGTGGCCTTGAGAGGGGTTGCAGCAGCAAGGGCTGCCTGCAAGGTCTTTCATGGTGGATGAGGGAACTTTCCTGGGGGTCTGGTATCTGCCCCTGAGGCTGCTTCTGTGTTTTATCTACCAATTGGTTCAATGCAAAAATGCAGAAGCTATCCAGGAAACAGAAGGCGATGCTTCCCCTCCCTGCCATTCCCCCCCCCCCCCCCCGGATGTGTTTGCAAATCCCCATCTCCTCTTTTAGTATGCTTCTGCCAGACAGAAGCCTCTGGCATTATGTATTAATTTTGCTGCACAGTGTCATGGTTTCAACAGGAGGGGGGGATAGTCCCCTTTTGATCCATGATGGCCCATTGGTTCTGCTGGTAATGCTCTTCTTTAGAGGAGAGTGTGGTGTGGGTTTGGCTCTCCCCATATGGTGGAAAGCAGAGAAGTTGGGGCTGCACTTTGTCAGGTGGGCGCTCAAAAACCTGCTGGTTGTATGACCCTTGGGTGAACACTGCTTGTGTTAGGTACTGCTGCGTGCCACAGCATACAGTTTGTCCTTGCGTGCTTCCGGGTGAGTGGTGGCAAATGCTCCCTTCAGCCTTGCCTGGGATGAAGGTCGGTGTGTCTGTCTCATGAGCGGCTGTGGGGCTGGGCTTTGTGCGCATGATAAGGTGGAGGAGTGCAAGGTCTGTGAACAATGCCCCCGTGACACCTGACAGAGCGTGTTTGGGCTGGCTGGTCATGCACAGGCACGATGGAGGAAAGGCAAACGCCCAGCAGATCCTTTAATGGAAAGGTTTGATGCTTGAATAAATTTGTTTAGATCTCCCTCAATTGCTGCCTAAGCCTCACATCTCCCAGAACAGTTCTGTTCCTTTGTGGATCATCCATTCAGGCCCAGACCCTCAAGGGTGTTTCAGCTTCTGTGCTGCTGACATCCCCTGGCTAATGCCTAATCCTTTTCAGGTCTCTCAAGTGTGAAAGGAGCCACCTAAACACATGTGCTGCTGCCTGACAGAACCCTAAATCTGTGGGGAAGCAGTGATGTCTCATAGAATCATAGAATAGTTTGGGTTGGAAGGGACCTTAAAGATCATCTAGTTCTAATCCCCAGTGGGTTTCACAAAATGTGTGTTCAGATCTGGGCTTTGCTGGCACAAACCAACCTCACTGTACTGTATTACTGCCCTGGCTGCCCATCCCATTTCCCTGTGGATGCTGCTGCCCCTCAGGTTGGGAGGGACCTGTGTGTGTTCCTCTTTTGTGCACCCTGTGATGAGGCCTGATTCTGTAGTCCCTCAGCCAGAGACCCTTAGACAACACACAGCCAACTTGTAGCACCGGTAGACCCGATGGGATGTTCTGTCAAAGGCACCTACCTATTGAGCATCCACCCAAAATAGCAAGGATCATGACCGGCAGGTTGAAGGAGGTGATCCTGCCCCTCTGCTCTCATGAAACCTCATTTGTAGTACTGTGTACAGTTCTGGTGTCCTCAACATAAAAAGGACATGGAACTGTTGGAACAAGTGCAGAGGAGGGCCACGAGGATGATCAGGGGACTGGAGCACCTCCTGTATGAAGGCAGGCTGAGAAAGTTGGGGCTGTTCAGCCTGGAGAAGAGAAGGCTGCATGGAGACCTCATAGCAGCCTTCCAGTATCTGAAGGGGGCCTATAGGGATGCTGGAGAGGGACTCTTCATTAGGGACTGTAGTGATAGGACAAGGGGTAATGGGTTAAAAGTTTAGATTGGATATAAGGAAGAAGTTCTTCACTGTAAGGGTGGTGAGGCACTGGAATGGGTTGTCCAAGGAAGCTGTGAATGCTCCATCACTGGCGGTGTTCAAGGCCAGGTTGGACAGAGCCTTGGGTGACATGGTTTAGTGTGAGGTGTCCCTGCCCATGGCAGGGGGTTTGGAACTAGATGATCTTAAGGTCCTTTCCAACCCTATTCTATGATTCTATGTCCTGGCTTGGTGCTTTCACTCATCACTTCCACAGTCTGCACTCTTGTTTTGCAATTTTTAACTCGCACCACTAAAAATCCTAGCGGCAGCCCCAAGTGGCGAAGTCTCCTGACCCCCTTTAAGAGCAACACAAGGATTTCTGTTACACTGGTGAGCCCACTGCCCCATCCCATCCCATCATGTGCCACGTGTGCCCCCCCTCAGCATAACCCAGTAAGTCTCAGAGGAGAAACACGAAAGCGCTGCCTAAATCAAAGTGAAGTAATGAGTGAGAAATTCTGTGTAGGAGACAGGTTTTTTGAGGTCTGCAGTGTCTTGCAAAGTCCTGGTGTGATTTATTGTAATGCTGAATGTCTAGCCTCCCGTTGCATTTCCCACATGGTGGCTTGATAAACCTGCTTCTGCAGCAACTCCTTCCCCCTGCCTCGTATGTGGTTTTTACCTCCTCTTGTTTGCTTTCTGTTTCCCACCATACAAGGACAGCAGATATTCTCTGTTATTACTCAGCTTGGGCATGGTAGCTCAAACAACTTGTTGCAACACACTTGTTGCCGAAGCACAGCCTTTCTGGAAAGCGCAAAGAGGGCTTTTCCTACCCATCTGCAGGCTCCCATGAACCCATCCTGCACATCATCCCTAGATGCAATGTAGAAACGGTTAAGAGATTTGCAGGCTGCAGCTTTGCTGCTATGGAGCTAGGAAGAGTAGAGCTTTTTCTTCACACTGCCAGTTGCTAGGCTTGGGACTCGGTGCTGATTCTGAGAGTGTAGGTTTTGCCCTGCTGCAGAGGAGCTACTTCCTCTCACTGTCTTACTTGATGTCTCAGAAAAAGCTGTTGTACCCCATCTCCTTCAGGTACTGTGGTCTTCTGCAGCTGGCAGGAAACAAAGCCTTTTGCATGAGCGTGCTTCTGCAATCCATAAATACACCCCAGCGTGGGGGATTGCTGTGTTTGCCCATGACATAGCCACGGGGGCTTTTTTGGCAACACCCAGGGGTTGGTATAGAGGAGGAGGTGTCAGCAGCCCATAAAATCACTGGCAGGGAGCAGTGGGAAGCAGAATATATGTGTGTAAATGCGCGCTTATCTGCTGTGGTGGCTGTTCCTTTCACACCCCCCAAGCTCTGCTAGGTTTAATCATTTTAGACCTGTGCAAAAATGCTGCATCCATCAGGTGGTGGATGTTTGAGTAGCAGCATTACTAGATCTGGAGAATCTAAACCTTTTTCAGATGAACTCGATGGAGGCCTGGAGAAAGCAGACAGCTGCTCTCAGGGCAGCTCCCAGCCCCAGCTCTATTGCCACTCCAGTGCACTCTGGAGTGATGATGGGTTTCTCACCACAGTTTCATGTGCTCCATGTTTGTGCTCCCTGAGTTTCTTTGTCCTTTACTCATGACACATCCTTTTTTAGTGGTCCAACACTTGCAGTTCAGGTGTGCTGTACCATTGTGGGAAAACTTTTACTTTTGCACAGCTGAGGGGAGGAGACCTGAAGACTTTCTTATGCCACTTTGCAAGGAGAGGGCATGGGTGAAAAGTGTGTAGGTGGCTATTCGTATTGTAATTCACTTTGGTTGGATGGAAGAGTCGACCATAATGAGCAGTTTTTAGTAAGTTCTCTTGCTCTGTTTTCAGCCCAGTCCTTTAACTGGTCAGGGCTGGATTATTCCCTGAATGCATTGCCATTACATGCTCAGGAAGGCATGATAAGTTCATTTAACAGATCTTCCAGATCATCTGTAAGTGTATAGTTCTCTAACTTCCTGTTCAGTGTGCTGGTTATTATGTTATTGAAATTCATTCCTGATTTATGATTAGCTCCTTTCCTATCTGCCAGCATTTTTGACAGACAACAGAATTATCCTTTTAGATCTATTACCAGGTAATTACGGATGCTTGGCGTGATGGCTTCTTGGCATTTAGAAGTGTAGTCAAGCAGGGGAAAGTACCATGATAGGTAGAGCACAAATCACACTGTAGTCCAGTTATAGCTCTTCAGATCCCTTGATCCAAGAGCTCATTCTTCCTGAGTATCTGACCTGGCTACAGAGCAGGCTTCTGACAGAAATGCCTGAGCTAAGCAGGGACAGGTAAGCCATGAACCTGCCCCAAATGTTGACGCTATTCAGTGGGGAAAAGGTGGCACTGATCCTATTGTGGGGATGGGAGAGATGAATCACCAGGAGGTAAATAAACTGTCTGGTGAGGCTTGGGAGGTTGCTGGCTTAGATAACATACAGCCTGTTGTGTTTTTAGTGCAGAAAGGCTATTTCAAAAGGCGACTGCAGTGCTGTGTTTAAGTTCATACATGGCTGTGGAGGCAGCTTTATTAAGATCAATGGACTCACTAGCCAGTAAGGGGGAATTAAGTGGAGCTCATGTGATGTGTCCCTGCCTTCATGTATGTACTGCCCAGCCTTTCCATTAGGTAACATGGAACTGCAGGTAGTCACTGCCTTGGGTAACAGACTGCAGAAAGCACAGCATGAGGACTTACGCAGGAGACAAGCAGCTGTTTCTTACACAGGATAGAAATGACCCTGCAGATGCAAAGGGCCAGGGCAGAGCAGCTCCCCAGCTGCTAGTAAAAAGTGGCATGAGGCTGAACCATCCCAGGGCTCCCCTGCTGTGCATGCCCACACCACCAGCACTGTTGGACCAGCTTCAGCAGGGAGGGCAGTCTGGCTGGTACAGGTGCTGCCACCTTTGTGTTTCCCTGTCTGTGAGGGTGACATGCGAGCAGCAGCTGCCTGCTTGGCTGCACACCGAGTACCAGTGGTGATGCAGTGCAGCACACTAAGCTGAGGGCTGCTCAAAGGCAGAGGTGAGGGCAGGACTCCCCAAACCCTGCAGAGAAAAATGTGTGATGCAGCCCCTGTTCAGGCTTTCCCAGCAGCGGTTTGTCCCTGAAACAAGGTGCCTGAGTGTGGCTGGACAGTTTTAGTTAAGGCCAAGTCACAGCGCAGATGTGAGGGATGTATTCAAGTTCCTCTTCAGCTTTAGTTAAATCTCAGGCCAGCTTCCCTCTCCTTCCCCAGGGCTATTCTGAGTATTGTGGGGAGTCACCTGATAACCCCAACAATGTTTTTCAGCACTGCATCCATACACATGTATTGCAATGGGAAGCAGGAACTTACTCCAATGGCAAATGCCCAGCTCCTCACAGCACAGCAGCCCATGCTTGCTTCCTTCTCACTGGAAATGTTACTGATTAGCACAAGTGAGACATGAAACCACATCTGCAGGGTGGGCTGGGAGAGCTGGGGTAAAAGCCAGTGGCTTGGACAGCCTCAGACAGGGTCTTTTGTCTTGCCCTCACCAGGCAAGCTGGAAGATTTTACCCTCATGGAGATATACTCCATCCCCTGGGCTCCTTGTTCCCTTTGCATGGGGTCTGTGTGATGTCTAAGCTACGAACAGAAGTTTATGTTGACAGGCATAATACACTAGCATGTTCTTTGGTGTGTACCGCATCTGCTTCAGCCTCCCTACCCTAGAGTGTGCTGTTCCCTTTCAGAAGATGCTCCTGCTACAGCTGCAGGCTCCTGGGCTTCTGCTCCTGCTGCAGGGCTTGGCCGTCATGCAGCATCTGGCCTGGGGCTTCAGATCTAGTGCTTGACCCTTTCCTTTTTCTGCTGCTTCATTGGCTTCACTTCTTTACCCTCTCCTTGGATAAGCGGCTTTTTGGTGGCTATTTTTTGCCAGGTGCTGCTGTTGGCCCCCTTGTCTTGTTCCTGCTTCCTCCTGCTATGGACCAGGTGGTGGAGTCCCCCAGAGTTACTCCTGCAGGTAGCTGCCTGTGAGGCAGCTGCTGGGCTGTTTTTCCCTTGGTCTGGGTTTGTGCATCCTGACATGACCAGCACTGTCCATGCTGCCCATGGGTGGGTATGTCAGCAAACTGTCCCCACTTAGACCAAGTGATGGCAGCCCACTGCTGGGCAGCGTGTGTGCATGCTGCACTGCCAGGGAGACACGGCTTGGGGTAAAAGGGAAAGCGGGGCCGCTGCTGGTGTGAAAAGGCTGCAGGGCTGCAGCATTTACCACACAAACCCAGGCCAGCTCGGTGAAGGTGAAACCAGGCTATGGGCTGTTCTTTGGTCTGTTGTGTCTTGCGAGGGAAGCTGGTCAAGGCCCAGGCAGTTTTATGTGTACCCAGCAGAACAAACCCAGACACTTGGCAGAGGCTGCTGAAGGGGATTAGCTGCCAGTTATCAGTCTCTGGGGTGAGATGGGTTTATTTCTGACGGGCAGGAGCCATTTTGACAGCCCAGACTCACTGTCGCTGGTGGCAGCCCTCCTTGCTGAGGATACACGGGGAGGGCATTGTTGCAGCACCACAGCAACTCTTCCAAGGGGTGTCTTGAGGTGTATCTTCTCCAGCGGGGGTGAGGCAAACAGAAGGCCTGAGGGGCTCTAACACGGCTCAGAGAGCTAGCGACAACATGCAATCTGCAGCATCCAGGCTGGGTAGTGACTGATGACCCTGGGCTGGGACCCCCAGAGCCTTGGGCAGGAGTGGGGAAGCACCCAGGGGAGATCCCCCCATGTAACACCTACAGGTACTCTCAAAGTCCTCGACTTTAATGCCTGAGCAAAGCATGGGGCCCTCAGTCCAGGCAAAACCCAAACCCCTGCCTGCAGAAGAAAAGCTGTCTTCTCTTCTAAGCACGGGAAAGGCTCTCAGCTCTTTGCTCTTGAAGTTCTGTTTGGCTCCTCAGCTGCTTCTGCGTCTCCTGGAAGCAGCAACATACGTGTGTACCAAGCACTATTTCTGGCGGCGGCACAGGCTGTGCTGAAGTTGCAAACCCCAGCATGGCCGTGCTGGTCCGTCCCGTCTGCTCACAGCACAGCAGCTCCCGGTGCAGAGGACATTTTCTCACTGCCCCAAACCTACAGCATCCGGAGCAGTGTGTGCAGCGGGGCAGCTGGCTGGGTGACCACCCTACACGCAGCCCAAGTCCCATGGGGAAGAGCTGACAACAGAAGTCCTGTTGAGAAACGCTGAGGCAGCGACTTCAAAGGTCACCCCAGCCATTACATGCACAGGAAAGGCTCAGACATGTGAGACAGCTGTTGCTGTGAGAAGAGGGGAATTATGCACCGAGCTGCGGCCACTATTACAGAAGCTCAGGAAACCAAAGCCTGGGTCAGGTGGAGGGGCTCAGGTGCCCTGTGGTGCAGGGACCTCACCCCCTGTCAATTGTCCCATGAATGCAAGCACAGCTATTAGAGATAAAAACAGGGGAGTGAAGATTTTCAGCCACTGGAGTCAGGCAAGCCGCTCTGCCTCTTCACTGCTCTGAGGAGGGCAGCATCTGGCTGGAAGCACCCAGATGTGCAATACTTGGGATCCAGCTAACCCAATGCTGATGTTTAGTGGTGTGAAGGTGTCCTCAAAGCTGCATGCCCCCAGCTGTCTTGTCATCTTCTGTCAGAGAAAATGGGCCCTCCTGAGGCGCATTATGGTGCCCACAGGTAGGTGTCTGAAGTAGGTGAGATGAGACCTCTTTCACCCTGAGTTAGGTGAGATGAGTCCCACCATCTTTTAGCCAGCCTTTGAAAATAAAGGGAATATATTATTATACAGCCGACCCACTGCAAGAAGTGGTCCCCAGCGATCATTTTAAATACTATCAGTGTTCACATTCCTAACCAACTGTCACCTGAAATGCCCCTGTCCATGAAGAAATGGGTTGTTAGAAGCAATCTTGCACGGAGTTTGCACAGGCTTGCCCTGCAAGGCAGGCTTGTCCTCACTGCCAGCTCATGAAGCCATGCCAAGGATTATGTCTCCAGCCTGCACTGCTGGAGCAGAGCAGGTTCCTCTGGTCAGGGTTGAATTCTCCAAATTCTTTAGGTGGAAGATCAGATATAAACATCTAATTTATTTATTTATTTATTTTCCAGTAGCAGCATAGCCCTGCTGCTGAGCTCAGATTCGCTGCTATGTTAACCTCTGGCTTCTCTGAGTTCCCAGAGATTAAAAAGGGCAGGACAGGTCATGAGGAAGAGCCCTTGGTGGCCAAAAAAATAACAGCTCAGAGCCACAGCAGCCAGGTCTGTATCTTCTGAGTCTACTTCCAGCCTGGCAGCCACAACAGCTTCCCAGCACTGAGCATGTGCATTATGCTCAAACCTCAGCATTAACCAGCTGTGAGTCATGTTCTAAAAATGCTGAGGTGTGGTTTAAGGCCCAAGTTTGTATTTTTAAGAATAAATGCTGGTCTTTATGCACCATCTGGGAGATAAGTTTTTCTACTTAAGAAGACTAGAAACTTCTCCTTACCAGGCATTTCTCATGTGGTCATACCCTTTCAGAATGAAGGGTTATCAGGAAACGAATCAGGAGCTGCAAGAGCTGGCAGAAGTTCATGGGAGACAGTGAATGGTGAGCTTGGTGCTCCTGAAGCACTCTGCTGAAGCCGCTTGAAGGGTGGTGATCCCCGACCCAGAAAGTGTGACCTCAGTGTGTATGACCACCAGCCCCTCCAGACTTCCCCCCTCCTCCCCAGTGCATATGCTGAAAGCTTCATCTCTCTGTGCTGTGGTCTGAAGGTACATGAGGATCCTGCCCATAGGTGATGCACAGAGATACATTGCTGAAAGCCTTACAGCTGCTGCTGCTGGCCAGTCAGGAGCTCCAGGTATGCCTGGAGCAGAGGCTGGCTGAGGAGGGCTCATGATGGGGCAGGACATGGGCTGTTTCAGCCTTTCCTACCTCCAGACAGCAGTAGAAAAGACTGGAGGGTAGCCAGGCTCATTTGCCAGGCCAGCTGCAGCCACTGAGCTATGGATGTGGGATGTGGATGGCAGAGCTGCTCAGAAGCTCCTGCAGGAGCTAATTATATCTGTACTGGTCTGCGGTGAGGCTGCCTGTTGCAGTAACTCTCTGAGAGGTGTTCCCTGCCCACCTTCCTGTGGCTTCAGCAGGAGCCAGCTTCATCAGCATTGCTAACAGCACCACAGCTGCTCATTTAGCAACAGGCAGCTACTGTCACTGTAGCCCCACTCCCAAAGTGACTGCAGAGGTGCATACAGTTTAACAAGCCCCCCCAGTGCCTGTCCCACCAGTGTCCCCTCTCACCTGTTGTACATAGCAGAGGTTTCCAGTGCTCTCCTTAAGGGGATGTGTTTTGTCAGGTCCCACAAGCTGCCCCCCTGGAGGAGGTAGCTCTGCAGCACATTTTCTGGGGCTCAGTGGCTCTTCATGTCCCATCCCCACCATTCCCTTACTTTGCTCATAGAAGAGCAGTTAGGCACAGCAGAGCCCCACAGTCTCAGCAGAAATCAGGTGTCTTGGTGCAGATCAGCCCCTTCTTGCTTCTGATGAGCAGATTTAGTACTGCTGTGTGAATGAAACAGCAGGTCTAGTCCCTTGGTTGATGCTGACTGATCACATGCCAAATTGTCCCTGAGTCCCACTTACCATCCTTGCTGACTGCCTCCACCTTGTGCACCTGGGGAGAGACAAAATTTATGGTACCACTGCCAGGGCTCTGGCAAATGTTGGGGAAACAGTTTCACCTCCTCCCCTCTAGTTTTCTTCATGGACCAAAGGTCACTGATAAGCTTTCTGTGATCAGACAGGTTGTGGCTTCCCAGTATTCCCATGGGAACCAGGACCTTCAGGGGAACATGAGCTGCCCCAAGACTGGTGATCACCAGACAGTCCTACTTCTGCCCCCCTCTGTTGTCTGCTCCAGAAGCTTCAGCTCCATGGTGGAAGCAGCAACATGCCTGTGTGTGGCTTTGCAAATCTCTTTCCTCCTCTGTGCAAAGCAGCGTGGTGCAAAACACAGAAGCGCAAGGCTGGGGGGTTGGTATAACAGGGTGGTGGAGAAAGGTGTCCTTCAGATAAAATCAGTGCTATATGGGTCAACCCCTGCCCTCCAGCCTGTCCCCAGCACCAGCCTGCTCACCTGCTGTTTAGATGGACACAGATTTCCTGAGCTGCCAGACAGATGTCTGAAGACTGAGGAAAAACCAAAGCAAGTCAAACCTGATGTAGCTGGGTGCTTTTATCTGCAGGTAGAGCTGAGCAGCAGCAGGCTGGTTCCCAGCTGAATCTTTCCTTCTGTATCAAGCATAAATTCATCAGGTATTCCATTTCCTGGAAAGAAAAAAAAAAAGAGCAGAATAACTCACTTAGAAATAAAGAGTAGAGCTATTTTTTTCCTCTGACATGGTGAATGCAATTACCTAAGGCATGGGAGGCTGAGATAACTCATCCAGCCCCCACTTTCCAAAGAAACCATCATCATTCTGTCAGAAAAGTCTTTAAAAGCCAATTCACATCCTGAATGCTAAAACATCACCACATACAGAACCTGTCCTTATGATTTCCACACACCAGCTGCAGCACTGCAATCAAAGCACACTCATAGACAGGGCAGAGTACATTATTATCAGGGCCATATACACCACCACACAAGCTTCCCGTGTTGTGTTTGCTGACCCTTCTGTTGCTGTTGGCAACTCTTTGTCCTTCAGGAGCAACTCCCAGCGAAGCAAAGCATACTGGTATTCTGTTACCAGCATGAGAGCCACACTGGGGCTGGGAAAGTGTGTATGGGGAAAGAGACCAAAGCTGTGTCTGGAGAGTTCAGTGAAGGGAAACCATAAGCCTGCACTTGCCTCCAGTTATAATCCCATTTGGGCTGCACCCTCCTGTACCATTACATAATGGGGAGTGCAGTAATACTTTCAGCAATGCTGTTTGAATGGCAGCAGTCCAATTCTGGACTGTATTTTATCTTTTTTTTTTTTAACGGTGGGGTGGGGAGAGGAGGTTGGCAGAGGGGAGAAAGCATCAGTTTGGTTTTGTCTGCAATCCCTGTTTTGCTTTGGGAGCTTTAGAGGACAGACACATTCTTCTATCTCCGCTAATCTCCCTCTGATACAGAGGATTTTCCTGCCATTAAATGATAGCTTGTGAGAAAAAAAAATGCCAACTTTTCAGAGACTGAGTCGTATGGCTAATGGCAGCCTCATGAGCAGGAGGGAGAGCACAACCACTGCCTGGCTAGGTAAGCAATGCATCCAAATGACTTCTGCTGGGAATTTTAGTTTCAAGTTTTTGATGATAAGCTGGTTATGTCCTCGGCACCAGCACCTATTTCCTGGGGACATGGCCAGTCTCTTACTGTTGCTGATCTTTTCCCATCTCTGATGATAGGAGCCTGCCTTTGGAACCGCTGGTGAAAAGGATGCAGATGAGGACCTGAAAAGGAGTTTTACAGAGCTGCAGGATTCCCTGAGAAGGTCAGTGGTGGAAGAAAGATACTCATCAGGAAGGTGCTGGGGACTTCTTCAGTTTGACTGTGTGTGGGAGAGGAGCTTTTCCCATCATCTTCCTTCCTAAACATAGATCTCATTGTGGGAAAATGATGCAGGGAAATGAGAGAGGATGAAACCTGGATTTGCTCTTCTTGTGTGTTTCTAGATCCTTCAAGTTTGCTTTCCAGACCTGAAATGCCACTAGTGAATAATCAAGGTAATGTTTGCCATCATTTTAAATGGTGAGTATACTCTTATTTGGCATTACCTAGTAACGGATTAGACAGGTCGTTTGGAAAGATGTAGGGTAAATGCTCACTTATTGCAATCATTGTTTCTTTACCCTTCTAAAAACTCTGCAAACATTTTTTTGGTCGCTCACTTTTCTTTCCAAATACTGAATTACCATAGTATTTAAAAGAGCAAAAGAGATCATCCCTGGGTGGAATGTTGTTTATGCCTTCATCGAATATTTTTCCCTTACTGCTGTATTTCACCCTTTTCCTTAAACACACATCTCATTTGAGACCCTCTGTGTCAGTAAGTTGGAGGCATCTTCCAGCTGCTGCCCTGTCTGCTACCACAGTGTTAAAACCAAAGAACATCCTTTTTGGGGAAGGGGTAAAGAGGAAGAGGTGGGAATGTTTCCAGCTATGCTGGTCAGAGGAGATCTGGCCAACAAAGGAGATGTGATCTCCTGTGCTCTGAGCAGCAGCTCTCCAGAGGGTTTGGTGAGGTTCAGATGGAGGATTTTTTCTGACTTCCTTTGCAAGAGAAAGAGGGAAAATTGCCACAAAGGCTGTGGTGCTGAGGGGCTCTTACTTCCAAGGGGATGTTTCATCACTGGATGGTCCTTGAGTGCTTGTTTTCCATGTAAACAGATACGCTTGTAAATAGAGATCTTAGAAGTGTGCTGTGAAATGCCACTATCAGAAGGCCCAGATTTGGCCTTAGAAAAATCTTTCATGTATAAAGAAAACAGGCTGGATATGGCTTGAGTACAGACATTTCCTTTATCAAGTGATTAAAGGACAATCAGGGAGTGGATTTCATTATCAGCATGCTCGTTCTTACACTGCACACAGTGTACACAGCTGCTAGGGGAGGTCTGCTTTGAAGGTCAGAGATGTGTCTGAGCTTGGGGTAGCTGTAGCTGAACATTGAGCTTGTTTGGGACAGGCTCACATAGAGGACTGCCTATGCACATATGTCCCTCTGGATGTCACCCTGAGCCCACACAAGGCTCTCATTCCAGCAGCAACACTTGCATCCATCATTTTCCAAACAGTCACCTGTGGTTAGGCATTTGGGAACAGGCAAATCCTTAATCTGTCTGCCCTTCAGTTTATGTAACGGCTTAGCAAAAACAACAAGTGCCCCTGTTTGCAAGCAACAGCGTAGACTGATGCATAGGGTAGCAAAGGAGGCATCCCCTGGGCAACCTGCACGAAGCAAGAGCAGCATGAGGCCAGTGTGTTGTCTGCTCTCCAGTCCTCAGGCTCTTCACATGTCTGCTCAGAGCCTTGACTGAAGGAGACTTTCCGTTAGCTGTGCCTGGTAGATAAGAGCTCAGGAAAAGGGAGAAGAGCATAAAAACAAACAAAATGACAGCCTGTCTAAAATCCTTTCCACCCCCCAGAGTCCTTCACTATCATATATCCTTGAGGTGATGCTGTTTTGCTAATACTCAGGTCACAATAGCGTGGTGAGGCTTGATGGGACCTGAATTTCAATAGAACCTACAGCTTCCTTCTGGAATGCTCACTCCATGTATCTAAATCCCTCTTCTACATGCAATGGCCAGGTTAGTTTGAACAGAACCAGGCTAGGCAGCTCCTGGGTTGATGTCCTATTAGTGGGGACCTGCCTAGTATCTGGTTTTGCAAGACTCCCTAAAGAAGTAACAGGTAGCATAAAGTCAAACATAGTTTCGTGCATGTTGCCTTCAGACAGAATGGAGAAAGGGCAGAGTTACTGCAGTTCAAACAGCAGGTTGGTCTGTACATTAAAGCCTTAGGGGCTGCAAAAATAAAAGCTTTATGCTTGCTGAAGCTGATGCTTCCCGGCATATCACCTCACATGTCTATCTTAATAAAAATGCCTATTGGGAATACAGCTGTAATGGGCAATTATTGTGCAGCAAACTGGCAGTGAGAAGCAGCCCAGCTGCTGGAAGGTTCCCTCTCCAGTCAGCAGGAGTGTGGGGGAAAGCCTGTCCCTTGGCCCCTGGGGCCAGATATGCACATAGCGGCAGCAATGTGATCCCAGCAGTGCTGCAATAAAGTGGCTGTTGGTAAAACTGTTGGTATCTCATGTCTTGCTGAAAAAAGTATAAAAGGATTATACTTGTGTGGGTGCTGATGAACTTCAGCAGAAAAACCAGGCAGTAGCAATACCACCATTTCCTGCTAGTGACTACCTGGAGAATCTGATGGTGTGGCTGTTCATTTTGTTGAGCAGCAGGTGGGATGTGCCTATGAGAGCAATAACAAAATGAGCTCTGCCTTCAGTTCTTCCTTTCTAATGAGTTTATTTTGCAGATGCCTGGCTGACAGGGTGTTTTTTCCCCACAAAAATGCCTGTCCACGGGGGATGATGTTTCCCATTCCTTTCATCCTTCTCTGATTTCTCCCCAAGAGTTTTCTCCTTCTCTTTTTCATTGTACATCCACTTGCATGGGACTAACTTGAAAAGAAACCACAGTAGCCACACACGTCCCATGTCAGGCTGGTAAAAGGATAAAGCATCTGCTCCCATCAAGCCTGAGGTACTATGGTGACTGTCTCAAGAACTGGCAAATCAATAAAAACTGCTGGAGGTCCAAAGTACCTCATCATGAAGAAAGCAGTTGAACAATGTCTGTAAACTTGTTTTTCCTCATGCTGTTCTACCAATACACAGCGGGAATGTATTTTTAAACACTGTACTGCATCCTTGAGAGCTGGTATTTCCCCTTGCAGTGCCATACCAGCTCCTGGCTCTGGTGGAGAAATGTTAGGTTGAATGAACAAGAAAAGAAAGAATCAAAAGGCATGAATTTGACATGCCCCAAGCAACTAACTTATCACCCCAGCCCACTGCCAGACTAGCATAGACTGTCCTCCCCTCTTCCCCACCCAGAAATACTGCAACCCATACACAGCTTCTGACCTTCAAAGCATCTCTGCCTGCTCCCTGGCCAAACCATGTCCCCATCAGCTTGCAGAGAGACCAACCACAGAGACACTGAGATCTAGGTGTGTCCACCTCTTGGGGAGAGAAATTAATGAGGGATGATATTCTAGATGATGTGTGACACACACACACACACACACACACACACACACACACACCTTAGAAGGTTTAAAAACCCAGCAGATTTTCAGGAATCTTTCACGAGAACTTCCTGGTCAGCACTGAGGGTGAGAATTATCCTGGCTAGAAGGGAGGCAAAGATAGCATATTTTTTTTTTCCTGTTATGACTAATATATTTGCATCCTGATTCTCTCCTCCCATCCCTCCATGGGGATGGCATGTTCCTCCCTGACAGTGATCCTTTGGGTACCCCACGTCCATGCGGTGTGGGCCTGTGTGCGGTCCTGCCCTGCCAACTGCGTGTGCACTCAAGAGCGGAGCTGCTCCGTCCTCTGCGATCGTGTCGGTCTGGGGCAGATCCCTACCCAGTTCCCTTGTGAAGCCTCCTCTATCAACCTGGATAAAAACAGCATCAAGTTCCTCTCTGAGAGGGCCTTTGGGACCTTGCCTTCCCTCAAGTCCCTGTCCCTCAATCACAACAATATCTCCTTCATCACCCCAGGAGCTTTCAAGGGGCTGCCCAGCTTGACTGAGCTGAAGATGGCCCACAATGAGTACATTCGCTATCTCCACACGCGGACTTTCACTGCCCTCAAAAGGCTGGTGAAGCTGGACCTGGCGGACTGCAACCTTTTCAACATCCCTGACAGGATCTTCATTGAGTTGCCTGCTCTACAGGAGCTCTTCTGCTTCCAGAACAACTTCCGGAGGATCCCAGGTGCCATCAGGGGCATGGAGAACCTGACCCATGTTTACCTGGAGAGAAACAGGATTGAAGCGGTAGCCTATAACTCCCTGCAGGGCCTGACCAAACTGAAATACCTGAATCTGCAGGACAACAAGATAAATGTAGTTCATGAGCGAGCTTTTCAGGGCTGCCAGAAGATGGAATACCTGTATCTGAATGACAATTTGATCAGCGAGCTTCCAGAAAACTCCTTTGATGGCCTCAGGTGCCTGAAGATGCTCAACCTAGGGGGGAATTTTCTTAGGAACATTTCCAACACCTGGTTCAGGGACCTGGGGCAGCTGGAGGTACTCTACCTGGATCGTAACAGGATCAACTACATTGAGGATGGGGCTTTTGAAAACCTCACCAGCCTGGTTGCGTTGCACTTGAACAGCAACAACCTGACAACCCTGCCCTTTTCGGTCTTCCAGCCAGTGTACTTCCTTGGGCGACTGTACCTCTTCCGCAACCCCTGGGAGTGTGACTGCCGCATCGAGTGGCTGAAGGAGTGGATGGAGAATTACAGGCTTGTCAGGGATATTCCCTGTGCCTCCCCCTCCTCAGTAGCTGGGATTGACCTAATGGACGTGCTCTATGAGAGATCTCCAGAAGGTTACTGTCTTGACCCGGCTGAGCTAAATGTCACATCTGAAGGCCCGACCCCAAGTGAAGAGCCTTGGTCTACCACAGACAGCAAGTTCAACAGCCTTATCTCCAAACTCTTGCTCCAGATGGGCCTTTCTGAAGAGGTGGCAAATACCACTGAAGTCTACAGTAACACCACACAGCTGGGTGGACTGACTGATGGGGTTTCTTCTGGGGTGGGGAAAGACAGAAGGGAGGTCGTCTCCTTCTCTTTTTACCTTCCAGCCCTTTTTACAGTGATTGTTTGGCAATGCAAATAGTCCAAGGGCTACATGAAGCATGGGTCCTGCATAAGCGTTCCTGTACCTACTCAAGTCATCAGGGAAAAGTTTGTATTATGAGCCTCCAATACATAACTGGATCCAAACTCTCCCATGTTGGGTTGGTTGGATCTGGCTCCTGATTCTCCTGGGAGCTAGTGGGATCTGTTTCAAGGCTGGGTCACACTCCAGGTGATAAACCTGTCCTGTGGGTTCTTAGTGCCGCCCACTCACACTGCTGTATGGAAGATGAGCAATGAAAGGATAACTGTAAGGTTGAGTTTCACTTAGAGAGATGCAATGGCTCCTGCTGGGAGCAGAGGGAAGAGCAGTCTGTATGGATGGCAGTGCGGTACTCTCTATTCTGCTGGGCCAACTCCAGTTGACCAAACTGTCTGCTTTATAAGAGCAAGACAAGGCATCAAAAGCCCCCCCCCCTTCATATCCTGACAGACACCCACACCCACAGTGGATGCTTCTAGATGCTGGCAAACTGATTTCCACCAGCATGTGTGGGGGGAACAGGGCTGTCTTGAGGAGCATCCAGGGATGCAACACTAGCCCTTGTGAACAAGAGAACAGCATCTGGGGATGGCGCCTGCCCCAGGCAGGGCTGGGACGGGGCACATACTTCTCTGGGGAAAAGCTATTTAAACTGAACAGCTTACTTACTAACATTGTTTCAATGTGGTTTTACTTCTCAGTATATTGTTTCAAGGAACAATATACTTTTTTTATGTTTTATTTGTAGATTATTTCATGGCATGAAGGGAGGGGCAGAACATTGCAATGACAAATGCATCCACGCCCTGCTACATATTTTGTATTTCCACCACTAACGTGTACCATATAGCATGTCATATTATGCTGTACAACCAACTATGCCATCATTTTCTTTCATAGAATCATAGAATCATAGAATGGTTTGGGTTGGAAGGGACCTTGGGTGACATAGTTTAGTGTGAGGTGTCCCTGCCCATGACAGGGGGATTGGAACTAGATGATCTTAAGGTCTTTTCCAACCCTAACTACTCTATGATTCTATGATCTAGTTCTCCAATCCCCCTGTTATGGGCAGGGACAGCTCACACTAGACCAGGTTGCTCAAAGCCTCATCCATATGGCATCTAACATGTTTTTTTCTTTGAAATCTTTGATGAAAGCTGCTAATATGATCAGAAATAATTATCATGCTTTATGTGTCAAAGTACATTAATAAAATACTTTGATATTTTGCTCACAAAAATAAATTAACTGCTCATCCCCCCCTTTTTATTTTTGAGATCCTTGAATTATTCTGGCAGTTTTTTTATAGGCTACTCAAATTAACACACATGAATGTCCTTTTTATGGTGTAGAGCAAATGGCACACTATTTATTGCAGCATAAAGAATAGACACTTTAACTTAGAACATGATAGTACTTACATTTGTGTTAAGTAGTAACACTTTAAAAAATAAGTGACTATATAGAAATACACTTTTGTGATATTTTAACTGTATCAAATCATTATACATGGCTTATACTATGATGTACATGTTCATATGAAATGATAGAATATATACAATCTTTTATTACTGCTAAAATGTCATGAAATAGGAATAAAAATGGAAATAAATTAAACCCCCCATCAAACATTTTCCTACCCCCTTTTTTTCCACTCACCTCTACCCCTTCCTTTCATGACCAATTCAACATGAATATGACCACTCTTGCCCCAGTTTGGTCCCTGTGGGTGCTGGAGTAGCAGTGTCAGAGTGGGAGCTACCTTGTCCCATGCTTTGCTAAGGCTATGGTTCAGTATGGACAACACGTCGGCTAAAACCTACTGAGAGTAGCTGTCTTTGTCTCTGGCCCCTCCCTCAGTCACACACTGGCGAGTACCCAAAAATGTATGCAAAGGACAGATCAGCTGAGGATGGACTTTGGGCATAGAACAGCTGAAAAGTGGTGGGTAATGAATTATTGCATGAAGACCTTTTGTTAGCAGCTCCTGTGCCTTTTTACATCTGGGATCGCCTGGGAGAACGAATAAACTTCTTCAAAAAGGGCTCAACCCTTCAGCAAAGGTGCCTTGGGTCAGGTCTGTTCACACTGTTCAGCCCTTGGCCTCAAGCAGCTCTGGCACCCCAGCACATTTGTAAACAACTCTATGGATGGTCCCACAGACCATAGGGTTGGTTAAAGAGCTGCGAAGAAACCAGCATCAGCTCATACGCAAAATGACTGTGTGCTCCTGACCTACTGGAGCAGCTTCTGCAAGAAACAGGGAAGCTGATGTTTTGCCTGCAAAAAGGAGGCATCTCCAGCAGCTTCAAGACACATGCTTTGAGGCAGCCTGCCTTGGTCTGCAGCACTCTGTCCAAAAAGATCTACTGCTTTCTAATTAGCACCAGAGATTTCTAGAGGAAGGCTGAGTACAAGGGAAACCAAACCCTCCCTGTTGCAATGGCTCCTCAGCTATCTGTATTTTCCCCAGGGAAGAAGAATGCCAGATGGTTTGATAAATGCCTATTTGACCTGTTCTGTGAACTAAATTCAATGAGTTTGGATTTCCAGGCTATTTATGAATCCATTAATCTTCTTAAGTGCTAAATTCATCTGTGTATTATAAAAGGCTGTTTTTCAAACCTAGTCCAGCCCAGTGCTGAAGAGGCATATTATGTTAAGGATGCCTTTACAGGGGCAATATTTCATCCTGTCAAGGATCTATAGGCTTGGCATAGATGGTAGGATATTGGGCACAAATGGTTGTATTTCAGTTCCTATAAGTACGGATGCCTCATGAGTGAATTGTTTTTATAGCCCACATTTTCATTTTCTGTGCTGACATACATTAAACCTGAAGATCGTCTTACTGTGCAATTGTTGAGCATGGCTTTGAAGTTAATTAGTGCTTCAAAGATGCTTCTGCTTTACCTGCAAGAATGGCAGATCTGAATGTGAAGCACCTTAAAATGTAGGTTTTAGCACAGATGGCACTGTCAGGTGACAGACAAAGGGACTGTATATCCTACATCATTGTGTGATAATAAAAAACATATCACAAGTATTACTTAAAAGCATGAAGTTCTGCTATTTTTTTTTTAGCAAAACAAAAGAATGTTCATGCTGAAAATGCGTAAGGTCTAAGATGCAGCTGTGTCAAGGAACACTATCAAGTGGCCAGCTGTTGAGCAAACTTTAGCTTTTACATGATGAAGCAGCACCTATAGGTCAAAACCTAAACATGCACAAAATCAGCACCAAAAGTCTGTCTTGGGCAAAGCTGGTCTTTTAAATTCTAATATAAAGATGGATATAAATATGGCAAATAGATACTTCTGAACAGAGAATATCTTGCCCAAAGCTTTATTTTGTTGACCCTGTGGTTAGTTGAACCAGTCTGATCTTGTACTGTGTGATTAGTTTTATCCTTGAATGCAAAACATTCATTACTTCGGCAGTTTTTCTCACCTTTGACCTTTACCACATACTTTGATTTTTATTGTACTTCCCTGTTGGTCTCTCTCTCTTTTAAGGATGAATTTAAAGTTAATTCTTAACTTGTATAGCATAAATCTTATATTCTCTATGAAGAATCCCGAAACATTTTAAATAAATTGACATAAACTGTCGATTAGCTTTACTATACTCACCCATCCTATGGTTTACTTCACATACATATCCTATTTATTTACTTATTCGGATTACCAGCTAATTTTAACTTGTGCTTGTTCAGCACCTAAGACAGGGGCTTTGACCTGTGCCAGGAGCTTCTTGTTGCGGCTACAGATTTACAATGAGACAAGCTTAAGGTGTTGTCCTGGGTTCAGCAGTAGCAGTCATGTTTCTCCTTCGTGTTAGCTGGTGCAGTGCTGTGTTTTGACTTCCAGCCTGGGAACAGTGCTGGTGATACCGATGTTTTCGGTTGTTGCTAAGTGATGTTTACCCTGACCAAGGACTTTGTGAGGCTCATGCTCTGCCAGGGAGGAGGGGAAGCTCTGAGGGCGCAGAGACGGGGCGCCAGACCTGGGCTGGCCAGGGAGGTATTCCATACCACAGCACGTCATGCCCGGGGTGGGGGGTAACTGGGAGTTACCTGGAAGGACATGGGCTTCCGGGTGGGACTCGTTTTCTTGGCCGGTGGTATCGTATTCTCTTCCCTTGTTATTTTTCCTTATCATTGCTGTCGTTGGTGGTAGCGGTGGTGATTTGTGTTGTACATTGGTTGCTGGACTGTTCTTGTCTCAACCCGTAGGAGTTGCACTCTTTCGATCCTCCTCGCCGTTCCTCCGGGAGCGGGGAACGGGAGAGCCCCGGTGCGGGGGGGGGACACGGACCTCGATTGTTGTCAGCTCGGCACCACTCACTGGGAGTGAGTGAACAAGCTACCTGACTGGGTTTAAACCACGAGAGTTCTTTTTGGCGCCCAACGTGGGGCACGAGGGGTTGAGATAAGAACAGATCTGACTGGATTGATAGTCACTCGTCACAATGCTGATTTATTGGCTCTCAAGGTTGTTCCTCTTGATCTCACAGTTTCAGTATATCGTATCTTACTCCCATCCGGTATTTGCGATATTAGTGTTTTTCAAGTGTGGGGCTTGGGCTAAGGTTTTTGTCCCATTGTACTTTATGGTAATGACTTGTAATACAATAGAATCATTGATCATGAAACTGATCTGGCTTATGTTCCCAGTGTGGTCACCACCTTTATACTTTGGGAGGTATATGATGGAGGTGCTTAGCAATTACACATCTTTTTCTCCTTCTCAGGTGCTCAACCTGTGAAGGAGACATCCTTTTACCCTCCCAGTCGTCCCTCCAGACCATTTACATTTGAGAGTTTTGAATTTTTTGAATGGCCTTTTAATGCTGTTGAGACTTGTTTGCTGATGGCGATGGGAATCACCATGCTAGCACGCATACAGGGTGTGTTTTGCCCACGACTGATTTCAAGAGTTAAGCAGAGTCAGGTTTGGGTCTTGACTGGGGTCAAACGACGATGTAGGAGGACCAAGAGATTTTCCCTGAGGCTGGACAGCCATGAGTGGCAGGGTGTGTGGGATAGTATGGGCAAGTATCTAGGTCAGTGGGCCCCTCCAGTACTTTGGAATTTCACTACGGAACAACTGCAAAATCCAGAAGAATTAGTAAAACACTTAAATGAGGTGTGTGGTCATTCTGGCCATACAGAGATGGACAAATCATGGCAACGTGCTGGGGCTTGGCCTATGCTTACAGGGCCTTGTTCAACACTATCCAGCACCTTCAAAAGGAAAAGAATGTTGGTGGATCTGAGGGCAAAGCAACAGTCGCTACTCAAACTTTGGCTGCAATGAACAGCACAGCTGTCCCAGTGGCAAGTACAGCAGCTGCTCAAACTTCAACTGCAACAGACAGCATGGTTACCCCAGCTCCAAGCACAGCAGCTGCACCACCCCCAGCAACAAGTACAGTTGCTACTCAAACCACAGTGATAATCACTGCAGCCAAACCAGAGGACCAATTCGTACCAATATCGGTTGCCCCTGTACGCAAGAGAACAAGCAAAAAGGAGGCAAAAAGGGTGAAGAGAGATGAAGAACCAATGAATTCACCACCCGGTCCAGAATCTGATCAGGAGTCATCATCACATGACGAAGAAGAAGAAGAAGAGGTAACTTCTCAACCTCGGACCTCAACCGAGCTGCGGAATATGCGAAAAGATTTTACCCGTCAACCAGGGGAGCACATCATCACCTGGTTACTCCGATGCTGGGACAATGGGGCCGATGGTCACGAACTAGAAGGTACAGAAGCCAAGCAGCTGGGATCACTTGCTAGAGAAGGGGGAATTGACAAAGCAATTGCAAGAGAGAAAAAGTCCCTCAGCCTTTGGAGGCGGCTCTTGGCAGCTGTGAAAGAAAGGTTTCCATACAAGGACGATGTTAGGAGTCGTTCGGCCAAGTGGACTACTATAGACAAAGGCATCCAGTCTCTGAGGGAATCGGCCATCGTAGAGATGATCTATCACATCAAGCCGAATAACGGGGATACACCCATAGATCCAGATGAAGTTGAATGTACACGACCCATGTGGCGAAAACTTACATGGAATGCACCGTCATCATATGCCCATTCACTGGCAACAGTAACCTGGAATGACATAGTACCACTAACAGTGGATGAAATGGTTCATAAACTCCGAGAGTTCAAAGACAATCTCACCCCTTCCATCATCTCAGCTGTGGAAAAACTGTCCCAGGACATCGAACAATTGAAGGACAATCTATCTGATTTATCCAGCTCCTCACGTGTACCAACACACGTCTCAGCTATTAACAAAAGGCGTCCTATTGTTCAAGAGAGGAGATACAGGAGATATATGCCACGGGGTACCCTATGGTTTTACCTGCTGGATCACGGAGAAGACATGACAAAGTGGGATGGAAAACCTACTTCAGCTTTGGAGGAACGGGTGAGTGAATTGAAAAGGGGAGCAAGGGCCAAGACTGATCGTCCCATGAGAGCTACGGCTTCAGTCTCTGGTGAGCAGTTTCCCAGATGGAATGGAAGAGCTGATCTTACTCCAGCTCCTGTGATAACGAAGAATAATCCCTTTCACCACGACTTAAGTGTCCAACGCTGTGACGACCATTAGAGGGGCCCTGCCTCCAGCCAGGTGGAGGTAGGGGACAATCGGATTTACTGGACTGTGTGGATCAGATGGCCTGGCACATCAGTCCCACAGAAGTATAAGGCTCTAGTAGATACCGGTGCACAGTGTACCCTGATGCCATCAAGCTGTCAAGGGGTGGAACCCATCTATATTTCTGGAGTAACAGGAGGATCCCAAGAGTTGACTGTGCTGGAGGCTGAAATCAGCCTGACTTGGAGGGAATGGCAAAAGCACCCTATTGTGACTGGTCCAGAGGCTCCATGCATCCTCGGCATAGACTACCTCAAGAGAGGGTACTTCAAAGACCCAAAAGGGTACCGGTGGGCTTTTGGTATTGCTGCTTTGGAGGCTGAGGAAATTGAGCAGCTGTCCACCTTGCCTGGTCTCTCAGAAGATCCCTCTGCTGTGGGGTTGCTGAAAGTTGAAGAACAACAAGTGCCAATTGCGACCACAACAGTGCACCGGCGGCAATATCGCACCAACCGAGACTCCCTGATTCCCATCCATCAGCTGATCCGTAGACTGGAGAGTCAGGGGGTGATCAGCAGGACCCGCTCACCCTTCAATAGCCCCATATGGCCAGTGCGAAAGTCTAATGGAGAATGGAGACTAACAGTAGACTATCGTGGCCTGAATGAAGTCACACCACCATTGAGTGCTGCCGTACCGGACACACTAGAACTTCAGTATGAACTAGAGTCAAAGGCAGACAAGTGGTATGCCACGATTGATATTGCCAATGCATTTTTCTCAATTCCTTTGGCAGCAGAGTGCAGGCCACAGTTTGCTTTTACTTGGAGGGGTGCCCAGTTCACTTGGAACCGACTGCCCCAGGGGTGGAAACACAGCCCTACCATTTGCCATGGACTGATCCAGACTGCACTGAAACAGGGGCAAGCTGCAGAACACCTGCAATACATTGATGACATTATTGTGTGGGGCGATACAGCAGAAGAAGTCTTTGAGAAAGGGAGGAAAATAATCCAAATTCTGCTGAAAGCTGGTTTTGCCATAAAACGGAGTAAGGTCAAGGGACCTGCATAGGAGATTCAATTTTTGGGAATAAAATGGCAAGATGGACGTAGACAGATCCCCACAGATGTGATCAACAAGATAGCAGCAATGTCTCCACCAACTAATAAGAAAGAAACGCAAGCTTTCTTGGGTGCAGTGGGGTTCTGGAGAATGCACATCCCAAATTACAGTTCGATTGTAAGCCCTCTCTATCATGTGACCCGGAAGAAGACTGATTTTAAATGGGGCCCTGAGCAGCAACAAGCCTTTGAGCAAATTAAACGCGAGATAGTTCATGCAGTAGCCCTTGGACCAGTCCGGACCGGGCCAGATGTAAAAAACGTACTATACACTGCAGCTGGGGAGAATGGTCCTACCTGGAGCCTCTGGCAGAAAGCTCCAGGGGTGACTTGAGGTCGACCCCTCGGCTTTTGGAGTCAGGGATATAAAGGATCTGAGGCCAGCTATACCCCAACTGAGAAAGAGATACTGGCAGCCTATGAAGGGGTTTGAGCTGCTTCGGAAGTGATTGGCACTGAAGCACAGCTCCTCCTGGCACCCCGGCTGCCCGTGCTGGGCTGGATGTTCAAAGGCAGGGGCTCCTCTACACATCATGCAACCGATGCTACATGGAGTAAATGGGCTGCACTAATTACACAATGAACTTGAATAGGAAATCTCAGTCGTCCAGGCATTCTAGAAGTCATCATGGACTGGCCAGAGGGCAAAGATTTGGGAATGTCACCAAAGGAGGAGGTGGTGCGCGCTGAAGAGGCCCCACCATATAACAAACTGTCAGAAAGTGAAAAGCAGTATGCCTTGTTTACTGATGGCTCCTGCCGTATTGTGGGAAAGCATCGGAGATGGAAGGCAGCTATATGGAGTCCTGGATGACAAGTTGCAGAAACTGCTGAAGGAGAGGGTGAATCGAGTCAGTTTGCTGAGGCGAAAGCCATCCAGCTGGCCCTGGACATTGCTGAATGAGAAAAGTGGCCAGTACTTTATCTCTATACTGACTCATGGATGGTGGCAAATGCCCTGTGGGGGTGGTTGAAGCAATGGAAGCAGAGCAACTGGCAACGCAGAGGTAAACCCATCTGGGCTGCTGCACTGTGGAAAGATATTGCTGCCAGGGTGCAGAACCTGGTGGTGAAGGTACGTCATGTAGATGCCCATGTACCCAAGAGTCGGGCCACTGAGGAACACCAGAACAACCAACAAGTGGATAAAGCAGCTAAGATTGAAGTGACTCAGATGGACTTAGATTGGCAACATAAAGGTGAATTATTTTTGGCCCGGTGGGCCCATGACACTTCAGGCCATCAGGGCAGAGATGCAACATATAGATGGGCCCGTGATCGAGGGGTGGACTTAACAATGGACACTATTGCCCAGGTTATTCATGAGTGTGAAACATGTGCTGCAATTAAACAAGCCAAGCGGTTAAAGCCTCTTTGGTATGGAGGACGATGGTTGAAGTATAAATATGGGGAGGCCTGGCAGATTGACTATATCACACTGCCAACAACCTGCCAAGGCAAGCGCCATGTGCTTACCATGGTGGAAACAACCACCGGGTGGCTGGAAACATACACTGTGCCCCATGCCACTGCCCAGAACACTATCCTGGGCCTTGAGAAACAGATTTTGTGGCGACACGGCACCCCAGAGAGAATTGAGTCAGACAATGGGACTCATTTCCGGAATAACCTTATAGATATTTGGGCCAAAGAGCATGGCATTGAGTGGGTATATCACATCCCCTACCATGCACCAGCCTCTGGGAAAATCGAACGGTACAATGGGCTGTTAAAAACTACACTGAGAGCAATGGGTGGGGGAACTTTCAAGCATTGGGATACACACTTACCAAAGGCCACCTGGTTGGTCAACACCAGAGGATCTGCCAACAGGGCTGGCCCAGCCCAGTCAGAACTTTTACATATTACAGAGTGTCGTGGTTTAAACCCAGTCAGGTAACTCGTTCACTCACCCCCCCCTTCTTTCCCTCCCCCTACTCCCGGAGGGACGGAGAGGAGAATCGAAAAGAATGCAACTCCCACGGGTTGAGATAAGAACAGTTTAGTAACTAAGGTATAACACAAATCACTGCTGCTACCACCAATAATAACAATGATAAAGGAAATAACAAGGGAAGAGAATACAACACCTCAGCACCAACCGACCGATAACTTGCCCCCCTCAGCCCAACCAAGCACCGACCGATACCTCCTCCAACCCTGCAGTCTCCCAGCCCTTCCGGCTCACTCCCAGTTACATCCTGGGCATGACGTGCTGTGGTATGGAATACCTCTTTGGTCAGTTTGGGTCAGGTGTCCTGTCTCTGCTTCCTCCCGGCTTCCCCTCCTCCCTGGCAGAGCATGAGGCTCACAAAGTCCTTGGCCAAACCAAAACATTGCTATCAGCTCTGTTCCCAGGCCGAAAGTCAAAACACAGCACTGCACCAGCTACCAAGAAGGAGAAAAATGACTGCTGCTGCTGAACCCAGGACACAGAGGGGGACAAAGTTCCCGTGGTGCATATGAAGAATTTGCTGGGGAAGACAGTCTGGGTTATTCCTGTTTCCGGTAAAGGCAAACCCACTTGCGGGATTGCTTTTGCTCAGGGACCTGGATATACTTGGTGGGTAATGCGGGAAGATGGGGAAGTCCTATGTATACCTCAAGGGGATTTGATTTTAGAGGAAAACAGCCAGTGAACTCAATTGTATGCTGTTGCCTGCTGTGTAATACTTTTATAGCCCATCAACTAGATGTCTCCAGGTCACCAGCGACTGGCCCTGACTTCCCTCCAGCCATCATCCCAACAGAGAATGAACTTTGAACATCATGGGCCAAATGGACTCGGCAGCATTATAGGGATTGGTCCATGCACCAAGAAAATGATCTTTTCCTCTTGGTCTGTATGTATATAGATGTATATATGTGGGAGAGCGATGGTGTACTGAAAATGTGGGATCTGAGCACGACGTGAATGGTATGGAATAAGGGGTGGATAATGTCCTGGGTTCAGCAGTAGCAGTCATGTTTCTCCTTCGTGGTAGCTGGTGCAGTGCTGTGTTTTGACTTCCAGCCTGGGGACAGTGTTGGTGAAGCCGATGTTTTCGGCTGTTGCTAAGTGATGTTTACCCTGACCAAGGACAGGCAGCGAGGTCTGGATCTGGCATGTGTTTACTCTAGCTCTGGATGGGTGAGATGGGATTTTGCTGGGAGCTCTGTAGGACCTGCCTGTAGTTGACAGCACATGGGGACTGTGGGCATTAATTCTTGAGTAATGGTTTTATTTTTTTATTTCTATTTTGCTTACACTGAAGGTTGACTCACAGGCACAGGAATACTGGGTATTAGGGAGGCTTGGGCTTTGCAAGAGCAGACAAGGGGCTAAGCAGGGTTTCCTTGATGCAAGCCAGGTGGCTACATGCCTGGTGGGATGAAGATTTGCTGGAACTCAGAGGAAACAGCATGCAGGCAGGTGTAAAAATATGCATAGCTCGGTGGGGTTTTACTTCTGGGCTTTTGATGCTGAAGACAAGGCTGAGCCCACAGTGCCAGGAGCAGGCAAATGGGCAAACATGATAAATCAGTAACAAAAGACAGCTAGCTGTGTGTGTATAAATTGGGATGGAGTTGGCAGTAGCCATTCCTCACCGTACTGAAAGATTATGTCTCAATGTGCTGTGACACTAAGATAAATCTCTGTACAGACACTGTATAGACAGACACTTTCTTGATGTATAAGACTGGCAGAGTCAGAAGACAAAGTATAGGAATAAATGATAAATTTGCAGTCAGACAAAGCTTGTTGTAAGTATCTGCGCTGAAACAGGTGATTGATTATTTTAATAGACAAAAAGTAGTGCTGAAATTTTCTGTCACAGATTTTTGTTTTTAGGCCAGTAGAGCTTAAAGTAGGTTTTGATGAATTCCAAATTACTTGAAAGCCAAGTAATTTGGAACAACGTGACAGATAAAATAGATGCTGACATATGACATACGACAGAGTCACTGGCCGAGGTGAGCAGCTCCAGAGAGGAGCCTTCAACCCCGGAGCGAGGGAGAGCCCCGCGTGCAGGAGCTCCGGTTCCGAGCGGCGAGAGCCACCGAGGGAGCCTCGAGCCCCCGCCAGGCCCTGCCCGGGAGCCGCAGCTCCGCTGAGGCGAGCGGGGACTCACAGGGGGCGGGGCCAGGAGGGACGGCCCCGCCCTGAGCGGGGAAACCCCGCCCCGGGAGCGCGGGAGCCGCGCGTGGCGCCGCGGTTGGCGCTGGCAGCGTTCAGCGGGCAGCGGGCGGGGTGGGGAGCGCTCGCCTCAGGGCCGGGGCCCGGTCCGGGAGCTCTGCTCTGGCTGCCCCGGCGGTGGCAGCGTCGGCACCGGACAGAGCCGATGAGAGGGGGAGGCTGCAGCGCGGAGCTCGGGGTGTAGAGAGTGCCTGCACTGGTCTGGTGAGGGGAGGGTGCGCCATGGGCAGGGCTGCACTCGGTGCCCTGGTGGGGGTCGCTGTTGGTAGCTGAAAGGTGTCAGGGAAGCTGAGAGGGAGCTGGGCTGCTTGCTCCAGGCCCAAACTGTGCAGGGGCCACAGGCGTCCATCACAGCACATACAGGAAAGAAGGAGGACATTAATCCAGGAAGCTGGGATCTAGTAACAACAACAACAAAAAAAAAAAAAAAGGACAACCAAAAGCAAGGGGCTTCCTCCGAAATCCAGTGTCTGTACCCAGAACCACTTCACATTGCTGCAGAAAGCTAACGAGGAAACACCACACGAAATGAACCGGTAAACAGGATCACTACTGGTGCCTCCAGGAAAAAAGCCATGGGTCATAGCGGTAGGTGCACCCACTTTGAAAGGCACAGAGGCACCCATCTGTCAGTCTGACCCAGTCTCAAGGGAGGTGTGTTGCCTACCAGGGGCTCGCATCAGGGATGTTGCGGAGAGACTGCCTGGTCTAGTAAGTCTTGCTGACTAGGTTACCCAATTCTTGTGGTCCATGTGGGTGCCAGTGATACTAACAGCAGTAGTCTGGGAATCACTAAGAAATACTACAAAGCCCTGGGAGAGGTGGTTAGGAGCACTGGGGCTCAGATAGTTTTTCCATTGATCCTCCATGTCAAAGGGGAGGACCTTGAAAAGGACAAGCAGATTTGGCAGGTTAATAAATGGGAGGGGCTGGTTGGGAATGTGGTGCTCCAGGGCAGCCTTGGCTGTAGCGATCATGAGATGGTTGAGTTTGAGATTTTTAGACAGAGAAGAGCATACAGCAAGCTCACTGCCCTGGACTTCAAGAGAGCAGACTGGACTCTTCAGAAACCTGCTTAGTAAGATGCAGTGGGATAAAGCCCTAGAGGGCAGGAGGGTCCAAGACTGCTGGTTGACATTCAACATCACCTCCTCCAAGCTCAGGAGTGTTGTGTCCCAACTAGAAGAAAATGCGGCAGAAGGGCCAGGAGACCTCCATGGATGGATAAGGGGCTGCTGAGGAAACTTAGAGGGAAAAAATAAGCTTACAAAAGGTGGAAGTGACGACAGGCCGCCTGGGAAGAATACAGAGATGTTGTCTGGGAAGCAGGGGACCAGGTCAGGAAAGCTAAAGCCCAGTTAGAATTAAATCTGGTAAGGGATGTGAAAGATAACAGGAAGGGCTTCTTGGATGTGAAAGATAACAGGAAGGGCTTCTATAGGTATGTAGCAAACAAAAGACTGACTAGGGATAATGTGGGCCCTCTCCGAAAGGAAACAGAACTGGCTACCCTGAATCTGGAGAAGGCTGAAGTTCTCAATGATTTCTTTGCCTCAGTCTTCACTGGCAAATGCTCTGAAGACACTGTCTTGGAAGGCAGTCTTGGAAGGCAGATGCAGGGACTGTGAGGATGAAGACCTTAGGCCTCACTGTAGGAGAAGATCAGCTTTGAGATCCTCATCATTCAAGAACCTGAATGTGCACAAGTCCATGGGACCTGATGAAATCCATTTGCAGGTCCTGAAGGAGCTGGGGAATGAAGTTGCTAAGTCACTGTCCATTGTATTTGAAAAATCATGGCAGTCAGGTGAAGTTCCCAACGACTGGAAAAAAGGAACTATAACCCCCATTTTCAAGAAGGAGAAAATGGAAGATGCAGGGAACTACAGACCAGTCAGTCTCACCTCTGTGCCTGGCAAAATTTTGGAGCAGTCTCTTCGAAACCATGCTAAGGCATATGAAAAACAACGAGGCGGCTGGTGACAGCCAGCATGGCTTCACTAAGGGGAAATCCTGCCTGACCAATTTGGTGGTCTTCTATGATGGGGCTACGGAACTGATGGACAGGGGTAGAGCAGTTGACATCATCTACCTGGACTTGTGCAAATCGTTTTGATATTGTCCAGCATTACATCCTTGTCTCTAAACTGGAGAGACATCAATTTGATGGGTGGACCACCCGATGGAAAAAGAACTGGCTGGATGGCTACACACAAGAGAGTTGTGGTCAACAGCTCAGTGTCCGGTTGGAGACCAGGGGTTCGGATCAGGGATGTTGTTGGGGTCGTTGTTGGGACCAGTCTTGTTCAACATCTTTGTCGGTGACATGGACAGTGAGATTGAGTGTGCCCTCAGCAAGTTTGCCAATGACACCAGGCTGTGTGGTTCATTTGGTACGCTGGAGGGAAGGAATGCCATCCAGAGGGACCTCGACACACTTGTGAGGTGGGCTGATGCCAACCTCATGAAGTTTAACCATGCCAAGTACAAGGTCCTACACCTGGGTCGGAGCAATCCTAGGCACAGCTACAGGTTGGGCAGAGAAGAGATTCAGGGCACCCCTGCGGAGGAGTTGGGGATGTTGGCTGACAAGAAACTGAACATGAGCCGGCTTCAGTGTGTGCTCACAGCCCAGAAAGGCAACTGTATCCTAGGCTGCATCAAAAGGAGCGTGACCAGCAGGTTGAAGGAGGTGATCCTGCCCCTCTCCTCTGCTCTCATGAGACCCCACTTGGAGTATTGTGTGCAGTTCTGGTGTCCTCAGCATAAGAAGGACATGGAACTCTTGGAGCAAGTCCAGAAGAGGGCCATGAGGATGATCAGGGAGCTGGAGCACCTCCCGTATGAAGACAGGCTGAGAAAGTTGGGGCTGTTCAGTCTGGAGAAGAGAAGGCTGCATGGAGACCTCATAGCAGCCTTCCAGTATCTGAAGGGGGCCTGTAAGGGCACTGGAGAGCAACTCTTCACTGGGGACTGTAGTGATAGGACAAGGGATAATGGATTTAAATTTGAACAGGTGAAGTTTAAGTTAGATATAAGGAAGAAGTTCTTTGCTGTGACAGTGTTGAGGCACGGGAACAGGTGGGCTAAGGAAGTTGTGAATGCTCCATCCCTGGCAGTGTTCAAGGCCAGGTTGGACAAAGCCTTGGGTGACATGATTTAGTGTGAGGTGTCCTTGCCCATGGCAGGGGGGTTGGAAATAGATGATCTTAAGGTCCTTTCCAGGATCATCACCTGACGCGAGCCCCTGGTAGGCAACAAACCTCCCTTGAGACTGGGTCAGACTGACAGTGCAGTGAGCTTCCCTATCCTCCACAGCAGATGACTCCTGGAGTCCAGCACAGTTCTCATGTTCTCAAATCTGTTGCTCTATTTCTCAGTCTTTGTCTGTTTATTTTCTTTGTAAGCAACTTAGCCTTCTCTTTGTTCATTAAGTCATCATGTTTAATTTCTATTGGCAGGTACCTTATAAATCCAGATAGGGTTGGTTATGAACTCTTGAAGAGAGCATGTGGATTACTTATGTAAGGTTTGGGGATTTTCAAATGACAAGAGGAAAAAAACCTGGTAATTAAAGTCTGAGCTTAGACTGCCTTGATCCGTGAATTGAATTTGGTCATTAACTGTCACCTTGTTTCTGATCTCTGGTGTCCAGAAAGACGCTTGATTTTATTTAGTAAAATGTTTTCTGTTGCTTTTTTAAGTTTTGGGCTTTTACTGTTGACTGTTGCCCTAGATTGGGGTCAAAAAATTAAAGTTTTTGATGTATCCACTGCTTTGTTAACTGTGACATTCAGCACAATCCACATGTTATCCCTGCTGTTTTCAGGACTTGGCCTACCACAACCATCTAGTGCAAAACACTGAAGAAGTCTCCCATTTGGATGGCCGACAATGGAGAAAAACAGACTCATGTTTCAGTTTCATGATGAGTTACAACAACCAAATTCCTCCCTTCCCCTTGGGTATTTTCTTTATGCAGATAGAAAAATTAGCTACTGATAAGGGAAAATTTGGAATTACTTTGCTAATACTAACATGAACTCTTGCAAGGACAAAGAGTGGAATGTGCTACTAGTTCAGTTCTCTTTTACAACACAAAACCAGGCTCAAGTTAAACATTAATTATAAGACACATGGTAGAGAGGTGGCCAGATTCAGTTTGCTTGTTACTGATTTTCCCATGGCAGTTGCTAAGAAGAGATACAGCAGAACGCCTGAACGTGTATATACATCCTCTCTCCCCTTTGTTTTTTTCTGAGAAGGGTGTTAAGTCTACGTGAAAAGCAATTAACTTTATGACTAAAATCTTAATTGGATTACAGGTATGGGAAACATATTTCCCATAATTAAGGTAAGAATTATTTATGTATTGTACAGGTCTGGGAAAGAGGTTTTAAAAGCTGAGGCTGAATCTTAAGAAGTCAAAAAGATTCTGTATTTGCTTCAGTCCAGCTTTCACTGGATTGGATGGCTGCTAAAAATCACTTATGGGGGAGAAAGTAAAAATTACTGTAGCTGCACTAACTGTTTATCAGCAAGTAGAAAATCCTGGTATGCACACAAGGCACACTCACTGACGAGAAGTTACTTCTGCCCTGTTTGTCTATGATGTATTTATTTCCTGTTGTGCAGGAATTTAATTTATATGTGACTGTATGACATAATGTGCAGCAGTCTCCTTGGTAAGAGTTATGGGTATTTCTTAGCTCATTAAAAGTAGTGAAGAAGCTAGTCTGAGAGACAGGCTTATTAAGAAAATGAATGTGCTTTGCAAAGAGAAAGCAGACTTTTTGTAGTGTCTGCTTTAGTTCATACTCTGTTGATTAACTTACAAAACCAGATGACTCTTACTCGAGTCAGTCAAGAAATGTACTTTTCCTTTAGTTTTTACAATTCCTCTTCTACAAGTATTTTAAAGTTGTTCTTTTGAGTTCTAACTGCTTTCATTAAAGATGTTGAGAACTAATTGCAGTGGAAGAGAATGGGCCCTGAACTGCGTATTTCAATCTAGATTTACAAAAAACCACAAACTTTGGCAGTATTTCCAAGTATTTGTTTAAATAATAAATAATTTCTTTAGAGAAAAGAATAAATATGGAACAAATACTGAAGTTAACCTGTGCATTAATTTTCCCTAATGGCTCTGGTATCAAGTTCTTGAAATGCACACTCCAGTTCAATGCTGCTCATGCTGTAACATCTATTCTATGTAGTCATTTCAAAATCAACTGAGTAACCTTACTAATGAAGTTTCTGTAGAAGGTAGCAATATTTTCACTTAGAGGCTAGTGGCACAGCATCTTTCTTGACCCAAATCAAATAAAAAGATAACCAATGCTAAAACATACTGAAGAACTCAGTTTTGGTGATGAGTTTAAAAATGTCCCTCTGATTTTAAATAGTTGCATGACAGTGTCCAGGACTGTCTAAACTAGGTTACCATTTCCATACAATAATCTTACCACTCTGAGACATTGAATAACCTAGTGTACTTTTATTAAGTAAATGGAAGCAGAGGTTGATAGACATTTATTGGACTAACTTTAACACCTTGAAATCACAGGCATCAGTCAGACTGAGAGGCAGCATACTGATAAGACCAGGTTTTCTTTACAAATCTATGAACCCCTGTACAAAAATAAAGTATAAAAGGGGCAAACAAATATTTGTTTCTTCCAAATCCCAGGGCTGCTTCTGAGGTCACATTCAGCATGAATTTAAAGAAGTCCAGGAGATGCACTAAATTATGCAGTGATATTTACAACACTAGGAGAATGCTTCTTCATTTGGGGATTGGAAAAAAATAGAAATATCGTAACATTAGCTCTGCACCTGCATGAGTCTTCTCCATGCAAGGGAAGCTTCTAGCTGAATTTATGGCAGCCTTTTGCCCTCTACATACCACACAAATAACAGAGATGCATCAGAAAGATTTGGGCAAGGCAGGAGGGAGAGAAGGTGTGATTGGGCAGACTGAGGAGTCCCTGGGCTTGCTCTGTGCTTGCTGGGACTGCTGAAACCAGTTCACAGAACTCACAGGGCTGCCTGGTTCAGCTGGACTTAAAGCCTAGGGGGTGTTCCAAGTTAGTCTTTTGCTACTAAAGGTTCTCACAAGGAAAACAGTCTATGGTAAAGGGGAGGCAGGACAGTATGCTAACTGATGTGCTTTTACAGTTTTTGTCCCTTGATAAAAGGCTATACATAGGAATCAAAGAAACAGAGCTCTCCAAGTTAGTCTTTCTACTGTGTAATATTAACTGAATGGTAGCTCCACTTAAGATAAGTGTACTAGTTACACTGAATCACTGCTTATTGTCATCTATATAAGGCAGAAGCACCCTCATGGGAATTATGAGTTTTCTTTCTTATAGGATGGGTACACAGAAACTCCAAGAAATTCACTTTAACAGAGTCAAAAGTATGTAGTCAAAACATTTACGGCAGACTATACCCAAATTATCAAAATTATTTACCTGTTTAATGTCATAAATATTTCAGAAGAAGAATGTGTCACTTAAGTCATATACCAATGCTTACCAGAGAAGAAATTTGTATTTCTAACATCAGAAACACTCCACTGCTTGATTTTCAGTAGTAGGTTGTCCCACCTTTGTGCTTTACTGGGAAAAGAGGTAGTTTTGAGAGTGAATGAATCCGTCACTTTGATGAGCTCAGATAGCATGTGATACTACTATTGCAACAGCTGATCTACAAGAACACCTGATAAGGTTCACCCAGGACTAGAATGAGACAACACAGCTACTTGAAAAATTACTCACTAAATATTTCACAGTTTGCACCTATCCCCTTTTTCAGGGGCTAAATTCAGAACGCATGAGCAGCTATCATTACTCCAGTAGGTTCCCTCTTACACGCTGGCTTGCTTACACGAGGCTCACACAGATTGTTTCTCATCAATTAGTTTCCAGCACTTCACAAACCACAAGCTCAAGGAACCTGTTACAGTACTTGCTTTAGGATGCAGTCAGGTGAGGTAAAGTGATGGATCAACTTCCCTTCTGTGCTGCAGGCTGCAAGCTGACCTGTGAGTGCTGCACAAGACAAACACCTTGCCTGACCTGGCTGGCTAGGAGGCCTAGCTGGACCTAGACTTTGCTTAAGGATTTTACAGGAACAGAGATTTGATTACCCCACCTGCAGTAAGAGTAAGCAGAAGATTAGCAACCCATGCACTATATGATGATAGAATCATAGAATGGTTTGGGTTGGAAAGGACCTTAAAATCATCAAGTTCTAACCCCCCTGCCATGGGCAGGGACACCTCACACTAAACCATGTTGCCCAAGGCTCTGTCCATCCTGGTCTTGAACACTGCCAGGGATGGAGCGTTCACCACTTCTTTGGGCAACCTGTGGCTCACCATGCTCACAGTAAAGCGCTTCTTCCTTATATCCAATCTAACTTCCCTTCTTCAAGTTTAAACCCACTGCTCCTTGTCCTGTCACTACAGTCCCTAATGAAGAGGCCCTTCCCAGCATCTTTAAGGGCCCCCTCCAGATACTGGAAGGCTGCTATGAGGTCTCCACGCAGCCTTCTCTTCTCCAGGCTGAACAGCCCCAGCTTCCTCAGCCTGTCTTCATATGGGAGGTGCTCCAGTCACCTCATCATCCTTGTGACTCTCTTGTGGACTTGCTCCAGCACCTCCATGTCCTTCTTATGCTGAGGACACCAGAACTGTATGCAATATTTCATGTGGGGTCCAATGAAAGCAGAGTAGAGGGGCAGGATCACCTCCTTTAACCCTCTGGTCACGCCCCTTTTGATGCAGCCCAGGACATGGTTGGCTTTCTGGGCTGTGAGCACACACTGCCAGCTCATGTTCAGTTTCAGATAATTACCCCTATGATAAAGGTTCAACTGTGAGAACTTTTTCTGATTACATGTGCAGCAGTGCCAAACAACTGGAACAGCCCACAGATCACTTACAGCTGATAGTTCACCTCTGAGGATAAATCCTTTGAGAACACTGTATCATTTTAATATAAACACTAAACTTCATATTACACAACAGCACAGCAACCAAGCTTTGAAGATAAATCGTTTTAAGGAACACTGCATTTCTGACACCTAAAAAGAGGTGGCAATGCTTGCTTCTGGTAACCATTTTCAGAAAAAAAATGCAAAGCATCTGGGCCAGTATGAGCATGAAGAAGGGAAACAAAACACCAGGTCAGCACATCGTTATATTTTCTTACTTGGCTCTGCTCTTAATTCTAAATTAGTTTAACTTGTGGTTGTATAGGTGGAGCAGAGCCCCTGGAACACACTACAGCCTGTGCCCTTCCAAGGGCCTTCCCTTAATAGACTGTAAGAAACCTTTGCTTGCTGCATGAGCCGCTGACTTGTTCTTGAAACTCCCTGCAATGAAATGAAGGACCCAAAAGCATTTAATTGTTGAACACATAAAAGGAAGTATATTTAAAATAAAAAAAAAATTGGTCAGACTGTAGAGTCAATTACCATTTTTAAAGGAATTTACAGGGCTATTGTAGATGAATCTTGTGGAATAGTCAGTTTATCGCAATGCCTAAACTGGTTTCTTCATTGCACAGTATTTTCTTTTAAAATGTGTGCATTTTTAAACAATTACATACATATTAAAAATCAGCATTTCTTTGCTTAAACTTAATTAAAACGTTAATACTCTCAGACAACACGGATCTGAAATGGTGAAACCAGTAATTGCCCCCTCCCACCTTACAACAAATTAAATTGAGACAAAATTACAAACACATTTCACTACATGATTATTATTAATAAAAATCAGTTTTGTTTTTTTTTTTTCTTTTTTTTATAAAGTTGCCCAAAATGCAAGGGATGTGCATAGGTTTACAACTTAGTCAGAATAATATTTTACTTTATTCCCTTGGGTACGTGTTCCCATGAACGGAATGTACTTTGCTGTAGATTACAGGTTTTATCAACACAGATACACCAACGGCATGAACGCTTGCGACTGTCCACATGCATTAAGAGTCAAGACCCAATTTCAAATTCCTAAAAGTTTTACAGAGTTCTTCAAAGAGACAGTATCACATTATCTGGATGTTACACAAAAGTACTTAAAAATGCTATCCTAGGAAAAAAAAAGCGCGAGGAAAGGCCTTTAAAATTCAAGAATTTGTTTTGTAACCACTAGACTAATTACTTCAAATAAATAAAGGAAAGCAAAGTATTCCAATCGATAAAATCAGACTCTAAAAAGAATGTAGTGTTCCACCCCCAAGTTAAGGTAACAGAATCATTTTATTATTACTATTAAAATAGATTATAGAAAGCAGCATCTATTTTGTGCAGTTTTTAGGGGCCCTTGAAATAAAAAGCTATGATTTCCAAAAATATAACATTCCAAAGGACTGAATAATACATATATTTAAAGATACATTTTATTAAAGTTTAGGAGAAATGATTAAAAAAAAGATACTGTCTCTTTAAATTAGTGTTTGATTTTTTTTTTTTCCCCTCCTCCTATCTATTCGGACATGACAATAATTATATTTTAGGTCACACTACATCTAGGTAGTCTCTAGGGGCCAAGACCTGTTGACACAAGGTCAATAACGAAGAGGTTTTCCATGTATGAGGTGGTTCCCAGTAATGACAGATTTTTTTCAATTCTCTCATGACTGGTCTAGTAGACCCAGGAAACTGGGACCCACTGTGAGGCTGTACACACAAGCTCGATGGCTTCCTCCAGGTGCCTGATAGTTTCATCAATTTCATTGTTGATAATTGTTAGGTCAAAGTAGTGTGCATATGTTCTCTGTAAGATTTCAGACTCCTTCTGCAGGCGCTGAAGAGATTCATCCTGTTTGGTGTTAAGAAAAGAAAAGGGGAGAGAGAAGTTGGATCCTTTTGTACGCTTCTAAACAGGCTTTCTAACTGTTAGTTACAGAGAAGGAAACAGGCAAAAAAGCCTCAGGGAGGTCTAGGTGGTTTAGATCTCCCACCTCAATCTATGGAAACTGCACAGGAGAAATGGCACAATTTCTCTCTTGAAGCTGACACTCAAACAGCACTCAGATATTAATATTGAGACAAAACACGAGTCTAGTGTTAACAAAGGAAGGTAGAGGATGGAAGCTTAGAAAAGCAGCACAGACATGAGCAACAGAGACCATATATGAATAAAATGTATGAAGTGCACAAGTATGAGCACAAATTTGGCCTATGTCCAGGTAAGAACATGAGAAACAGGGGAGGCATATTGTCAGGTATCAGCTCTTCCTGATTTTGGTAAAGTTTTCTGTTCAGCATCAGTCTTCTGGGCCTACTTCCTTTAATAATAATTTTCTGAAAAGGAAGTTTTCAACCCATGTTACTTTGTGGTTCCTATTTCAGAGCATGCCATTCCCAGCATCTCCTAGTGTGAGATCATGAGGAACAAACCACATTGCCCATGCTCAAGAAGGGCAGGTACAGCAGACTGGTGCTCTCTATGGCTCGGTGTCAATGTCCTTACAGAAACAAGTGCATCCTGCTTTATGGGTGCGCTGCTGGACTCCATGCAGCCAGCAATACTACAGTGATGGGCTTTGTTAGCAAGGTCTGCCTTTCTGAGAGATTAGGGTTGCAAACCGCTTCTTTCTAATGCTCTGCAGCAATTATAAGTTTGAATTCTCTTCCTACAAATTCCCTTAGAAATGAAAAACAAACCCCAGAAGAAAAAAAAAATAATTTGCTGCTTTCATGAACCTTGAAATAGCCACAGGAAAGTGATCAAGTCCGTTCTGCCCCATAGGTTTGGGGTGGGTATGAGAAAACAATTATATATGAACAGTATAAACTCCTGCTGCTCTGTAGTATCTATAGGGTCATTCTACTTGATCAGTGAATTGGGATACACTTCATTATAAGGGAGTTTTAGGCTGCAGGAAGTATGGACACAGTGCCTATAGCTGTTATCACAGGAAATTATTCTGGGAACAGACTTTAATCCATCTAATAGATTCCCCTCCTTCCCTTTTTTCTGTTTTAGCTTCCAAGTATTTGTAATTATAGTGACAAGTAGCTGTGGAACAGTGGCTTTCAGGTCCTCTAAAGGGAATAACCTGCATTGAGACAGTTCTCCTTCCCTATAGCAATGAAACCAGCCACTTCTGGAGAAGTTCTGTACTAAAGTTACAGTTCTGCTTCTCTCCAGAAGCTGTAGCCTCAAATGGGGGGAGGGAGGATATGTCTCTTTCACATAATAATCACTATAAATTTCATTCCAGGTTAGACAAATACTCCTCACATGCACTCTGTACAAGGGATGCTCCTTATATGGACCATTACGCATTGCCAGAGATTCCTGAACTTCTATAGAAAATACTAGTGCATGGAAATATAATTTCTTCTATTAAGAAATTGGACAATGTGGATCAATACTAATATTAAATATTTTTGTGGAGTGTTTCATATGGCTTAGTGTCATTGAGCCAAAAACCTAGTTAGGTACACTGCCAACTTCTCATGGATCCCAAAAGAGACATCAGTTTATATCAGCAGAGGATCTAAACTTTTCTGCTTAAATTAACCTACAAAGAAAATTAAACCATACTTGTCAAGCAGAATATTTCCAGTGCTTTAAATACATCTAGCTAAGATTTATTTTTTGCTTAAAGCCAGTCTTAAAATCATATTGCACCTATAAAAGAGTTTCAGTCTCATGTAAAAGGCTAACAGTACCTGAAAAGTCCCCATGAAACCTCAGAACTGTTAAGCCCTATGTAGCTTTTTAAAATGCTATTCAGATTTCCTGTGTCATCTTTACATGCGAGTATGAGAATGAACTTTTCGCAGTAAAGCATCTATCTTACTGTGACTGACAATAAAAATCTTAAAAATTTATAGTGATCTCACTTTAAAAATCCTTAACTGGTATATAAAGAAGACTGAATACTGATTTTGAGCTTGTACATATAGATGTCACAAAACTGTTTCAAAAATTAATTGATTTTTAATATTTTTCTGTCTTAGATTCTCCTATATCTAACTTTACTGTATTTTGGAATATCTAAATTTCCTAGTCAGTTGGAAATGTAAAACATTACTTCTTTCATAAACTTTTAGGGGCAGTAGGAAGTTTGAGAAAGGCCACTGCAGCAGTTCTCAAATAGGTTCGAACTTTCTGAAGTTTTTCAAAAAGAGATTACAGTTCTTGATTTTTGTTCTATTCTGTGACCAAATTTCATCTGTGTTTGTGTTTTGTGAGTATCTAGTTGTACATTCAAAACCACATCAGACTTTGCTGTTTCCTCTGTGTAAGTCTTAAATGCAGTTAACACTTCCTCAAAATTTTTGCTGTAGTAAGATCCTCTCAATTTCTTTAAAATTTCTGAATTAAATTTTGAATAGTGAACACCTCAGATTATTCTCCAAGAAGAATATTCACCATCACTTGTGCTCTCAATAGTGTCAAGAAAGGTATAAACTGAAATGTTCAGCCAGCTGCAGACAAATGAGTGGCCACAACTTCATTAATTCCACATTTGGGAGCAGAACATCTCTGTCTTTTCTTCTTTCCTCAGCTCTCATGTAACAGGCTAATCTTCTCTCCTCCACCGTAGGTGGGACAGAAAGAAGTGAAACATGGCTTTTACCCATGAAATCTCTCCTCTGTACATAATGGCCACCAGTAGTACCTTTAGTAACTGAGGGCTGGGTTTCCTTTTTTTTTTTTTTTTTTTTTTGCCTTTAAAGTACATAGGCCAGTAGCTACCACTTGTGACAGTCAAAGCACAGCCTAACAAATTACTAATATTCCCTTCTAAGGCTGTGAATAATGTATAAACACACCATCAAGCCTTTGCCAATTTTGCTTCAACAGAAAGAAGTTCTCCTCAATTTAAACAGCTGGTGGACTGCACAGTTCTTGAGAAAAAATACTTTTATTCTTTGGAGGTAGGAAGGGAGAATGCATAGCTAAATTTCAGAAGAATTTGGCTCAATAAAGATTTACACATAGCTCAATAAAGATTTAGATCAAAAAAGTGGAGCCTGTCAACTCCTATTTGTTGCTGCCTGGGCGCTGTGAGGTAGAAAACAGCTGGAGAAAAGAGGAACTACTCCATTGTTTCCTGATACCCTCTCTCCTCTCTGTTTTAGCACATAAATAATCTGATTTAAGCTTTCTTTGTGATTAGACAGGTGGTTACACTCTGGGAGATTTCCTATATGGTTTTTATTGGTTTTGTGCTTTGAGGAATTGCTTATAGTGCACTGCTGTATTCTGTTAGAAAGCATAGTACTTTGTCTCCTACCTCTTGCTGTGTGGTCCTTGATTATTGAGATACTTTGTGTGGTCTGTGACAGGCTAAAGTGTCTCAAGAGAGATACTTTTAAGATCAGGCCTCTGCACTGATTTTACCACAAAGTTCAGATCTACGGCTGTAAGAGCAGAAATTTTATGCTGTAGTTTCTGTTTCACTAGTAGATGATTTTACTGCAGGTATCTGAAGTCATCATTACATTATTTTTTTATTCCAATGGCGAAAGTAACATTAAATGGGAACAAGCATATCTACATTCTAGAACTACTGAAATAACCACGACTACCTTGTCCGCCCCTAGCTGGTACTTACAGGCAATTTTCTGCACCATTTTGGCAGCTATGTACAATTAGTAGGAGTGCGGGAAAATGAAAAGAAAAGCAAAGATGAAATTTAAGAAAACATAAGGGGAGAAAAAGGATAGTCATTTACAGAAATGTTCTCAAAAAGCATAAGTAAAACAAACACAGCAGGATAAGAGGATAAACAGAAAGGGATACTAATTATGCAGATGAACCTCTTCAAAAAGGAAGCATGAATGGGAAATATGGAACACACTTTCCACCTTTGTTTGCTGCCTTGCAGGCTGCTCACACAGACACAGTTTGCGTATCTCCTTCATGCAGGCCAGTAAACCTTGGAAAATAGGATCCTGTATGTGGGTAAGGTCTGTTGCTATTATGATTTCCTGCCCCTCCCTTTCCTTAATTGATCCATAAATTAGCATGCTTTATAAGCATGGCCTCAGTTCAGCAATTCATGTGCCTGAGTGAAACCCTGTTTGAAGAGACTTTAGTCACAAAAGCTTAAAATAAAGACACAGTCTTACAGCATGAATGCAAATATTTAGAACATAATACTTCTTTGGCATGAAGAAGTAGTTCCCCACCACTACTATAAAAGGTACATTTCTGTCCTCTTCCCAGCTTACCACAGAAAACATTTTCTGCCTCATATGAACTGCCCAAATTATCTCTGTATTATATCCTACAGCTGGAAGATTAAAGTTAAGTACTACTGGCAGATGAGTGAGGGCAAGTAATACTATGTGGGAGCTGAGACACAGGAATGGAGGCAACAAACCCAGGCAATCAGATAATTCCGCAGGGTACCTGGCTGCCTGAGCACTGCTATAAGCACAATGCTTGCCAGACACATCCTAAGAACAGTTATTTTTCTTAAGAACAGTTATTTTTTTTAACTGCTGCCATGCCATTTGCTTGCACAAAGGCAAAGTTAGTGTAGAATACAAAATTTTAGTATTTTCTCAAGATTGTACTAATTTACAGCATACATCAACATCTGCAGCTGGACAAACTGTCACTTCACCAGCATTGCAGATTGTGATGTCTTGAGATATCTTCATCTATACGCTCATGACATTTACCAGTTAGGGTATGGGTCCATAAAACACAATGAATGCTTTTTTTTGGCATTGGTGCTTGTCAGAGCCTTTGTGAGATGCTTCAAAACTGACAAAAATCAAATTTAGAGCTAAAGTAGCTCACTAAAGGATCTGGTATGTGCCATGGCCCGTGAACAGTGGCAGTATGTGTTGCAGAAAGAAGTTGGAGAGAATCGGCCCCTTCAGCAACAGTGAACTAGTAGAATGCCTTAGCTGCCAGTAAAATTGCAGCTTGAGGCCAATGTTTTTCACTCTCCACTTACTATTTTAATAATCATTCAGGGTATTGGCATTTAATGTTTGTCTTGTTCCTTATTTTCCTGCAAGCCTCTGCAGTAATGTTGCAGTTTCATACTTATAATTACTTTTCTATAGAAACAGGGATTCTGAGTTTATTTTTGCATGATCAAGGAGACATGTAGGAGACTTGGAACAGATCCATGGTCAAATCCAATTGATTAAATACCTTAATATCATGGTTTAAAAAAGGCTGAGCAGATAAAGCATTCATATAAATACTGTTTGCCCTGTTGTGAGTTCTAAATCCAGAATTTCTTGATAACATCTTTGATATCAGTAGTAATCTGCAGAGTGGATACTCTATAAAAACAATGTAGGAAATTTAGGCTGTGGATCTCCATGAATACTTGACATTGTTCTAGAAGCAATTAACCCTTTAGTCAAAGCTTCCAATTCTTAGAGAACAGTCTCTGAAACTAATAAGCCTATTTCTCACACCTATGTTTGCTGTATAGAAAAAATACTAAAGATAAAGGTGGGATGTCAGCACAGTCATGCACATCCATTTCTTCAGTTCAGACCAGCTGTGATTTAGTGCTAGCATTGCAAGTCAGAACTGAGTAATTTGTGCTAATAATTTGTGAAGGATTTGGAAGCAGGTCTCTGGGCTAGGGAATGAAATAAGAGAATATGTATTTTTATAATACATTGTATGGATCCTTTAACTTGAAGTTTGAATTTCAAATGAGAAAAATCTGTTACTAAACAATATCTCATTAACTTAATAATGCTGCCATACAACTTTCTGCCTCTCAATTTACAGACAAGGAAACAATTAAAGAGGCTTATCTGCATATTTGAATCTCATCCTTAATTCTGTCTCTGATAAGACTGCAATATGCCATACCTCATTAATGCCTGGGGTAATCGTAGGTGCAGCGATAAAAACAACAAAAGGAGCAAACTCTGCAGTTCTCAGGACCTTCAATGCCTGGATGAAAAAAAAAAATCAGATACTTTAGAAGAATCCCCCAACAATTAATGTGAAACAAGTTTAGTCGCACAAGCAAAAGATATAAAATCATGATTTACCAACACTGGTATTTGTTTTTAACTGAAGAAGAATCAAGACCTTCATAATGCAGACACTTAGCTTATTGCATTATTTTACATTTTTGGTGGTTGAACTGTGTATTTATCCTTAATTTAGGTGAGTTTTCAAGCCAATAAAAGTTTTAGCGTTTTCAGAGAGGCTCCTCCCATACAGTCTCAAAGATTAAGAATTCTGTTTGCATTTAAACTGAATGATTAACAGGTAAAAAAATTTAGTCATGCCATAAATGGGGAAAAGAGCCAACCGTATTTTAGAATAAATACTGATTAGAATATAATTTTTCTATTATTTTTTCTCAGTTTTTCTACCAACTCTTCCTCATTATTCTTCTCTGAAACAAATAAAAATATGATGTGAGTGAAGTTTTTAAAAAGTGAGCATATCACTAATGCAGTAAATGCAGCACCAATGCCCTGAACCAAATCTATACAAAAGAAAAGAATTATCATTAGAAGTTGACTCGGTCATAATTTACTGAGTGACACTCAGAGCTGCCACATGTAAAACTTTGGTACAGACCCAAGCTAGACTGAAGTGCAGGAAAGGAAATAAACATACGTCTGCTGAACAAAAATGGATGGACGAGATAAAGTAAGGCTAAAGGCCAGTCTTTTGCTCCTTCTACTTCCTGTATTTTCCAAAGTTTGTTTTCTTTTTAAAACAAGCAAACAGACAATCCACAATCCATCCTTTTCCCAAGCTAAAGAGGTTTTCCTCTCTGCAGCTTGAAACTGACCTATGGATATTATCTATGCCAACATCCTCAAAACGGAGAGATAAATCCCATATATGAAAGCCAAGAAAACTCACATAACTAAGAGTACCTAAGGGAAAAAAGGCAAGTGGTGCAAGATAACTAGGAATAAGTCCACAGACAGGCTGGTCTTAATGAGCTAAGATGGATGCATAAGGAAACTAGTTAAGAAAGAGGTTTCCTATACACATCGTAGAGGAAGTGTACCAAAGGTGGCTGTTACTAAGAAAGATTAAAATGGCTTCTGAGAATTGTGATGTTTTTGACTAATGAAAGTTGAAAAGGTTTATCAATAATTTGCTTTTATTAGCTGCTCCATTTCAAGTAAGTATAAATGCTGCTCTCCCTGAGAACCGTTAAAACATGGGATTTCATTTTTCAGAACAGCACCACACCAGTGTATTATGTGAACAGTCCTAAATAATTTAGTCAGGTATCTTATTTCTGTTATGAAATTCTTAAAGAATTTGAAGTTACTGAATCCATTCACAAAAAATAAAGAAGGCAGCAAATTTAAACAGCTAACACTGATAACAATTTTAATTTGTCTTTCCTCCCATTTCTTTCAGTATTGTAGAATAACATTAACATCATGTTTGTCCATATTCATGTTGTTCCACTTAACAAAACATACAAACACATCCCTGTGAATTGAAAGTCATGACTACATGGATGTAACAAAGGAAACGTATCAGCGTTTTCCACCGAAGATTTTATATGGGGAATGAACAATCTCTTAGTGTTTCTTTGGAGCCTGATTTTCCTTCCTGCCTTCTTCTGAAAAGTCTAATACCGAAACACAGAAAGGAGTTTATGAAGTAACAACACTGATCTGGTCCTTGTGCAAACAGGATTAATATCGGTGATCGGCCACAAATGTTTCTGACCATGCTCAATAGTGATACGGAGCCAAGAGTCAGTCAGGAGCAAGATTACCATCTATAACAGCATCAAAGAGAAATTTTTGAAGTATCTAAAACATTACTCCTAGCAGGCAATGACAATCACTTCTTTAGATACGTTTCACTGGACATGAGGCTAACATAGTAAAAAGTTACATGCTAAGTAGATTTTCAAGCTACAGTGTTTGCATACCAAGCTAAAGTATTAACTTGTTTCTGCTGTTTTCCTTCTAACCAGACGATTACCAGAATTCTACTTCGCAAATTCATACCTTGGTGGTCCAGGGATTTTTGTTTCATATTACTGTATACATTACTTATCTACTGTGCAATCAATAAAAATAAATGTATCTCAATAAAATAAGGTTGATTTGTGATGAGTCTCATTTTCATATACCTCTCATCACTTACCTGAGGTTCTACGTCAAGTATTGCAATTAGTCCCTGCTCATGGATCTTTCGTATTGTTTCCAGTTTTGTCCCATACATTGCATCCTCATGGCTGCCATATTCCAAATATTCATTGTTTGATATATCCTGCATCATTTGGTCATGTGATACAAAGTAGTAATTTTTCCCGTTTTCTTCATCTTTCTTTGGAGGTCGGGTTGTATCTGAAAATACAAAATATTTTTAGTACAAAAGCAATATTAGGCTTGTATATGGCATTTCGTTTTTTTTATCAATATTTATTTGCTGAATGATGACCTGTCAAATCACACATAGAACCATGAAACATGAGCTTGAGGTAGGCAGAATGACAGAGGCTGGGAAAAGCAGGAGAATAAGGGATGTGGAAAAGGCAAAAATGAAAAGGTAACAGAGAAGGTCATAAATAACCTTTACCTGGTCAAGACTATCAGATCCTATCAGCTGCTTTCAACAGCAAAAAAGGCCAAATCCCACAGTTTTTACAGTTTCTAATCAATTCAATTAACATCTCCATTTTACCCCAGGGGCCAGTACTGGGCCCGAGCCTGTTCAACATCTCCATTAAAGATGTGGATGATGGGACATAGTGCACCCTCAGCAAGGATGCCAGTGATAGACACAAAACTGGGAGGAGTGGCTGATACACCAGAGAGTGCTGCTGCCATCCAGAGTGACCTTGACAGGCTGGAGAAACAGGTTGACAGGAACCTCCTGAAATTCAACAAGGGGAAGTGCTAAGTGTCCTGCCACTGGGAGGAACAACCCCATGCATTGGTACATGCTGGGGGCTGACCAGTTGGAAAGCGGCTATCCAGAAAAGGCCCTGAGGGGGGTCCTGGTAGACACTCATTTGAACATGAGCCAACAGTGTGCTCTCGTGGCAAAGAAGGGCTAAAGGTATCCTGGACTGCATTAGACAAAGTATTGGCAGGACGTGGAAGAAGGCAATTCTTTCCCTCTACTCAGCACTGGTAAGGCCACATCTGGGGTGCTGTGTCCAGCTCTGGGCTTCTCAGTACAAGAAACACATGGACTTACTGGAGAGAGTCCATTGAAGGGCTGTTATGGAAATGGAGAATCGCTTCTATCAGGAAAGGCTGAGAAAACCAGGACTGTTCAGCATGGAGAAGAGAAGGCTCAGGATGGTTATCATCAGTGAGTATAAATATCCAAAGTGAAAGTGTAAAGAAGGTGGAGGCAGTCTCTTTTCAGTGGTGCTCAGTGACAGGACAAGAGGCAATGGGCACACAGTAAAATATGTGAGCCTTCACCTGAATGTAAGGAAATACTTTTACATGCTGAGGGTGACTGAGCACTGGCACAGGTTGCCCAGAGAGGTGATGGAGTCTCCATCCTCAGAGATATTCAAAAGCCACCTTGAGATGGTCCTGGGCAGCCAGCTCCAGGTGGCCCTGCTTGAGCAGAGAGAGGGGTTGGACCAGATGATTTCCAGAGGTAGGGATCTCAACCATTCTGTGCTTCTGTGGGCCATCTGCTTCTCTTTCCCACACAGGCACGCTGATATCCCCTTGCTTCTCTTTCTTCTAGTATTCCCTCACAAACTGATTTTCTCTCATATTTTTCCACTATCATATTTATGTCAGTGACAAATTTCAAACACCACATCTCTTACCAATCTAATCCCATATCTTCCAAAACCCCTATCATAATTTCAAACAAGGTATCAAAAAATTGAGCTCATCTTCTGTTTTGAATTATACCTATTATTGTACTGAGGATTAATCAGCATATTTCAAAGATGAAAAGTTCTATAGATGTATTATAGATCATAGTTATTATTTTAAGGAATTCAAGAACAATGGATTATATAAACCATATAATGTCACTATATTACTCGCTGCTGCCCTAGGTCTACTGAACTTACATACTCTTGTAGTTCCCCCACATCCTTTTCTTTTGTAAAAAAAGTCTGTATTTTCTTTTTTTCTTTTACTTAAATTTTTGTGAGGTTTTCTTCTTCAGTGTGAAAGTATAAGCCTAAAAAGTGGGTGAGGGCCTAATTACTTCTGGTCCAGAGAGATGAAAGCTACTTAGCAATAATGTACTTTTGAATATATTGCTTCTGCAGACCTATGTGGTAAGAGATGTATGGCCTAATAATCCTTTTAATTAAATACTATTGTATGTGACATGATTTTTATTATCAGGTTTTCAGTAGGTACGTATTTTCTTCATAAAGCACTCCCCAAAACTCCATACCCAACTTAAGGCCTACCTCAAAATATACCTACTCCTACCACAGTTCTGTAAAAGAATGCAGAAAATGCAGTAAAATCCATCCCTGCGAGTTGTAGAGAATAAACTCAATTACCTAGAGTCCAATCAAAGACAGATCAGGTTCCCATAATACTTAAAGGGTATGTGATATGTTTTATATGACCTATTTATACCACTAACAACAAACTAATTTGGTCTCTCAACACTAGAATAAAGTGCTATTTCAAATGCCTTAAATGCCTGAAGTCTGAAATATACATATAGGAACTACTAGATATAACAGAGGAATTAAAGGAGGCCATTGCTCTTCTGGAGTGGGTCTGGAGGTGAGGTGATGTCTAAATCAAGCATCTAAACATCATCCTGATGCTTAAGCACCTGAATTTCACGCTGATTTGCAGTCTAGGCTTTTTAGCCTTATATAATCAGTGAAACAATTCCAGTGCTACCACAGAGTGAGCAGGAACCTAGTGTAGGCGATCTAAGGCATGGTCATCACAGTTTAGGCGAGTCTGTTTTAATAGGCATTTGAAGGTGAAGTCACTAGTTCAGCTTCTACCTCCTCACAGCAATACAGTTAGTACTTGAGAGAGACTGGGTGAAAAGTGTACTGTAAAGCATTTATTACTCTTTGTTTTAGTTCTTTGAAATTGAAAGCATATTTGCTGGGTTACTATTCCCTTCCCCCCATATAATCTTGTCTGTATTGACAAGATTGTATATATATATATATAATATACATATAGGTATAATTTTATCGAATACTCCCGGCACTGCACTTTTAAAGTGTCTAATCTAGGATTTTAGTGTCAGATATAAACACTAGTGTGACAAACAGTGCAGTTTAGCATTGCTGCTGGGGTGATCCAAAGGCTCATGCTTTCGAAAGGGCTACTAGGTCTTTCTGTTTTCCATCTGCTGGCACTGGTCTTTGTGTAACTCCTTAGCAAGCAAGCCAGGGGAACTAGAATCAGCAGCCAACTAATCCTTTTCCTTTTCCAAATAGGTATGCAGATAAATTCTTAAAAATAATATTTTTTAGCAACAACAAAATCCCATAGGTAGCAAACCACGCACGTGCCATTTTAGAGTAAAGCACTAACAAGGTATAAAGAAAATAAATTAATGCACAGCAGTCATCAGTGTCACTTCTGAGGCATGTATGGTGTTTCTGAAGTCAGTCTGAAACACAGCAGACAGATTAAGCTGCTGGAACACTCTTGTTTCAGAATGCCTAGTTTGAGGAAAAAGAGTACATCTCCAAGAGATTATGTAGTAGGATATGCAATTCCTGGATTGTATTGATAGAGTCTGTCATGAAAGAAAAATACCCAGTGTTCTTCATAACAACCCACTTGTAAAGTTAATTCAGTTTTCTTTTTCTTATTATCATCTCTGGAAACTTGAAGTTATTTTAGTGTAATACCAGTCCTCAAGGCTAGGCTGTGAAAAGTAATGTAAAACATCCAGACAAGGTACACATTAAAGGTTTCCTCGAAATCCAGTTTATAATTCTTCTCATGGGAACTATCCACAGTTTTAAATGTCAAGGCTGTTCCACTCTTACCTGAACTGTAAATATAAAATTAGCACCCAAAAAAAAATGATGTTTTAACCTTCATTCTAAATTAACAAATCTTTGGGTTAGAGAAAGGTGAGCTTAACAAGAAGGTTTGTGAATATTAAGAAACATGCGTAGTGCTACTTACTACACTTCCCTCTGAAAAAAATAAAAGAAGAAATATACCCAGTTGTATCATAGTTCGCACCTTTAAGATAGGATTCGTCTCAGCAGAACTGAACACATGTAGCAGTACAATAGGTGTGTTGTCAAGGATGATACAAAGAATTCTGCAGTACACACTGAATGTTGCTACTTACGAGGAATGGGGTAAGCAAATCTGTCCGGGTGTTTTGTGATGAGTGTGTTTTTTATGTGTCTTCTTCCAACGCCATGTGCACCTGATCCACAACACAAAAACGAATGATAATTTTTCCACCAGAAAAGATTCAAAACTATGCTATTGTGTTCAGAATAATAACTCAAAATTACCTAGTAAGACTAGCGTTTTCCTTTTGAATGCTGGCAGTTTTACTACTTCTTCATATGTGACGAGATCTAATTGATCAAACACTAAAACACAAAAGAAACCCCCACAGGGATAAGAATAAAAGGCATATTAAGGGTAATAATTAATTGTAGTACAAATTATAATTTTAGCAAGTTTTAGATTTATAATACAAAGTGACGTATTATGGAAAATAAAAGCATTTCTTTATGCAATTTTAATGAAATTGTTCATTAAAAAAACTGTTAAAAAGCAATAAAAAAGGTACTGAAATGCTCAGGAAAGTTCGCATGTCCTTTCATGCAATATTCAGCAGACCACAAAAATTAGCTAAAATGGCATGCCATTCATGTTTGCATTCCTAAGAAATTGCAGTACTAAAGAAAAATCAGTAGACAGTGACCAACATGAATACAATATGAGAACATCTATTTACACTAAAGATAGGAATATTTTCATAATCATGGTTTAACAAGATTTATGAGAAATGTCTAGGGAAGAGTGTTAATACTTTGACGCATAGAGAAGAGTCTTAATACTTTGTGGTATTTATTCTTCAAAACTACCACCATATTAATTGTAATTAGAGTTCTCTTTAAACACATGTGCTAGTTAAATGGACATGCTTTTAAAACTTGTGACAGAATGAAGAATTCTAATGAAAAGTGATGGCATTATATAAAAGGACCTCCACCATATTTAGGGAAAAATTGTAAAAGTACAATTTCAGAATTTCAACTGCAGTTGAAATTGGATGAATTCCATCATGCCCATCAGCCTGTTGTCAATTGCCAAGGTATACAAGGATTGACAGATCAAATTTTGTTCATTAAAACCAGCTTTTTCCTCCTGTGCCCAGTAATACATCATCTTTGGTAATTCTTGCAGAATTCTAATGAAAACAGAAGCCAGGAGGCTGTCAAATACATTTATAAAAATTACAGCAATCAGCAATTGTGAGCAGAATAATGAACGAGTTTTCAGTTCTGTATTTATGCATGCTATAAAAAGAACAGAGGAAAGACTGCATCTAAAGTATGAGATCTCTGAGTGTTTCCAAGTCCTAAGCTGGTGTATTAACCTCAACTATATCCCAACCATCTTTTAGGATAAGTCTGGATAGATCCCTCCCCCCCTTTCCAAAAGCCTGTAGGAAAGTAGAGGCGGAAGCTTTAGTTTGCTTGCTCCAGAAGTCTCCAGCCACCAAGATCAGCATTAAGACTGTGGAGTGTACCAGAAGGCACAGGCTTTTTGTACAAAAGTCCCAGTTAAAGCAGCAAGGGATTTAATTTAATGCATTTCTTTTTATAGGGCAGATTTTTCAATTCACTGGCAATATTTTTTACTGAAGAGAAAAAGTGTAACTACTTCAATTTGGTCAAACTGCAGATCAAGCCAATTGGCATACTCAGCTTTAAGACCTTGAAAAGATACAGATAAGAAAATTTCCTAATCCATTTGAAGCATTTTGAATTTCATCCTAAAGAATCTCTTTCAACCTTTCCCCAAATACTAAAAGCAAGAATTTAGTCATATTTTTCTTCCATTCCACACACATGGAATCATTACTACAGTCCTTTTTGCAACTTCACAGTATTTAAACTAATTAATAATTCCTTTAATATTAGAAAGGGCTAAAGATCTGCAACATGCTAAACAGTTTTACCATTCTAACCAGCTAGGCCTGCAAGTATCTTTTCCCATTAAAGAAAATAAATAATAAAAAAAAATTGTGAATGCTCCATCCCTGGCGGTGTTCAAGGCCAGGTTGGACAGAGCCTTGGGTGAGATCGTTTAGTGTGAGTTGTCCCTGCCCATGGCAGCGGGGTTGGAACTAGATGATGTTAAGGTCCTTTCCAACCCTAGCTGTTCTATGATTCGAAGAAAATCAATCCTTTATTTTTTTTCTTGAACAAAAACACAGCATGTTAGATAAACCCAACAAGAACAAACAACAGAAATGATACATATTAATGCCTTCATCACACACTAGCAGCATGGAGAAGATGTGTCTCAGTCAACAGGGATTTCACTAATGATTGTAGGGTTTTCAAATGCAAAAGAAAAATGATTAATTTTTTAATACACAAGATAAGGAATACAGGGCACATTTAAACACTGAAATTTAATGCTTCTGTGTTACTAGCTAATAAAGAAAAGGAGATCTTGAAAGGAAACAGTAAGAAGCAAATAAAGAGGCATTGTCACTTGACAGGTTACTTACATGCACAGAGGCCATTGGGAGTAAGACAGCATGAAAAATGTACAGGGGTCATTGAGATATGGCTTGTAATATATTAGTAAAATAAAAAGTATATGCACAAAATAAACTTTACCATGCAATAGTCTAAACACAAGGCAAATAAATCACATTAAGAAATGATAAACATATTTTATAAAAGCTTGGCAATTTTCTACATTATGCATAATATGAAGCAAAGTTCCAGTATATTCTAAAGACTGTTCTTTCATGAAGTCCTGCAATAACACTTAAGTAAAATAAATTAAAAAATACAGCTAGATATCACTGCAGTATATCTCTAGAGCATTTACAAAAATGCCAGTGAGACTAATAATGAAAAATAGTTATTTTTTTCCTGTGGGCTTTGGTTTAAAACTGACTTTACAATGATAAGATGCATGATTGTGAAACTGTCTCTTGAAAGACACAATAATATCAAGTATGGAGGAAAGAAAAACAGGATATTTTTCTTGTAAAGGAGAATATATTTGCATTTAATTGTAAAAAGTTAAGTGAAATATTTTCCTCTACTTCACAAACTGTGCTTGATTTGCAGAATAATTTAATTTCTAGTTCCAGTAATATCCCAATATATCACAGCAAAATCTTCACCCTCAAATCATTAGCTAGCCACACAAATCTTAGATGACTATGGAGTATTGTACTTGATAATTTCTCAGTACCCCAGTTCAGTCTCATCCCTAAGACAAAAATAACATGGAAGTCCAAATAGATTACACACTGCTAAATGATTTATTGAATTTTATGCTAAGATGTAAGGGAAATAAATTCTACTTTATTGTAAGAGCAACATTTTGACATCTTGATTAGACTTCTCAGAGCTAAATTAATCATACTTATTTTGGATCTAACAGAAGAGAAAATCATGCTTTTATTCTGAGACAGATGCGCTGATGGCTTGCAAAAGCCAGTGTTTTATACCCTACATTTGGCATCATTCCCTGCAATATTACTGGAATCACCTTTAGTACCTCAAGGACAGGCAGTTCAATGAACATTTCTAAAAGAAATCATGATTGTAATCAGTGCTTTCATTAACCTTTTGACTTCTGACGGGGAAAGTGTCAGATGGTATTCGGAAAAGAACAGGGTTTTTTTATTGTCATTATAATTTTTAATACTTATGTGTCAGGCATTGGAACAGGCTGCCCAGGGAAGTGGTGGAATCACTGTCCCTGGAAGTGTTCAAAACCAGTGTAGATGAGGCCCTTAGTGACATGGTTTAGCGATCAACTTGGCAGCACTGGAATAACGGTTGGACTTGGTTTTTTTTGGACTAGTTGATTCTATGATTCTGTGTTTCTAATTTTTGGCAAACACTGTGCTCTGATGTAAAGTGGCTAACAGCACTGATGGTGGCAAGCACTAAGGCAAGCAAATTGTGTGACTCAAAGTGCTGTCAACCTTCTCCAAAATGCACTCCCTACATCAAGACATGGAAGTCTAGATTTACTTCCTTTCAGGGCTAGCCCCAGCTGGCAGCTGAGCACCACAGAGCACACAGGGGTTTAACTGATACAGTCTTTGAGCTAGTTTTGCTCCTGAAGTAGTGTAGTGCCTGCTCCTTCTCTGGCCATCCTCTTTCCTTCACTTATTCCTTTGTGGCATGCTGTGCTTAGTCATGCTGACATTATTAACTATATACCTGCACTGTGAACTATATTAAGAAATGTATCTGCCTTAAAGAAAAAGAATCAATGTTTTTTTTTGCCAAGTGGTTCTTCAGTTAATCCAGTTAACAGCACGGTCACACAAAGTTATATTGCCACAACTGAAGGGAGCAGCAGTGCTGTGGGAGTGTATGCTGGAAGCAACTGATAATACTTAAAAACCACTACTGTCAAAGACTTCAGGTCATAAAATCCAATTTAATCCCAACACTTTTTGTTAAGGTCATAATTAATAAAACATGGTTTAGTGCTACTGCAGTGGGTGGAAATATTAAAACAAATAGCATGTTAAACCAGCAAAAGGAAGTAAACAAGTTAAAGCTTCCAATCTGTACTTATAAAGGTTTTCAGGGTAACAAGTAATTTTATATTTAACTGTGAACACCTTAAATGTGATGGTGAATTAAGGACTATAAATGACAATTATTGTTCTTTGACTTTCTAAGAATTTATTTTTAAATTAAATTTAAGGAAACATAAATTCTGTAGCATTGATACACAGTGAGCTCTGACTGCACAGGTAAGAAGAAAGGTGAAAATAGAGATTTATATTATTTAATTGGTGCATATATAGCCTGTATTAGGATATATTATGATGCATTTATGTTGTTGCTTGCCTCTCACTGATTAACCTGTATGTATAAATAGCAAAGAAGAAGCAGCATAATAATGTAATAATTAGAATTTTACTTATAAATTCCTAAGTACCTCAATTAGGTTTATGTAACAGTGTCACCTGAACAATTAGTGGCAAGGTTTAGATTGTGAAAAATATAACCTGCTAAAGATACTCGTGTCTTTTTTTTCATACCTGCATTGTGCTTTGCCAAATATTTGTCTTTGTACTGCTTTTTTTTCTTTCCAAACCAAGTACAGCTGGCTTGCTGCTCCTGTTTGGTCTTCTCCATGGCAATACAAGCAACTCGCCTGGCATATGAAGGAGAAATTTTTTTTGGTTGTAATTATTGAGTTCTAAAAAGCCACACAGAATGAGTTAGAAAAGTAAGACTTTTAATAGCACAAGAGTACAGCAAAACCTTTCAAACCCTTTTATTTTTTAATGACTTAAACCCACTTTGATATAAGGAAAATCTTCTTAAGGACAGATAATTAAAGATCACAGATCAAGTGAGCATGGGAGGAAGGGTAGCTACTAAACTGTAGACACTTTGCAGCAGATTAGACTGGAAGTGCATCAGGTCTGGAAAGGCCACTATGGTCAAAATTAACTACAGAGCAAGTTGCATTGTGGAACTGTTTTAAGGTCGATCTTTAGGATGAAGTATTGCAGGTGTTCCTGTTGCAATGTGTACCAGGGTTCCCCTTGTGTCAGGGCTTGCAAGGGAGGTCTTCAGATGGAATGTATAGTCTACCTCTGTTTCTGTTCTAATAAAATCTCTTCTGATCAGTCCAGGTCACACAGGTGCTGTTAAACCCTTACAGCACTCCAATTCTTTTATGTAGCAAATCTTCGTGAAATATTTTGGGCTATGTTCTGCATATTGATACACTTTCTTGAGTTACGACTGTGACTTTCATGGCCCAGTACTTGTTGCAGAGTTTGTGCTGATATATTTCAAATATTTACTAACCAGCTTCTGCAAGAGGTTGTTCAAAGGCTCTGCATTGCTTTTTTGGTACTCAGTGCCATTGCTGCACATTGAATCTGTCATTCAGGAATCTTTACACTGTGATTTCTTTCTACTTTTTATCTTTCACAGGAAAAATGGAAAGGAGAGAAACCGCAAAACTCCCACAATGACCTTTGTGCTTGCTAACACCTTGTTCTTGCAGCACTTACGTGTAAGCAGTACCAATGAAAACACTATTTAAAACCTAAAAGAGAAATTAATTTGACCCTGTTACATTAAAAATTTGTATGTGGCCTTCAATCCTAGTTTCCTGTAGTATATCAGAAAGCACAATGTTTACTAACACAGGTGCTTATTTTTCTAATGTAACCACACATCTGATACTGCACGTAACCCTTACAGCTATGCATGTACAAGAAAGAAAGAAAATCAATGCCACACAAACTGAAGCAATTATACACTCTTTTTTCCCTGAAAAAAAAATATATATACAAAACCAAGCTATGCAACAATGAAAAGCATGAAAGACAGAAATAAAAACAAAGCCAAATTATTTTTTATAGAAAACTTAAAGTCATACCATTCTTGAAGCTCAGGAGAAGGAATAAGACCTGCAGTACCATTTTTCGAGTTTTCAAGTTTACCCTGCCACCAGTTATGATCATCTTTGCTAATGATTTGGATAATATCCCCAACTCGGAATCTGATGCCAGCTTCTTTGCAAGGAATGAGGTCATCCTTTGCTGGATCATATTCAAATTGTGCTCTTACATATATCTAAAAAAAAGGAATTTATAAAAGACACTGCGATATTATTACAGGCACAGTATTAAGTGTAACAGGTGAAAATTTGTTCTGTGCATGTAGCTACATATACTGTTTGCAACAAGCAAAGGAAGAAACAATGGCAAAAGCATGAGTGACTGAGTGATAGCTGAAAATAAAACACCCCCCCCCAGCAAACAATGGAGACCTATGTTATTTTGAAAACAGTCTTCTACATACTGCAAAACCTGACAGCAAAAATGAACACATGTAATAAACTGATAAGAGTCCTTCAAATCAATATTGACTATCACGAAATGTTACAGACTATAAGCCAGAACCTTACAGCTGAACTGTGCTATACTTTCCAACTGAAGTCCCATGATTTAAAAATTTGTCTGACAGGAAATTTTACTGGAGAATATAAAGGATTTAGGCTACAGTACTGATCTTTAGAATTTAGACTGGAAAATCAGTACTTTTTCCAAGACTTAACAGGAGGTCCTCTGTTGCACCTACCACATACAGTTACTTGGGAGGAACCTGGGAATTGTCTGCATGGGTTTTTCAGTAAAAGTCTACTCACATATAAATGAAAACTAATAATTTGAGTAAGTTATTATCTAAGGAACATTAACAGAAGGAATTCAGATTCTGTCTTGACAATTTAAAATAGTATACCAATCCTTGCTTTGTATGTTAGTGAGGTCTCAACTCTAGAAAATAAAAATTGAAGTGATCTCTAGTTCTGGTTGCTAATTAAAGCCCTGATGCATCCAAGGATCTTAAAATTGGAATTAAATGTCGTGGGTAATTTCTACTGTGTATGAACTTCAAACATCATCCTATAGCATCTCAAACTGCCATGTTTATTCTACTGCCGATTTTCTTACTAAAAACTGATGAGATTAAAAAAAAATTACATTGCAAAGTCATCTCTTTCATTTAAACTGCAACTAACACTTTTAAATTTTGCTCAAATTCTGCTTCAGAAAGAGCTGTAACTATGCAGTGTTAGCACTATTCATGGCACTGAAAAAAGTGAATTTTTATAGTAGTCCAACCTGCAACCCAATCTATGAATAAATTAACACGTAATATACTAAATCTGACCCTTGTTCTGCTGTGCATTGAGTGTGTGAGTTCAAACAAGCAACCCAACTTCTTTTAGTTACCTGAAAAATAGGATCTTTTGAAACCAATTACTTTTATGCAGTAATTGGTTTTCTATTGAGTAATCAGTAATGAACCAATCTCTTATTTCCCCTCAGCCTTATCTAATACAGTTCTAGAAATGCAAGCAGTATTTTTACCATCTAGAAACTTCCTTGCTTTTCAAGTCCCTGCTCCAGTTTGAGCCATTACCCACCATATATTGGCAGTTCATGGAATGTAACAAGAGTTTTGTACAAATAGCAATATATCTGTTATCCAAGCCCCTACAGTCTTCAAGGATTACAAGCTACCAGAGTAATATGCTGGTTCAGTGGGAAAAGACTCTTGAAAAGAAATAGGTAACTGTAAATGGTGTAAGTACAAGGAACACCATTATTTTGATGTTGCCTTGAACAAAGTCTCTTCTTCTGGAAAAAAGTCCTTATGAGAGACAAATGAAAACCTAATAGCTTGGAAGGCTTTTCAGCTGCAAATCTCAGAAGACAACAAAAAGTTGAAAAAAACATATAGCTATAAGCTTTAAAAATGGGAAATGAAGCAAAAGCAATCCATTCTTGTAATAGATATTCCAGCCAATTTAACCAGATGGTAGCATAAAAAGATTTTCAAAGACAACAGATCATGGAGTTAATCAACTATTTTGAATGGAATTGCAAGAGTTATTAATAAAACCCTTGCTAGATAAAGAGGCTGAGTCTACGGTTCAAGATTCAGAAGCAGATTCTGGAAGGGCCATATATAAATGGAGAAGTTACTGAAGATGAAATGCAAATCACTTAATAGTACATGTTGATTTGGAGGCTGCAGTAAAAAAAATAAAAAATTATTAAAATTGTAAAAAGAATCATAGGAAATCCTCTGAAGAGCCCTTAAGGGCTTTCCCGGAATTCTCTGGAGAGGGAAGATCTTTCTTTGGTCCATGATGACATCTGCTACCAACAGGTCAAGTTAAGGGAGGTTATTGAATCTAGGCCTTAGGACTGAAAATTTAAGAGGCTCTCTTCAGACTTACTGACCATTAATAGAAACTGACCTTAATGTTTTCCTTTGAAGAGCTTTTTTAATGACTAGTTATAGAACAACTTAAGCTTTAGAATCTTTGTCAGTACAATGTTTTAAAGTATTAGACATTTGTCCTACTTGTCTCCATTTTAGCCAAAATATAAAGTTGAGCTTTCCTCTAAGATTAAAATCTGCACAGGTCACTGCACAACAGTAAGTCTATTAACGCATTCTGAACTAAAACAACATCTCTAGTTAAATGTAGATTGATTTTGTAACTTTCACATATATGGACACACACACACAAAAAGCTATTTTGAATTAGCTACAAACAAATGAGTTAAAAAGAAAAATGAAAATGAAAAAACAAAAAACCAAAACCCAAATATTCCAGGCTTAAATGTTTTAGTCCAGCACATACAGAAAAAAAAAAGACAAGCAGGGATGTTCACTAGAAGCTAAGTTTATATAAATTCCCATGGAGAGTATCTATTCACCTGTCGTCCTTTTGGTTGTGTTGTCGATGGCAAGTCCTGCAGAATAAAGTCAACCCAGGAGAATAAATTTTCATTTTACTTTTTAAGGGTATACAACACCATTTGTTAGTGATTCATACTACAGCACAGTAAATGGTAAGTCAGACAAAAGTATAAAGCGTTGACCAATGTTTAGAAATATTTTTTTCCTCAAAGAAAAATCAAACCCAGGCTGTTTAGCAGCAAGCTGAAGAAAGCAGGTAAAAAGTTTAAGCAGATAGAGAATGTGCTTTTTAATAAATAATTCAGCATCTTCAACACAAAAGCACCAGCAAGTGAAAGAGGCTCTTTACGTGAATGCCTTTTCCACTTAATACTTAGTCTTGCTTTTAAAAGAGAAGGATGACTATTATAAATAGTAAAAAATTATTAAAAATATATAATTTAAGTAACTGTGCTGAGGAACAAGGTTATAACTCCTAATCATGTTACAAATGAAATTCACAACAATTTCTTAAATTTTTCTATTTCAATTCTCTTTTATTGTATTAATTAAGTGCTTTACCTTGTCGCAAATAATTTCTAATAGTCAAAAGAGTAGTTACTCGGTTGGGTTTTTTTTTTTTTTTTTTTTTAGCTAGTCCCATGAACTTATAATATTGACAGCACTGATACTGAAGAAACTTGCGTGTATCATTACTACATTGGTCCAAACGATGACAAATGATGAAACAGGACAAATTTTAACATAAATATACTTTAGAAAAACAGCAGATCAACAGCACCTTGCTACCTGAATACATATGGAACGGAAGTACTTTGTGTTAAAGATGTGATGATAACAGCTTGGTTTGTAGTGCAGTTTAAAGCCACTTCCTTTTGCTTTTCATATCCAGGCAAGGCTCATATTTCACAAAGTATGTGCACGTACCACAACAGCAGAGGGCACACCAATTCGTTAACTCAGATAGCGGAAACCAGTACACATTCCAGATGTCTCTCAAAACACAAAACTTAAAAGCTTCTAAAATATCTTGAAATACCAACTGCACAGTTACTCCTTCTTCAAACACTGCTTCCAAGTTCAGGATGGAAACAAAACTTCCACTTTAAACCCTTGCTCAGTTTTGAGGAAAATGCTAACAATGATTTAAGGATGACTGAGTATCACATTACAGTTATTAACATTTAATTCACTGTATGGCTTTTAATGAGAAGAGCATGTTGGAAAAAAAACCCTTAAAAAACAGAAAATGGGGAATTACATATATAATAACCCTGGTTCTACCATCAGGACAAAATATTCCACTGACCACACAATAAGTATCACAGTAATGGCAGATGAGCACCAACAAAACTTTCACACTTTCTCTGTGTGGAACTGGAAATCTTACCGAAACAGAATTGTTAGTGCTGCTATGACCATTAGCTGGGGACTGTCTGGATGTAGAGGGGGAATCTCTCTGAAATAAGACACAAGGTTCATTAACAACACAACACTATCACAGGAACACAGATATATTTAAAAGAACAGTTACATCCACAGCCTTATAACCATTTGCTTAGCTACTTTATCTGTGAAAGTTTCCCCACTACAAACTCCGTAAGTCTGACAAGTTTTTTCATAGTTTAAGATTCATCTTTGACATCTTGGTTTATCCTAGATGTTGCCTTAGCTTTTTAATTACTGAGTATCTGGGACCTCTTAGATCTCATTGGCTGACAATGCTAAAGGCCATTGGTCATACAGGTGTCTTTGTCAGAGGTAATTACCATAATCACCTGAAAGTTATATGCTGAGCAACACATTGAATAGAATGAGGCACATGTTCCATTGTAAAGATGCTTCTAAAATTTCTTTCAGCTGTGTGGTGGTGGTCAGTGTTGATCACTCTGTGACTTCTACTCTGTAAAATGCATCTCTCTCCAGCGCCTCAAAGACACTGAAGCTAACACCTGAGAAGGAAGCCGGATACTATCTTCTCTCTCGTACATTTTCAGCGCACTGAGGGCTTTTTCCTCCAACATTCTTACAGGCTTAAATGTGTTAAACCTTGCCAAAATATATCACTTTTAAAAAAAGCCACCTCTTACGACTCAAGACTCCAGTGTGGAGTCTTTCTTTCCACAGAAAGTTCCATATGCAGTTGTCTAGATACTTGCTTTGATTTTCACACAGCTGAGGACATATCTGACAATATTATGGCTCTAAAATCATTGTGGTTCAAAGTATGTAGGTCTGTATACTTCTGCTACAGGCATAAGAACAAAATGCTCATTTGCCCCCCACAGCTATTTGCAACGTACAATGACAGACTGGGGGAAATCAGCTCTAATTCTCTCTACAAAATCACTCCAGCATAAAAGGTTTAAAAGGTTCAAATGAGACCAAATAAATAAGTTATTCATTACTGGGGAAAAAAAAAAAATAGGCAAAGAAAAGCCTAAAGGAACCATTATTCCGAATATTTTTTTGGCTACAGGATTATCAGCATCACCTTTGGCAGATAGCAGCTAGGAGATACTTTTTTCAAAAAGAGCAGTGGCTTCCTTCATTTATAAGGAGAGTTTTTGCTCGCTATGCAATTCTGTCTCTGCCATTTTCTCACTTTCAAGAGGTGAAAAATTAATTTTATCTTTTTTTCCTTTTCTTTTTAACCTCGTTTGTTATGATCTGCTAGTCAGTGACAGTTTAGCAAGGGAATGCTTTGGAAAGTGATGCAAGCACCCAAGTAATCTGGAGAAAAACAAGTTTAAAGTAATGTAGAGAACGCCACTATTTCTGGACTCTTGAAGGCTTCTCCCTTTGAAGGAAATTTTCTCGGTTTGAGAATGTTTTGATTTGTATTCCTCCAGCAATTCTCAACAGAATACAGGATATTACTCAAAGCAACTGTTCATCATAACATACTGAGGAAAACGCACATTTTAAGTGCTATTGGTGATTTCAGTGCTAACTGTAAGAAATTAATCTATCAAGCTAGTCAAGAGGCATATGTACAATTTTTAAATAATTAGGCAGTTCAGCCTTGATTTCAAAGGCATTAAGATTCTTAATTTCCTAAATATCAGACTCAAAAGTTAACAGAAAAACTGCATTGTGCACAATCTAATTAAACAAATCAATCAGTAGGGAGATTCCTGTAGAATGCTAGGACTGCTTAGGACAGGACTGGAAAACTTCAGTTGTGGTTGTGAGTTTGTTCCTCCACTATATCAGAAAAAGCCTTGGTTTTCCTGCCGAGAAGAGCAGAGAAACACTTGGAGGACAGAACAATTCTGAGTACTGTAGAAGTGTTATTGTATTTCTGCAATAACTTGACTAGAGAGAGACTTTTCAAAATTCTGAAAATACATTTCCATTTCAGACTTGCCGGAGGAACCTGCCTGGCAGTATTTTTAATACAAGTGTAAAAAAGTTTTAAGACTACGAAAGTCTTATAATCTGAGCACTAATGGAAACATTGCAAGACTAAAGGAAAAAATCCATGGTGGTTATCACCAGACATTTAAAACATCATATATATGTAAAGGCATTTCTTCTTAATGAAACAGCTTAAGTGTTTCACAAAAATGACCTGAAATTATTTTTGGTTTTGTAAAAATTAAAAAAAAAAAAAAAGGCAATTCCCTTACCATTCTCACATACCTGACACTATAAAAGGTTACTCGGAGTGTTTTGTCAGTACAAAGTGAAAATGCAAATGTAGCTGAAGCAAAATGCTTACTCAGTTGGATAAAACTGAAACAGCAAATCCAGTCATCAGCCATAAGAAGACTATGTTGCAATAATTACTTAAGTTCATATTTATATAACCCTAATTTCCTGGGTATCTGAAGCAGAAAACATCCTGGTCACTGTGTTATCTCAGTATCTGAGTGATTCAGGTCATTTGCCACACCAATGGCTAAACAGGTCATCTCAGAGCAGATCAGCCAATCAGATTTTTATACACGGGAATTCATATGTATTCAAGCAAAATCTGCTCCACAAAATACAAGGCCTGGTAACTGAATGGAAGGCATGGGTGCAGGAAAAGCCACAAATCCCCAAGAAACTTTAAATTATTCAGTTGAGATTTTGGAAACTGCCTAGTGACACTGAAGTGCCATTCCATACTATAGGGACAAGACTTCCTAGGTATGCAAAAGTGGTTTAATATTTAGAAAACACCACTATGACACTTCTCTTAAATGCCTACAAAAGAAGAAAAATATGGCAAGTGAAATGTAATTCTCAATTATTTAAAAAAAAAAGAACATCCTGTGACCCCCCTCTATACCTTTGCGTATAGAAGCCTATAGACAGATTCTATGTAAAAGGCAGATCAACTGTGATTCTACTAATATTTAGTCTTTCTTATTCAAGATGTTTTGCTATCCAATGACATGATCATGGTAGGAGACTCAAAAATCCCCAGTTATTACTTCTTTTTTACCAGACTCTTCTGGTAAAACTATACTATGTGTGCACCAGTCTATGACTGAAGTGGGGAGGGTGAGGCAGGATGGGACACCAAACACAAATTTATACTAAAATATTGCAAAAAAATACCTTAACTAGTAAGATTACACTAACAAAGACCCAATATCTCTGAATTTATCCTGCTAGACAGCATGCAAAGCAGGATTTCTGTGTCTTAGTAAAATGTTTCAATGTTCAGTTTTAGTCTTTATCAATGGTTAAGAACTTGATTCATTATCTGAATCACAATCCTGAAAAATTCTTTAAAAAAAAACACCAAAATTAAAAAATTTTGTACCAAAGGACCAGTGATGCTTTAATGAGGTGATTTAAAATTGTTGGCTTTTTGTGTACACTTTTAACAGTTGAAAATCTAGCCAAACTCATAGTGTGGCTGAACAGGTGGCACAGATTCAGCCACCTCTGATTAAATGAAAGCTAAATGCCACAAAGTGTGATAATTAGACATGCTTCCCCTACCCTGTATTTGATCACACATTTCTAATTTTGCTGTTTTTTTCCAAAGGAAGGTAAGAGTCCATTTTCCCCATCCCTATGAAATAAAGTCATTAAGAACCTAAGGACACAAAGCTAAGAAAAGAGAGGACCGGCTACTGCTAAAATGACATCTAATGGTATTAATTAAAACTTTACACTGAATTATGTTTTCCAAATAATCATCTTCCCAGCAGGTCTACAGTTTCATCAGTTTCTGTATTTAAATATTGGGAAGCGAGATAGCTTTTATTATTCCTATTTACAGCACAAAAGTCAATATGTAAATTTGTCATCACACTCCAGAATTTCTATTTTTTCTAAAGCTTTTGCATTTCATGAAAATCTTTTGCTTTCATATTTATATCTTTTAAGAAAATCAGCCTCATACGTGAAAATCTGTCAAACCTTCTATCCCTAAAACCTTTTAGTTCTTGTACTTCTATTAGAAGTACAGAAGGCAACCAAAAGGCAGTAATTTTTTTCTTGCAAACAGATTGTTCTGATAATCACAATAGCAGTTTGTGTGTGTTCTAGCATCTGCTGAGACACAAAAACAATTTGGGTGAAATCACAGCTCTAATTAAGATAAGGTGCTTGACTTCAACAGGGACTGCGTTTCACTCTCAGAATTCTAATTTGGGAACTGTTTGCGCAGTTAAGCATGTGGCACAGAAAGACTGGCATCATCTACCTACTGCATATGCCATCTGTATGCTCAAATTGGAACAGTACTCTGAAGTAGCATTTTCTAGAATTTAATTCCCTTCACTTGCAATCTGGAACATAACTTTGCGAGCAGAAGGGAATTAAATGTTACTGTGCACAAACCATAATACCAAGTTTCTAGTTCAACAAGAACTCACTCCAAATATGTTTTTCTTCTGTAATGACAACACCATTTTTTCATGGAAACATAATATTAAGCCACATGTAACTGTTACAGACAACCATCACGAATTTACCTCAACAGGGTTATACAGAAACAAATTCTTCAATTAACCCTTAACAGCCCAAAGCAGTAAAATAATGTTCAGTGCCTAAAAAAATGATTGTTCCCCAGCTTAGGAACGTTAATAGACTTCCTGGAAAATAAGTTTAAATGGTAATTTATTTTAAAGAGGCTTAAGGGGCTTCCTAAGTGCATGAATTGAGGATCCCCCTTCCTTTTTTTTTTTCCTTTTTTTTTTTTAAAAAACAGGCTGTAAAGAGTTAGTTAGGGTGCTGATGAGGTGAATATGAAGGCAGGGCTGAGTAGGTAGGTGGGACCTACTCATGTTCCGTTATCTTTGTTGTAAAATTGGTGTGCGTGATCTAACAGGACAGGCAGAAACAATTTCCCAGAAAGCAGTAACATTCAGCCATCAGCAGGCAGTTAGTTACAGGACTGAGGAAGAAATGGGATGGTTCATTAAATTCATTACCTCACAGGATGAAGATTGCGTGCGGTAACTTGGCACAATCTTAAAGGTAATACTTCCACGCATTTCCCTCTGCAAAAAGAGAAGCACTTCTTTAAAGACTAAGACACTGAAGATAGAATCTGCAAATCACTGATGTTTGAAAGGAAAGCATTGTAGTTTGACAGCAGCAGTATGTTTTGTTAAAATAAATATACAGCAAAGCTAAAATGTGAGGGCTAATTTGCCATATCGCTTATAAATAAACATTTAAATTTCCTCTCATTCATCTAAAAGATAAACAAACTTTATTAGTTTGTTAGTCTGGACAGATTTCAAATGCCGAGAGCCTAGAGCTGTATTTTAAGGTGAAAGATTCAGAGACGTGTAGGTTTCTTCCATGTCAATCTTTTCTTTGTAGCTATACTAAAGTGACATTTTCTTCCCTTTCATCATAAATTTAAATAGCAAAAGCATATTCACAGTTTCTGAAAAGCTGCATGTAGCTCTACTAAAGGTAGAAATGTAAGAAATAGTCTTTCATCAAAACAGAACATGCTAGTTTGCATTTACTATGGTGTAAGAATATTGATAACAAGTAGTAACTGCAGAGTAGCAGGAGATTGCGGCAACATACTTGCTCAGCCGTATTTTCTCAAATGACAGTTTGAATATAAGTGTCACCAAATGTCCGACAACTGCAGGACTTGATCTGGGCAGAAGGGTAAGCGGATCACTTCAAGTAATCTTGGGAGTTTTTTCCCTTTCTCCTGTCTGGCTTATTGTGAGCCAAAAAAAAAAAGAATGCTATTTGCTTGGACTCACTCAAGTTTGTCTATATGGTTCTGGACACAACAAAAGGATTAGTGATATCATCCAAGATCCCAAGGTGAGGGCTGCATACAGAAAAAATTCGCAACTTATGGAATATCAAACTTTACTAGCAAGGCCTAAGAACGAGTTTTCCTGCAAAAAGACAAGACTGTCTAAACTTAAAATATGTTGTATTTTTCTTTTTTTTTTTCTTTTTTACATCAATAACTATCAACCACAATAGTTACAAATTGAAAGAAGGGATGTTCCAGCTACATGTAAAGAATATATGTTTTTTCTATGATGATAATAAGTATTGCAACAGTTTGCCTAAAGAGGCACCTGTCCTGTCAAATTTCTGTCTTTTGATATTTTCAAGGCTCAATCTCACAAAGCCCTGAGCAACCTGGGCTGCATTCAATGTTGAGACTGCTTTGTGCAGGAGATTGCACTGGAGACCTTTGAGGTTACTTCCAGCTTGAATGGTTCTATGATTTATTGTCCTTGTATCTGTGTAAGAAGTGTATCAATAGTCAAGAAAAGCTTATTTTTTCTCATAGTATATTCAGTGACTACACTTGATGTAGACTGAAGATTTAAAACAAGGGCATGAAGTTTACAGACTACGTTGGGATGAGTAATAGGAGGAAAGCAGTATTTTTTCCTGTTACGTCCACCAGAGAGAAGAAACGGAACTCCTGCATTTCAAAGTAAACTCAAACATTAGAAAAACCTTCCTAAAACACAGAAGAGTTGTACACTAAAGTCACCTGCCTGGAGAGTTTGGGGAACATCCATTACTCAGATTCTTTTTAAGAGCTGGTCAGATGTACATCTCTCAGGAATGATTTGGTATCAGTGATCTTATCGCTGGGACTACTAAACTGAATGAATAAGATGACAACTGGAGGTGCCTTCTACCATTCCTGGATATGAGGTGCAAAAAACCCACTTCACTAAAAAACAGGGGAGAGCCTGTAGAAGGCTTTCCCAGCCGAACACAGGAAGACTTTGTTACATACATAAGTAGACTATCAAGAAGAAAAGAAAAAAGGATTTTGTAAAGAACATGAAAATGATTTCAGGCACTTACAAGCATTTTTTGTAGTTGTTCTACAGTTTGATTCGCCACACTGATTCCATTTATTTCTCGTATCTCATCCCCTACGTGGAGCGTACCTGCAGGGTTAATGAAACACGCAATCACCTCAAATATGTTTTTACAAAATGAGATAATTGTAAGACAGTACTAATATTCATAAAAAGGTATAAACATGAAACAACACTAAAATAAGGATGTCGGTAGCTATTACAAATCTGTGCAATCAATACATCAGCATGAGATGCGGAGGCACCCTATAAAGTACATGTGAAAGTACATGTATAAGTCCCTTATACAAGGACGCTGCAAAACCCCTCACATTGAAAACAATGTCACATGCAAGTAGTCAGCTGGAAATGTTCAACAGAGATATTCAAGCAGTATTTTATCAGATAACTACTTAATGCAGTTTGGTTTCTGGATACAGTCTTAATATTACCTGTCAGATTGCTGTATTTTTTCATTTCTCTGATTTTGATATACCATTATGCATTTTCTGTATGTCCACTTAACTTCAGCTTCAATGTGAATGATTGCTGTGACTACCTACAATGTCAGACGATGAAACAAATATCTACTTATCTTAGGCAAGTCATAAACTGACCTGTTGAAGCTGGGATGGGAATGGCATGCTACAACATGGCTCTAAGACACTACAAAAGCTAAACAAGGAGAGGGCAGTGAATGAATTAGTTATCCTTAGGAATAAAAGCAACCTAGGAGGTTCTTTTTTGTGACTTGAGTAGCTCAAGCCCACCCAATTCTCTATCAGTTCTCCAAAAAAACTTCCATGGTTTATTATTAGCAAGAAATGTTTTTTGTATATAATGAATCATAGAATCAACTAGGTTGGAAAAGACCTTTAAGATCATCACGTCCAACCTTTACCTCCGTACTGCCAAGTCCACCACTAAATCATGTTACTATGGGCCTCATCTACACAGTTCCTGAACACTTCCAGGGATGGTGATTCCACCACTTCCCTGGGAAGCCTGTTGCAATGCCTGACCACCCTTCCAGTAACGTTTTTTCTAATATCCAGTCTAAACCTTTCCTGGCGCAGCTTGAGACCATTACCTCTCGTCCTATCACTTGTTACTTGGGAAGAGACCAGCCACTTCCTTGCTCCATCCTCCTTCATGTAGCTGTAGACAGTGATAAGGTACCCCCTGAGCCTTCTCTCCTCCAGCCTGAACAACCCCAGGTCCCTCAGCTGCTTCTCATCAGACTTGAGACTCTTCACCAGCTTTGTGCTTTTCTCTGGACCCACTCCAGCACCTCAATATCTCTCTTGCAGCGAGGGTCCCAGAACTGAACACAGTATTTGAGATGCGGCCTCACCAGTACAAGGGGATGATCACTGCCCTGGTCCTGCTGGCTGCGCTATTGCTGATACAGCCCAGGATGCCATCGGCCCTCTTGGCTGCCTGGGCACAAGCTGGCTCATGTTCAGCAGCTCTCAGTGAGCACCTCCAGGTCTTTTTCCACCAGGCAGCTTTCCAGGCACTCTTTCTCAAATATGACAAGACCATTTGCTTCACATACATTTCTTTCTACTGCATGATTTAAATAATTTGTTCAAGTACCCTTTTCTAACTACTGTACCTAATACAATTGCTGTACCTAATATAATTAATCTTATTTGGAAAACTAGCAACTGTTAAACAGTTCCTAAACTAAAACATATATACAGTAAATTACCTGAAAAAAGTTAATCAACTTGAATCCTGAAAAATCTTAAAATCCTTTCCTGAACCAAGCTAATCAGTTTTTCCAAAGAATACCATGCAAGTACAACTTCCAGCTGGACAAATGTATGAAAACTAAACTGTGTACCTGCTAAACACAAGCACAGCCTAAAAGAGAAGAATCCTGAAAATCTCTGTTCCTATGATTTCCTTTGGATTCTCTTCTGCAAAACATACAGAGAGTGCCCGAAGTTCACAAAAACTCCTGCTACTCTCAAGAGTAAGTCCTTCAGCCACATTAAATGCTCCAAAAAGTTCTTTAGGAACTGATCTGCTGATAGTGAAATTTTAAAAAAGGACTCATCACAATGTTTATCACAATTAATAGTTTACTGAATGTGAATGCAAAAGCCCTGCATTTGAATTTCAAATCAATCTAGCTCACATCTGGAATATTAATGACCAAACCTCTAGTAAGACACTTTGAAAGTTCATTTCTTTTCACGCTTTCTCAGGAAGCCATTAAATACCCAATTCTTAAAAAATGTTCTAAATAAATGAGGCTTTCCTTTGACTGTATCATGCCAAAATTAAAATTGTGCTTGCATTGAGTGTAATTGTGATTAAACAATAATAATAGTGCCCTGGAATAGTATTAAGATCCTTTAGCATTATTCAAAGTACAAATCTGATAGGATTAAATATTAGAATGAGAATCAGAGTCAGTAATATCCCTGTATCAAATTATTTCAACAGTGCATTTAAATGAAATTCCCTCTTCTGGAGCATTTCCCATTTCTGTTATTCTGACAGAAGTGAAGATTGTTCAGTTTGTGCTTGGAATGGAGCAGTATACATAAAAATTGGGAATAAAGCATGGATATTTAGTAGTAGATGGTCATTCTGTTTTGGGGAGTGGATGAGCTAGGAAACCATAAGAAGACATTTTCAGTCTCAGGGAAGAGGCTATTATTATTCTGTAGAAACTTTATACTTTTCATAAATATTCTTGTTGGAAAAGAGTATTCTTGACATCTTTTAATAACAGGGGTTCTGTACCATTTGTAGCTCTCATGATACCTTTGCTTAGCCATTTAATTTTGGTTGCTTTTGGTTCCTTTTCTATTGACAGTGCAGTGTTTCTTTAGAACTTAAACTATTCATGACTTATTGATGTATAACTCATTTGCAACAATAAAGAATGCATGTACTTCTGGAACAAATGATTTCCTTCTTTGTCTTTGCAAGCCAGAGTGAAGACAGTCTTAGGAAGTGTGTGCTGTTGCTCTGCATAGAAGTAGGAGAAATCCTACCCTATTAGGAAGAGCACAGAACAAATTCTTCGGAAACATGTTTTGTAGCCAAAAGGAAGTTCTGTAGCTGAAAAGTGAAAGGCTTTGAACAGATAATCATATTTTCACCAAGTCCTCACATACGTTTCGTTAGACTTGAAGAAACATTATCCGAGGTATCAGTGTTTTAAAAATTAGTGTGAGATTTACATTAAGACTCTTCGAGAATGTAGCATAGACAATTTACAACTGCTGTTTTTCTGGTGAGGATAAATGGGCAGCCAGTAAATCCTCTCTCTTATTTGGAAATCTTTTAAAATGCCATATTGGGACCTCTTCTTAAATGGTTTCACATTTAAGCACATATGCCCCAAAACCAGTCAGCAGCAAAAAAATGGGTTAAGGTACTGAGAGCTACTGAGGACTCAGGCTATATGCAGATGCCCTAAAAATAATATTTACAGTGTAAGTATTCTAAAAAGAATCCACAGGTAAAAACTGAATGGACAACTGAGCTAAGTTAAGGCACAGACACAAAAGTGAAAGCCAAGACATAATTAAAAGCCTGAAATCTAAGGTACATTCATGTACTTATCCTACAAGAGCAGACAGGTCAACAAAAAGACAATTTTTAATGGCTGAAACTATCCTCTGGTAGGTGCAAGTAGATAGCATCTTTACAAGCCTATCTTCCCACTTTAACCTTTTGAATAGGCACAACTATATTCAGCACGACTGGGTAGAGCTGCCATAGAGATAGAAAGCAGACATCACAGCAGCCACGTTTTTGTGATTGGGAATTATGCAGTTTGTACTTAATATTGCTAGGCCTGAAATTATACAGTTCCAGTAACCCTCCCAGTAGATCTGTTACCTAGTCATTGGTGTTACACTCTGGCAGTTTTCCATATAGAAAGAGAAGACAGGAGAAACAACAACATACCCCCCTCTCCCACCCTCTCCTCCCAAATGAAAGCCACAGATCCTGTCAATAGGATTCAAAGACATGTTGTGCTCAAGATCACTGTGAACTTGTATTTATATGGGTCTATTCGGTAAAAATATTCTAAATATAGGTATGTTGAATGAAGCAGTGAATGAAAGCATCTAGAGCACTAACAAAAATAGAAACATGCAGAAGAGCTGCCTTAGGTGCAGCACATATAAAATAGGTTAAGATTCCCAAATCTTTAGAAATAAAAGACACTGTATAATTAAAAAGAAAATATCAGAGTGTTAATGGGCATAGTTGGTTTTTTAACCACCTTTAACAGGTTTTAGAAGTTTTATTACACCCATATTATGGAACACAGTCTTGTGAAAAAATTCTGTGTAGAGATCACCACTATTTAAGTACAGCTGAAAGAAAACCTTTTTCCTGTGAATCTTAGAGCAATCTCCTTGTAAAATTCACTTTTAGAAGCCAAAACAATTTCAGTTCAGAGGGTCCTCTAAGGGAATATAGAAGTCCATATGAATTCCATTTTTGCTTGTACAGAACATTTTATCTTTCCTGCTTATTGACAGGTTTGATCATATCAAGGAGACTAAGTGAATATATCAGGAAAAGGACTGCTGTACCCTTTCCCTGTTTTATGTTCTGTCTCCCTAATTACCTGTTCCTAGCATCCTTTGAAACAGAACAGCAGACTAGAAGAAACCTTGGTCTGACAAATGATGAAAATTTGTGTATTCATCTAAAGAAGAAGATGGCAAACTGGAAAAACTAAAGTAACACTTCTAAGCTGCAATCCAGCCTTGCAGCTAACAACTTAGTGGGAAGTTTATCTGTTTAAAGTAGGACAAAGCCCAGATATTTTTTTTTGACATCTGAACTGGACACACAAAATGGAAAAAGGAGCAGACTGGAGATGAGAAAAGATGTGTGTGAAGCGTTTGCTATAGTAGTGAAAACTGAAAACAAAGATCCAACTTCCAGGCACAAGAAATGTTTTTATTTCAAAAATCACTTTTATGAGCCTCAACATCAAAAGTACAAAGATGCTGTGTGAAAATACATGGAGAAATTTATTTTCTTTTTTATTGAACAAAGCTCTTTCATTTTTACATGGAAAAGCACTATAAGTAGTCAAGGGATTTTTTTTTTTTTTTTAACAGAGCATTAAATAGGTATAGCTCCAGAAGTTATTGGCATTTTTATCTCTTATCGAGCTGTACTTCCATTACCCTAGTTAAGGCCTAAGTGAAACACAGTGGGCTCTCATCTCAAAATGCAGACTGGAAGGTAACAAAGGTGCTCATCTGGACTCCATCCAGATAGAGGCACACTACTATGAAAGAGTAGCAATCAAAATGAGGAGTACAACCATTACACAGTTTGTACAAAATTATTTAAATAACTGGGTTTGAAGACAAAGCTAATAATGACAAATAATTACCTTGCCGGTGAATCATTCCTCCATGCATAATTCTTGCCACAATGCAATGGTTCAGCTCATTCATTTTTAAAGTGATTCCCTAGAAAGAAAAAAAAGAAAAAAAGAAAAAAGCTTGAAGGCAGGGTATAAATCCTAAGTTTATAATAAAAACTTTGCCACTCATTTATATATGAGCAGTGAAAACAAATACTCTTTATAAGTGAAGATGCAATACTTTAATGCATGAGCATTCTGGTTTGTTAAAGATGCAGTTCTGTATTACAGTGCAAAGTGCCCAGTTTAGTTAAAAGCTTAATCTGCTGTAAGTACTACAAGGTTGTTTTTAAACAAAACCAGCAGTAGTATGAATGCATACAAAGCATTTTAAGTGAAGTATATACACAGGAGAATAAGTATATACAATGGCTGCTGAACTATACCAGTTATATCGACAACCCCACTTCAAAGTGCAGAAAATGTCATTAAAATCATTATAATACTGATCTTTACCAGCACAGAATCAAGAATAATAGTGAGGTGTCCTCCATACCATTGGTTCATCTGTGTTCTTCTGGAACTGCACCAGTCGAACTCGTGTTACATTCTCCATATCCATATCACCGTTGGCGCTTTCTGGAGAATCCCCGTTTAGGTATGGAGAGGTGGGAGGAGGCGTAACTCTCAGCGCTTCATCACTGTAAACTTCATGTGCCACTACATCATGAGTTTGAAGTAAGGCCTAGAGGGGATTACAGCAACAAAATATCAGACTTCCATAATCTATGATGCCAACCACTAATTTTTGTAAGTATTTTTGAAGCTTTTTAGAAATTAAAGGAAATCCAAGATATTTGTGCCTCACTGTCTATATAGGAACTTTTCCCTTGAAGAAAGTTTAAGATAAACTTCAGCAGATTGCAAATGCGTACACACAACCCTAGCCTTTAAAATCTGCATGAGCAAACCTGATTTTCTGCCGTAGATGTCTCAATAAGAATGATGCTGCTTCCCTTTTCCTCATCTTCTGCAAGGTGTCAGAATTAAGACATTTTTATTTATGTGCCTAGACACAGAATTAGGAAGCTAACTTTCTGAGCAAACTGTTCTATAGTAATTACCCTAACAAGATGGAAAGCTATTTAGATCCCGTGGTATTTTATTCTAATTAAGACAGGCTGTGCATCAGTTTTGTCTGAAAGAATGAAATACTGTTCTTTTTTTGTTGTTTACCAGCATAATCACTTCCATAGTCTCCCCTTCCTCCAGAGCACAGACCCAGCACAACCACACTGCATTCAGAATGCCTGATAAAAATTACCATCTAAACCAATAAACTGCTCAAATAGTACTTTGTTGGTTTTATTCTGTTTCTTCATGTAGAGAATGGTACAGCACATAATTGTTTAAATGTCATTTCATATCTGCATTCAACTCTTAATGAGTATATTATAGCAAACTTGCTTCTGTCCAAAACCTAGATATGATTTATATGTGAACATGCTAGTTCTACTCCTATACTGACTTATCAAGCATCAGACATAGATCCTGCTTTTATACCCAAATTGTCATGTTTCTCAGATAGGGATTGATAAATCAAGCCTAGTTCTTGCAGTATCTCCGCAAAAGTAGAGACATCAGCGACCACTGCAGTTAGAACCATCAATATTATAGTTCATATCTTGTTAATTTTCATCTAAATGCTCATAGCTCTTAACTTACAAAACCCACCAATCTTGCAAGGCTTTAGATTGACATCTAGAATTTAATTTGGCAGAGAAATCTGACTCTGCAACATCTTAGTCTTCAATGAAAATGTTGAAGTACAACTTAAACTGAAAAAAAAGTGATAAAAGATGTATTTCTAAAGTAGAATCCAAGGGAGAAATGGGAGTTTCATGGCCTCTGCAAAATCCTGAATTTGTCCCCAAGGTAGGAATTCTAAAGTGTACCATGTTATAAATGGTAATTTCATAAACAGTTTTCCTCAAATCAGTTTCAAACTATAGTTTGGAATTCAGCATTATAATGATGGAATGGAATTCCCTAAATTAGCAAGGCTCTGCCCATATTCCTTCCTGTTTTTCTAGTGTTTTAAGCCCACTCACACAAATACTGCTTTTAGTTAAATACTAACCTGTATCTGCATTTTCCGTTTTCACCTTATTTTGTCAACCTCTAAGCTCAAATTTACAATTCCTCTGCATTAGTCTGTACTACTAAAGCAATATTTTGTATTAGAAATCTGGACCATACATGTAAAATCACTTTAAATAAATAAATTCTTAATTTGATTTTTTTTTTTAATTGGGTGTAAACTGATGTGTGAATACTCCTATATAGGTTTAGAGATTTAGCTTAAATCTCATTCTAGCATCTGAAAACTGTTTGCAGTTGTCCCAGACAAGATAAGAGCAGCTGTGTGCAAACATGCATTAGCTCTGGCTGTTACAAGAAATATCCACTCTAGGAGTGAGTGTGGTCTTGGCTTTGTGTGCAAGTGCTTTTTAACAGAGCAAGATAATCTTTTATGCTTCCTTCAGCTCAATCTATTCAAAGCTACTCAACTTCATGCACCTGCCTGTATCTGTTATACTCTCCATGCTTCAACATTACATTTTTGGGCCTTATATTTGTTTCACGTCACGTATTTGTCTGGCTTTATACTGTATTTTTAGCAATAGTGTACACTTTGTAGGAGGTTAAAGTATGGTAGTTTGAACATTTTTAAAGGTTCAAAACTATACTAGATTACTTCTGAATGTGTTAACAAAAAATAACACAAATTCAGAAACACCAGATATTAAAGTACAGCAAGTTCAGTTTAAATATTGAAAACCTGTAATATAAAGACAGCTATTGGACTTAAAGATACTAATTTTCATGCATTTCTGTTAAGTTTGATAACTTAGATTTTTTTCCTGTCTCCTTTTCATTTGCAAAACATCATAATCATGCTGAAAATTTGTCTAGTGAGAACAACTGCTTACTACTATATTGTAGGATCATTGTCTCTAAAGAACAGTGTAGGAAGGCACATGATGATGGCTAAAACTTCAATATGTAATTAAGGAAAGCTCTCCCAGTATAGCAAGCATTTCGATTGCTGCCACATACTAAACACAGAAATAGAACCTTTTGCAAATAAAACTGGCACATTTGAAAAACTAGTTGTGTAATTGAATAAAAGCTCCTTGAACACAACAAATGAGGTACTTGATAATCTTTTAAAGAACTCTTAAATTAATTATTCGCTGGAAGATCTCTATGCAAAATTTACATAAGTTTTTTGAATTAAAATGTTAAGCATGTACAGACTAAATTAATAATTCACTCCCGTACCCATGAGGCACCCAAGGATAAACCAAAACTAAAACAAGAAAGCTTGAACTTGAAGATCTCAGTGCCAGTAAGTGTACCTACAAATGCTTTATTTGCTTTGGTTTTGTAAAGGCCTATACATAGTCTAAACCAATAACACTGTGTTTAAGTACACGATTCAGACTATACTCCATTGTCTTCTGATCAGGTATACACATCAGGTAATAACATAAACAACAGTAAAATACAATGCTATCATACAGGTGATAATACATATGATCCTACTTACTAAACCTTATTGCTTCAGTCTCTGGTTAGCAACTTACTAACCAGAGTATTGCTCTGTACAGTGTTTGGTAAACACACTGAGTGTAGGCTGGCAATACTGTTTTATAAAATTATTTCCTTTCATAATGGTATCTATTTTAAAGGCTTTGGCTCTGAAGGAAAGTTTACCATGATACATAAGAACAACTTTGTAAGGTCTGCAACTTTATAAGAGGTGTATCCAGAAGCAGGACTAGGAACGATGGGAGAGGATGGGATTGCCTCTGACATCTGGAAACTCTCTGGTCTTTGGTGTCTGCACCTTATATCCTCCATATCCTCCCTAACATGGACTGTGTGCTTGTTCCCTTGCTTCTTCTGGCTCTGGCAGCATTTAAGTTGTCCCTAAATCTTTTTGCTCTTTTTGGAGCAGTTTTCTACTAGTTTGGCACAGTACAGTACCAAAGTGTAGTGCAAGGGAGAGGATGAAACATGGGGAGAGGGGATGTGACTACATCAACTAGCAGTTTAGCTTGGGACGCCAGAGACTAACTTACTGAAATTATTCCTTATAAAAAAACCTCTTTACTGATTTGCAGCTTATTCCATATAAAAAACCTACCCCAACTTTTTATAAAATTGCAGCAAAAGAATTCTGACAGATGGTTTTATGTTTAGGAAGATATCAGGTGGAAATACAGATACCTGTAAAAGATTATTTCCAGCTCACTCTTCCTATTGCTTGATTTGATATATGAATTTTTTATATGCCACATTAATTTTTATTGATGCCTACTCTGAAAGTAATTCATACTTAAAAAATGGTCTTTCTCCACAGTGCCTAATGTTTTATCAACACTGTGTGGTAATTATGCAAAGAAAAAAAGGTAAATCAAATGAAAGTAGAGCACCAGAGAGTATTATTCTTGTTTTTTTTCCTTCCCCCTTTGATTTTTCCTAAATATTTCTTACAATACAGGTAAGTACCATTCCGCCTTGTTTTATGTTCTATTTCAAGCAAGTTTTCCTGTCAAATATTCAACCAGATTTGTTACCAACTTCAGGATAGGTATCATCTCCAGGCAATAGCATATCTGTGTGGCTAAGTACAACATAAAAAGCCAATGTCTGCATTAGCAATTAGCGTAATGAAACAGGAATGAATCGGCAAGTAAAATAATTGTGTTAGTTAGGATGTGATGTACACACTGAACATGTTGCAGGAGTGATTACTTCTGAGCAGCTTCTATCTTGCCTTGTGGACTGAATGCCCATCAGATGCTGGATTACACTGGCTTCTGGAGTACATCTTTGAATTTTATTTTAGCTGAATCTGGTTTTCATGCTCTCTATATAAAGTAACAATCAGGAGATTCACTTCAAAACACACTCCTACTCTGATTTTAAGTACTAAAATAAATGCACGCAAGGCTAGAGTGGCCATCAAAAGAACACACTGGGACATGGAGCTATCCAGATTTAATCTTATACCTGAATATGAGGTTTGTTTCAGCTCACTCTTTCGTGGAAATTAGGTTTATCCTTCAGACTTACTGTAATTCAGCTTTCAGGTGAGCAAATTCCACAAAGCCCCCCACAATAACCCTTGTGTAAGGAAAAGTCAAATTCATGATTTTAAACTGACAATAGTGTACAGCAGATTTAAGCAAGCACTTTTATTTCTAAATTTATGAACTTCATCCACGGCAAAAACAGAAGAAATCTTTTAAGCAGTTTGAAAAGACTGGGCTTCACTAACTTGAATCAAGTTATTAAGCAGTCACAGAACTTAGGATAATTACTGCCAACAAATCAGGTTTGTGAAATAGACACAGTAGGAATTGATATGTAACTAGATTGTAGAAGCTATTGATTTATCATAAAATAGTGTTGAATAAACAGTTATTTTGCAATGTATTCATTCACCTTTATCCTAATAAGACCTTGGAAGAAAGAAAAATAACGATCCCAGCTCTGCCTATGCAAATCCAAAAGGATTCGCTCTTCTAAGTGCAACACAGCTCCCCTAAAGACAGTGAAATTGTTCCATAATTAGATCATTCCAAACTGTTGACAGTTTTCAGCACAGTAATGAGGACCAATAGTAGTAGTAACAGTAACTATTTTGCCAGACCAGCAGAAATATTTATGAATAGATATATTGTATTATATGCAGGTTCATCTCTTGCAGATTTTAGGGAGAACTTACTGAACTTAAGTTTTCTAATATAAAGAATATGATAAAAAATAAACCCAAGAAGAGTAGCATTTGCTTACCATGAAATGAGGTTGTGTTAAAATACGCTTTAGCTCCTTTGCATCATTGTTCTCTGGGTAACATGAAATTTCTTCCAATACCTGCAAAATAAGGAGGAGAAATGCCCATGATAACTTTCTTTTAAATAAAGCTGTTAATCAAACAAATGAAAGCCCTCACCGATCAGTCAGAATATCTATAAGAATACACAAAAGAATATTTTTGACAGGAGAGCACTTAGGAGAATGTGCTCCCCCAAGAGAATAAAATACCTCATTTCGATTTTCTTTCTGAGAGAGATTAAAGCAAAAATTTGAAAGAAACAGTTACTCTTTTTCAATTGAAAGTATTCCTCCAACAGCTAAATATATGGAATCAGAAAGGAAGTGCTAATAAGAGACACACATCACCACCAACAACTGCTACTTTCACGCACGATCTTAATTTATTAAAATAATCAGTTTAAAAGCAGAATTAAGAAGACTCATAAAGCCTTCTCCCACAAATTAGATCATTAAAGACATCAAGTGTAGGTGTAGTCCATCTGCTATCTCACCTCCAAGCTCCAGATTTTGTAAAATCGGAGCCATACTTCAGCTTATCACTGGGAGAAGGAAGAGGAAGTAAATCTTTAACCTATTTGCCTGCAACCTGATACTTACACCTTTATTTTCACATGCAGCTACTTGGAAAACAAAAGCAGAGTAATTTACTTCCAGAAGCACCTTCCAGGATTAACTTACAGAAAAATTTTCAGAATAGGACTTCAGGGTTTCTACAGTGTGACTTCAGTCACTACACACTGTTTTAAAGTCTTCCTGTTCATTCTGTTTTAATAGAACTATAAACAGTGTTTCCCTTTGACACTACCCTTAAGAACTGTACTTACTTATACTGATAATATAGAATACAGCTATTTTGCTTTCACTACTTGTAATAAATAAACAAAATACTGTCTGTCGGGTATACTTATGAACATCTGAGTCTTACTTGGTCAAATGGGCCACCTTCTTGCATTTCTAGGTCTGCTTTTCTTAGAGCTACCTATGATAAATTTAGTTTTTAAATTTAAGGATCTGATACCTAGAAATGTTGGGGTTTTTTTTGTTTTTTTGTGACTTAATCATATAAATATGAAACTTCTGCAGATAAACTGAATATTAAAGATACTGCATTTACCCAACAACAGTATTTTAATGCTGCTATTGTTGCAGCAAAGGTTAAGCGATGAAACTGAGTAATGTATGTAACACAGACATAATTCAATGATGCACATTTATGTAACTTAAATAAGCAACAGTAGAATTCAGAAATAATTCAGATTATACAACAGAATATGCATTGATGTCTTAATGAAGAAAAAAATGTTTCACTTGAAATACAATCAAACTTTCAAAGTAAAAAAAAAAAATACATATTTTAAAGCCATTACCTCTTTGGCTCTCTGTACAGCATCACTTGGAGGATTCCTGATTTGTGGTGAAGATTTTGTGTTTATTTTATCATAAAGCTGAAATAACAGGAAAACAAACTTTTGAAATCATATGCTACTTTACATAAAGTAATGATGAGTGCTAACAATAGCCTGCTTATGTTACCAAAATTAAAATGACTGTTAAACTGCATGAGCCACAGATGTTTTATATACAAAATCTAGCAGCTCAGGGTTTTGGCTTTTCATTTTTAAACATTTCCAGATTTGAACAGTGCCATAGATTCAGAGTTCATAGGATGACATGGGAAAGTTCAAGAGGTTAAGGGATTCTGCAAACCTCCCATGCTTTTTCCACAGATTTACCGAAACTATATTCTTCTACTAGAAGTGATCCTATGAATCTCAAATAAATGCTGTGAGCCATACATTCTGCTATAAAATCAAATTATTCCGCATATCGCGCTTGTCTCAATAAATCAAAGCATCAAACATTCCGAACAGTAATTTAAATAAACCTCAGAATATGGGAAAATGCTCTTGAAGACAGAAGGGTACAAAAGCCAAAATCTTAGAAGAGAAAACCAAAACTTCCCAAGAAGGAGTGCTCACACACACACACACACACAAAAGTACCCTTATTTTTACTAGGATTTCCTATTGGACAGAAGAATGCCAAATTATTTAAATAGGAAATTGTAAACCTTCCAGGTTAATTATTTGTTTTGAAAAAACTTTTAAAACCCCCTAACTACACAAAATACAATAGGAGAAAGATCTGTCTTCAGTTTCAAATTAAGAGATAGATATCACAGGCTTTCTTCCATACAAACCTAACAGACTGTGTAGGTTTCAAAGGAATAAATGATACTTGAGAACAAAAAGGCATTGTAATAAGTACTATTTTCAAATAAAAATCTTTCGGCTTACTTTTCAAATGATATGAAGATGGACATGCCTGTAATTACATCTATTTATGTTAGATGACTTCTTTGAAATGTTAGACAGAAAAAAGACACAAATAACTATTTTTAGACTATTAGAGAATTTTTTATCACAGTGAGGGTGGTGAAACTCTGCAACAAGCTGCCCAGGGAAGTTGTGGAGGCTCTCAACTTTGGAAATACTCAAAATCTGACTGAAATTCAAAATAGTGTACATAAACAAAGTTTCAAAATACACAAGGGACTCTTAACACCTTTGGCATTCCTAACACTGTAAAGGATGAGTTGATAAGAACACCCCATTTAGGCTGTTCAGCAAGGGTTGCTCAGAAGCTCGCTTGGAGAAGCTTACAGCTGCATGGATTGGCTGAGGACAACCTCGGATATTTGAAAAAGGGAATCCTGTCATGCTGCAGAAGTGCTCTCTTATATTTCTCATGTGAAACACTATTCCGTTTTAGAAGGGATGTAAATTGCAATAAATGCAATCCAATAGCATCACCATAATCCCACATGCTGAACATTTCAAGTCCATATGTAAATAAATAAAGAGGAAAAATAGAAAAGTCAAGCTAAATCAGTTTCTTCCACATCCAACAACTTCATCTTGTGCTGCCAAAATACTTAACAGTTCAAGCAGCATTGACCACTGGTGAAGTCTTTAAATTACAAGCTTTCTGCTACCTTGTAGTTCCGGAGACATTTTAGCTGTGTACACAATTATTTGGTTTTTCCTTTTCTTAAATAAGTAAACAAAACATACCCCAACTCCAACAACTCCAAACTGTTAAGTATCACATTCATACAGCTGTTGAGAAACTGCATTAAGTACTGCGTACCAAGTGCAGTAGGAGCTGATACCCAACATGAATACTATTGAGTGTATTTTTCTAAGAGACACACATACATCCTGTTTAATGAAATAGTAGAAATCACAGGAAAGATTAATGAAATTACCTATTCTAACAATTGTTTAAAAGCTAAGTTGCTAACTACTCAAATTGCTGTTACTGTGATTCAAAAGAACCGGCAGTTTACAGAAACAATTTTTTTCTCACTATCATGGGAGAGTTATCTTCTGAGACTAGGAAGGAGGCAGAAAGGAAAGTAGAAAGCAGTGCCTCTAAGAATGTTTAGAAAAAAATCAAGGCGAAGTTCAGACTAAACAAGGGTGCATTTATTTTCTCATACTGAGGCATGGTACTTAAATTTCATCTTCCAGGAATGCCACTTACAGAGACTTGCTTCCAAAGCATCAAACTACTCGGAGGGACTCTGACAGTACTTAAGAGAAAAACCTTCATATTTGCATTAAGGCTTAAAGCCTATATATTACCCAAGACACAGGATCCATTCATTGTTTCTGGAGGTAGAAGACAGCCTCAATTAGAGAAAGGATGTATTTTTAGTAGCTTCCCTAGCACAAGCAGATCTCTTCTAGAGAATCTTATTGGGTACTTTACCTTCAAAGCTTATTACAGTCGAAGGCACTCATTCCAGAGTCTAATAGAAACACTATATAAGCAGCCTACACCACATTACATTTACTCTGAGTATGTGTTTTTCTCTGTCCAATCTTAACTCTAAAAAGCAAGAAGGAAACAAAACACACAATAAATCTGAAAAGAAACTTGGAACTTCTCCAACTTGAAATGCATATTTAAATGGTGAATTTCTAACTAAAACATGGCATGGTTGAAATGGTATACTCTAATTCAAATTAGTTCATGAAGTTTTTAGCTTACAACCAAGACATATCTTTAAAATCATAAGAAGTAACAGTGAGTGAACCCAGAAACAAAGGAAGTATTTGTACCTCTTAGTATTTGCTTAATATTTCATTTTTTTTTCAAGATACCATTTCAGCAATGCTTTCACAGAATTTTTTGGGCACTAAAATAAATCTAATTCTAAACTGTCTTGTTTGGTATGGTCTCATATAAACAGAAGGACACATCCAGGGTATTATTCTGTATCTCTTATTTCCAATTTTAGTAACTGTATGTGCAGTCTGGACAGAATTTTTTAGCATTATGTTATGAACCCTATTTTAAAAAACTCATTAACAATAATTAGTCTTTATTGGTTACAGAAGATTATAAGTTTTCTGTCAGAGCACAGCAGAATCTGGCAAGAGGAGCAAAGCTTATGCTCTGCATTAATGCACCCAAACTGGTGAGCAGTCTTACTTCATTTACAATCTTTGAAAAAAAAAGATTGTTTTGCAACATTTTTCAAGTATTTTTGCACTTAAACAGCAGCTGTAGAAGAAGCAATTAAGAAAAAGAAATGTGCAACTCTATAATTTGAAGGCATCTGAATTTAGAGGTTTCATTTTGACACATGAAGAAGAATATTTGCTCCCTTAGACATAAGAATCTAACACACCTTTAAATGAATGTTTTACAAAATGTTTAAAAAAACTGTGAATGAAACCTGTTTGCACACATCGTAGATTAAAGTAAACATTAATGACAATTCCAGCCAAGCCTCATATAGTCCTGTGGTACAGAATATATTAACATGTGCAGTTAGCTACACAATTTTAATCACAGAAAATCAGCCTGTTTACAATGCTGCTGTTTTACAGCAGCCCTGCAACTCTAAATCCTTCAGGGACCATGCCAAAGCTGGTTTCTTATGGAACAGAATAAAGTGGTTCATTCTTCACTGTCCTCAACTGAATGTTTTTCTATGTAATACCAACAGACATTCAGTGGAGTAAAATCTGTATGTGCCCCAACGATGTGCTCTCTTTTTCCTGGGATGCTTTTATTTTCCAGCAAATAACTCTGCCCCTCACCCCAACCTCCAAGCATTTCACTCAGCAATAAGCATAAATATAACCAAAAATTTCTAATAATAATTAACAGTAATTGTAAAATGCCACAGCAATTGTAATAGTTAGAATTTCAAGACTTCCGAATATTTTGCTTCTCAGTCTCACTTCTCAGCAGCAATTCTGCATTTGCTACAAGGAAAATCAGAAAAAGAGCTCCCTATAGAAAACCTTAACAATCACAACAGATATGTTAACAAAACCAGATATAACAAACATTGACATTATAGCTAATTAATAGACTAAAACTACTTCTTAAAAAGACACATTTTGCTTAAGTTTTGCATGCTAGAACACAAACAGTATGAAGAGAATACCCACAAGAAGTCAAGTTGTGTCACTATCAGTTGCCCAGCTTCGTAGTTGTCTTCTATCTGTATAAAGGGAACTCGTTTCTTCTGATGTTTAAAAGCAGACAGTCCAAAGCCTAATCCGCAATCAGGCAGGCAAGACAAAACAACAGACTCGTCTCTTCTGACTAGTTTTTCAGATGTGCAGAAATTGCTTTTTAACTGTTTCCTGTAAGACGAGTCATAATACTGCCCAAACACAACCTCCATTCAGTGTCACTCTGAAAAATCTAGATGCATCACAACTAGGAGAAATTTAGCCTCACTGTCTGGTCAAATCTTGAATGCAATCAAAGCTAGATCACACAGTGAAATCAGCAAGTATTTTATCAAAAATCTGGAAGTTACTGTGATGCAAAAGAGAAACTTTTGTTAAAACAAGAGCTACTGAACTGCTAGAACATACCCCCCCCCCCCCGATCTTTCAACACAAACATGTTTTTTGAGGATTCCATCCTAATTCAGACAGATAGATACTGGGTTGCCAAAATCAAGTATTTAAATCTCCAAACTGAAACATCTAAAAATAATCATTAAAATATGTAATTATATATTTGATTTTTGATTTCTGAACAATATAAATATATACAATACAGTGAGATTAGAGGACTGTTTTTCATCACTTTTAGGTTTTGTACCATCTAAAAATTCTTGGGTGGAGGTGCTGCCCCTTGCACAGGAACATTTACTAACGAATAGGCTTGTTGCTCTGTTACCTTTCACAGCTCCCTATCATGGATCTCCATTTACTCCAGTGGTTTCATGTGCTGCAAGTCTGAAAGAAATCCATGATCTACTGAATGAAATAATATTCACAAGCAGCAATAGCAAAGAAGTGCTAAAATTAAAAAGCCAATTAGATAACCGATAGACCACCTCATTCTTTCTTCCACGAGTTCTTTCTAATTTCTCCTTTCCTGTGTAAAATGTTGTAACCTTCCTATGGGTGCCTCTTTCCCTGGGATTCTATGCCTTTATCCGTGAAGGTAACAATTCCTACTGAAAAACACACTGAGTAACAAGGCCACAGTCAGCAGGGCCTTTATCTTCAACTTTGTTTAGGGACAGTTTGTTCTTTTAAATCTGTTTTTCACTGTTAAGGTCTGTGTCTGAAGCTCACTGTTACCATTTTAGCATCAGTGACCTAACATTCATTTATAATGCATATTATAATTCTACAGCACACACTGTAATCCCATCTTGTATGAAAGTCTGAAACTTCTTTAAGACTATTTTCTAGACTCCAAAGCATTACAGGTTTCAGCTCTCCACAGCTTCAAACTTCCTGTAATACACTTACAGCAGTACGATCAACCTTTGCATTCAAATTCCTTACACTGTGAAATGCTGTGCAATGAAACAGTGAACAAAGCTAACCCAATAGAAAGCTTCAGGAAGTAGTTAATCTGCTAAAATGAAGTCTCCCTGACACAGTATTCATAGAACAAGACAGTCTGAAGCAGTACATTAATTCTGTCTGAAGAGGCAAATATTTGCTTCTGTCATACCACAGAACTGACAGCTGCCATCACTACAACTTGTTAGTTCAGGCACTCAGACTTTCAGTAACCCTGACAGAGGTTATGTTAATTTGAAATACTCAATTTCTTTCTACATATTCACATTCATGCAACATATGAATTGTTTTATGTAAAAAAAATTCTTACAGTAGCAAAGAGAACTCTGAACTTCACTTTGATTATTTACGTGATAGAACTGAAATATGCATACTCTTGATTTTTAGAGGAACACTTATCTGCAAAATGTAGGCCAACTGTAATTTGCTTTTAAAAGTCATCTGCATTCTTACATATTCTTAATGTGTTACTTGTAGAATAGAGTTACACTTGCTGCTACCTGTGCCAGAGATGAACCAGATTTTCTTATGTCTTTACCTAAAACAACAGGTAAGAAAAAATTATGCCAGGTAAAGTCAATCAACGCTATGGAATTTTAACTTCAAGCTGCTTCTTTTTTTTGGAACCATCCCACACTTGGGCTTCTTCACTTATTGTAAATCATGAACTTAGCTTTTGGGCAGAAGAAGAGAAGAGAGGAAACTCACCTAAACCAAGCCAAATATTTTTCTCTGTGTATTAGTACAGTTCCCTCTGCACATGATTGCAATGTGACAACAAACACTGCAGGAGCAGCATCTCAGTAAAGCACAGATTATCAAGGTTCATTCTACTGAGGATGAATATAAATTAAAGGACAGAAGGTGACAGATACATTATCTGTCTAATAAAGGTGGAACCCTGAAAAATCATAGTCGTCTTTTCAGAGGGAAAACACATTCCCCCCCCAAACCCAAAGAAGTGCACAGCCAAAGAACTGTGCATGCATTGCCTCCATAGTAATCCAAGCGATAAAAAGAAACCCAGAAAGAAATCCTCCTCATTGCCTTCACGGGGTCTGTGTATTAGTAGCAATTTGGTTACTTGACAGTCTCCTTGTTTCTGCTGAGACAGTTAATTTTGTTCCTAGTAGCTGGTGCAGTGCTGTGGTTTTGGCTTTAGTCTGAGAACAATGCTGATAACACACCAATGTTTTAGTTGTTGCTAAGTGGTGCTTCCTCTAAATCAAGGACATTTCAGTGTCCCATGCTCTGCCATTGAGGAACTGCATAAGAAGCCAGGTGGGAGCACAGCTAGGAAACCTAACCCAAATGAGCCAAAGGGATATTCCATATCATAGTGCGTCATGCTCAGTATAGAAATTGGGCAGAGTTGGCCGGGAGCTGCCAATTGCTGCTAGAGGATGGGCTGGGCATTGGTCAATGGGTGGTGAGCAACTGTCTTGTGTACCACTTGGGTTTCATTCCTCTCTTTTTCCTATTATTATTGTTATTATATTTTACTTTATTTCAATTATTAAACTATTCTTATCTCAACCTTCAGGTTTTACTTTTTTCTGATTCTCCTCCCCACCCCATCGTGGGGGCAGGTAAGGTGGTGGTGAAGTAAGTGAGCAGCTGCATGATACTTAGCTGCCAGGGGGTTAAACTGTGACAGACAGTTGGAAGGAAATCATACAGCCCTTTGCCAGTGTTGGCAATAGGCAAAGATGCCAAGTGGCATTACATATGTTACCACTCAATATTTTATCACCCAAATCTTGCATTGAAAGGTTAAGCTATATTTTTTTTCATTTTGTTATGTAGCTAAATGTTGGGATATCTGTTGTATCTATCTTTTGATCAAAAACTTCAAAAAGTGAAAATGTGTCCAAGTTTAAATTCTCTCAATAGGTTACAGTCCTGTAGTGAAACTGCAGGCAGTTGTGAACCGTGGGGAAATCACACAAAGTTCAATCTGAAACTAAGACTACACAAATCTGTGCAGCTCAATACTCTAAATCCACTGTGCTTACATATGTGGGTGTAGCCATTTTTAACTGTAGTTGTTATACTTCTAGTTTGGACAAGCAGCTATTTTAGCTTTTAAAATGATAAAGGAAATATTTCTATTTCTGCATCATACTTGGCACATTGCTTTTTACAGTCTTCAATAGAAAGTAAAACATTTTCACAGTGTTCTAAATCAATCTTAGATCTAATTTTATTTTTTTAAACTGATAGAGTTAAAAGATTCAAGGACACATGCTTATAGCGGTTCAGACCTCATGGTCACATGTCAACATGTTCAGTAGTATCTGACTTGTACGTTCTATTTCTTTGCAAGGGACTAACTTATAACCTTCAGCCTACATGAGCTATGAACAGATTTTAGCTCTATTGTAAAACTTTAACCTTTTTAACAGAAACTACTGTGTGCTATACACTTACCCTGTAAATTCAAATCCTTCACACTTCAGAGGTAAAAGTGCTAAGGACAATATTCTTACAGAACAAACTGCAGGGTGTGTGTGGATGTTTTCCACAATCATCCTTTTAAATTGTGCCAAGAAGGTGATTCTTTTTCTTTTTTAACTGTGTCATTGATGTATCAATAATGAACCATTACATTACTCCTCACAATCACACAGGACTTTATTTCCTTCTATTTCATTTCAGGTGCCCTAAATACCTCATTCATGTAAGGAATCCAGACTCCAGTATCTGACATTATATTTCACTATAAATTAGGACTCTAACCTAGTAATTTCTTGCATATTTTAAAAAAAGACTATATTAATAATCATAATAAAAATTCTATTGACTGTAAGTGCTGCAGTTCTCAACAAGTGATAGCAGATGTTAAAAGACATGCCAGACAGTACATGTACATAACTTGCCAAAGAGGAAGAGGTTGCAGTTAAGCAAAATTCTAGAACATATGCGATACATGTAGGTAAACATATGTTCTCTCAAATTAGAAAGTGTGGTAAGCAAAGCCTGGCATTGAATAACCTTAAATGAATACACGGTACACTTTAAAATCATAGTGACAAAACAAAAAAACTATTTAAATTTAAGTAGACTGGCTAAGATGTTTTCCCACCTCCTTAAAGGAGGTGAAAACTCTTCAGTTTCTGCTGCTGTGAGCTGACTGCACATATCCAGGATACCCTTCAGTTCTCCACTACACACTACAAGAGATCTTCAGTATGCCATCTAATATTTTTCTATTTCAGGAACTCTGCCACAAGTCCCTCCAGCCAATTTTTCTTGGGGTGTGTGTATGTGTGTGTGTGTGTGTGAACCCCATACCTACATCATAAACCAGATTTTTCTCTGTTCACACTGCAAAAAATTACTTTTTTTATCTTTCCAAAAGAAGTTAAAGACTAGAATGAGATAATGGTACTGCTTTGCACATCGCAGTACCAAGAAAATTAGCACAGCAACACAATAAATTCAGTGGTCACAATAAAAAAAAGGCAAAACACTCTTATTCTGGAATGTAGCAGAAGTACTGTTGTGAAAGGCACAGGCTTCAACTGTTATTTCACAAGGTACTTTAACATATTTGTAATATCAAGAACACAATTTTTTTTCTGCATCAGGTATCTAACTGAAGCTGACCTCAAGAAAACCAAGGCAAACCACCTTTTAAAGATGGTTGGTTAAACCACCAAGCAGCTGGTCAGATAAAAGCAAGCATTAAAGACATTGAGGTGCTGGATCATGTCCAAAGAAGAGTAATGAGGCTGGTGAAAGGTCTGGAGCACAAGTCTTATGAGAAGCAGCTGAGGTAACTGGAGTTGTTTAGCCTGGAGAAAAGAGGCTAAGGGGAGACCTTATCACTCTCTACAGCCACATGAAAGGAGGCTGTAGTTAGGTGGGTGTCAGTCTCTTCTCCCAGGTAACAAGCAAGACAAGAGGAAATGGCTTCAAGTTGTGCCGGGGAGGCTTAGATTGGATAGTAGACAAAATTTCTTCCCCATAAGGGTTGTCAAGCACTGTAACAGGCTGCCCAGAAAAGTAGTGGAGTCACCACCCTTGGAGATGCTAAAAAGACATGTATAGGTGGTGCTTAGGGACATTGTTTAGTGGTGGAATTGGCAATGCTACGTTAACAGTTGAATTTGATCTTAAAAGTCTTTTCCAACCTAAATTATTCTATTCGTACCAGGTAAACTGAATCCCTCAACACAGGAAAGACTATAAGAAGAGCCTATGTTACATGGACAACACCTTGATACACCCTACAGAATAACCTTTGCTCCTCTCTTTCCCCCACACTCTCCCCCCCCTCCAATATGGATTAATGATCTACAGCAGGAGCTACAGACTCAAGCCAAGCCTTCTGTCAGTTGAACTAACTCTTCAGGGTTAGATCGCCACCTTGAAGAAAAGGTTGCTAATGACCACAAACATGATTCCAGGGTGATATAAAATCCATATAAAACTAGTTAAATCCACAGTGATTACAGAGGGTTGGCAAAGGACACAGCTTCTCACCTGCTTTGTGACATGAAGCATATCTGGCACCAGGAGTTGCTAATGTTGGCATTTCAGCCATTTTTGGTTTTCCCTATCCATGTAAATTTTTTGTAATGATATACTGAGAATAAAAATATACTGCAATGACCTCATTACTACAAAGAGCAGTAAACATGTAACAGCCAATTACTTGCATAACTGGAAGTAAGAGGCAGCGAGGCCTGACTGACTTCAAAGAGAGAAGGATACCTTACTGGGCTGTTACTATATTGCCTTGGGTATTTTAAGATAAACCAAGCGTAGATTAAAATATCATTCTGAAGAAAGCTCCCAGCACCAATGAAGCAAAATTTTATTCAAGACATGTGGACTGTATACCAGATGTTGTAGCATTTCTCACAGTAAGTCCCAAGCTCCTGGAGAAATACTAAATCTGAGAATCTGAAGTTTTATAACAACCTTCCCTCCCCAGACAACCCCACCCCAAACAGGTAGCCCTTATGGTTAAAAAGGAAAGGAAACTAACTTGAATTACACGCAACATAAAAAAAAAGTGAAGAAAATGTAGAAAGCCAAATATGAAAACAATTGTCTTTACCTCAAAACAATACCAATGAAGCTAATTAAATGTTCTACAAGTGCCAGAAATACAGTTCTAGAGTACTTTGACAGGACTCAGTAATATGAAAATGCACTGTAATCAAGGGAATTTTTAATTCTACATGCTAAGGTCTATGGATTTATGATTTTGGAGTAAGATAGGTTGGTGCACACAGACACACGCTTGCATAAACATTCACAATGACACACCACTGACACAGGGAAGATGACATTAGGCCAAGAGGAATGGGCTGAATAGTACAATTCTCCTTTAAAGAACATACTTTATTAAGCTGAACTTCACCTCTGATTCACCACATCAGTACTGTGCTTATAAATATTCAGAAATGACAATATTATTTAGAAAGAAATGGTCTAAGTGCAACAAAGCTACTATTACAGTGTCATGAAATCCAACCCAGAATTATGTATTGCTGTAAACTGGTGGATACATACATTCATCAAAAATTAAAACCAAGATAAAAGTTACTGTTATCTCTTCCTTGTATTAGTCTTAGGTTTAAGAGACCCAGTCATATATCAGTATTATATAAGATATAATAAAAACATGGAACAAAAATTATTTCTGCTCAGAAGCATAAATATAAGACAAATTCCGTATATAAATTCATAAGACAGAGAAACAGGAAAACCAAGAAAACAATGAGATGATGCTGACTAGCACAGTAATCTACGTATCCCAGGAACACAGAAAATGAAATGCAAAGATATGAGGGAAGCTGAAAATTTAAGGTATTTTAGAAAATGACTATGAAACAATGCAGAAGGAATTCTAGAATAGCCTCTTTTAGTGTTCTTGCAGATATGGCCTCCCAGAGAAATTACCTTTCAGAGAAAAAGCATACTGCACTGGTGATGATGATCCAGCCCACCTGCTGAAGGAATTCTTCAAACAGTTCTCCCTAAGGCTTGGTCATTGTTCCTTTCTACACTACTTGGGAAAGGAGTTTCCATTGCAGCGTGAGACAGTCCCTCCCACTCCCTGGGGCTGAGCATGCTGCCTCTGCTGGACTGGGATAAAAGCCAGATTTGATTCCTCAAATAGCAAGGTGCTTTCCTGCCAACATAGCTGCTTTTTTTTTTTTTTTTAACAAATATTTTCCATTTGCTTTTGTCTTACAAACGTATCTCTTACAGGATAATACAAAATAGGAAAACAAGGTTTCTTAAAAATAAGAAAGGCGTATAAGCATAACATGTTCTGAGGGAGTTTTGCAAGGCATCTAGCACACATACACATTCTGAGCTGTTTTTGCAAAAGAAATAGATTCATGTTTCACTAAAACATGTTCTGCTTGTTAGTTTTAACATAATCAGTATTCAAGAGGGTACGGACCAACGTTCATCTGAAAAACTTATGTGAGTCACACAGAAAACCATTATTATTCAAATAAAAATGTAGAAAAAATAGATGATCCATTAAAATCTTTAAGGTTTTTATACAGAGTTGCTGGTTTTATTTATTTTCTATATCATATGATTGATATTCCACCAGTCTATTTGTGATTTAAATGAAAAGAGAAGAAGAAAATGAAAATGTCCTGAAAATAGAAATCAAAACGTCTCTTGGTTTTTTATCAAAGTGTATAAAAGAATTGTTAAATCAATACGCTTTGTTCAGAAAAAAGCAAATGGGGAATAAGTGTAAGAAGAGTTTAAAACATTTTCAAATAGACAACTATAGTATCAGTGATGGCTGGACACTGCTGAACAACTGCTACTTTTGCAAAAGATGTTCAAGTTTACTGTGCCAACATCCAACATAGAGAGGGTAAACAGAACAAACCAAAATAAATCTAGTAGAAAGATTTAGCCAACCATGTAAGAGGATAAACTGAGATCGAGACAACATTGATTCTAGCAAAGGAGAAAATATGTTTCCTTAAAAGTCTGGACTTCAGGACCAAATCTGTTTGGATGACTGAGTTCAAAAGAAATACTAAGGGAACTCTGAAGTGCGCATGGACGCGTGTTCCTTTGAAACATTACCATTATCAGCAACCAATAACAGACAAAAGTCTCTCTAAAAATCATTATATCTTAAATGCATACACTGTGAATATACATTAAACTCTAAAGAAAGGAAGTGGCTACACATGGAGATACAACACATATAGCTACTCCAAAATTTATTTAATCTCATTTAGTTAAAACCATAGATGTGTAATTGTTATGCCAGCAAGAGGTAAAATAAACTTAAGAAAGTTCATAATGCTTCCATCGCAGACATACTTTCAGAAATAACAACACTTACCTTCACGATTCCATCTATGAAAGTAATGTAACAAACTTAAATTAACAGCCAAAAGATACCAGGCTAGAGAACTATCTGACTCAGGACAGGCAGACACAGACAAAGCCAGTAGCATAGGGCAGCCCCAGTCACACAAAAGCTGATACTGTTCTGCCCAGTGAAAATCTCACTTGTAAATTGAATGACATCTGCATTCAGAAGCACCCACAGTGTCCCTGAAGAGGTGACCAAACTACTTGACTCAATAGGAGAATGATTTCTCTTGTCTCCTTCAGTGTAGGGAGCTGCATAAAATAGCAGCTTCTGGTTTTACTTTTTAGCAAACCTTGCTTCCTTTGATGCATTGTCAGAGATAAAACATAATCTGTAAAGATCTTCTTCATTAGGCACGGTCTTGAAGCCAGTATACTTTTCAAAACAAATAATTAAAGTAAAATCTTGTGTCATAATACAGAAAATAGCTAAACACAAACACCTCCAGAATCAATAACCTCTTCACATTTATTTTCAACTTCTTTATCAGTATTGCTGACACAAGACAACACTGACTCCAGGATCTCTTTCATGAATGTCAATAAAAAAAAAGAAAATCTTAATTCAAGCATTTGGTAGGACTTCTAAAAATCTGTCAGTGGTAATTAAAGCTGCTTAACTACTGAAATTTAACTCTCTTTTTCCATAAAGTTATTTACATCCTTAACTTTATTACCTTCTTTATAATCTAAACAGGATACCAGAATGAAACCATCTATAAAGATTTACATAGTCATAAACCAAGACAGTTCTATGTCACAGACAGGAATGCCCTAAAGTGTTCACCAAAATATTGATCATGACATTTCTAACAGAAATGAGAAAAAAAAAAATAAAATTGTCCAACCCAAAGTTACACTTTTTCTTTATAAGAAACATCAATTATTAAACATTTATTTTTATTTTTTTAGGTAGTGAATATTTTTAAATGGTTATTTCTTGAAGGCCCTTTTCTTTAGTCTCCCCAAGAAACAAAACGATGTTTTAATAATGAATTGTGCAACTTTTGTATAGGAATAAAACACTGAAAGAATATAGGGATTCTGTAAAATTATTTAACAAAAATGAAATTAAAAAAATCACAAAATTAACCTATTCAATAAGTCCACATCAGGATATGCTGGTGTATTGCAGGATTTGGCCTGGAGCGAATATGAATTACTTGTAAGTAGTTGGCACCTTTTTCCCCCTTGTTTTGAAAAGCTTTGGCACCCAAGTAGAGTGGAAGAGAGTCATGAGATAGGTATCTAAACAGACATACATAAATGAATCAATTAAAAACAATCGATGGGATGACAGGACTGCTGCTTATATGGCCTTCAGAGGCACCTCTGTTCTCATAACACGGAAGTTAATGAATTACTGAGAAAGAAGACTTCCATTTTGTGACCTATATTAAAAAAACATGTGGGTAACCTGCACTCCTAACACAAAGGTAGACCTTTCCCTATTTTGTTTTTCCTTCTTTCTGAAAAAGAGTTAGTTCAGAAGCAAAAGAAGGTATTTTCAGCCACAGGAGTGATCTATCATCATGTGCCTAATCTAAAAATAAGGATACGTCTTGAGAAAAAGTAGGAACATGAGAACAAATTTAACTGTGGAAAAAGGCCAAGGAAAAGGAACAGTAGTTTTAATGCAAAGAGACAGCCACAACTTCACAACAGATTAGAAAATTCCTACTTAGTGGTATATAATGCTTTACAGGTGACCTGTTTTGATGGCCTCATTAACCCCAAATACTCCAAGAGAGGTAAACAGTTTCCCTGGCAGAACTTCATCCAAGTACAACTGATGATTTTTTCAGAGCTCAAACAGAAACTGGAAGAGTATCAATGCAATTCTATCATTCCCCTTTCACATAGCAGAACAAAACGGCTTTTTGATAGCATTTTGTTCTCACAAATATATTACTATACATGCATCCATTTCTGTCTAAGAGAATGACTATGACTTTTAAATACAAGAATGGCAAAATGATATGAATTCATTGCATTTTTTTCTTGTTTAAAAGGGTATGGCAGACCATTACAGAAATAACAGATCATTAGTGAAGTACTATGAACCAGATTGGTATTATAAAGAACAGGAAAAAGCATTGCAGCAGCATGAGCTAATGTCTGGTAGACCTGTCATAGACCAAAATGCGTAAACAAAAGCCATCTGATTTATCAAAGCCCAAGAAGCTATATGACAACACAGAATCATAGTTTGGGTTGAAACGGACCTTCGAAGGTCATCTAGTCCAAACACCTGCAATGAGCAGGGACATTTTCAACTAGATCAGGTTCTCTAGAACCACATCCAGCCTGGCCTTGAATGTCTCCAGGGGTGACATATCCACCACCTCTCTGTACAACCTATTCCAGCGTTCTACTACCCTCACTGTAAATTTTTGTTTCCCACATCCGGCCTGAATCGCCCCTCTTTTAGTTTAAAATCATTACCCCTCATCCTATCTCAACAAGCCCTGCTAAAAAGTCTCTCCCAACCTTTCTTATAGGCCTCTTTCAAGAACTGAATGGCTGCAAATAAGGTCTCCCTGGAGTCTTCTCTTCTCCAGGCTGAACCCCAACTCTCTCAGTCTTTCCTCATAGAACAATGGTTAATAAATACGTAAAACCTTTCTGCATGAGTGACACAAGTGTTTTGGTTCTTATTATTAGACTCATGTTAATCTCTTCCTGTCCAGGTTTTTATTTCTCATTCATATTATCTGATCACCTTCCTATATTGCAGCTTGTGATATAAAAAGACAGAGCAATGTAAGCATTTGGAACACAAGCTAGATAAACTTACTGGGGGGAAAAAAAAATTTAGTGCAAATTACAAGATGACTTGTTGGAGATGCAATTCAGGAAAATCATGAGCTCCTAATCCCTTCTTCCTGCATGCTTCATATAATTTTATCCAATGCGTATTTAATGTAAAATGCATAAAGTTATCAAGAACAGAGATTAGAACTGTAGAGTCTTGTGCCAAAGCAACGCAGTCATCACTTAACGGGTAACTATCTATGGTTCTTTGATTCATAGAGCTGCATTGTGGGGAAGCTTCACTAGAAAGCTTATCTTCCCATACAGGCCAGTTCAGAACCCTGCAGCTGGGTCCTCTTCTGGAAAGAAGTGTGTGAGGATTTGAATCCATTAAACTTGAAGGATGCACAGAATCCAGGTGGCCCACTCTTCACTAATCACTACACAAAGTGTAAGAAGTGTACAAGTCATCTACTACATTGTAAAGAGTTTGGGCACCAGAGGAACTATGGCACCATTTACATTCACACCATACCCCTACAAAGCTGCATATAGGAACTAAAGCATTCACCAATTTTTCAGAAACTCTCTAAAGTTTCTACAACCATAATCATCTACCTGCAGATCAGATAGCTGGCCGTCTTCCACTGGGTAAAAAGCATAGACATCTTGGTAGATTTGTGATATTCACCGAGGTATCCAAGCTGTTACATTTGGTAATAAAACAGCCATCATCTATATGGTCACATGAGCATTTTGGTTTTGATTCAGGAGAGCATTTTTGAAATGCATCTTCTGATTATGCCCATCACCCATTTTTGTTTTTCATTGTACAGTGTTGGCAGAGCATATTTCCTCTCAAATGACACTAAATGACACTAGTATAGCTAGTATAAAGCAAAAGCCCTCAAAATACACAATGAACAACAGATATAGAAGCACATTCAAACTGCTTAGCACAGAAAACTTACATCTAGTAGCGTGTGAAGATGCTGATCCTGGAAAACACTGTGAAGAAAATCTAAGTCTTTTTCGCTGCAGTCTGTAAGTGCATGAATTTCTTCCAGGCTATCCAGCACCTGTGAGACTGCTCCTATGGGGCAATAAACAGGAAAAAAGAAAGAATAAAAATCAATAAAGCAAAGACTCATGGTAAACTGAACTTTGGAAAGGGAAACTTTCACTTCATCTGGTATAACTGGAACAGGAACTTCAAAAAGCTGGAGTTTCTACAGGAAAACTCACTGAATAAACTTTACGCATATCAACAGTGCCCATATATAGTGCAATTATATCTAAGAAATGGTTTAAATGAAAAGAGGTTAAAGCCTGTTTTTATTAAGCTTCACTTTGCAGTCTTTTACCATGGTTTCAAATGATGTCTTATTAAGTTACTTCGGTTATCTGCCTGTCCTCATCGTTCTCACCCCAACCTTCTCTTTTTTCACTTTTTGAACTGCTGGCCAACCTCAAATACATATTCCAAATCAGTAAAAATTTGAAAGAACCAGTGCTCTCACAAAATCTTTTAAAATTAGCATCTGAATAGAGGAGGGAAGACAGAGAAAGGGCTGACTGCTCTGTCCTCCAGAGAAGGTAAAAAAGTCTGTAACATGAGCTCTGTTTTTTTGTTCTGTTTGTTCTGCTTGCCTGGTTATCTCAGACCCAGCACTTGCTGCCTTTTGACCAGTGATTGTTTTGGGTCATAGAAAGGTGGGCATGATTTTTACATGGTGTAAGGGTGAAAAGAGAAGCATGAGACATGGCGACAGAAAGGAGAAACAGGAGGCATTATGGAAGGTGGAAGTCCTTGCGGACAGTTGAATTCACAGCCGGGGAGGATGCAGAAACACAACACCAATCCACAGTAAACCAGCCCCTATTGGTTCCTTTTGGAACAACTTGTTTTGAAAATCAGGTATCAGTGGTGGCTGCCACTTGTGTGCATTACTAGAACAGTAATTTTGGCTTATCTAAGCACAGCCCTTGTCTTCAGTTTTTCCACAGTGGTATAAGCATCTGGAAAGATGTTAGCATATCCAGTGTTAGTCTAAAATGGTGGTGTCTGACAGTGAATGTTTCTTCATACATAAATTCTAATTCAGGATACATAATTCTATGCATTCTGTATTTCACTAATTTGTCCTTAATATGCTTAGTTTGTTTACTTATTCATTGTCAGGACAGATAATATCTGAAAATTGCCATATTTCTTGAAATTCCATTCTTCACTATATGAACAATACTTACCAGCCTTCCTTAACACAACTCCTTTTATAATGTATAGCATTTTCAGAATGTAATAAAACCAAGACCCTAACCTTCTCTTAATCACACAAGGAAACAAGTTTAATTATTTCTCTGAAAACTTTGAAAAACTGGAATAAACATAACAAAATACACAAACCCTACTATACAAGGCTTGTGACGTCATGGCTGGATGAGTAAGTTACAAGTCTAGAAACTTACATCACATTTAGTACAAATCTCAACCTAGGATTCTCCTCACCATTCCCTGTACACCCAGGTTAAGAGCTACAGTATTCTACTCACAACTCATGGCTCAGGAGCAAGAAGCCTTATTAGTCCTCTCCCACTGAGTGTGCCTGATTAGTTATTTCCAACTGATATATTAGTTTAAGTTACATTCCTTTAAAGAGGTGGCTGGACAGCAAATAAAACTAATGGTTTGTCTTATTGTAGCTGCTACACATGAGTCAGGTGCACTGAAGAGAAAAAACTGCTCTTTGATAATGAATAAGCATACTCAGCTGAAAGAAACTGTCCATATTCTTCTGCCTGAGCCACAGCTTCCACACTGGGAAACACTGCAGGAAACCTGAGAAAATACAGGGTGTGGGAATCTGCTGGTTTAGCATGGGGACATCAGAGCTAAGCCTTAAAGGCAAAGAAGGAAAACACTACCCAGGGACTCAAAAGGGACTGTGCTGAGTTTCTTTAAACATTTTCAGTATGTCATTTAAAGGCTGATGAACTCAGAGATTTTCAAGCCTGAAGGAAACTGCCTGACTTTCCAGGATGGAGTTAGTGGAAGTAAATTTGTTACAATTCTCTTTCTGTTCTTGTCATGCTCAGAGTTCAAATTATTTTCTTTTCTAACACAACTTTTCTTCCCGGGTTCAATCCCCTTTCAAAGTGAATTTGAAGTGTTTAAGGAAAACTCAGGAGGACAGTCGGATATCTTAAGGCTTGGCTATCTTAAATCTCTAACACTGCTCAATGTTGCTTATAACCACCAAAACATGAGCCAAAGCCAGAAGCAATGAGAAGTATCTTCGATGTTGTCTCTAATGCCGTATTATTGTGAAACGCTGAACGGACCATCACTCTGCTCTGGATCATCACATTATCTAGTTAACAATATTACTTTGGGAATTTTATTTTGTGGAATACTTTGGGCCTTTCAAATAGAAATCAAAGTTACTTTTTTCTTTTTTTTTTTTTTTAATATTTGCATCTCAACAACCTTTTGAATGTCTGGGAATTCCAAAACATTAAGCTTTTTGTTCATTAGGTATTTTTTCTCCTGTCCACTGGTTGCACTGAATAGACAGCTGTAAAAGAAAGTTTCCTAAAATATACTCAATAAATTTGATACGAAGTTCTGACAGTGACTTTGCAAATCTCTCAGAATCACAGTTCTATTTCATAGTTTTTTTACCTAAAATCTTATGTTGTATCTACTGCCATTGTCTTTTATGCTTTTACAAATAACATGAACCTGCATGAGAAAATGGCACAGCAGCAATATACTCACAGCCTGTTATTGCATAAAATAGTGACAGAACAATTCTACAGGCATTTCTGTGAACACCTAAATTCTCTCTGTTACAGACATCTGGTTAAAAGCCTAGGAATACTTTTCAGAAGAGTTTAAAATTCAGGTAAAAGACTATACAAAATAAAACTAAGCAATCCTTACAGTACACCTGCCCCTAAAAAGACTCATATTCTATCACATTTCAGTTAAACTTCTAACCTTTGGGGAAAGTGTAAAAGCATTCAATATTTATAATTAAAGCTTGTATCCTCTAGAAATAGGCTTTAATGTCTTTCACCAATGCACCCATTTTAGCCTCAGCATAGATGATAAAAAAAGGACTTAAATGAGCTATTATACAGCCATACAATCTAAAAGCTCAGACTGCTCATGGTCTGTAGCAGTTACAGACAGAATTCACAAATACAGAAATTAGAATGATGCATAAATATTAGGAATCCAGGACAATGAAAGTTGACTAAATTGACTGGCTTTGCTTGTTTTAAGACTCTCTAAAGTGAACTGTGAGAAAATGTTGCTTACTTCCCAGAACTTTCAATTAGCCCCAGCCACTAAGGTGACATGAATCTCACCCTACGCCTTAAGTTACTATAAAAATATATAATACACATATGATTGCGAAGGAAATGTTGTAATTCCAGTGATACAGGCAGAAAACTTTTCTCCACAGTAATAGTAACAAAATCAGCACCAAACACAGTTCTGTCAGATCCTACTGTAAATGCATATACGTTCTCAGGGTGCAAATGAGCAGTGATATTCTGGGCCATGCACAAAACCTTGTCTTGTATTCCTGTAAGGCTACCTAAGAAAGGATGGTTGCAACTATTCACAATTTCCTTGGGGCTGACAAGTCTGAAAAGTTTAAACTTACCTGTTCTCACTATAGTAAAAGAAAGTCAGAATGCTTATGACACTTCTAAAGTCAGTACTGGTACATGACATGTTTTTATAGTTAGTGGAATGACTTTTTAATGTGATACCAAATTGCTTCTAAGAAGATGGAGATGAACTGAGTAGCTTTCTGCCTACTAAAGCAGTTCTGTTATTTGTCAGTTTGACGTATTTGTTTTAGAAGGCAGTAACTTGGGATTATTTCTTCACCTGGTGCATAGTCAAAGTTATCACTGTTATTTTCCTGTAGGTTCTGTTAACTCATTTATGGAGAGGGCAATTCAGAAACAGTTCTCTCTTAAAGCTGAATTCTAGTTCTCATACAGTGCCCTTAATACCATCTGAGGTTGGTATGGACACCGGCTTATCAAGGTGTGAGCAGATAGAGCTTTGGTAAAAGAAAGTGCTGTTATTACATCCTGGCATCTAGCTATTCTAACCTGGAACAGGTGGTTTGGCTACAGAAACTGAACTTTAGAGGTCAGTAGGAGTTGCTTACTTCTTCCCCACAAGGGAAAGAAGAGAAGAAATCTTTAAAATATTGTTCCAAGAATTGCCTACGTATTCTACAATAGTAGTGTGTCTCCACCATAAAACACCATAAAGCACCCCAAAGGGTTGCTTTTCCAAGGCTCAGCAAGCCAGGCAGGTACAACTGACTTCCTCTGTCATGGAGCAGGTAGTATAGAGAATTAATAGCTTCTTTTCAGGCAGCTGTGATCTGCAACAATGTATGACTAAAAGATTGGGTAAAAAGAATTAAATCATGTTGCCACATACAAAGATTACATTCTGACTACAAATACCTTCAAAGAAGGTAAAATAATGATTTGCTTTTTTTTTTTTTTTTTTTTTTAAATACCAAGGATTACAAATGCCCATTTAATTCTTGGTCGGTCATACAACAGCTTCTGAGAAATGAAAACTTGTTACAGGAAGCCTGACCTCATTTAAATACAAAGCTATAAAACTGTGACCTTTTTGCAAGTCTCCTGCAATTAGTAATCCAGGAAATGACTCTGTAGAAGACCTTATGACAACCATTATAATAATAGTATATTTTTATTAAAGAAAGACTGATTATCTCTAAATCCCTTAGATTTGAGGAACTGTATAAGATTAAGTTCCTGACACCAAGCAGTCATTTTAAACCTGCTCATTCTTATAAGCAACCTTAATTTGGATTGGCTTTTCGACTGTTCTTTATGTTGTATAAATAGGTAAGTAACTATGCCTTAAAGATTTACAGTGGTTTTTAAATGACTAAGCAAAGCTTAGCAGTTATTTGCAATTTCTCTATATATTGTAATCCAGTCCTCACGCCAGTCAATCTACAATCAACATAACCTGATTTTTCCCAACATCATCTCTTGGCTGCCTTCTGGTGTGCAGCTGCTGTAAATGAAATTAAAAACCAACCCTGGCTCTCAAAGCACAGGCATTTGGGAAGGTAGGATTTATATTTCACTTTGTGACGATGTCTGAGGCTAGCACATACAACAAGGACAGAAGAAAAAAATATCAGAAATGGTTACATTTTAGAGAAATAAAAAATTAGGATCACTAAATGAAGTCACTGGATACAATCTCATAAAACCAAAATGGGCATTATTATAAAGTGCAGTTATTTTTAGGAAAAAAAGTATTTTATAAATATTGCAAGATTCTGATAGAGCGCATCTGGTGAAGTGAGAATGAGGTAAGTTTCACCAGCTTTGTAATGTGAGATTCGAGTTTCATGGATTTAATTTTCATTTTTCATGTATGACAAAACAAAGATTCATTGCTTCTGCTTCAAGACCTCAGAAACTTACACCTTTAAGTGACTATTTAGTGATAATTGTATAAATGAATGCTTCCAGTAGTTTTGTTTTGCTGGCATCTGACTATGATACCCTAAAAACACAAGACATAAATATTTTACACAATTAGGTAATTAAGCATTATACCGAAGTGCTGTGGAAATGATGAAGTATCTGCCTGCAAATCACAATCCCATACACATTTTAAACTGTTCACTTTAGGCCTGTTTTGCCTTAGTAGTAGTCGAGAGGAGTCCACTTAAAAATGTGTAAGATAGAACACCGCTATTGCCTGTTCATTCTGTAAAGAATTTACTAAACATACACTGTTTCCATTAAGGGCAAGAAAAGAGTCTTTTACAGGGGTGGGACCTTTCCACTACTTGTGCTGATGTAACTTTGTAGATTAAGAGAAAGCTAATTGAGTACCAGATCTCTTCATCACTTTAAACCACATCTGCAAGAATCACTGGAGCCGAGATGCCTCCAACCTCACACAGTAATCTGCTGCTCTTTGCTGTTTGCTACATTCCAGAGCAACTATTTCTGTAAGGACAGATGACAGCCAAAGCATGAGTGTGCATGTCTATGTATGTATATGCCTATAATAGTTCAAAATAAGGTGGGAGATACATGCTTCACATATACACAGTCACAGAATGGTTTGAGTTTTAAGGGACCTTAGAGATCCCCTAGTTCCAAGACCCTGCCATGGGCAGAGACACCTTTCACTGAACCAGGTTGCTCAAAGCCCCATCCAGCCTGGCCTTGAACATTTCCAGGGATGAGGCATCGCAGCAGCTCTTGTGGAGGGGCTCAGCTTGGGCAAGCATTCTGAGACAGGGAAATAGGCGGATAAGGAACAACATCCCGCACAACCTGTAACATCAAAAGAATGAACCAAACAACAATCCATGACTTAGATCAGAAATGGATCATGAACATATGTCGTGCTGCCCTGACCTAGAATGGAAGAGCTGTTAGCCTGTAAGTCTTAAAATGATGCAGGAAACCCCCCAGCTTTTAGAGCTTGGATTTTGAGACACTGAAATTGTTCTTGAAATGGTTGTGGTTTGTATCAAAGGGTCTAGAATGTCACACCTTCTCCTCTGTCTAAATAGTCTGCAGATATTAGAAGTGTTTGCATTTTCAATCTTTCATGAACTGTGCAGCTAACCTCTTCCCTACATGTAAGTAATATTCCTTCATTAAGGAGACACATACTAGATAATTAAATCAGGTGTATGCATATTGCAAAATGTATATACAAATGTATATACAAAATGTATATACAAATATAAATGCATATACAAAATGTATATGCATATATCGTGTATCACATCAACACAGAATGGTCAAGAATGTTCATGCAAGGGGATAGCAAGAAAAGAATGTATGACTAATATTACAGTATATGTTCAGTCTTAGGAGAAAAAAGCCCATTAGTTCAGGAAAACATTAATTTTGGAACTAAAATGCAAACCCAAACCATTTTATCCTTTATTAATTTGATAAAAAATAAATTTTATTTCAGTTGTGTTGCAAATATTGAAAACAAAAACCCAGGTAATTTTAATACTGCCTCTAAACTAGAATCTTAGGAATTCCTTGGAAAACATAACACTCCTGGTTAATTATACTTTCAAAATTATAGAATGATTTAGTCAAAAATGTACAGGCTATTTTTCTTGAACAGGCAGTATTAAAACTGAAAATAGCAAAGAGAAGAAAGCTGATTTTTAAACATGCAAAGACACACACCATAGCTGAATGATATGCCTTAAAGGAAAACAAAGGGATACCTACTTTCTGCTGCTAGAAGTCCTAGTAGGAAGGCAGCATTTGGACAAACAACAAACAGTATGAAGATTTCAGAACAAGCGATTTATAAAGCTGCAACCTAGCACACTATTTTAGCCACAAAATAGTATGAACAAAGTGACAAGGATCCCCCCCCTTTTTTTTTATCATGGTTTCTATGTCTGAAGCAAATGGGACTTGCAGGCTGGGATAGGAGGAAAACATACACTTGGCATTGGGAAGGTAGCACATGTACACAGTGCTAGGTATCTATAATAGTAGACTTTTTCCAACATTGGTTAAACTATTTTAAAAATCTCATGAACAAAAAATGATTTCAAGTAAGATTATCATAAAAGGTGAATTGAAAAACTAATTCAACATACTGTAAATGAAGCATAACATCATACTAATTTACTAGTATTTACTAACTGGAATTTAGCAATATTATATTGAAGTTATTTTTACCAAAGTTTCAGTGAGAACCAATATGAGAATCATTTAGAAACACAACCACTTTATTACTGTTTTTAGTTGATAATGACTTTATATACTTAAAAGGTTTTGTATCTAAACATACCAGAAGGAGAAGATATAACAGCTGAAAAATTATAAAGATAATAATGGAATATTGGAAACACTCAAATTTATGATCTCAAACCTGTCAAACCTGTCAGTTATACCTGCAATACTAAATCAGGAATTAATAACAGTAAATTATAAGGTAAATGATTTCCCTCCCTCCCCCAAAGAAGTCATGCTTAAAAATGTTACACAAGGCCCCTTGCAAATATTTACAAAATAAGTGGAAAGGTTTTCAAAACAACAGGATTTCTTTTTCTTTCTTGTGTCAACATGACTGATAGTTTTTAAGATATGGACTTATACTGGCCATTTTTCACGAAATCTAAATCCCATAAAACTACTAAGCAGTCACTAACTTATGCATTAAGCTAGTTTAATGTATATTAAACAACTTGGTCATACATTTGCTATTTGATCTCACTCTGAAATACTATTTGATTTAGCTTTTCCCCCATTGCCATGACTTTAAAATTTGAAAATCAAGATCTCATACAGCTAAAATTTTCTCATTCGATACGACAATAGAACAAATAAAAAGAATGAAAATTTCAATTTTCAATCCTGAGACAAAATATCAAAATGCATTTGTAAAAATGCCACATGAAATTTATGCCTTGCAGTTGAGAAAACAAGCTAGAAACACTGATGTACACTTAAAGCACCTGCTCACTGTGCAATGCAAAAGTACTGCTTCTATGTTTGTCACCTTTACAGTTACCACAGAGCTCAGAAATCACAGAAATGTTCAGGAAGTACTGCGACAGTGCTATTTGTTAGCCTGTGCTAAGTAAGTACACCTGGTCAGTCAGTGTGTTATAAAAGATGCTGCTGTACCTTCTTTGTGGTTAAACTGAAATCATAGAATAGTTAGGGTTGGAAAGGACCTTAAGATCACCTAGTCCCAACCCCCCTGCCATGGGCAGGGACACCTCACACTAAACCATGTCACCCAAGGCCTTGTCCAACTTGGCCTTGAACACCGCCAGGGATGGAGCATTCACAAACCACTCCCTGGGCAACCCATTCCAGTGCCTCACCACCCTAACAGGAAAGAATTTCCTCCTTATATCCAATCTAAACTTCCCCTGTTTAAGTTTTAACCCATTACCCCTTGTCCTGTCACTACAGTCCCTAATGAAGAGTCCCTCCCCAGCATCCCTATAGGCCCCCTTCAGATACTGGAAGGCTGCTCTGAGGTCTCCACGCAGCCTTCTCTTATCCAGGCTGAACAGCCCCAACTTCCTCAGCCTGTCTTCATACGGGAGGTGCTCCAGTCCCCTGATCATCCTCGTGGCCCTCCTCTGGACTTGTTCCAACAGTTCCATGTCCTTTTTATGTTGAGGACACCAGAACTGCACACAATACTCCAGGCGAGGTCTCACAAGAGCAGAGTAAAGGGGCAGAATCACCTCCTACAGCATTACAAGATGCCTTACAGGAATCTAGGACTTTTTGCAGCAAAAAGCTACTCTGAAACTTGTTAGTCACATTTCAGAATATGAGCACTATAAACCGAGCCATTCAAGCAGGCGTTATAGAGGAAAGTCCTTCAGGCAATAGGTAAGGTTTGCTTTAATCTAAAAATCAGTTATGCGGTTTTCCGAAGTCTATGGGCTATTCACTGGCTTAAATCCAACACTGACTCAGTGGTTCTGAAAAGGTGGGTACAAAACAGTTTTTGGAAATATAAAGTTATGAACGCCCTCTTCAATTTATGGGTTTTTCTAACTGTTGGCCTAAAAACTTAAATATCATAAATCTACTTAAAACTCCAAAGTAAACTGAATGGACTTCCTTAATTCAGCTTCCCAAGTCAAAATGTAAAACAATTCCACAGCCTTTCCTTGGGCTGCTGCAGAATGAGGAAGCTAAAAAAGCAGAAGAAGTGAAAAGCTTTACACTGGCGATGTTCGTTCTTTAGCCTTTTGTTAAAACACTTAAAAATTATACTTCCGTACTCCCTCTAAGGCGACAAATGGTCAGCATTTGACATAAGCAGAGGATATTCTCCATCTTAATCTCATTTGCAATCAGGCAATAGGAGAGCCAGCGAGGGTCGGGGAGAGAGAAGGGAGTTGGATGGAGAAGGGCAGCAGAGAGCGAAATGATTGTAATTTCTCTGGAACCTAATTAATTTCATGGTCCACTTCCAATACTCTCTACCAGGCCAATTTTTCTCATGTGTCAGATTTAGCCTTTAGGGCTGCTGACAGCTATATGTTTGTTACAGCATATTAAAAATATCCAAAACATTCACTAACTTGGGAAATTGACATTTACAATGACTTGAAGACAGACAACCTGGAAGTAAAATGTTTCACATTCTAGCAAAAAAATATTTGCAAGGTGTGTGTCATTTGAGCTGTTTAGTGGCTTTGCTAAAGAAGTTACTGAACACAGCCTATCAGCAGCAAAGTAATATTGTTTTAGTTTAAAAATATTTACTTAATTTTTCAAAACATTTTAAAAGCCTTTGCCATACTTTCTCAAAATTTAGTGAGACTGACTTCTACCTTGTTACCAACAGAATGCTAGTGGGTTAAGTCTAGTCTTTCTGAGGACAGCTACTGACTAAAGAGGAAATAGATCACCCAGAACAAGCTGTGGGAACCAATAATTATTAATACATTCTATGAATGAAAGGAAGATGTGTACAGAAAAATACCTGGTTAACTTTATATGAAACTTATCTGTGTTCATTGCCATCTAATTTAGTTATACAATTTGCTGACCCTCATTGGAAAGCTCTCTAACAAGAATATCTTTTGTGATTCTACATCTAAAAAAGTCACCTGACTTGCTACCTATAGTGCTTTCATATTCCAGGCTGTCTGGTAATATAGCAAGATGCTCGAAGGTTCCAGAAATCCCAGGTTCACTGTACTCTGAGGAAGAACACCTCTAGATTGATCCAGCAAAAGGAAAGAACTGAAAGTTTTTGTTTCTGTGTTTAGAAAGACCTGGAGGAGGACAGGATATACAATTTGCATAACCCAATAAGCATTTACATTTTTACATCTTTATCTTGGTAGGAGTTCCACATTTGCCCATTTCTGACAACTCCTTTAAATTCAATTATAAGCTCCATGAAATTTTATGGGAGGATTAAATAGGCAGCAACATTTAAAATATTAAATGCTCTTCATTAGAGTTTATGGTCTGGAATAGTATTAAGAGCTGTTAGGAAGGAAACTTAAATAACCTTTAAGATAGCCAAGTTATTATGGCAATTCAAGAGTTTTATGTCTAATATCTATAAAGTAGCTCAGTTTAGAATAATCACAAGAATCTATCTTTACAAGAGAAAAATATTTGAAAACTTTGTGTTCTTCTGAAGAAGATTGATTTCCATATCTAGCAATTTCAGAAGCTGAAACTTGCAGTGTTTATTAGTGTTTATCCTGTGATATTAAATATTTTATCAGCTAATGTAGTCAGTCAGGGACACATCATGAAAACTACTCACTTAGTATGATTTCCTGATCACCGTGATCTCCCATCAGTGAGATCAACAATGTTATTCTAGGAACAGCTACACTTTCCTGAGAAATCCAACCTATTGTTTCAGTTATTTTAGAGATGAACAGAACATAACAATGGATCCATCATAGATATTGCATAGAATTTACATAAGTAGTAGATTCATATTTTCTGTGAGCAGAAAACAACAGAACTTGTACCTTTGTTATATATTGATATCTGCAATTACATCACTATATGAGGAAGACACATGCCGTGTTGATGCAAGACTGAAACTGGAAAGAGGAACTGCAGCTTTCAGATTAGGAAAGTTGCTACTACCAATCACGCTGGTGGCCTGTTTGTTTTATTGAAATGGGGGAAGTAACTGAAACAAGAATTAAAGAACTGCAAGTAATTCTGGGTGAAGTAAAATAGACTTATTCTTTCTTTAAAAGAATATATGGATATTACTCACAAGTACATCAAGTATTCAAGAGCTAGCTGCCTGGAGTTAGGCCATGAGGCTGTTATTACCCATTTTTAATAAATGATCTGAGATTCCCATTCACTTCTGCAGAAATGATGAGCAGTGTGCATCTCTAAAGATGAAGTGATTTAATTGCATTCCAAGAAATGAAATTTAAGAATTTCAACCAAAAAAACTGCCCCCAATTCCTACATTAATGACATTGAAATAATTTCTGAAAATTACTTGCTCATATGAAAAAGCAAAAAAGTCACACTTAACATATGCAGCCAATAAGTAATTTTATCACCTATTAAAATATTGGGGAAAAGAATCATCACACAGTAGTTCAGCACCTGCAATTAAATTCTTGAAATGTCTTCCAGTAAAGTTGATGTATACAATAAATATTCTGCCATTACTATTCAGTTTAGAAAAAATAAGAGAGTCAATTTGCTTTAGATTTTTCTTAAAAGTTCATTTAACCTGATCCTAAATCCTAATTTTAGGTCAGATAGACCAACACAGACTTTTGCACTGCAAATGTCGTGAGTAACATTATATCAGAATTAAGATACGTAACTGTGACAGGTCTGTGTTAGTACAGGGATTGTTAGGTTATTTGAATTCCTGGACAAAAGGACTACTTGGAGTAAGATCACTGTCCTGCCCAAGATGTAGCTATGTGCTCAGAGCACAGCAAAGGTAGTATCTTCTCCTTTGAAGTATGTTGGGAGGTTCCTGAAGCACAGGTATTGTCTCTCTCTGAAGATCTGAGTTATAATATCAGAAATACTGTTGAATGTATTCTAAAGAGGAGACATCTTAATTCATACTGTTCTCCAAAACAGGAGGTCAAGAAACTCTGGCACACAATATTTTTCTTCTATAAATAACTACTAGTAAGGTATGAGAACCTTGCTACTGCCCCTTACTCAAGACAGTATTTCAATCTGCTTTTACACTCAAGTAATATAAAGAGAAATACGAGGTTATAGCACCATTTGTAATTAAATGTACATAAAACAAATAAAAAAATCAGACAGATTTCTGTAGAAACTTACAACTGTGCAGAGATTTTATCTTCATTTTCTCCAGTCACTAGCACCATTATGGAAAACTCTTTATGCTTTCATATTTAAGTGTTAACTTAATATGCAACTTTACAAAATCATGAGAAATTATTAAATACTTGGTACTCTAGTCAGTATAGCATTAAAACAGGTTGACTGCAGTAAATATACTTTCTGTTACAATACCTGAGGAGGTGGGGTCTTCAGAGAAGTCTGGCAGCTCTTCAGGGGGGTCACCGTAGAATGAGTTGAATTTGTGGCTTGACACAGCTGCTAGTACTGCCCCCTGAATAAAAATACCCATAATGCCTAAATTACACAAAGAAGGATAATGAAACAGTCTCAGATATCACCCAATCTCCTGAGGTCTCTCAGGTGTTGACTTTCACATTGAAGAGTAAATAAATTTTATAGTCTTCAGTTCTGCTTCACTATTACCGGTGACCGTATCTAACAGAAGAGCTGGCCATACACAACTCTAATAAACAGTAAATATGTTCTTTGCAAGGGGATTTATTTATTATTTTAAAATAACAAGTGCAAAGCCTAAATTCCTGTCGTATAATGTAATCAAAATTTCTAATTTGGAGTCATGGAAACAACCAGGTTGGAAAAGACCTTCAAGATCATCAGCTCCAACCATTCCCCAGCACTGCCAAGCCCACCACTAAACCATGTCACTAAGGCCTTATCTACACAGTTTGGGAATGCTTCCAGGGACGGTGACTCCACCACTGCCCTGGGCAGCCTGTTTCAACACCTGGGGGAAGGAATTGTTCCTAATATCCAGCTTAAACCTCTCCTGGTGCTGCTTGAGGCCGTTTCCTCTTGTCCTATCCCTTGTTCCTTGGGACAGGAGACTTATTTCCACTTCCCCTCTTACCTAGACTGGGTGGTTTAGCAAGTACACAAATTTACCCTTTAAAACAAAATGTTTGAGAAATGGCCAGAATCTGACACTGACAGAACTATATATCCATAATTTATCTATATGAAAATGTATTAATCTCAGACTCCCAGAATGAGCGTTACATGGAAGCAAGTTTAGCAGCAGGCAAAACGGACAATATATAATTTCATGAAACATTCTGTAGAACAGTGCTTTGATTAAAACGGTAGAAAACACATAGCACAGGTATAATGATCTTAAGGTCCTTTCCAACCTTAACTATTCTATGATTCTATAAAACTTCTCTGGTGACTAAATACAGTTGCCTCCCCAGAAGAAATATGGGAAAGATCTGAAACTGCATCTAGGGCAGGAAAATAGGTCATATTCTGAAACATAGTAGCCAACATTTTAATGAAAGCATTACCTGGACACACAAACCACCTAAGAGAAAGTGCTGTTTGTGATGATCTATGACAACCGTTGCATCCTAATGCTGCAGCTACATTAAGATTTTGAACAGCAGTAACTCAATATGTATATCTGATTATGTGTTTTATTACAAATCATAAATACCACTCATGAATTGTAATGTTGCACACTTCTGTTTCAATTTTCTCAAACTTTCAGTGAATTTTAAAATGTTTTTCTGATAAACTTTCCAAGATAGGAACTGAGGGGAAACCATGTTACCTTGGGCTAAAATGTTAACATTCTTTTCAATACAGCTAGAAAATAATCTTGTGTATAGTTAAACATAAAGGGGATAAACCAAAGAATCCATCTTAGCTCTTTCTGAAAAAAGACATTAAAACATTATGTTCCTTTTATTATAAATATAACAGAATATTAACAGAAGCCATTGTACTATTCTCTCCTCTCCAATAATTCATATTATACAGTATTACTGAATTCATAGAATCATAGAATAGCTAGGGTCGGAAGACCTCAAGCACACCTGGGTTGATATCTGACAATTTGCGCTGAAATTTAGTTTGAAATCTATGCATTAAAAAAGGATGAACACCCTCAACAGGACATTGCAATAAACAGCTGTGAACTCTGTTTCAATTTGCTATTTTATTGCTGACTTCAGAGTATAGATTTCTCTTAGCACATTTAAAATGAATAAAGTATCACACAAAATTTAAGTTCTCTAATTATATTGTTTTAGCAGCGTGTTCACTTTACCTTTAGTTTTCGTCTTGCATTGAATTTTCTCAATTGTTCTACTGTTTCTGGAAGATGAATCTTGTATGCATAGCGATCTCTCTCCTTAAGAAAACAAAAACACAAAAAAAAACCCCAACCAAAACAAAAGAAACATTAAAAACAAGCTCTTAATATTCTCACTGCATTAGGAAACTAGAGAAGAAATGTACCAGCTTATAAGCATCCTAAGGAGAATGAAGAGTAATTGCAACTGCAGGAAAATGTTAAGAAATTGAGAGAGATTAAGATATTTGGAAAGAATTCTTAATTTGGGCCAGGAATATTTTATTTTTGTAATTTTATTTCCCACTTTGCAGTAAGACCCTACCCTTGTGTTTTACTGTTGTAGTTTTAGTCAGTCTGTGGCTAGCATTGAAGTTTGAAGGGGGCAAACATGAATTAGTTCTGCTACTCCCAGAGAAGCAACGTGTTCAAACACTCTTTTAAGGGGTGCTTGGTACTTCAGGTAAGTCTGGGAGATGGGGTACATGTCTAACAGAAGAGGAAGTACAAGCTCAATGGCTGATGACATCGGCTCCTTTCAACTGGATAAGTTTCAACCCACAGTTTCCCAATATTCAGAAGAATGTCTTAACCACTGTTATTCCCAAGAGGTGCACACTCCTGTCATCCTTTTATAAGCTAGACCATTCTGCAGAGTGGAATACAAGAGTTAGAGCCAGAAAGACAGCTGAGAAGTGTACTCCATTTGCTGATAGACCATTTCCTTAAGAACAGATGAGCCTGTGCTTCCCCTGTTCTTTTTTTTGTGGTCTTTTTTTTTTTTTGTGTGTGTGTGTGAATATTTGTCTACTGTATAACTTTATATACAGTCCAGGAGCAGACATCAGAATACCACTCTTTCCAAATAAGTGCCCTGTGTAAGTTATTGATATTCTGATTCTCCACCCTGGGCTCGCACTATAGAAAATAAAGAGGACAACATAGAAAAATAGTTAATCCTTCAGTTTCTGCCACAGAAAATGAAATGCTCTGAACCAGTAATAGCCACTTTTTAAATGTGCAACACACCCATGGTTTCCCATTTCAATGTCTATACTCTGATGCTGCTAAAGATGCCTAAGTGAGTTTGCTATTGCTGTCAAGCAAGAGTTCAAGTCTGGCAAGTATCAAAAGCTCAGGCTCTAATTGTATAAAGTATTTAAAGCACATTATGACACATTTCCTACAATGTCACATCTACTATGACAAGTTCAAAGAAACAAAGAAATAAATCATTTTCTCCTTTGCAGAGGAAACTGGTATGTCAACAACTGCTTTTACTACCTTTAACCAGGGATGATTCAGTGCTTCATATACTGTTATCCTTTCTGCTGGATCCAGCATAAGCATGCGACGTACCAGATCTTTGGCACTTTCAGAAATATGGCTCCATTGCCTAGGATTCATCTGATTAAAAGCAAGAAAAAATGAAATTAAATTAATAATAAGAATATAAAATATAACCTACTTTTCACGTAAAGTAATTGCATAGATTAAACAGTGGTTGGTACTTGTAAACATTTTATTATAATAAATGTAAAAAGAAGTTTCTAAGATTTGTAATAATGTACAAAGTCATACTGAAATGGCATAAAAAATTGAAAACAGTGAGCTCTGTATCACATAAAAGCTGATATATCCTTGGTATTATGTTATAATCGCAGCACAATTTTCTACCTATGCTACGTTTTGTTCAGATAAAAGTGACCCTTCACTAGAAAAAGAAAAAAAAATTGGGCTTTGTCTGACAGTTACCTATGCATATGATAAATGTAGAAATTAAGTCTACTCTTGAAATCACTACAAGGAATGGCATGATAGTCTGTCTAGGTCAAACCACAATTTCATGCCAGTGACGCCGAGTATGAGGGGAGTAAGCTAATGCCTGTTAAGGACTCCTGTGGCCCTGTTCCAGAGGTGTCGTGGACTATAACGCTTATCAATAAATTCCTTTCAACTTTACAATAGTTAGGGATCTTCAGCCACTAAGGCAGGAAAGCCTACTAACATGTGACCAACAATACAAGCAATTGCAACTCTTTTTAGAGTAGAACTGTATCTTGAGGAGACAACAATGCAAAGGATGAGTTTGAATACATTTTCATCTTGTGCATATGCAGGTTTGCGTCCAACTAGTCAAGATCATAGAATCACAGAATAGTTAGGGTTCGAAAGGACCTTAAGATCATCTAGTTCCAACTCCCCTGCCATGGGCAGGAACATCTCATCCAATAAAACCATACTAAAAAAAATTAGCCCTAATGGAAGGAAGATAATTGCAAAATTGCAGCAAGATGGTTTTAAAATCCTTGTAGTATTTTCACTGAACAGACATATCACTGTTGAAACAGGAACAGAGAAGGAACTGAGAAGACAAAATGTACTGGCCAAGACTAATTTTTTTTTTTTTTTTGACAAAGAAAAGTTAACTCATACACTTCCAGAATTTTTTAGCTGTTTAAGAGATTTCATAAAGAAATCTTCCATAAAGTGAAACTGGAACATCTTACCAGTCTAAGCAATTCCAAAACTTGTGCCATGAAGAAATCCTGTTGTTTCTAGAAATACAAAATTCCTGACCAAGTGCAGTACCACTGCTGTCACTTACATTCTAGCAGAATACTGTTAAGTTCATATAATAAAATACTTTCTAAACCATGCTACAGACTATCAGGCAGTTTTAGGAGTTTCGACTCTTAATTTGCTAATACATGATTCATGTATGACCTCAGTTGCATACTGATCTTTGGCAAAACCACAAAACCAGTGAAGTCAAAGCTTTAAATTTGCCTCCACAATGGCTCTAGGATACGTGTTTTGTGAAACATGCATATCTTGCATGCACACCAATCTGCTTTCGGTTATAAGTGGATCCTTTTGAATCATCATCAGCACTTTACTACACACTGTAATATAAAGAAAAATGTGCAACTACGTACTTACAGTAACATGTATTTTGTTTTACATCAAGACAATATGATGACCAGCCTTTATGATAGTTCTTTCAGTTGATTAAAAGATTTAAATTATCTATAAACCTAAGGAAATGTACAGTACGTTATACTACACAGCTAAACCTTACACAATCCTACTGAGCTAAATGTACAATTAGAGTGTAGTTGTTGCACCCACTTATTATCTCATCTGAATAAATAGTCGCATATTCTAATTATCAACATTAATACAAAACACAGCAGGAACAAGACAGACTGGAGACAGAAAATCATTTCTCTTCCTGTGTAACACAGATTTCTATAAGCTTCAAATCATATGAGGCTAAATACAAAAATCAACTGCCAGAAATTTTACCAGCAAAACTTATCTCACTGGAAAAGGATTCAGGTATACTGTCATTTACCTTGTATTTTCCTTTAATAATGCCTTCAAATAATCTTTCCTTGGTTCCATAAAAAGGCAAACAACCGCTTAGCAGGATAAAAAGGATCACGCCACAACCCCAAACATCTACAGGCTTCCCATAAGGTTCCCTTTTTACCACTTCTGGGGCCATAAAATGAGGTGTTCCTACACGTCCTAAATGGAAATAAAAACAAAATTGAGTCAAAGTGATGTGTGTCAAATATGGCAACAAAGAATATTAAACTAAAAACTAAAACAGTTTTAATAAGTTTTGTTTGTGGGTTAAGCTGTTAACACAATCCTTTTTTCCTTAAGTTTAGTATTTATTAAATATATCCAGTGAGACAAATCAGTTGTTTCCCTTTTGCTTGATTTATATTTTTATAAATTAAGGAATATTTTATCCTGCCCTGCAGACTGTGAAATAAGACTTACATAAGAGCATTAAGATTATTAAGTGAAACATGACAAATAAAGGTAAAAATATCAATTTGGGCAACCTTTGAGACAGGCATTATTTATCCAGAGAGCATGTACAAAGACACTGTAGAGCTGCTTCTAACTGGAAAGAGCATAGACTGTTCTGATGCTCTGCCCAACCTTTAGCCAGTGCAGCCAATGCAAAATGCTAGCAAATATGTTGGTCATTTATTTGAAGAAGGCAAACCACACAGTAGTGGTTCTGGGACAGTACTGATTCTGGACTGGTAATGAATGTACACCCATAGAAAAAAATGTATTTAGTACCGACAAATTTTTTGAGTGGGTAAACTGATTAAAATGACTTCATTCAACTTCTGTGTAACACAATAAGCCAAAAAAAAGCAACAAATATTTCACCTCTCCCTATAAATGTTTCCCATTGTAAAGAGGTTTGTTTCCACTGCAAAGGATTTGCACAAATTAAGCTTGAATGCTCAAGGCATCAGTGACATGTACAAACACTGCCCAAAATTTGGACTACCCTGGTTCCACCAAGTACCAACAGAAGAAAAGAACATCACTGTAGTAAACTGTTACTGCTTGTACCATCTTCATAAATTATTCTTCCTTACTGATTCTACAGTGGAATTCAGAGGCTCCATTCAAGGCTTTCAGCACCTTTGTTTTGTCTAGGAGAGTTTACAATTAAGTCTGGAAAACCCGAGGTGTTCACATGGAACTTATTTAATTCAGTCTTGTGTGGTAAAGAGACTCTTGCTAGACTACTCTAGCCTATCCTGCACACCATTTGCATGTGAGTTAGCTAAGTCACAGCACTAGTAACAAACACCTAGGAAACATTTTCCTGGTAGAAGCTTACTCAGTAAAGACCATCCTTCGTTAATATCACCTTATGCAGGAATATGATCTGACTGTGCTCCGTTAACTAGTCCTTACTCACTCCGTTTTGCATCTACAAGAAGTAATAAATTGACAGAAGGCATTTCCTAATTTACCCCCCCCACACCCCAAAATATCACCATTTATGACAACAAAAGCATCAACATTTCCAGCTCTGTATCAGGCTGTGCATGTACGTAAGCAGCAACACCTGCCTCTTCAAACATTATTCATATACCACTTAGACTACTCATATGACATTAGTGGTATGCATACTGCAGTCTGGAAATCTTTAGTACAGAAGATACCATGCAAGAGCGCAGAGCAGTCTGGCTTACCCAAGTTTTGTTTATCTCAGTGCTAAACTTCCTGGCATTTGGGTGCAGAGGTACCCATTAGCAATTCTGGAGCAGGTGTAACCTTACACATTAAAACCCCCAAACATTTTTGGTAATAAATGTTTAAATCTTTTTTATCAATATGAATGGAAAAATCACATATACTCTGAAGATTCTGCCTTCCTATGAGGCTTTCCAATTGCTCTTATGGAATCTGGGAAGTCTAGAGAAAAGCAATTTTTCAAGATGAAAAGCAAAAATAGCTAGAAGGCAAGATATCACAGGGACAAAGCAAGCTATTTAAAAGAGGCATTAAAATTCAGGGAGATACACGGTCATTTGGATCATGTAGCTAATGACACGAAGAATCCTATGTATCAAATGATACCTAATTTGAGTGAATGTGTATTTCCAAGAATTATGTGTCATTCTTCTCAGCTCAGGACCTTCTCTGTGTTTTAAGTAAACAAATAGAGAGATGAACATGGTTAAAAATGACTATGTGCTGTGAGAAGTAGACTTAAAAGGTTTGGGGTTTGGTTTTGAAGGTTCTTTTGCAGTGCATTTAAGTCTGCTGGGCATTTGCAGTACAGTAAGGGCCAATCTACAGAACATCTTGTTCTGATGAAAATGTGCCCTTGCAAACAATTGTCCATCCTACATTTTCTCCTGTGGTGTAAAATAGCATATTTAGCAGCAATACATACTGCATAAGGAATACAATAGCATTATTTGGTGTAGGCGTTTAGATATCAAGATGCTGGCAAGTGTGTGTGCGTGTGTGTGTGTGTGTACTGCAAGAGTGTTCCCTGAGGAGAGGCTGGGGCTACCCCATGCTGAACACTGGTGGTTCCAATGGACCCACTGCAGGGGTACTGCTCAGCACAGCAGTCAAGATGGTGGTGCCTCAGGTAAAGGGCAAGAAAGGGAAAAACATTGCCCAGCAGTGAGGAATATGGGGAAAAGTGTGAGAAACAGCCGGCGAGCACCGAGGTGAGAGCACGAGGAACAGGAAGAGGTGCTACAGCACAGATTGCCATGCAGCCCCTACAGAGGTCATGGTGGAGCAGGTAGCCACCCGTCAGCCCAGGGAGGACCCCATGCTGGAGCAGGTGGACATTCCCTGGAGGACCCACACAGAAGGAGGGGCACTGTGTGAGAATGAAGGTGCGGCAGAGAAGGGCTGTTATGGACTGACTGCAGAACCCAATTCCCCATCCCCTTACACCACTGTGGGATTGAGGTTAAGGGAATCAGGAGCAATGGAGTGCCCAGGGAGTAGAAGTGGTGGTGTTAATTTTTGTCTTTGCTTCCCACTACCGAAATCTATTTGAACTAACAATAAATTCAACTCTTTTCCCCCAGGTTAGGTCTGTTTTATCTATGATGGTAACTGGCAAGCAGTTTGTATATATTTACCTTGACCTGTGAACTTTTTCATCCTATTTTCTTCCCTTGCTTTGATGAAGAGAGGGAGCTTGTGAACAGCTGGCAGGAGTTTAGCCCTTAGCCAAGGTCAACCCACCAAATGTGTTATGCTGGTGTTAACATACAGAACACTGACCGAACAGGGAAAAATACGATCAATCTTCCACCAAAGATACAGCTTGTTTCTTTCACTTTTAGTTTTGAAATATCACCTTAGATATTTTATACAGCCTGTGATTAAATCAAGTACTCTACAGTGTCAAGAGATGATCAAAAATGTGTATATTTCTTCCTTCTTCCCTTCAGCAAATAATGTTTTGAATGAAAATTACTTTGCTGAGATTGATAAGCAAGAAAAATCCTTCATTATTTATATGCAGTCATAAATATATGCAGAACAGAACAGTTTCTTGAAACTGAACATTAAACATCTTCCCTAAATTTTGCGAAGCAGGGTCTTGGTGGTGGACAACAATTTCAGATTTTCTTTTTCCCTCTATTTCACTTCCCGAGCACAGTGCAAGAAAGTACAAAAAACACTGGTAAAACTATTGAATGTCAACAAATAGCAAACATAACTTGCAACAGTATGCTTATCAAAATTGCAGACAAAATATAATATGCAAGCTTTTCTTATGCAGTAGCCATGCACTGCCAGCACTCTGTGCATTATCAGTGACCTTCATAATAATTTTTTTCCTGAGACACATTTTTTTTCTAACAAAACAAGCTTCTTGAGGTTTTTGTTTCCTACTATCTATGTGATAATAGACAAATCATAGCCTCTTGATACTTCAAGGTTACTTTTCTGCTTTTTTCTGGCAGCCTCACATCAGAATGTGAGGCTGCATGTTTAATTAGTACACAAGTGCTCTTACAGACAAACTGACAGACTTAGGAGTTCTGGTTAAAAACCACCACCCCTCTCTGATCACCCCCAATTTTTTTTCTTCACCCTTGGAAGTTAAAGCACATAGATTACAAGTATAAGAATTGGATCTTCGTAACCCTAGCTCAAAACCAGTATACTATAAAAATCCACTTTAATGAACTGCTTAATGTTGAGCAGAAAGAATAGACTAGTTCAATAATAGGAAACATTCTACACAGCTGTTTAAAACCCCAAGAAACAGCTGCTATAAACTGGATGAAAAATGGATGCTACTTAATAGCATGCTGAAAAACCGGCACTACTAAACCTTAATACTCACTTTCAAATTTAAAATGAGAGCTCTATAAAAACAAATGAAATGAAAAAGAAAGCTAGGCTAACTTAATAAAATCCTGCCATTTACCACTGTAGATTATAATTACTGAAAATAATTACAGAATGATTTCGTTTCGTAACCTTTTTAGTACAGGCTACAGGATCCTGATACTTTCGATAGGGGGGTGATGGTGGTGTGAAAAAGCAAACCCAGGACGAACAGAAACTTAATTGGTTGATACTGAACTGTCCATTTAAATAGGATAAGAAAATGTATATGTGTGTGCATTAGAAACTTCAAAAGTCTAAAGCAGTTTCCGGGGCAGCTGTCATCCTCATGACAACAAGCCACTGGGTTCATCAAAAGGAGCAAATGCTGCTTTTGAGGTTTTTCTAAAAAAACGACTTGAGCAATGACTGCTGGACTGCACTTCTGGGTCACACTTAGCTCAGCAAAATGACCGGCGTGCACATCTGCACATACATTGATAGGGATTTTTCCTGTGTTGCAGCCACAGGAACTGTAAGGTGACCATCAGCAGCAGGATAAACAGAACCTGTAGACATCAAAGTTTTCTAAAATCATGGATACTCACTGCTCTTTAGAGCAAGTATCACTTCTGCTGAAAATTATCTAGTACAAAATTTGCCTCCTAAACTCATGCAGTGTAAAATTTTAAAATTGTTCCAAACAGTTCAGTTGTTTAAAATGTTTTAGAAGCTTTTGAATTTTCTTTGGTGTTCTGGGAGAAGCTCTGCATCCTTTTGGAAGCAGTGTGGGAAAGAATAGTAAGCAAAGGCATTTTTCTCTCTTTAGTAGGTAACTTCTTCCTTCCAAAGGTCTTCTATTCTTCAGGATATAAGAACACTTATGGATACATTTGAATGACTGCCCATAAAAATTAACATTGTTTTATTTAAATAAATATTATATGCATAATATTGTTTATGTAAATATTAATTATTAATCATCATATAAATAATACACACATGATTTTCAGTCGTATTTGTATGTGAGAAGAAATGATATGGAAGACTGGAATCAATTTTCTGTTTTTATGCTTCTAGGTTCTTCTTAACTTTTCTAGAGTAGCATTAATAGAAAATCATCACTATATGAAGATTCTGCAGTGGTATCCACTCGTTGTGATACTTGGATGCATCCAATTTATTGTAAGTAAATGCCTACATCAAAGTATTTGCTGACCTAGGAAGCACTCAATGCCTGAATAGGTATAGACATTTGACAATCATATTTCTAGAGGTAAGCTTTCTTATCAGCCAGTTTTGAAGCATGATGGCAGTCTGGAAAGTCATAAAATTGCTAATTTTACTGATTTTTCCTGTGAATAAACAGAGACCTTCAGTCTTCAGATGTAGTCAATCTGATATCATTTACAAGCACCAAAGATAAATGTTGACTTACCTTTGATAATTTAGTTTCTATGACTCTTTCCATATTATTCCAGACATTAGGGCTATGCTTTCCACAAGAAGAAGAGTATATACAGAGACCCAATCAGATTTTGTCATCCCTAAGGCAGGGGATTGATGACCAAGATATCACAAGGAGAGTCTTTCAACAGCAGTAGTATCTGAACGATGTATAAGGAAACAACTGGAACAAATAATTTTTAGGAAAAAAATGTGAGGTACTAATAAACATCACCATCTGACCTCTCATAATAGTGTAATAAGAAATATGTTCATAAATTAAGGAGTTCCTAAAAGAGTGGGATGTCCAGAATAATGTGGAAGGAATTGAAGAATCACACACAACAGATCAGCTAGGTCAATACTTCATGCTTTTAATTCCTTTCCACATTACTCCAGACAATAGAGATGTTTAAGGCAGGTGTACAGAGAAGATGAATAGGTTAAAAAAAAATTAAGGAAAGAAAAAAAGAGAGGGGAAAAAAAAAAGGCAATTCAGTTTCAGCACAGAAGACTGCCTGAAGAAAATGTAGAAAATGTATTTTAAAAGATGCATCAGCAGACAACTGGATAACCAGGTATTAGTGTCCAGAAAATGAACAAACAGACAAATTATAATAACTGATTCAATGGCATTTTCAGCTATAAAACTGTGATGGAGGAAGTAAACCTAAATTGACTTTTAAACACATTAGCCTCTTGTAAGTGCTCTCAAATTGACCCAGATGTGAAGTGGAATTTCTGAGAGACAGTAAACCACAGTTGTATGTTTTGTTGTTTTAAAGTCTACCAGAGGTAAAAATTCGAAGACTCTCAAATTTTTTATTTTTCAGGAAAAAAAAAGGAAAAATGAAATAGTGCACTTGCTTTGCCGAAGAAAGAAATGCTACCATTTAATAGAAAGAAGAATACTAGTGTAGGACATCAGTTTATAAACATTTACTTCTTGGAAAACAAAATAAAGATCTGCTGTATCATTCAGATGATGATGAAAAGAAAAAGTCTATGCTGTGTACAAACACAACAATTCAAAAATATGTTCCTTAAACCAAGAAGATCCAGTTTGGTGAAACATTAGAACAGGTTGCCCAGAGAGGTGGTAGATGCCCCATCCCTGGAAGCATTCAAGGTCAGGTTGGATGGGGCTCTGAATATCCTGATGTAGTTGAAGATGTCCCTGATCATTGCAGTGGGGTTGGACTAGATGACTTTCAAAGGTCCCTTCCAACCCAAACTATTCTGTGATCACTTTTACATTGATGGAAAGAAAATATAAAAAAAAGGAACTTAAAAGATCCCTCCCCAATTCCACAGTTTTACTTGAACAGAAATTTATGGTAATGCTTTCTTTTACTATTTTTTTTAGTAAGTCTAAAAGGCTAGTGGATGAAGAACCAAGAACACTTGATATTTATGTGCTGTACTTCTATTAAGAACATACAAGATGTTTGCCAGTAAGCTGATGATGGTTGTGATAGGATACCTAAAGATACTATGGGATTCTGAAGCACCTTAGGGGGACTAACTAATAATACATACAAATCAATGCTGGACTGGATTAGCATCATACCTGTGACATTTTGCTGCTAAAGGTAAAAAGTGAAAAGGAATCAGCTATCCATATATAAGACTTGACAGTATAGAACCTCATACAGTTATTTTTACTAGAGGAAAACAGGAGAAAGTAAGTAGATTAAGTGGAGGAAATAAGAACTTGTGGACTGAATAGCTTTTGTTCCTTCAGACTTTTATACCATATACTAGATAAAACCCACAAGGTTTAGCATCTGAGATATTTGATATCTGATAAATCTGATGTCACATTTATTTAAGAAAATATTGAGACTATTCATACCACATTCTGAAAGAAAATCGTTTAAGGAAGAAGACAGAGATAGTAGTGTGAGATTGCTATATTAAATCACCGACTTCCCAGAGGTTCCACTACTCCAGCTGCATAACCATGCAAACATGGACAGTTTCCTATCTACATCCTGTTCCACAATAGAGTTCACTTACAAATTATGATGCCCTGTAACTACTGAACATACTGCCAGAATTCCATCTTAAAGTACCTACTTCGATGCTTCAAATGAATACACTTAGGAAAACTTTCTCCTTCTGATATAAGAACTGCAAGAAGAGACCTTGATATTGGTAGCTCATGAAAACAGTTTTCTGTAACTTGGAAGATGACACATGCTTTTTATTCGTTGCATTGCAGCTTATGGACAAACACAGTGGAACTGGAAGTATTCCCTTACATTTTCCATTTTGATCTTACAAAAAATTAGTTATGGCTATGTCCCCTTTTCTGGTACTTAATAATAATTAAATTATCTTGAACTCGACTGGGTTGTTAGCTGATAAAACACAGTCATGTTCCTAAAATCTACTCCACAGACATTTAATGACATCAGGTATGACATCAGAGCTTGCTACCATAAGCTCCCTTACATGTCTCTCAAATAATCCTCTATCTGCTCAAAAGACCACTGCAGTTATAATCCTTCTAAACAAAACAAATCTATCTTTGACTTACATCAAAAGATTGGGACTGGTCTACTTTCAATTCCCGAGGCTTAAACTTAATTACAAAAATACCCTTTCTCACAAAAATGTTTACATACACTGGAAAAAAAGATATCTTTTAAGTTAAAAAAGTTCTGTAGTCCCAAAGAAGGCAAAAGCTGGACCCTAGAAGGCAGGCTTTGAAGACATTGGGGGAGAAAATTCCCTTTTGTTTGTGTTGTCCTGGGGCTACACACTATCTGTGTTTACCAAGCACAGCTATACCAGTGTAAAAAGGAAAGCAAAATGGCACAAACACATGAAAGCAAGAAAACGTTTCTAGAACACTGGTAACCCCTGAGTATTTTAGATACAGCAACTCCTATTTTAGGAGGAAAAGAGAGAGTTATCATCACAGATATTGAAGAGCTTTTGCATAATGGCTGGGGGTTTAGATAAGGGAAGAGTCCTGTCAGTTGAACTTTACTACAGTTACATTACTTTCAGTGTTGACGCGCTTTTTCTAAAGGAAAGCTGTTCTTTTTTGGTTTAAATGAGAAATTACTCCAAGCAACATAAAGAAAGATAAAAGGTTTCTGTTCTTCAACGTCAGGGTCATTTACATAGCGATTTACACTAGTAATTAGTCTATTCTGCTAGGGTACTGCAGTAATACACATTACCTAGATACAGAAAGATTAATAAGTATTCCACTTTCTGTAAGTATAAGGCAGTGTGTTTTCAGTGTTATAAAAATTTTAAAGTGTACTTAGCACTGAAATGACTTAGAAGCAGAGGGGGTTTTAGGCCAGTAAAAGAATCTTAGTGCCATAATAGGTTTTATCTAATAGAGATTTTCCTTTTTAGATGTGCTAAACACCAAATACAGGAATTGCCATGCTGAAAGGGAAATAATTGACTATGTTAAGCTGAATTAATGTTGTTTACTAAAAATTAGGAAAAGCATGTGAAAGTGAATGGATTGGGTTTTATACTGCTCAAACCTATCTATACAGAGAGCTTCTATTTAATTTAGGAGACAACTGAAAAATAGGTACTGCCTGTAATTTATTGTTATTATCAGCATTGACAAACAAAACTTAACCATAGGGCACATAGATAACTTAAAAAAAATGTAAACATTTTTTTACAAAGAATTTATAGCCCAGTTCAAACAGACAGCATTGTTAACTTTCACATAACACCTATGGGGTGACACTGTAAAGCTGAAGAAATAAAATCTTGCAAGTGAATCATATAAGTGCTGTAGACGGGACTATGCTTCAGGTAGGGAAGGGAAAAGAATTGCCAGATAACTGATGTAGTTTGTTGTATAAGGATTTAAATGGAAGATGGGCAGAAAGAGATATGGAGTCAGTTAAGGAGAAATCTTGAAACAAGTAGTAGCATTATGACCTTCCATGGTATATAAATGAAGTGGAATTACTCTGTGTATCCCTGAATGCGAGAGGAACCTGAAACTGAAAGTAGCAAGTACTAGAAAAAGGGCTGCAAATTGGAAGTGACAGTTGAGAAAGAGTTAAAAAAAAAAAAAAAAGAATGAAGGTAGACTGATATGGCAGAAGTTGAGATGGATGAGGCAAAAGATACAGAGAATTATTATAATGATGATGCTTAAGAAAGAAGCTTCTAGAAGTACTGTAAACAGAACAGAAGGAATGAAAACATTTTCACAAAAAAAAAGGAAAGACTAGACCAGCACTGACAACTGCATGGAGGTTGAGCACATGAACGATGTGTGGATCACGGAACAGTGAACAGTAACAGAAAAGGAAGGATATGAGAAATCTGGGGAAAAGCACAGGATTTTTTTCCAAGTTGAACTTGAGGTTTCTTAAGAGACAGTAGTCTGAAAGAAAGTACACTATATCTGACTATCTTCAGAAGAGCAGCTGAAACAGAAGAAATGGATAAGGTTGCTCAGTGAGAATATGAAGAAGAAAAGTGGGAGAATCATAAATAAGTGTAGGAGCTCTCATGAAAAAAAGCAGTGGCTGAGGTACTGAAAATTTGAGAAACACAGGAAAAGTAAAGAAGGGAGTGACCTTTCCATTAAAGAAACAGTAGCTTAACTGAATGGGTATTCTCTTTGAAAAGATGTATCTAGGTCTCTCAGTTAATAAGATACTTGGATATTTCAAGGGTATTAGTAACATCAGGAAGGGAATGGAAGCTGTTGTCATGCTTATGGTGGATTTGCTTTTTAATTTAAAAAGCATAGAAAAGCCAAGTTGATGCAGACCTTTAAGTAAATAGATTGAGAAATCTGAGTTTCTGAAGAAACATGGTACTGAGAGGAGGTTACTTGTTTTGAAGAAAAAATAATAAAACTAACAAAATCTTTTGCTCTGGTCTCCTACTCTGGCAATGAAAGCACCAGAAAATTGATTGGGTCTTCATCTCTGTAGGCTGATAAAAGCATAACCCTATTGTCTGGAACAATATGGAAGGCAGCTAGAGGAAATAAAATCCACAGAAAACAAAACACAGTCAAAAAATATACATATGCATCAAGATATTGATGTTTTATGCAATAATTACAATGAAATATTAAAACATAGAAAAGAGTCACATGTGAAAACTAGTAAGATTTTGCTATTCAACAGCATAGTGTTCTGACAGAAATTGCCTAAGAAACACTGGGGAGCGTTGACAACGCTTTAGTAAATCCTTAATTGCCTTCACATACATTTCAGTCCTGATAGCATTTTTATTTGATTGTTTTGTCAAGCATGGAAGAATTACGACAAAGATCGTATTAAGGTGGAAAATTCTTTGCTTTTTTCAATTCTGCTTTGATCAAATCAGTGTAAGCTCCTACTGAGTAACATTTAGAGGGATTTAATAGTCAGTATATGTATGCACTACGTTAGACATTACAAGCAATTTAGCTTAACTGTGTGCATTTCTAATGTTAGCAAGTCTTTAGTGAAAGATTATTTTTGAGTTCTTGTTTTGCAGGCCAGTCTGTGTGAGAATAACAGAACTCTGCAATAAAACATGCATAATGTAACTTCAAAGGAAAACTTCTTACCTCCAGCAACTAGCCCGGACTCTCCTAACTGAATTGCTACCCCGAAGCCACCAAGCTTCACTGGGGCTGAATTCTCTTTTGAGGCAAGCAGTACACAGTGTGGCTGAAAAGACAAAAACCCAGAAAAATTATCTAAAATTGGCATTTTAGAACTTGATTTCATAAATTTGCAAACAGAAGCTAGTTTTTATTTATTTATTTATTTCAGGTAACTTTTTCCCCTGGCATGGTCTCATCTTTCTTCACTGGCTTCCCTTTCAATTGTCCCAGGCACAGCAATATTCTTTCAGGACTTACCAGAATTCACAAGGAACACAAAGTGAAATCATAATAAAATGGAGGTAAAAATTAACACCTGTAATTTCTTTTTACTTTTCATCCTTAAGCTTTTAAGGGGTCGAGTGGGGGGGGGCTGGGAAGGGGAATTGTTTAGGCTTCTAAACTGATTACAGGCACAGGCATCTTTGATTTTCCACTGTCTTTCCACTAGTGAGGTGTAACATATAAAAATGGAATAATATTGCACAACAACTTGGATGGATACTGAGTGCTGTAGGATGAAGCAACATATAGTTCGAACACAGTTTAATATATAATACACATAGCCAAACTACTGCATTTGTTACAGAATGACTTCCTGCCTCATTTTGCAGTCAACCACTATTTAAAAGGGAGAATGTCAAATGTGTATACTGCTTCTTGAGAATACATTACTGCTTAAATTACAAACCTTGCACCTCAAAATAGTGCAAAAGAGCTACAACAAGCTCAATCTGACTACTTAATATCATTATCTGCTTTCATCTGTTTTCCTCTAAAAAGCTTCAGTTATACAAGGCAATCACCTTCAAGTAAGAATGTACAGAGCCTGTTTACAAGTATAACTGAAATGTGCAGAATCCCATAAAAGCTTCATTCCTAAACAGATGATATAGTAATAAAATTAACATGGAAATTATCATTTCAAATACTAAGAAGAATACTAAGTCAAGACAATGTTCTTGAGATGATCATTAAATTTAGGCTACCATATATCAGGATTTCTACAATCCATTTCTAAATTTGCAATTTATAAATGTAACTTTCAATGCCTTTCACCCTATTTAAAATAATACTACCAGATGGTATTATCTCAGCACACTGTATCCCCCTTCTGCCTTGTTGAAATTCTTAAGCCACACCACTTAGGGCACTTTCACAATCTCTCATCACTGCCATTCTGAGTGGAAAAAAGATCAACCTCAAACTTCTAACCCCAGGCAAGAAGTAGGTAGATGGAACAACTACACCAACATAAGCAAAATGTACCATTTTACTGTGGTGATTTATCTTTAATCAACTTCCATGACAATATTAAAAAGATGAGAGAATGCACCAACATAACTGTCACCCAAAAAGGAAGCCACTGACACTGCTCACCAGAAACAAAATTTCTGAGAAAAAAATAAAATAAAAAAATCCAAATCTCCAACTCAAGAGAAATTTTATTATAGAATGTCTCCCAGCAAACCCCAAATTAACAGCAAAACTGATCTTTTCAATAAACTGAGTTTTGCTAGTTAAAACACATTTAAAAAAAACCCAGTTGCAACACTAGTTAAACTTCCCCTTGTTGCTAATTGTACTATGTCAGCTGATTCTTATCACTTTCATAGAGAAGCTGGTGATTTAGCTTTCTAATAAGAGGACTTGCATGTTACTCCTCCCTGTCTTCACTAGGGGTTTTGAAAATCAGCAGAAGTTCTTAATATATAAATGGTAAGTGTCTTCTTTTATACTTTACCCATATTAAACCAGATTTCTATTAAATGTCATTTAACTGCAAAAGTACTATTGACCTTCAAACTTTTTCTTAAATACACCTAGGGTTAAGCATGCCTGTTTGCTTCCAGGCGACAAAACTTATGGTAGTGAAAAGTTATATTTCTAATGCATGTGCAATGTAATAGATTTTTCACTCTCATTGACCTAAAACTTGTCAATACTTTGCAAGTTATGGTATCAATCATTTTTACAGAAAAGGATCATAACAAGAAATTCTAGCAGTAGATAGGTTTCAAGATGTATTTGAAAGCATCACATTTTTTTAATGAAACTTTCAAAATTACATCTTGCCTGGACAATATGAAAACAGGAATATTTTTTAAACTGCTAGCATATTGTACAAATTTAATACATTTGTGAGGTCAACCTACATAGCACATTTAAAATATTTTAGTCTGTCCTCTCAATCATACAGATTCTGTATGTGCATTAATTCTTACTGAGATTTTTATCTAAAGTGCTGCCATTTTCACTGCTGTAGCCATGTCACACATTTAAATGTAAATTAGCATTTTTTAGACATAGCATGCAAATGAAAAGCTATTTTAACACCAATTCTATAGTTTTTGTGGGATTAGGAGAAAAAAGCTTGCTACTTAAAAATGAAAAAATTCAAAGCAAACTTATTTATGAAACCTTTTATCACTATGAAATACAAACTGAGGACAAAGTATCATTACTAATCAGTTAACCATCTCTCTAAACAGCTAGTTCTGATCTCTTAACCACACACTTTTTTGTTTTTCCTTCTTTGGTCAAAACTGATTTTAACTTCTACATTGTACCTTCCTGGTCAAAAGTAAGCTTAGTGAAATTTAAAACTTTGAAATTAAAACAAAGGAAACAACGAAAACAAGGAAAATGTGAAAACAGTGTTACTGCATTAATGTGACTTCCAGCTAATACTAGTTTCTTTGCATAATATTCATTTGTGAACAGGTAAGGCAAAAATACTTAAATTTACATGAAGATATAAAGTATTGAAAACAAGCTCATAGTGTTACTTCTAACAGATGACATAGCTGAATAAATATTAATTTACAATTGCTTTTCTAATTGAAAACTGGTGACTTGTATGGGAGAGATCCTGGGCACTTATTTAAAATTAATACTGATGAGTTTAGAATTGTTTTGATATATTTCTAAGTACTTTGTATCAACACTGAGAATACTTCACTTAGTTATGCTTACCCATTCTTGCATCTTAATTAAAAAGTTTTCTGTGTTAGAAAGAGAAATCCTAACATCTGAACTTAAAATTACTTGTACTTATAGAAAAAACAAACAAAAAAAAAGTATAAAGTTTGCAGAAAACCATAATAGTTGATTTTGAAAACAATAACAAAGATATGAGTATTCTATAGCATCTGTTCTTGTGTACTTTTTGTGAACTAAAACAGGGAGCTGGTTATTCTAGACTTACACTGTATCATGATACCTATCTGAAAGTCCTTCTACTCAGCTACAATGATACTTCGGTGCATTTACTTGTTTTGGCAATTTCCTTTAATGTTTATATCACATAAGACTGTATGCAATAAAGCAAACAAACACATGAAAATGATCCAGTGGTGATTAATTCTTACAATTTCTCTTTGCACTCCTACAGAACAGCTAAAAAAATCCTCACAAATGATGGGTGCAGCTTCAGCTGATTTACTGACCATTATTCCATACAAGGAGGACTTTTGGAGTAACCTACCTAACCTGGCCATAAATGCCTCAGAAATTCAAAACAATGCCACTTGTTCCTTAGATGACAACTCACTGTCACTTGCTTTGATAGTTTTTTACTCTATTATTTTTGTCGTTGGATTGGTTGGAAATATTATAGCCCTGTTTGCTTTCCTGTGCATTCATCAGAAAAGGAATTCTATCCAAGTTTACTTGCTAAATGTAGCCATTGCAGACCTTCTGCTGATCTTCTGTCTTCCCTTCCGAATACTCTATCATGTTACCAAAAACACCTGGCTGTTTGGACTGATTTTATGCAAGATTGTAGGAACTCTATTTTATATGAACATGTACATTAGCATAGTACTGTTGGGACTAATCAGTCTAGATCGTTATGTAAAAATAAATAAGTCTGTGAAGCGCCCTAAAATGTTAACTACTAGACGAAGTATACATATCTGTTGTACGGTGTGGGCAATCGCACTAACAGGATTTACAATAGTAGTTGCACCATCTTTCTTTAAGAGTGAGAACAGCAATTCTACCATGTGCTTTCATTACCGAAATAAACACAATGCAAAGACAGAAGCAATTTTAAATTATGTTATTGTAATCATTTTTTGGATAGTTTTTTTCCTTTTGATACTTTCGTATGTTAAAATTGCTAAGAACCTCCTGAAAATTTCGAGGAAAAGAGCAAATTTTCCCAATGCTGGAAAATACACCCAGACAGCAAGGAACTCCTTCATTGTGCTCATTATTTTCACCATCTGTTTTGTTCCTTACCACATATTCCGGTTTGTCTACATTACATCACAGTTACAAAATCCATCTTGTCATTGGAAGGAAATCATTCACAAATGCAATGAGGTGATGCTCATATTCTCATCTTTTAACAGCTGCTTAGACCCAGTTATGTATTTCCTAATGTCCAGAAGTGTCCGTAAGACTGTATTCCAACTTATCTGCAGAAGACTTCATGGAGATTCAGGCCTAGCACTGGAAAGTACTTCAGAAATAAAACTTGGACAATATACACAAGAGCGATTTTCTACTACCACTCCCCACTCAAGTTCTTTAAAGAAGAAATCTCTGATTTGATTGTTTAAAGGAATGGATAATAACTTTTCTCTGTTGCTTCAGGATTTGTATCAATTCATCATCACATCAATTTAAGATTACCAAATGCTATACTGTACAGCTACTAATCCTGCCTCTTTCTTCCTGGTAAAAAAAAAACGAGAAGTCTTACTTCTGTTTGTGAAAATAAGAAGTTGCTTTTCAGAAGTACTTCACTCTTGTTTATCCAAGAAAACAAAATAGGAAGTTCTCAGACATCTTCTGTTGGACTAAACTAGAACACTAACTCTTTAAGGAAATTTCCATGAAGTGGATTGAACACGTATAAAGAATCTTGTATATAGACATTAATATAACAAACTTCTGTATGTAAATAATGAATTTTGTAAAAAATAATGTGTCCTATTCAAAAGAGCTATATAAATCATTACAGATTTTATGTACTTCTCTGTTTTAATAGGTTTCAAATACATCAGCTTTTTAACTACATTTATAGAAGTATTTTTTCCAAGAAAATATTTGACAGCTCAGTAACACACATGGTTTGAAAATGAGGAAGAATATAACTGACATTAATTCAGTTATAATTACAGAAGATACACTTAATTTTATTAAATAGCAAGCATTTTATCCCAAGAACAACTTAAAGGCTAGAAAGGTGAACCAATTAAATACTAAGTGTTAAGCTCCATAAAATAAGGATTTATTATCCTGAACACATACAAGCAGTGTTGCTCAAGTAAGCTGATGTAAAGAAGTCAGTTTTAATATTACTACCAGTAACTTCTCTGACGGATCATGTCACTTTTTATGCCAAACCTCTGACAAAATTTGTGGATTTTTACTAATTCTGTACAATATTCTGGTTTTACAAAAGTTACTCATAAAACTCACACTGAGCAAAGTAAACATAACACTTCTGCTATATAAACTTGGCTTAATTTTCATGTGATTTTACTTCATTCAGTTTTGGTGAAATTGGGTATAAACATGTGAAACGAATTACAATGACCAGCCAGTGGGGTTTTTTTTGTTGGTTTTTTAAACAAAAAAAGGGTAGGATTTCTTAATGTTCAAGAGAGAGATGCCTATGAGCATGTACTTTTTATATAAGTACAATGGTAACTGGATTTTTTTTGGCAAGTAAGATATTTGTACGATGATTTCTGATTGATTCTCACAATAATTGCATTGTATTTTTTTCATGATCTTTATCATCTTATCATCTTTTTTCATGTATGCTGAAGAACTGTTTTGGCTCTGTAATTGTAAAGTGCATGGAATAGCATGTTGCTCATCCTTTGCAATTCTGCTATGCAGTATAGTAGTTCTACATAGTTACATCAACTCTGGGAAATCTAGTGGAGCTTATAAACCATCATTTCACAAGATATATACATTAGCTTGTCATTCTTTCCTTGCCTGTATTTTTTCTACTATAAGTAGTTGATTAATGACACTGATCACCAGGGTGGGAACATGGGAGAGGATGGACACAAACATCTCAGTGCAGCTTTAACAAAATTTGAATTCTAAAATTCTTTTGAAGGAAGTGTTCTGTTAAAACCAGAGCTTTCATTTATAAAAAATGCAATTCCTGAACACTACATGGTTGCAAAAATAGACTAAGAGCTCTTCAGAAGATCAACAGTACAGGGCTTCAATGAAACAAATGAGACTTTTAGAGCCAAAGGCAAATAGGAATATGTTCCACAGGACAAAAAAGAAGACCTTAGTATTCTGGGCATACTTTTGTAAAATATGTAATGCTTATTCGGTTACTATAATACTATTTTGGAAGCAACTAAATACATAAAAAGACAACAGGAAAATAGTCATGCAGTACAAGTTCAAGATTCTGGTCCATCATCTGAATAGTATTATGTGGGCTGTTTTGTTTTTAATGATTTTAACAGTGTAATCTAGTTAGCATGTTCTTATTTGTATTGATCAGATGTGTTCTGCATGACAGCTGTTCTCTACAGATTGTAGAGAAGGAGCACCAAGGAAGCTATACACAGTCTCAATGGACAAGGTTTCAGAAAAAAAACAAGGTTTTAGAAGAAATACTGAAAAGTTACACTTTCCCAGGACTACACAATAATGATATACACTAAACACTTCAATAGAGAATCATCTTTTGCTTAAATCAGCCTCTGTGTATAAGCAGCAAATATGACCCAAATTTTACAAAGACATTTCAGGAGCTAGTAGCTTGTGTTAGGCAAATTCATAGCACCTATAAAGACAAATAAAATTAGGCAAGCTTCTATGTATAAGGTACCCTAGGCAAAAGCAAGTAGATTTGTTTGAGGGAAGCCACATCCTAGAAAAATCAGTAACAGAGTAGCTCTGTGGAAAAGCTGAGAAACACTGAGGTAAAGGTGATATGGTGTAACTGAACTTCAGCAAAGTCGTTTAATGAAGGCTCTAAAAAATGCTAAGATGTTAGATGTTAATTCTTGTTTTAGAAATGGTTAAAAATTGGAAAGAAAGCTTAGAAATACATAGTCAGTTTTCTTCATTATATTCCCAGAGAACCTGCAAATAGATATGTTTACGAACACATTTAATACTATGATCTGGAATGAGTGAGAGTAAGGAGATGACAAAGTTTTCAAACAACACACAATTATTCAGGGTGGTCAAGCCTAAAAAAATTTCAAGATATAACTCTGCTCAACAGCAATGAAAGAGCAAAGAGACTGTCAAAATTAGGAGGAAAAACCTGAGAAGTCATAATTGTGATAGTAATTTATATGACACAAATTCTATACAGACTACATTAAATAAATCAACTCTTCACCCCAGAAATGAAAATCTGAACGGGAACACAATTGTGTAACAGCAGGTATGGCACAGAAGAGGGGAACTGGTATGACTGTACTATCTTTATCAGAGTATAACATTAATGGAGTAGCAGTTAGAACAAAAAAACAACCTTAAAAAGCAACCAGACAAGTGAAAATACTGATGAATTTCCACCGCTATGTAAATCACTGCTTCAAGATGTTAAAAGTCATATATATCAACTGGCTTAGAAAGGGATCTGAAACCAGACAGCATGGTCATATAGGAAACATCTTCCCTCTCTCCCCCAGTTTATTAAACTCTATCTCAAACTATGGATTTTCTTACTTTTACCTTACCAATTCTCTCCCCAGCCCACTGTTATGGGAGTAAACAAGCAGCTGTGTGGGGCTTCGCTGCCGGCTGGGATTAAACTACAACAACCCATTTTGCACCTAACATGGGGCTCAAAGGGCTCACGATAACGACAGATTTGACCACAGTACGTACAAGGGAGCTGGAGAGAGCATCAGAAGCAGCAGCCTGTTCTGCAGCAGAGCAGCCACAAGAACAGGAAGGGGAGAGACAGAAATGATAAACAGGTTTTCACACTTTTACCCTTCTGATTCTCCTCCCACTGAGGGGGACTGAGTGAGTGGCTGAAGGGCTTACCTGCCTACCAGGGTTAAACCACAACACCACCTTTTATTTTCACACTGAAATTAACTGTAATTATGGCTTTAACTTGAAGATTAACATTTTTCATGGGGGCAAAACAGCTTTTGTTTTGTTTTTTTGTTTGTTTTTTTTTGATAACATAAGAAAATTTAGTTGAACAATTTCCCTCACAACATCAGTCAATGAAACCACAAAAGAGGAGTGCAACTTACATCAGTGGTAAACAAGTGAGAGTCGTATTAGACCTGGAGATAGAAAGCTCCCATATGGATGCTTTAATTTAATGTTCTCTCTGAAACCACATACAGATCAGGGTGGAGAGGAGGGAGTTGTGCTGCACAATACAAAAGAAGCGTATGGAGAAAAAGAACCCACTGATAATGCTTTACCAATCAAAATATATTTTCAACGTAATCTCTGTAGCACTGGGAACCCTCTGCCACCCTTTTTTCCATCCCTTAAGCAAAATCCCAGCTGTCAAATCCAAGAGAAAGGAGAAGGTGCTACAAAGCTGTTGCCATTCACTGCCTGTAGAGTGAATCAGTAGGAAAAATCCTCGCACCGCAAGTTGCTTTTACTGCCACATTTTAGCTTTTTAGTTTTGCTTTATTACTTTTGCATTTTCACAAAGGCTTAAGAACCTGGAAAAGCCAAAAAGCTGTTACACACAAACATATTTAACTTGGAAAAACACAAATGATAGAATGGTGCTGAAAAACAGAGAAAGCTTCCTATTTGGCTATGATGACCAACAGAGTTTTTACATTAAAAACCTATTTCTGAAATTAAAAGTGAAATACACCATGACCAATACACAGCCACTGCTTTTTTAGAAGCAAATACCAGAGACCTCTGGGGGCTGTAAAATGAAAGTCACTGGGGAAAAAATACAAGAATGAATATGTTGGAAGATTATTTTTGTTAGTACTGTCAACTTGAAGTTAAATTTTCCTGCCTAAAAGACATTGTTTGGTTTGTGTTTTGCCCATGTAAAACAACTACCCGGAGCCTGTGAAACACTTAACTTTGCGTATTTTATGACAACCAAAGAACTGAAGCTATGATTATAACATATCCCCATTCCTACATCCCTAAGGATGTCACAGTTACACCGCATATGCTTGTAATTCATCAAATAACATTAAGAACTTTCATTCTGGGAATAGTTTGCTGAATCTAAACTGGTGAAAATAAATCATTAGTGAACAGCAAGCACAGAGTCAGCTCAAACTGGCTGAACATTTTATCTTCACTGATTCAGCATAGAGTCAACAAGAGTAGATTTAAACATGATGTTAGATGATTTTGCTTTGATAATTACTTCTTACAATATGCAACACAGAGTGACTAGAGCTAAAATCCTCGTTATATCAAGTCAGAAGAGCTGCCTACACACTGGGTCACGCCTACATGGAAAGCTGATGAGCAGGCAGAGAAGAGCCATGGCACTCTGCAGTAACTCTCCCCATAGAGAAGGCCAACTGAAAACAGTTATTTTGTAGTACATCTGCCTTAGAATTTATGCAGTGAATAAACCTTCCAATTGTAATGTTTAAATCCACAACAAAACTAAGCACCAAAGCTCTAGGCAAGCTACTTGGTAAATTATTTTTTTTTTAATAAAATATGGATTGCACTTGTGTAGTAGCCAGCGCATCTTAAAGACTTCTCTTAGTATTAAATGCCATACAGTAGTTCAAATTCCAAGTATATGAAATTAAATCTCAAATTAAAGGCTGCTGCATGTTTGGTGAATGCTATACCAATGCTATACCTTTGCTCAGTATGATTCATCCTCAGTGTCCATAGAGTAGCCATGCCCGGGGTCGCACACTTTTATGTGCCCTACCCACAGCAGTTGCCTTCCATCCTTCAAGATACAGAGACTGAGTGCATCACTTGGGTCTTCCACAGGTCTGCTAAGGGAGCCATAGGTAACCAAGCTGCTGCCTTCTTCCATTCTGTGAGAAGCAACTGGCGCCAACAGATTACATACTCTGTTGCACAACAGGAACAGTCCTGTTCTCCACTTGGTTTGTAACAGGCATAAGGAGATAAGGGATTGCTTGAGCTATGTTCTATCATCTCAAGCAGGCAGAGGGAACAGGAAGTGGCCAGGCAGCCTGCAAGTGGACTGCTCTGTCATATATGATTATATTACAATACATGCTAAGTACGGGTTATAGAAGGCTAGCTTAAATACCTTTCACCCCTCAGAATGTCCCTGGTTTTGTGGTTTCAGGCCACAAAATAAGTTGCCTTCATACACTGGCAAAATGCAACATATGCTGCCTACTGGCATATAAAATCTAGTAACATGTTTAACTCAGAAAGTGGCCAGTAGAGTACAGAAAATATAAACAACTGAGAAGAAGAATGCATGTGGAAGTCATTACGATGAACTTAAGAGTGAATTGTATGAAAGATGCACTCGTACCATTTGAATATCACCAAATATATTTTACATAAAATATGCCATTTATAACTTAGGTGAAAGGCAATAGTTCACCAAAAGAATAATGAAGGTGATCACTATAGCTTAGAACCAATATTTCTGAAGTTTTGTGTTTGGTTTTTTTTTAAAAAAAAAAAAAACAGTTATAATATCCCATTCCTTTTTTACTCATCTCACTAATCAGTTACAAAATGAAATGTGATAGACTGTAATTCGCTATAATAACCTATTATAATAGGATGATTCAGTGAAAAACGTAGCATCTCTTTCTACAGCAAGAGTTATGGTCACTGAATTATAAATACTACAGGCTACAGTTAATAACTAACAGAATAATAATAATAATGAAAAAAACCCTGTTAAATGCAATTGCTCACACTACTGTTCCTCTTAGCATGCCTCCTCTTAGCAAATGTTCAGGATATGCATGTCTGAACCTGGATGGAACACCACGATAACAAGGACTTCTAAGACTACTTAAGAGACTATAAATATTTAATTAATACAAGACTCTTGCCATTAGAACAAATGCTAATATAATTATACATTCAAAAGTGGAAAAATGAAAACAAGGTAAAACTAAATTTAACAGGAACAAGAACTGAAGCACATGCAAATTAACTACAGCACTACAAACCGATTGCTAATACTCCACAGCAAGTTTTCTCACTTAAATTTAATCTTAAGATCAACTATGCAGTCTAAATAGGAGGCTAGCACACCTGTGAATCATTTGAGTACAAAATAATAAAATTAATAATGAGACTGAACAATAAAGTTCATAGCAGATCACTGAAGGGAATTCCTACAGTGTATGTTTAAACATAAAGCAAAACTAACAAACCAAGAACCTTATCAAAATTGCAGAAGTTTTTATGTGGTATCGCCTCTGTTCTCATAAAGGAACTTATTTTTAGCTGTAGAAAAGCCATATCTGACAATCACAGATGTATCAGAAGGAAATTCAAAGGTCTCAAGCTCTGCAGAACCAGACAGAATTTGACTGACCTGTGATTATACCTTCCCTGTGGAGGAAAGTAATTGTCCTGTGTACACTTCTGAGTCATTTACATAAAATAACATTTCAGGAAAGAGAGTCAGTTTTTCCCAACTGATTCTCAGAATGCATCAGCTGTAAATTATTTCTATACAATACATCACCAGACTAGACAACTGAGATGTGGTCATTTGGTCACCCACATGAGGACAGACATGGTTACGGCACTGTTACATGTGGGCTTCAGGAACAGAAGCCAGCTTTGCGGTAGCTCTTTGAGCTGAAGAACAGTTAAACGTAACAAGTGAAAATAACAAATTTTCATGCATAAAATAGCAACTCTCTCCCATTTCCCTCCCCCAGCTTCTAGAAAGTGGGCAGTCCTAAAGAGAACAAAAGTAACAATTCCTCCACCCCCCAAAAAAGAACCATATAAAGGACTGTAAGGTGTTTCTGTGCCACACCTACGTGACCAAAGGACTGTTACAATCCCTCTTCCACACTATCTCATTCTTTTAATTTCTCTAATGGAGCTGCATCCTGACTAATTTCAAAGTCCTTTTTTTGCACAGATTAACATCATCTTGACTGAACTTTAAATGCCTATCTGGTTTTTGACCCTGTAAAAGAAAAGTGCACATTCTGAAAACTGGTCTAACTATACTTTCCAGATTCAAGTATCATCCTTTTCAGTGCAACAGTGGAGATAAAATAGAAGTAAGACAGAAAAATTTCCTCTCTGCAAAGGAAGGCACCTGCAGCTTGTGTAGGTAAGCTTAAAACTACTACTTCTTTGTTTCACCTGACAAATTTGGGCATTGATACAAAAATGATTATTAGACTTTTAAATAACTTAATTAAAAAAATACAAAAAAAAGAATTTAACTCAATTGTAATGGAAGAATTTACTGTACTTGGTTCAACAATCCATACGAGACTTTGTGTACACTAAAATGCAACAGCTATAAAAGTTGATTTGTAAGTTGTTACGCATGGTCTACAGCATAATTTTTAAATATGACTTTTACAACTTTGTGCTATCTTATCAACCTTGTGTCTGGGCTTTTCACTGTAGCACTACACAGAATTCTCTCTGATATCCAAGTTCATTTGGTTACAGCTATTTAAAAAAAACCCTTATCAGTCTAAGTCTGAAATATTTTAATTTTCTCAATATGAGTTTGTATGGAACAAAAGCTAACTATGATGCACTTCACTGAAATAGTATCTGTATGACAATAAAACCTTTCTTCAGTACAGGCCAGTAAGATGAAATGCCAGTTTTTATGCGTAGTCATTGTATAGAGCTTTGATATCTTATTTTTAGTTGGAAACTAGGAAAAGATGGAAAACTGAAGGTGGAAAAAATAAATATATTGCCGTTTTCAACAACCATTTTGTATGTTCAAAAATACAAACTGAATTATTTATGCAAAATGCATGTGCAAGATTAGAGCTCTGAATAAAGTAACATTAGATACAGACATCAGCAAAAAATAGATGCATCTAGCCAGATTCCTGCATCATGCACTGTTTAATTTGTACTTAAGTGGAGATACTGGATACTCCTCTGCATTTTGGCAGTTAAAGTAATTCTTTGCACTTATTTTGCCTATTTAACTTAAAATAGCCTAGAAGTGGCTTCCAAAGTAGGTTACAGATGTTTCATAAGATGCTTCATAAGAGAAATAAACTAAGAACACACAAGTTATTATTACAGCCTAGCTTGAACCTTCTGTTTCCTCATTTGTTTTGTTAGATCCTATGCATGTCAAATCTATGGGGTTTAACATCAGCCAGCTTTTCCTCACAAAATCCCAGTGGAAGAGAACACCCAAAAAGTAACCTTATGCAAACTCAAGATGGTAGCCCCAGAGGACAAACAGTGGTTAATAACACTGAAAAGCGGGGGGGGGGGGGGGGGCTTTTGGGAGGAAGAACAGTTAAAATAAGGGAAATGAATAAAAGAGATGTTAGATGCACATTACAGAAGACTAATTCTTTTAATTCTGTTTCAGCTCTGATCATCCATTCAAGAAAAAACAGCATAAATGAGAAATTCAACATGTCTTCTTCAGCCATCACTAGCTACTACTGTAGCTCTACCAGTCATCTACTCTTGCCTATTTCCTGCTGGAAGTTTGGGAAATATTCTTGCTGCTTGGATATTTTCAAGGCAAGCACACACAAAAAGAACACAATACATTTACCTGGCAAACCTCATCACTGCAAATTTACTTATATGTAGCACAATGCCATTTCTGGCTGCCTATTTTGCAAGAGGGTACCAATGGACTTATGACTGTGTAGCATGCAGAATAGCAAATCACCTTGGGACTCTTATTATGCATGTCAGTATGTATGTTACGATTATAATTTTATGTTCAATTGCTCTAAGTCAGTATGCAACACTGAAGAAAAACAGTGATGTACAATACTCTCAAGCAGTTAATGAAAACTTCTACAGATGTGTACTTGCAAGGTTTCGTCAGCCAAAATTTGCTAAATATTTGTGCATCATTATATGGCTTATTGTGCTCTGCATAACAGTAATAGCTATAATACATAATGTCCAGGCAAGGACTAAGGAAGAATTTCACAGATGCTACAACATCAGGGTAGAAGCTGGTGAATTCGCTGCAATGATTGCAGCTTTTCTTGCCACTTCATGGTTTTTTGTATCTTTTATGACAGTGGTGTTGTCATACTATTCTCTTACCAGACATCTGAATAAAATACAGAAAAATACATGTATTGGAGAAAAACATCTAATTTACAGTACAGTGAAAAGAAACATTTTTGTCATCCAGATGATACTAACTGTCTGCTTTCTTCCGTATCACATTTTTAGGCCAATTTTTTATGTACTGCTTACAAATAATGACTGCCCAAGGTTAAACTATTTAGTGGAAATTAAGAATTTCCTTACTTGTCTTGCTGCTGCTAAGAGTAGTTTAGATCCAGTTATAACCCTTCTGTTAGATAAAACGTTTAAGAAAAGTCTCTATGGCCTGTTTACAAAAGCCACACCACAAATGTAAAACTGGTGTTTTCACTGAAGAGACTCTCGAAATGTGAGGGAATACGGAAAGGTTTCATTAGCATATAAGTAACAGTAAACTCATTTTAACTACCTATAACCAGACTTTGGTATGAAATGGTAAATATTTAAATAAAATTACAACATATTACATGTATTTTTTCCGAATGATTTTGCTTGCTATATCAACATTAGCCATAATAAATCCCATGCGTATATCCAAGTAATTTATACAGTGAACTGTGTAAACACCTTTATCCATGCAAAAAAGACAATGCAAAAGACATTTTATGTTTGACCTATGGACAGTGGAAGGCAGAAACTAGGCTGAAGTTGCTGACCCAGTGCTTTTTTATTATCAATAAAAGAGTCCCAGGATTTGGACACAGGTTTCCTTTACAAAAAAAGGGTGAACAAAACGCAGATGTTTTCTCTGCAATTACTGAATCACATATTACAGGCCTAAAGAAGCAGGGACAGAAAGCTACGAAATACATTCAAGATTAACACTTATTTTTTGTTCATGGGTATTTAGATAGAAGGTTGATTCCTTTTTTTTTTTTTAATGGGGAATTTCAATAATCCTAGTTTAATCTTGTGAGGTCAATTCTACAGTTTAATTAGGAAGGCATAAATGCTTTTCTTTACAGGTATCCAAAATATATTCAATGATAAACATTTAATGATTATTAACAGTATGAGAGCAGTGCAAAATAGGAGATTTTGCGGTTGGGTTCTAACTGTAGAAGTTAGAATGTTATGATGACTTAAGTGGAGATTTCAGTTACGCAGAATCATTTCTGTAGAAGATATTTAAGAATACATAATGGTCTTTTCCCTTGTACAATCTTTGCAACTGAGATCAAGAGTTCACTGAATGGAAAAGTGTTATGAAATATTAGATATTCTGAGAAATCCTACCACTCACCCAAAACTTCAAAATAGCAATGAGCAATTCTGTCTTCCTATCCCCACTACTGAGTTCCATGACACGTACATTAAACCACCCAAGTGTCAGGAAACACAAAATATGAGTTCTTCTCTAGGGGGGACCCCAGGACTTCATATCATCTGACAGCTGCTTTGTATTTTGCAGAAGTTAAAAAAAGTTGCAAATGAAAAAGACAGAAAATCACAGGAACGTAGTCCTTCATTTAATACAGTGTTACCCATAACAGCATTTAGAGATTCCATGTTTCATAGGATACCCACGTGGTGTTTACTGCGTGACTTAACGGAAAAAACAGAGGTGGGGAGCTTCAGGGTCTAGACTGAATGAGGAAGTGCTCCTCAGAAAAACATGGCCAGATAGGACACCTTAATTCTACCTCTGCCATTGGTTTCACAGCCTTAATAACATTTTAACAATTTAATTTGTCACGAAATCCTCACGCAGCAGTTGCTGTTGGATCTCAATGACAGCTTCTAGAAAATACAGAAAAAGCACCAGTGGTTACTGACTGTTCTCAGAGAGCATAAAATAGGTTCCATACCAAAGTGAAAAGAGTAGAATGAAAGAAAAATGCAACAGATTTCTTGGTTTGTATATTCAAAGATTGGTCTTAAACAACAGCTTATATTCTGGTTATTTTTTATGTAGTTATATAAACACTTACATAAACACACACAAACACACATGTACAAGCCCTACTCAGTTTCTAGATACACCTGAAAGCAGAAGTATAAGAATATTGAACTCTACTGGCAAAATCTGAAGTGCCTAACTGCAAGTAGTTTAGGCAATGAATGACAGAAGTGGTAACTGACTGTGCTGTCAGAATTCATATGGTTAATTAAAGTTCTGTATAGTGCAGAAATTAACATGCAAATCTACCCACAAATCAAGTCAGATCACCCGGACCAACTGAGATTTGTGAATGCCACACAGCACAGTGTGTAACACTCAGTCCTACTCTCTGGAAAAAGAATCTGTGTATTTTCCCCCCCAGCAGTTTTATCTATTTAGATGATCACATGTTGGAAACAAATGTTCCTATCTACTGAGATAAACCTGTAATAAAGATTTTGGATGTCTACAGTTAGCCAACGAGCTTGCCCTGACTCTAGTTGCACACCAATCATCTTACTGATCACAGAAACATATAGAAGCACCCAACTTATATGGATATCATAGAACGAAGTTGGAGCATTTGGACCGAACTAAGGATAAAACCCCTGCAACCGTGACTAAATCACTCTTGTATCTGTTACATTAAAATGTATTTTCCTAAGAGGAGTTCTGCAACTATATAAAATACTACATAAGCATCCCAATATAGGCTAACTGCAGACTGACTGTAAAACCTCTCAATATTTTACTGATGAAAAAAACACATCCGGTTGAAGTTATTGCAAAAATGAACAGGTGAAAAAATCTGCAATAAACACTGAAGAAACACACTTTTTATAGAACACTGTCCTGCTTTATGAGTTATACAATGCTTAAACAGTCTATTTCTTGAGCTGAATCACATTCTGCTCTAAGTAACTAGCACAGAAGTCTTCTACCAAGATCAGTGTCAAGTCTTACTAACAGGTAACTCAGTGGAACTGTCAAAACAAGACAAAGAAACTTTTCTCACATGCTGAGAATACAGCAACTTAAAATACTGATTGCTGACCAAAAGTGATTATCCTAAATGTACAGTGATACTTCAGGTACTCTACACCACATTATCTGCCATAAGGAACAGAAATATTCAAGTTCATCTATTTATAACAAACCCACCACTTTCAGCTTTTAAAATCATAATTATTAGAATAATGCTATAGCCCAGAACTTAAGGAAGTTCAATGACCAGTGGTATCCTTCAATTAAGAGTAGCAAAGGCATACTACCATTATTTATCCTTCTTGAAGAGACTGCAGGTATAGAGCACATTTTGGTTACCTGTTTTCAGTTCCAATAAATCTTGAGGAATGTATAATTGCCTGTAATAAATATGTTGTCATATATAAAGTAACTACTTTCAGCTGTATTTATTTTAAGAGGAAAAAACACTTTAATGCAGATTTAACACAATTTGTTACTTTCTTATTCCTGAAGGTGACATGAGAGAAAACACTATTTTGCAGGACAGAATATATAGCAAAGTGGAAATTTAGAATAAAGATATAAGCAATTTTTCTCCTAATTCTTTCTCCTGTTTCAAAGGTTCTCTCCCACTCATCAGTTTTTAGTGACCATATTAATGAAACACTTTAATTTCTGTCTATTGCTGACAGCTCAAGAGAAAGTGACTTCAGTGACAACTGGTACTCAAAACTCTAGCAAGGATTTTATGGAAAAAGACAAGCATCTCATTTCAGACACATATTACTCCCACTTCCTTTTTTTTTTTTTTCTGTTCTCTCACATAAAGATAATTTTGTGTACAAACTACTGTGTAATAACATTTTATATTGGAAAAGGTCCCACTTCAATGTTGCTACTTTTGGTAGCCATCTTCTGCATATTTCTGACAGGTTCTGAAAGAATAAAAGGAACGGCTGTGTCCTATATTACTAGGATGGCAGAATAGGAATAAATATTGTGGTAAGGGAAAAAGTTCTTGACATTTACATTTCTGATGCACAGCTGTCTTAGTCTTCCACTTTGCTGCATTATTGAATGAACAAAAGATTATGTTAACCAAAGGTAAAGCAAAGGTGCAACAGTCAACAATTATACAGCCTTTAAGCAACGCTGAAGGGGATCAAATGATATAGAGAGGCCCAAGAAGCATCTGGTTTCTCAGAGCAGTGAAGGAAATTAAGAGAACTACAGGCTACCTTGTGAAAGCTTTCATGTTTTGATTCTGTCATCAGAAGTGAACCTGGGGCATACAGGAGTTTATCACAGGCTTCAGTCATAGGGCTCCAGAAGCTTTGGTAGATTTTGCCACAGAATTCAGCTGAAGTTTCTGGCACCAGAATTCAGCAAATTTAAGTATTCCTGTTTAAATCTCCTAATTAGTCAAGAGCTAAGGGAGCACAAAAGTGGCTAAAAGACACCTAATTCTTAAAGAGACTGTAAGATGGAAATTTTCTTGCATGTCAGATAATGCTAAAACATTTTGCAGTTCAAAATAATATTCACAGAAAGCTTAAGAGGGTAAAAAAAAAGTAGTATGACAATATCAACATTACAGATCTGTGTTAACAGGTTGATGAGAAGCTCAATGTGAGCCACGAGTGTGTGCTTGCAGCCCAGAAAGCCAACCATATGCTGGGCTGCATCAAAATGAGTGTGACCAGCAGGTCAAGGGAGGTGATACTGCCCCTCTACTCCATTCTGACGAGACCTCAACTGCAGTACTGCATTCAGTTCCGAGCTCCCAGCATAAGACAGACATGGACCTATTGGAGCAAGGCCAAAAGAGGGCCACAAAGATGATCAGAGGGCTGGAGCACCTCTTCTATGAAGACAGGCTGAGAGAGTTGGGCTTGTTAAGCCTGAAGAAGAGCAGCCTTCCAGTTCCTAAGGAAGGCTTAAAAGAAAGCTGAAGAGGGACTTTTTACAAGGGCATGTAGTGATAGGACAAGGGGGAATGACTTTAGACTGACAGAGGATAGATTTAGATTAGGTATAATTAAGAAATTCTGCACCATGAGAGAGGTGAGGCACTGGAACAGGTTGCCCAAGAAAGTTGTGGATTCCCATTCCTGGAAGTGTTCAAGGCCAGCTTGCATGGGGATTTGGGCAACCCAATCTAGAGGGAGGTGTCCCTTCCCATGGCAGGCAGGTTGAAACTAGGTGATCTTTAAGGCCCCTTCCAATCCAAACCCTTCTATAATTAATTTACTTTCATCCATTCAGGTAATTCAGAAAGTGGTCATTTTGTCTTTCTTTCAAAGCAATGTCTACAGTGACATCTAGAGCTGGGACACTGCAGTTAGCTTAATATGTTCTACACCCAAATCCTATAGTTCTGCACTGCTTTTGCCAAAATGAAACACTGCCGGTTTACACTACTTTAAAGCAATACATGAAAAAAATCTTGCTCACTCATGTACTTAAACAGGTTTATTTTTAAGGATGATATTTAACAAAGCCAGTGATTTCAGAGTTTTAAGAATCTGGATAAACTGCAAAATTACATTCAGTAAAATTGACCTCCCTTAGAGGCCCCTAAAGCTGAAATTTGTTTTTATTCAAGAACACAGTCCAACCAAAACAGGCGCAGCTTTCAGGAAGACACAGCAACATGAAGATGATGTTGATCCTGAAATTCTCATATGGTACCAAAAAAGAACAATTAAAGGAATCTAGAACCTTCAAGACTGAACAAAATGAGACATTCTAACATCAATTAAGAAACTGTCTTTAGAATTTGCTGTAAGAAATTACTTTTAAAATACCAAACTTAGAAAAAGCCAAACAACCTATTACATGGAATAGTTTTCTTGATTTTAGAAAAAAAAGGAAAAAGAGATTGGGAAAGGTCTGTAATGCCATGTACACAAGACCAAAAGACTCCTTAAATTAAATCACCAGTTCAGCGTCCATAGTCTCTTCTGTCACAGATTACCTGTAGAAGTTCAAAGGACAGCTTACACTCTCTCAATCATCTCTATTCACTAAACCCCAAGATTCACTTCTCAAACAGCAGCATCGGAGCTTGTTAGAATTCCTATTAATTCCAAGAGTGCTTGACTCACTTTGGATAAAAGCAAACTCTCACAGAAACAAGTGGGAATAACTATCGGTATTAACAAAGAATATATATATTCAAATTAAAGGGAGTCAAATCGACTTAGGTTAAAACTCCTTATTACTTACATTACTTTGGAATAAGCTAGTTCCATAAATATCCATAGAAATAATACAAAATTCACCAGATCAAAAAGAGTATGTACATACATTGTTCTTAAACACTGTATTTCTCCTCCCAAACTTGTCTGTATTAGAGAAGTTTCATAATAATAACAAATGTTTTAGACTGCTTTAAAAAAGTAGATAATACTACCAAACTTGTAGCATTTAAGCATGTGTGTCTCTCTGAAATCTTAGTCTGGATGAAGACTATCATTATGCTATCAAATGATGCTATTAATCTACCAATGCCAGTTTAATTTATGCAATTAATTTATATACGCATTTTCCTAACAAGAAAATAATTGAAGCAGATTTCATATGAATATTCAAAAACTAGAAATTAAATTGACTCTCAAAGTAAGTTGCAATCAAATGCACATGCAATCTGTGAATAAAGACCTCCTAAATGTTCTATATTGATGGAATTAGAGATGGGCTTTAATCTCACATGACACATTAGAGTAAACACACACGTAACAAACACTGCATCCCTTTCTAGAGCTTTTCCCTTCCTCTAAATTACAGAAATTAAAATTCAGTAGTTTGTACTACTGTGGCAAAGAAAAATGAAAGTATTTAAATCCCTTACCTTCACATCTCTGTGAATTATGTTATTATCATGACAGTAACGTAGAGCTTCCAATATCTGTCTCATATAATGACTGAAAAAACAAAGATATTATACGTGACAAACCTGCAGGAAAAATTACTATACACACATAACAAACTAAGTTTTAGGAGTCTAACTACATAAAGCTAATCAACCAACTTAACCTTAAATATACACAGTTCAGTAGAATGGAGTCTGTGTTTATAACAATAAATATGAATATGTGCTGAAGGAATAAATCCTTGCTCTTGGGAGGTTCCAGCTGGTGATATCGAAGCACCTTTCCCTAGGAACATAATTATGTACTGGATCAAGTTGCCCAGGAAGGCTGTGGAATCTCCATCCTTGGAGGTTTTCTAGATGCCACTGGGCAAAACCTTGAGCCACATGATCCAAATGCATTGTTGACCCTGCCTTGAGCAGGATGTTGAAATAGAGGCCTCTTGATGTCTTTTCCAACCTGGTTTCTGTGATGCTAAAAAATCTAGAGAATCTCATGGGCTTTGAGCTCAATGACCATACCATGAGGACGCTGGGCTTTGTTGTCCTTTTTGTAATTACATAGACTATTTGATTTTAGTTCACCTCGTAAGTGAAGTTGAAGTGACCATAAACATATGATTATACATATATAAAAGATGAGCAAGAGCATCTAGCAAGAGCAGTAAAATTCACACCTGTCAGGCAAGTCACCTAATGCCATTGTCTGAGAGATCCATAAAAGGCAAAGGATTAAGTATTGTATATGAAATACTATTTTATTCAATATCCCCATGCAAATATACAACTAAATGACAAAATGTTCCAGAAATCTACCTTTGTTATGCTAATTATTGCAATAAACATTCAGACTATTGAAACAGGATTCCTTATAGTATTCCAACTTTTAGCTACTACAGGATATTCCATTATTTTCCATTTATGTGTCCTGTGTGATTAATTAAATTTACAATACATACCTGGCTACAGCCTCGCTGTACACAAATCCAGCATCTGCTCTCTTCACAATTTCAAAACACAGATCTGCTCCATCCATACTGCAGGTAAAAAGGGAAAAGTGCTCAAAACAGATAACTACAATCAATTATGTAAAAAGGCTCAAAAAAATCTGTTTACTGCAATTACATAAAATACTCTGGATACATGTTCAATGCATTAATAACTAGAAAAGCATTTAATAGGCAATCTAATACAATATGGCTTGCCACAGGTTAGATGTTTTATGGTCCTCATGTCATAAACCAGTACAATGTGCTGTACTATACAGGGTACGATATAGCAGCAATGGGGTCAGGTTCAATGAGAACAACGTAAGTCTGGATTTAGATAGCTCACTGCGAAAAAACCTTCACGTTAATCTCCCTTTCAGTGCTTCCTCCCAACAATTTATTTCAGTTAGATGGGAAAGCAAACTGAAACCAGAGCTCCACACCAAACGCTGTAGAACATACAAAATGTATGTTTGACTACCAAAAATAAGGAGGTGTCATTCTCATGAAGCAGCAGAACTCTTTAGAAGACTAATTTCACTCTGGCTTGTTATAATATACAGATGAATAAAGATCCAGAGGCACCCAAGATTTTTAGCAGTATCAATAGTTGCTAAGACACTGAGCCAAGTCTGTCATTTACACTAACTTTTCTATTAAACTGTTTATAACCAGAATAGTCTTTAACATGCATTTCTCTCTCCCACTTAAACATACTAGCATTTTTAATTTAAATTTTGTAACAGTAAGTGGCAGTTTGATTTTTTTTGCAAATATTTTAAAATCAGTTTAAATTATGTTGATATTAAAAACCTAGAGCTTTTGTATCGATATTAAAAGCTTAATGCTACAAACTGTGAGCAGTAATGTGTGAGAGTTTTATTTCATTAAGATGAACTCTGTTTTGATCTGAAAAATCACAAAAACGTGGCAGATATATGTTAATCTCCGACGACTTTTTCAAGACAGCCTTATTTTAAGAGTAGATTTTAATTTGTGTATAATTAGGGCTTAAATCATCCCAATTATATTAAATTTACCTGAAACCTTTTATCTACCTGAGATTTTGTCCTGATTTCAGCAGGAAAAGCAATAGTTAGCCTCAGTTTTAAGAAACCCCGGAGAGTTCAGTGCACTACCAAAGTAAAAATTCAGCAATATCACAACCACATAAAAAGATGACTTTGCAAAATCTGAAAGCCCTGGAAGTGCTCAAGACTAGGCTGGATGGGGCCTTGAGCAACCTGGTCCAGTGGAAGATGTTCCATGGCAGGGAGGCTGGAGCTAGGTGATCTTTAAGGTCCCTTCCAGCCCAAGCCATTCTGTGATTCTATGATTCTACGATATAAGAGCATTAAAGACTTGAGATAGATCAGGCAGTCTCAAGGTTTTGTGAAGCCCGTCAGCTTTAGGCAAGTGAAAACACAAAAATAAAAGAGTTAAGTTAAAATCCACTAAAGTAAACTATACACATGCTGAAAACAAAAAACGCTGGTAAAATTACAGCACCCTCATCATCTGAGAGAATCACCTGATACCAGCAGAGGGCACTCACGGAACCCACATAAACTGACCGGGACGGTTTACGTTATGGCAACACTGGAAGTGGCAAAACACCTCTGAACAGGAAGTTCAAAGGCACCACCACCGCATCTGAATTGTTTTGGGTATTACTAGGAGCTGTGTCCCCCAACTTCCCATTCTAGTATTGGTTTTGCCATACTTTTAGCAGAACTGTGCCTGGATCTCGGGCCTTTAGATAAACATTTCTTTCTATATAGCTCTGATCAGTGCTACTGTGCCCCCTGATAATCATTCTATTATTCTTCATAAAGCTGATGATAAGTTGCAATCTCCTCAGAAAGTTTATTTCTGAGCCATATTAAGTGCAGAAATCTGTTCTGAGGCTAATAGTCACTCTGAAGAATAAACAGTATACTCCAGACGAGGTCTACATTTTCATACTGGGGTATGAGAGCTTTGAATTTGCAGATGACCTATTAAGATGTTACCTACAACTTAAATCTATTTATGAAGAATAAGAAAGTACTACTTAAGAGAACTGAATTATTATTTAAAAAAAAAAAGGAAGTAAAAGACTGTGCATGTTACTCATAACTGAGTTTACTGAGCTTTGTGTATCATATATGTTCGTAGAAGCATAGAATGGTTAGGGTTGAAAAGGACCTTAAGATCATCTAGTTCTAACCCCCAAAGGTGAAAGACTACAGGTTTGTGCATGACAACATTTTCTCCCTCACTTGGACAGTTTTTATATGCTTGCTATCTTCACTTACTACAAATAAACTGTCATAAATTAACGTAAAAATAAAGTATTTATTTTTTTTTCTCAGAGCCCTACATAGTAACCTCTGAAAATTAGACCAAAAAGTACAGAAACTCTTATTTCCTATACACAGCTCATTCTTCTGGGGAGCAGCTGGACTGCACATGGAGGAAATCACTTGACACAGGCATATACTCTCTCATTTATGATGTAATAACATCTAAATACTTTTAAAATGATAGCTTTACTTTAGGAATAAGACTTTCCAGTACAGCATCTACTTCCTACTCTACACATGAGCTTCTCCTATTATAACCAACTGCTTCTACCATACGGCTAATTGCAACCTACTGGAAACATGACACGATAGTCCCATTCTAAACCCTGCTTGAATCTGTGTATAAATACTGGTTAAAAACATAGCCATTTTTTTGGTGTTAAACTTCATTGCTACTGCTCATGTTCATCAGCGCTTCTAAGAACTTTTTTTAAATTTTTAAAATTTTTATTAAAAAAAAAATTCAAAATTGTGCAGGTTGTGTTTTCTCCTGAGAGGTACAATCTCTCGTTATCAGATATATGCTGCATTTGCTTATTTAACTTGTACTTTTTTGTAACAATAGATTTAGCCAGATATTCAGGGTCACTGTAGCAGTTGCTCCATGTAGCTTACAGCTTATGAAAAAACAGTGGACCTATGTAGCACTTACGTGCAACTGATAGCACAAAGTTTTAGGTTTGGTTATTCTGTACATTTCATGTGCTGGACCTGCATTCATTTCCATGCAAAGCACCTGCGGGCCCATTAATATCCTATCACCAGCTGGCCTTATAGCTCCTTGCAGGTCTGTACTGTCTTCTCTTTTTCTGTCATTTCAGGATAAATAGACCCTAATAAAATACACTTTATTACTGACAACTTTGTTGCAAAGCAGTTAAATTTGTTATAATAACAGCATAACAAACAGAAAACAGTATGTGGCAAAGTAAGTTACCTAAAATACAGAGATGCTTTCCTACTAAATACAAGTTTGTTATTATGCCACTAACCCAATTAAACTCAGACAATGCAGTCTTAATCCGCAGCAAACACTGGTCTTCTGTTGAATCACTTTACCAAAGCATCCCCTCAAGCATAACACATTGTGCCCACAACTCTTCCACTCCCTGCTGCATTCTGAGAACAGGTGTTCCTCCTGTCTCATTTTCTTCCACTGTTTGTTACAAAAGAGTAATGTTTTGTAGTGTACAAGACAGACAAGAACTATGAAATGGCAAAGAATTATGATCCTTCATATCATTTAGCCTCATATTTCCTTCTTTCATGTAGCCTGAAGTCAGGTACAGTATTTGCGTAGTAATGCTAATTGTTCAGACTTACTTTTCATGTATACAAACATAAATGATAATAGACCTGTCATTAAAAAATAATTACTGCTTTTGTCTCATATTTCTGAACTACCAGCATGGTGAAAATAGAAGCAAACCCTTTCTTCCATTTCAAAATCTTGTTAATTATCACGGTATGTCTCCCCAAGGTGTACCTAATTATTTCATAACAGGATAATTAAAGTTCCTTGGTCCACGCTTTGGGATTTACAAAATAAAGACCAAAGTATTGAATAAAACTTACAGAAAGGAAAGCATAAAACAGTTTTTTCACACAACCACAAGTTTATAAATTCATCAAAAAAGACGCTGACTTTGAAGCAACAGCTTTACATCATTTGTTTTGCTATTACCACCTAAATGTTTCTCTACCCGAATGGTAAAACTAAGATGTGCGAATTACTGAGTGCACATCTCAAGACAAATTCTTGGGTCTAGTGGACATGCTGATTAGACCTAACGCACTGGCATGATATGGCTTGCTTCAACATAAGCAGGACAAATGTATCAGAAAACATTATGCAGAAAGATCAGAGAAATTCAAGAGGCATAAGCACACATGCCCAGGCACACTAGAAACATATATATGGGGAACATAAAAAGAAGAGCTCATAGATACGCAGAAGAGAAGGAAGATCAAATATGGAAAATGCACAAATTAGCATTCTGCATGTTTGGTTTTGTCCTTCCCAGTCAGCTAACACCTAACTGAAGGAGGACAGATACTTTTCCCTGAAAGAAGGAATGTGTCAATTTAGGTGCTGCCCTCCCTTTTGTTTCTCATTGTCTATTAAAAATGCTTGTCCACTGCTGAAAACTCATGTTTTGTTCACCCTTCCTTACGCCGATGGTAACTAAACTGTTACAATCAAGCTTCCAAAACTCATGTTTTAGTCAAATGACTGTTTCCCTATGATGTGAACAGATATATTGATTCACAAGAATATTTAAATACTCCAATAAGCTTTCCTTTCTTATCTAGTAAATGGAAAAGCAGTGCTAAAGAAACAACAGTCTGGAAAAAAACAAAACAAAACACCACAACAACCAAATAAAACTTCACAATTGGAATAGAATGCCATCAGTTACCCAAAGATGAAAACTATCAGTAGATTTTTAACTTGTTTTCATGTACCCTATTAGGGACACAGCAGCCACCAACAAAGCCTGCCCTTAGAAAGCATGCTATAAAGAATCAGCCTGACATTAGCCACTTAGCCACTGTGACAACTTCTTTTTATTTTGGACAACCTGTACTTGCCAGAAATAAATATTTGATACCACTCAAGACTTCAGTCACAAAACATGCAGGTGAAATCAGACATACTTTTAGGATTTTATTTAGGAAATAACAACAAAGAAAAGTAAAAATCAATGAGAGAAACTTACAACTCAAAGACCATATAAAGCATTCCATCTGAGCTGTATGTCTCCAATAGTTCAACAATATGAGGATGCTTCAGCATGTGACAAATACTGGCTTCTCTCTTCAGATCTGTGGACGATAATAAGGTAGTATATTAACTATATGTTCAAGCTGATGAATTAAAAAAAAACAGAAACAATTAGAACATGATGTTAGGAAAGACGTAAGATCCTTTCCAACCCCAACTATTCTATGTACACATCTAAAATTATGAAGATTAAAGAGTTTATTAGAAAAGAACACTGATGTGATGATATTTAACTATTCCCCTTCAGAACTTCAACTTCATTTCAAACTTAAAAACTTCCATAGATCTCAAAATACAAACACACAAAACTTAACAGGTTTTCTTGATCTGAACTATTAACAAAAGATCTCCTTGGTCATAATCTGAAGAACTGTACAGTAATAAATTTCTTTAGTGCACATATGCAGATTACACCAAGATTTTAATCTTAAACATACATCACTGCAAAATTATCTCCAAATATCAAGACAGGCTTTTTCACCTCACTTACAGAACTATTAAAACCTGGAGGTCTCTAGTCTGATACCTCTGCTCAAAGCAAGATTAACTACAACAGGTTGCCCAGAACTACATTCAGTTAGGTTTTGAACACTTCCAAGAACGGAGACTCTACAACCTGTCCAGGGAATCTATACCAGTATCTGATTACCCTCCTAAATAAAAAAGTTTTTTTCTTATGTTTAAAGTTCTTGAAGATTACTTCTTTAACAGTGATTTCTTTTTTTTTTTTTAATCACAAATATGAAATTACACTGGCATAAATTTTAACCAGCATATATTATCTTGCAGCTCTGCTCTATATAAGAGGGAGTAAAGCAGAAACGGTTCCGAATAAAGAGCAGAAACCACTGTGACATCTTTCAAAGCTTAAGAGATTTTAAAAATGCTCTTTACTTTTTCGGATCACAGATCAATCCTTCTGCTAGTATCAAAATGCAAAAAAAACCAAACTGTGCTGAATCAGTTTTCTTTCTTCTTTGTTTAAACCACTTGGTATTTTTGCTATTTAATCATCCTTAAACTTTTTTTTTTACTTTTCCCTTTCAATTTACCACTAATATTTAGAGGAATAGCAAAATCCTGAATGATAACCATGATGATAATTTGAGAAAAGAGGAAAAATATTACTTCATTAATTCTGAAACAGACATTTTTACTTTTCTATTCTTTTTCCATACAGGTGATTAGCTCAAGAATAGCCTACATATGTATGTATGGGAAAATATAAATATGGTTTCTTCATTTGAGAATAGTTACCATTGTGTTGCTGTGCTACAAAGAAATATATAATGCACTGTTTTCATATGTGCCTTAATACATTTCTAATATGAATCAATAACATTCAAATATTTGAGCAGCAATATGAACATTCTTTCATGTGAAGCATTTAACAGCTTACTAAGATTTATGCTAGACTTTTGCTCTTTTAGTCATCTATAAATTCAACAGAAATGATCAGAAACTGGAGATGACTGAATTTTCGGGAAAAAACAGATTCAGAAAGTGCAAATTTTGTTACTAGAGCTTTCACATTAAAGTTGCATTATGCGCTACTTCTCTCACATCCTTGGAAATATAATTTAAAAGCAAAATGTGCAGAGCAAACCCTTCAAAACCATTATGTAATGTCCTCTTGGGAAGTGAAAGCAGAGCAGCAAAAAGAAGCGAGGAACTCTCTTTCACTGATGCCGAAGAAATTTAAATACAGACATCAACATAAAATTTGTTGTTTATACAGAGACGGAATTCTATCAAGAAATAAAACAGCAGCATGTCTTTCACTGTTCAAAATACTGGCATATCAGTTTTTATACCACCTTCATGAAGAGTAACTACTAAAACCACATTCCAACATTCCCTTCTGTCACGCTTTGGCATTGATTTGACACTAAATGATTACCACCTCTTTTCTAGGTAGTGAGGTTCTCTTTGTCTTTCACTGAAGTACACATCCAGGGTTTCTTAAGTGGAATCACAGGTAAGCATAACAACAGTGAGCATAAGAGAATAGAAAACTTTGGGATTCTGTGAATGATGACAGACTTCAGAAAATACCTTGCTTTTGTCTCTTATTGTATAACAGCTTTAATGTTATCACACTTCACCAGGGTATCCAATACCTATTTTAGATGGAAAGCAAAGTGAAAGTCCAATAGGAAACTACAGAAAACCTCTGTTTTATTTAAAGCAGAAATTGTAAAATTGTAAAAATTGTGTTCAAAATAGTTTATTTTGGCCATTGACTTTATTAATTTCTTTTGGACCTTATTTATATTTTGAAGAGAAGTAGAACCGTGAGGAAGAAAACATATGCTGCCATTTACCTTGTTCCTTTGTGTAATACTGTATGAGTGAAACAATTGCTCACAGACTAAATGTCAGCAGCAGAGGAAGGAGAAACGGAAAGTGGAAAATAATAACTCCAAACAGGAAAAAACCCAAATAGACAGAAATCACACAACAAGGTTTTGTATGACTAAGAGGTCTTGGGGCCAAGAGAAGAACAAAGTCCTATTTTAAAAACAGCAGGGACTTTTTAGAGTAGACCTATTAAGGAAGAAGAAAACTAGGCATAGAAAGACAGACAAGTACATACCACATCGATTCAACGAAGCCACAGGGTAGGAAAGAGATGACAGAGCCTGAAGTCCATTTGGACTGTGACCCAAGTGTCAAAATATGTCATATTTAAGACCAGTAAAAAGGAAAGGGGAGGGGTGAGAACAGGCAGAGATGGCACTTACATTTAATTGTTTTCACTTAAAAAATGACATCATGTACTCAGTCCTTTATCAAATTCTTTTACCAGACTGAATTGAATTTTACCTTGTCACATTCCTCAAGAGGTAAATAAAATCCCAGGTGCCTACAGATACTGTTCCAGTTCTGAATACAACACAAAACCAAAGAGATGCTTGGCTGCAAGCAGGTGACTGAAGATTTCCTAAGAATAATCCCATTATTATCTTGTGACCCATTGTAATACCTGTAACTTATCATGCTGAATATAAAATTGTATGAACTATTTGCTACCTCCTGTTAAGTTTTCTAAACCCGTGCTCAGTATTTCAGCCAAGTTGTGTAATAATAAAGGTCCCACACATCCTATATGACAATAAGTCTTTCATATTCAAAACACCTAAAAGAGCTTCATGATAACTCTAGCATCTGACAATAAATTAAGCTGGCTTTAAAAGTTAGCTTCAAGCAGCAACTGATGACTTGTACCATTTATTAATAGCTATGTATCTCATTTAGAATGGTCTCCTTTGCTAAGAAACAAAATTTGCCCAAGAGGACATACCCTAAGGCAAGACAACATCTCAGAAAACTAAACTAACCCGTCATACTTCAATTGCTGGACTAATTTACTTTATATTGGAATCCTTTTTGAACACTTCATTTATTCATGCTTCTTTTGTTGATATGGCTGAAGAAATGGCTTTCTGGTCCATACTTTAAGCCTCCTCTGTCAGCACTTCTTTCAAAATGAAACATTAATGACAACAGCAATAAATAGAAGACCAAGGCTTAAAAGCACAAGCCTTAAAAGTTTCTCTGCTGAGTGCATGAAAGGTATTGTTACAGAAGCAGAAATAGGAAGAAAAATTAGGTGTTTCATTTAGGTTGCTTAGCACATAGTTTGATACTTTACATCACAATTTGAAAAACATTTAAAAGCTCTCATTGTACACCACTGTTACCAATAAATATTCTGGAATTTCAGTCTGTTCATAAAACTTTGAGGTGTTTTTAGAAACTGGAAACAATAAAGTCTCCATTTTATACATAGCTAATTATTTAGAGAGAGTCACTGAAGTTGTTGAAAATGCATGAAAGTCCAAGACTTCTGTAACAAATGGGAAAGTATAAGATGGAAAAGGAAATTCCCAGTGATAATTGCCCCACAGAGAAAATGCAGTCCTGCATTTAGATAGCTACACTGAAAATGACTTGCTGGAAGCACTAAAAAGGTAACTACTCTAAATAACTGCAGAGAAAGATATACCAGTCTTTGACAGAAAATATAACACATTAGCATCATTTAAAATTTCCTTGGGAGTTAACTATCAAATATCCTACACATCTCTGACAATACTGGCAAACACCTAATTTCCTTTCAAAATCTGATACTCAAGGTTTTAAAACATCTCAAGCATACTGAGCATATTTTGAAAGTACGTTTTTGCTATCCTACAGCATGGAAGAATTAGATGCTCTCTAGCAGCCTGGGTTATATATAGCATCATTTTAACATCTTGAAACTGACATGCAGAAACTGTAGTAGCCACATCTTTTTTTGGGGAAGGATGGCATCAAGTTAGCAAGATGGAAGATATGTCATTTTTAAATATACAGCATTCTGATTCTCCAGGGTCAGTCCCTTAAAGGATTAGTTCTCCAGCCACAGCTTGGGTACAACAGCCTTTCTCATGCTTAACTTCACCCATTCTCTGCAGACTCCTCTACCCCAACTCTGAATGGTGCAGGGGGGGGGGTCAGTACATGGTGGTTCCTCTCTGCTGTTCCTTCCTTCTTACACTTTCTGCTCCTCCAAAATGGGCCCTCCACAGGCTGCAGAGGATATCTGCTCTGACACAGGAAACATCCTTCCCTGATCTTGGCATTCCCCTCTTTTTGTTCCAGATTGCCCATGCCTCATTCCAGTGTTCACTACCCTTCCTCAAGTGTATCTTCCCAGCAGTGCCACACATATGTCTGAGGGGCTCAGCTCTGGTCCGTTGGAGCTGTCTGGAACTAGCTGTATCCAGGCAAAGGGCAGCTGTAAGCCTCTCTCTTCTCATAGAAGCTATCCCTGTAGCTTCTCACGGCTCAAAACTTATAACTTACATTTAATATGGGTTTGCTCCATTTCCAAGTAGCCAAGACTGCACTAGACACCATGCTTCAAAGGGCTCCAAAAAGAGTAGACTACCTCCAAGTTGAGCACACAGCTATGCACCTCCGCCTCAAGACAGCACATAACAAGCACATAACATCCTTCACAACAGCAAGCTGCAGTTTAACCAATCATACTGCACCTGAGGTCACACTTCCAAAACCAGGTGAACTTTCAGAGCAATACCAGCTTGAAAAGTTTCCCCGTCCCCATTCTGTTTGCTCATCCTTGCTGCTCTGTGAAAATGACTCTAAGGCTTTATTATTCTAATACTATAGCAAAGAAGTCTTAAAAGCTCTCAGCACAGCCAACATACTGCAACAGGAATGCTCAGTTGGAGGTGGGAACATCTTACACTGACACTGGCAATGAAGCTCCTATACTACAGAACCACAGCGATGTTTCTGCCCCAAAGATTTTTATTTATTATTTTTTTTTACACACCCACCCCTCTGCTACAAGGGAGTATTCCCCTTTCGCTTAATTAAAACCACATCGAATGCCTTCCTGGGATATGTGACTGACTCCTCATCACACATACATCTGACCAGTTAATGACTCCTTGTTTCAAGAAGCAGTAAAAGCTTTCCTGCCTCCTCTCCCACACACTTTGGGGTGGCTAAAGCTCCGTGGTAGCCAAGCTGATTTAACTGCTGGCTGTTTCTCCCTTCATCCCACACACATTCTTGCCCTCTGTTCCACTGTGCAGCAGCCTGGAGCTTGTCACACCACACAGCAAACCATTTCAGTGTTAACTCAGTGAAAAAAGAACAAAAAACATTCATTTATTTTTTCCCCACTGGCTCGGTGTCGTGCAGTCTTGGCATGCGAAATGGCTCAGTGAGCAATCCCAAGTACAGAAGCTGGCTTAAAAGAAAGGAAAGGAACATGGAAGGAGAAAGCAAATAAGACTGTGAAAGCCAGCACTTGGAGCTCCTTAGGATGTCAAGAAACACAAGTACAAGCACAAGTACACACCTTTCCCTGCAAATGTTTCTACTGTCATCAAATTTTTTATTGCATACCAATCTGTACCTTAACAAAAACATACAAAAAAAGAGAAACATGCATATAGCTTGTAGGTGGGCCTTGATAAAAACACCATGGTAATCAATAATTACACTGACATTGTGAGACACTCCATCTCCTGTTAGTATCTTTTGTTTTAATGCTACTGGAATATTTGGAAGCAAAAGAATGACATGAAGAAAGAAATCCAAAATGCAGTTACAGCTAGTAGACAACAACCAGAATACATTTCTGAGACCCAATGCAGAAACCTATGGAAAGCTTCATTTTGTGGAATCAGACTTTATAGACGCCCACTAAATTCTGACTAACTTCCATCTTCTACTCTACACTTTCACTGTTTGGACATAAATATAAACACATTAATGGCTTTTTAGCTGGAGCTGGTGCCTTGGGAGACTTAAAAGGCAATTTTCCTTCCTCAGTTTATACTCCATCAGCTATGTAGAACACGAAATTGGGTGTGAAAAAACTCTTTCCTTGCCTTTTCTCTCACGACTTCTGATATATTCACCAGACTTGTCCAGAATCACATATCTAACAGACATTTTAAGTTAGCTTGCATAGTCATGTCCATGGAAGCAAACCCTGCCTTTTGTTACTTATTTCCTAATTTTTATTGGCATACAAATAAGCAATGCTTCATAAATAAGACAGCGTATTTTAGGTAATGGATCAACCTGAACTAATAAAAATGTTTAGGAATGCCTGAAAGAATAACAGCTGCCTACTGAAGATAATTAAGCCCAAATAATTTCATTCATTTAATTAAAAGATAATTCTTAGCAACTTTTCACAAAGCACCCACCACAACCCATCAAATCCACCCTTTCCCAAGCAGGAAAAAAGATCGGATCTCTCTCCTATGAGATTTTCTACATTCTACATCCACTCAGTTTATACTCAACAGCAGATTCAGTGAGGCAGGGGAACAGAGGAAGAGGGGGGAAACACATAAAAGTGAAACCAGCACCTCCTGGATTATTTTTCTTTTAGATGCACAATCTGTATTTTGAACTGCTGCAAAGCAGCAGTTTGTTTCATAAACTCAAGGAGGGACATGATAATAAAAAGTAATGTTATAAACACCATAAATTAATTTAAAAAGGAATAAAGAGAGCTCTCTGTGTCACAAGTTTGAACTGACAAACAGAAATGGAAGTTGCTGCTAGAAACATTTTGGAACCTCTGCTGTAAAACCTGAGGCACTTCCCTTTTCTCCTAACATTGCTCTGTCTTCAATAATTAATGAAAGGAAATTGAAAATAGTCATTGACTTTCAGGTTGTGATCAATCAAATTATAAAAGTGGGTTCACTACTGATAACCATTATATTAAATCCCATGTTCCCACCTGTTATGCAGCACTGCATAATAGCCCGAAACACAGCACCTTCACAATAACCAAAGACCACAGGTTGCTATACTACAAGCCACAATTTTAAACACTTTGTGATACAATGAATTCTTTAACAGAGGGAATCAGAAAGGTATGTGCAGCAGCACCCTGTCAGAACATGTTGTGAAACTTCTCTTAAAAAATAAAGCAAAAAATAGAAAAACAATTAGACACAAGGTGTGTGTTTGGTATAAAGAACGCTACATGCTGGCTGGAGCATTGAACTGGCAAAATGCTCAGCTGTAAGGTCACAGTGGTCTTTATTGAAACAACTCAAAGGTCATGATTTCACAGTTACACTGACTGCTCTTCCTTGTAGTGAAAACTAACCGGTAAACTCTTAAAACCAGCAGTCCTATTTAAAGTAGCAATTGTTCCCCCTCTTGACAATTCATTCTCCCCTCCTGCACTATGTCTCCCCTTCATGCTAGTGCAACTGCTTGTGCCACTGCACAATAAACAGAATCAAGGAATCAACCTGACTGCAAACAATCATTTTTTGTTTCCCCAAAGAGCTATTTTTCAACCAGACTAGTTCTGGCTAGTTCTGGGTATCTGCACAAACACTTGTGAGCACAATAGTGTTGACAGCAGAGCGATAGAAACAAATGGCCAGATTGCAGCAGCATTGCTCATCTCAACAGCAGCACTGGCTTGAAATGTTTGACAATATGTCAAATCACAACTGCCTATGACATTGCTCTCCTTCTCCTTAGAGTAAAGATGTCCGATAACTAAAAGCACTTACATTTCCTGATAATACTGAGAAATCTAACTTACAGTAGCTTTATAGCTTCGTATATTTAACTGAAACTCAAATTGAAAACAAAGTTGTAAGTCAGGTCCTATTTCTCTTTCCTCTCGGTAATTTCTTGCGTTTGCGCAACTCCAAGTCGACATGCGTACCTACAGATTTCTCACTAGATGGCAACAGAGCTCCTACTTTGCTCCGGTATGTAGTCAGCAACTGAATACAAAAGGTCGCTGCTTTTACTTAGCCGCGGAGAGCTTTACATTTGGCTAGTTTTATACCACTGATCTGACTAATAATGATTACAGTTCAAACCTAAGAACAACAACAACAAAGCAGGCCACCCTAAAATGATTAAGGTACATACAGGGCTAAGCACCCTTTTATCCAGATTCTCTGGAAAACCATTTTCTCTACACCTAAGAAACCATTCAGAGCTAACAACTACACCAGTAATCTACACTGCACACATCAATAACTATTACACAACTACAACACATAAGTTCTTGTTTAATCCACAAAACAATAACAGAAGAGTGTATTTATTGCTTTGAAGTCGGGCAAAAAGCTTTAGAAAGACAGTACCTGCAAATAGTGTAGTTTAAATCCCTGCAATTTCTCCTTTTCAAAGGTTAATCACACAGGGTGGTTTTTATTAGTTTGTGTTTTGTTTGCTTGCTTCCAGGGATATTTTTGCTGCACATGTGTGTGCACAGATGTATGTGTGTATGTTTTCTCTTCAGCCTTTGGCCAGAGTAATATAGGTAATGTATATCCCAGAATGTGCTAAGAGCATAATCATCAGAGCTGAATTTAGACTGGTAAAAAATTTTTACACCAGACTTTGACATCTCTCTAATATTTTGGCCAAAATTCACTTAGCAGATCAATTTAGCTAAAGGTTAGACTTTGCAGTCCTTTAAATTAATTTTTAGTACTCATGTACTAAAATGTAATGACATTACATGAAGTAAGTGCCCTTGAAGGCAATGAAACATTATCAAGAATGTCACTTGATCCTGAAAAACTTAGTTTTTTTCTGTTCCTGATCATTCTAACATTTGCAGTTTTATTTTTGTCTGAAATGTCTTATTTTGTTGTTTAGCCTTACCTTAACATAATGAGAGGGAAACCTGTGTTTTGATATTAACAAAGGATCTCAATTTTACAGGAAAAAAAATCTGGAAGACACAAAGGAGACCTACTCATAATTCAGCTAGTTGAGATAAACTCTCCCTAACTTCTATTCTAGGAAGGGTTAAATAATCCATTACACTCTTGAACACTATAAGCAGAAAAAGAGTGCCTGTCCAAAGGCACTCAGAAGAGGGAAGTGACTGCTTAAGACGCTTCCCATACACACAAAATTTACTTGTTTGTTTGCTTTGATCAAACTTTCTTAGGCCCTGAACTGTGGGCTCTACATAGCTAGTACGAAACCAGTTGCTCACTGGTGCTAGAAAGGAAATAGTCTACTTTGCCCATATCTAGTCTAGACAACCCAGGCAAAACCAGTATCTAAAATATCAATGTATTCTGATGCAGTTAATTCTGCAATGTCACATCGCTCAGTGAGTGACAACATTTTATTTGTGGCAGCTGTGGCATGCCGCACAGGTTACTTAACAGATTTTTCAGGTAAAACAGCACAAGATGCATTATATGCTGCCATACGGAGGCAGCCTGAGTACTGAAATCTCCCTTCACAGCACACTGAACTAGAGGGCAAACAGCATCTACAGCGCACTGCAGAGATGAACCCTGAGTAATAAATAACTAGCAAATTTTAAGGATGATACCGATTCTGTCCAGCTAGGAAATCCTGTAGCAGAGTAATGTCTGAAAGCTGGAGAACAATTACCTTAACAAAACCCGTTTTCTGGTTCAGTGACAGAACAATGTCAGGAACCAGAAAACTCTTTTCAAGCAGTAGTAATCCAGGATTACTCATTGCTCTGTTCCACTTCTGCACATGCTTCTCTTTGCAATTATTATCACAAGTCATAGATTTTACTTTTCTCCCCCCTTTTCTTTGTTAACTGACACAATAAGGGGCTTTGAGCAACCTGTTCTAGTAGAAGATGTCCCTGCCCATGACAAGTGGGGTGGAACTAGATGACATTTAAGGTCCCTTCCACCCCAAACCATTCTGTGATTACAAACCCAGTTTCGTAAAACAGTTGTGCAGCACTAGAGAACGTACTCTTTACCAGAATTTCACAATTTCATGCTAAGAACCAAAGTTTTAACTAGACTTGTTACTTCCACATATTCATAAAATACTTTTAAATACTGTCTATTAAAGTTGCAAAGCTTTAAAAGAGTACTTTTTCCCTTTTCTGCTTGTGCAGTTGCAATACTCCTCCAAGGCTCCGAAACTAGTGCTCTTAAAATATATTCCCCCTTTCATTCCATAAAAATTTAACATTGGTGATGAAATCAGTGCACCTGAGCTCAAACTTGTTTCTAGCAACATCCAAGTCACAGCTGTAGCAGCAAGGTTTTAGCTTGCCTAACTTGGATTGTACAACAAGCTGAAAATACTGCGAGGTTTTACAAATCATCACTCATGCTTTTTTCTCTGGCAAACGTAAGTGACAGAGGTAACATATCCCTGTAAAGAACCTATCCAATGACAAGTTTGCCTGTAAACTGATTTGGATTACAACTAAAGATCACCTGAGAAATATTTTCTTTCATAATATTCACACACTCCTCATGGTATTTAAAGAGCAATTCCTCTTCATTAATACAGATATGAAGAGGTTACTTCTTTAATCTCACCTAAGCATTAAGAAAACAGTATATCATTTCCCTTCTTTATTATCTGGTGATCAGCAAAGAACAAAAATACCTAAAATTCATACTTAGGAAAAACTGAGTTAGAAACAGTTAGGTCACCTAATCCAATCTGTGAATTTGGAAATTCTATGAGAAAGTAGGAGGTACACACTTGGAAACGGTGTATCCGCATGGCTTTTTAACTAAATTCTGAGGGAGTTTCCCACTGCCTCTGAAATTCCAGGTGATACCAATAGCAAGAACCACATAGGGAATATATTCAACAATTTCCTTTACTGTCACAGTGAAGGGACACAGAGGACTGACATCAATCTATGAAGCTTTGCAGTAACCAGCTGGGGATAATGGATTGCTCCTCCTGCTTGACAAAGCAAAGATTATTTAAGTACTTACACTCACAGTACTTGCATGTAAACACTCTCAGAACTGAATGAAACTTTGTCGGGGATTAAAAGGCTTGACTCAAATTTGTTCCAACAACTAACCTGTACTATCTCACTCCTGCATGCTCAGCATAAGATTGTTGATATCTAAATGTGAAATGATGCTCAATTAGAGTAAGAACGGTACCTTATAAATTCTGCTCATTTTTCTTGCTCTAAAGTGCAAGAGCAACAATAAGCTTGCATATATTAAATGGTCAAAGCATATGTCTACTATTAGAAGTCCACAGAAGTAAAATAACCGATAATAATCTACATCCTCTTTTGAAAACAGAGCTGTATAAAACCACTGGAAAAAACAATTACGACAGTTCTTTTGTTAAAGAACCAAATTTCCTTTCTTCACAAGTTATAAAAAAAAAAATAATTAAAAATTAAATAAGTCTGTCTACATTAAATACCACCAAATACCACCAGGATTAAGGATTTCATTGACATGAGGGGTTACTTGGAAATGTAAACATAACACTCACATAGATCAGCTGACTTGAGAGACCTCTGAGCCATTCCACAGATTCTTTAGACCACCCTTCCTGTCTACACAACAAAATCAAACCAATATCTTACCATGACAACACATGACTCTCAGGTTGAACGCAGCATTGTCCTGATCCTGAAAATAATCTGAAGCACACTTAGTTGCAAAAGATGTACACTCCTTGAAGGAAGAAGCAAATACTAGTTCTTGACCTGCCTTCCCTCACAGTTTCCACACCTATCCTGGTGAATCAATCTGTTCAGTGTGTCTCATGATGCACAACCATGTTCTTCTTTTTCCAGAGTACTGCAGTAGGCGCAGGAAGACACAAAACTGAGGCAAGGAGGGGTATACATGCCACTGCATAGCTAGCTCTATGTAAGGTCACTTGAAAGTCACAGTGGTGACCCTGGTTCTTGAGGATGCACTAATAAACACTCACAGAAATGGCCTGCCAAGAAAACAGGGCTGATACTCACCAAAGGGTCAGTTCTGGACTGGTGCTAAGAAAGAGCTCACAAATCTTGACAGATACAAGCATGTCATACAAGTTTTGCACATCCACATGCTTTCTAACACATCCCACTGTACCTGTGTTATTGCACTTCTTTTTTCTTATTCGCTACAGTATCTCAGTCTCCATTTACCAGAGAAGTAAAATTTGGCAGCTTAAATCCTCCTGTTGCATTAAGTCTTCATTCATGAACAACTAATTAGGGAAAAAATGGCCTCAGAGCACAGATGAATTCATACATTTTATATAGATATCCTGGGTTTTTTACATATACTACCGTCAGTTTGGAAAGCCTATTTGTAATTTTTAGAGAAGCAGGACTTTAAAACAGAATAAACAGCACCACAGCATTCTTAAGCTGAAAAAACAAAAATTAAAATAAAATAATCAAAGCTCTCAACACATTTTTTAGGGGCTGCCACCACTGCAGGAACCAGCATATACTAATCTCATCTCCTCCCTGCCCACTGCCTCTTCGAAAAGACTCAATGTTACACATGTAGCCACAGGCATGGAGACACTTGTGTGTGTTTGTTTCAATACCAGAACAAGCAATTGGAAGTTTGTCAACTGATGATCAATTAAGCTGATTGAAATAGCCCTTAAACTGGTAAACTCTTCTTTTGGCCATGTGATGGGGAGGGGATGATGACACTAAAGCAGCAAATCTGAACTGGATGACCACCTTCATTAAATTAGGCAGTGCCTGTAAGAAGAGCTAATCATACGGACAACTCCACACACACAAGCAAAACAGGACATGAAAAAAAAAGGGGGGGAAAGCCTGGTAACCCAGACAATTTCTAGAATGGACCATCTAACTTTCAATCCTTAATTAGTATTTAGTTGTTCACCAGTACTACCACATGGACAGGAACACAGACAAGGATAGCAGCTTTGATAACATATGAGGCTTTTTTCTTCTCTCTCTGTTGTTAATGTTACCTTGTACATGCACTTTCTCCAGCTAATTTGCTTACTTGCTTGTTATTTAAGGCAAAAAGAAAAAACAAACAATGCCTATGAGCTATTTAGGAAGGAACTGAGGTTACAACCACAGCTATTTATAAGACATGCTTCTGCAGTTCCTTGTCCAACCCCTGCTTGCATTCATGTGTTAAACAGTTACTGGTAGCCTTTAGAAGTGAACCTCTATTCTGTTTTCTAAGTATACCACACTGGGTTACTATCACAAATTCTAGACTAACTGTACTGGGTTCAGCAGTAGCAGTCATGTTTCTCCTTCGTGGTAGCTGGTGCAGGGCTGTGTTTTGACTTCCAGCCTGGGAACAATGCTGGTGATACCGATGTTTTCAGTTGTTGCCAAGTGATGTTTACCCTGACCAAGGACTTTGTGAGGTTCATGCTCTGCCAGGGAGGAGGGAAGCCATGAGGAAGCAGAGACGGGGCGCCTGACCCAGGCTAGCCAGGGAGGTATTCCATACCACAGCATGTCATGCCCAGGGTGGGGGGTAACTGGGAGTTACCGGGAAGGACACGGGCTTCCGGGTGGGACTCGTTTCTTGGCCGGTGGTATCGTATTCTCTTCCCTTGTTATCTTCTCTTATCATTGTTGTCGTTGGTGGTAGCAGTGGTGATTTGTGTTGTACATTGGTTGCTGGACTGTTCTTGTCTCAACCCGTGGGAGTTGCACTCTTTCGATCCTCCTCTCCATCCCTCCGGGAGCAGGGAAGGGGAGAGCCCCGGGGCGGGGGGGGGGCCTCGATTGCTCTCAGCCTGGCACCACTCACTGGGAGTGAGTGAATAAGCTGTCTGGCTAGGGTTTAAACCACGACACTAACATACAACATATAGAAATATTTTCCTCTAAAGATACCATCAAAATTCCCAGCTGAATAATATCAAACTATCCTTGCTTACATTTTCCTTCTGACAAGGTAATCCTTCTTTAACCCTAACAGGTTTCCAAAGAAGATGTATTTAAAAAGTAAGCAAGCCAATCAAGAGAAAGTAAAGACTAGGAGACTGAGGGTCCAAGTCCTCTGTTCACTTTTTTCTCCAACTTGAGTTAAAATACATCAGTCCAAAAGCAAAAATAGTACCAAAGCCGATGCAAATGAAACAACAGGGCTACACTGTAAGGAATCTGGGTTGAAGAAACAGGGTTTTCCCCCTCCTTTCATCATCCAGGAGCTGTTAAATCAGCTCAACTAGTCTTACCGAGGGGAAAAGGGGAGAAGATGCAAAGCAGCACCCACGCACCACACAGATGGTAAGTGGCAACTAATAATCCTAGATGTTAGCATCCTACATTTCCAGGGCATAGTAGTTTCTTTACTGGTTTCCCCTCAAGCAGCTAAGGTTGAGAGAGAGAGACAAAGACTGTAGGTCCTCTATCACTCTATAGCACAAGAATAGAGGTTCTTGCAAACCTACAATATCAGAGGTGAAAAGCTTCTTTCCAAGCACAACCACCACACTTGTCCAGCCCTGTGCTGGAAACACAGGCTCCAGTTTGGCACAGGTTTTCAAAGAGAATTACGAGGACAAAATAGAATACAACAATGATAACCCGTGCAGACCTGAAAACAGTGATGCGTAACACACATATACTGTAATAAACATTTATGTTGTGCAACCTGGATTCAAATACTTATTTGATTTGGTAAATCTACCTCACTCAGGCCAAGCGGTATTTCATAAGCCATTTTTGCTATTTATGATGCTATAAACTAAGGCAATATTTTCACCAAGACCTGCAATTGTTAATTGTCACTATATCACAGGCAATGTTAAAAGGGACAGATATTAAAAGATCTACAGTAACTAGATCCGGCACAGTAGATAAAGCAATAAAATTTTTAACATAACTTTATTTAGTTAGTCTATGGGAAACCACAGAAAATCAAGAAGCTTGGGTTTTGTATCACCTATTCTGCTAGTAACTTTCTGTAGAATTTGGAACAGATCTTTTACAGTAATTCCTCAGTTCTGAAAAGTTTTAAAAATTAATCCTCATTTATGTGTCTTAACAAATGATAAGACATTCTGAGAGAATAAAATACTACTTTTTAGAGCCAGTCTCATTTGTGATCGGGCTTTTTCTTCTACAGCAACTTCAAATGAGAAAGAATTTGACCACTGCATATTTTAGGCAAAAGAGACAGAATGATTCCCTCCCCCACCCAAGAGATGCAATGTAAGTCTTACTCATATATGAAGTGATCTTAAAAAACAACTTCCAAAACAAATTTCTGTCATAGATTTTAAGTAAACCTGCTATAGATCACTGTATTTTTATTTACATTGCCAATTTACTTACTGTCATGGTGTATACTTCCTGGTTGGATTCATTTTAGGAAATCAAGTATATACAACACATTCAGCATGAGTAGGCTACTCTGGTGTCCCTGATCAGCGTCATCATTAAAATAAATGACTTGTAGCTGGAAAATGCCATGGCAGTAAGCACTATTTCAGAGTGCTAAGACTGCAGTAATACATAGAGCTGTTAAAAACAGGTCTCTCTCCTAAAGCCAATGGCACTTAAATCCCCCCCCAAACTGTTAAGAGATAACCTTAAGAAAGTGCAATTATCTTGCAGTGTTTAGGTAGATATGCTATAATATTCTCATCCTTCTGTCTTCTAGGTACTTAAGTGTTAAAGCTTTTTAAAATCATACATCTTCCGTTCCATTACAGTGGGAACAATGACAGTTGTTTCAGTAAAATTCTTTAAATCTACTGGTTATACATGTAATACTTCTAAAAGCTAGAATTAGGAGGAAATGCAATGCAATACTACAGATAAAATTGATTTCATATAATGCATGTTCATTCAAGTTTTAAGTAGCCTTCAGGTTAAATTTAACTGTATAGAAAATCATTGTATGTAAATTCCTTCACTCTATTAAAATAACATAGTGGAAGACAACTGACAGGACAATAATTGACATACAACTAGAATACCAGATAAAATGTAGAACGTCTTTAAGAAACAAAATTAAGTTAGTAAGTGTTCTCAGACACCCAGGTCTCTGATTTATTTAAATCAAAATGCTTCTCTTCATTAAGAAGCTATGTATCTCAAATATTCTACTCTATATGTTAACCAAGATCTTTCATTTAAATTGTTTTACAAGATAGCTTCCAAACAACAAACATTTCCATCTGCCTTCATATTAGGTAGACTTAATAACTTCTCTCAACATTTTTTTTCCTCTTTTTCCCCAAGATTTTCTTTGGTCAAGAAGGTTACAAGATTTATTTTTTATTTTTTCTACTGATGCAACTCTTATGCTGGAAAAACACAGCCATTGTTTGGCACTGTTTACAACCGGCCTAAACCCCTTGACTTGCACTCAAGAAAGGCAGACCTTCATTTGTGCAAATACCTTACTCTGTAGTTTCTATAAACACAGCATAGATTGTGATAGTTTGTCACTGGTCTTTTAGCTTTACCTTTTTTTTTCTCCTGCTTAATTTTTCAGGTTGAAGACCACTTAGGTGTTAAGGAGATTATGCTATGTGTTTTAATTTTAGTAAACTGTTTTACAATCAGCAGTGCATATGCAGCAAATTGACAAACAAAGGTAAGAGCTTCTACATCCAAAGATTGACACAACAGCAATCAATGTCAACTATTAGGTAGCTCCTTTGTATTTTCTTAAGCAAGTGATCTGAAGTACTCGTTATCAAAAATAATTTTTTTATTTGATTAGAGGCATGCAGTCTTGTTTATGATGAACACGCACACTTATTAAGAATATATATATTACGTATTAAAAACATGCACCTATTTTAAAACCTATCATTCTTTCTCCCATCCTATTTAAGCAGTCCATCAAGGTTTGCTAACATACCTTTACTTTTGCAAATTTCTATTGCCTCTAGCTCAAAACCATGTTCATCCATAATCTAGTAAAAATACTAGCACGTGCTGAAAACGTCCAAGTGGAAAGTTTGTAGCTGATTTGTGGCAAGATTATCCAAGATCATAACGTACCTATCTAACTTAGCAGAAATCTCAGGAGAGTACAAAAGAACAGGAATCTGTGGATTACAAACCATGAAATCTCTCTTTTGGAAACAGATTTTAGATGGGATTTTCACGGGATATAAAACTATCTGAAACAAAAATCACATAACCCAAAGACACAATTTTTGCCAATATCTTACACTATGGCAGAATACAGGTTTTTCATTCTGACATGAAAAGCAGTTCTAGAACAGTGAAATTGCACCAGTACCATTATTTATCATATCACCACATTATTTGATTAAAAAACCCCCAACCCCAGCATTTAAGAGTCAAAGAAGGTTCTCCCTGGACTAATGAATTAACAGAAATTGCAGCTCAGCTGCAATTAATCTTGAGTTTTGTTGACTGAACAAACCAGAACAGAATACATGCTTGCATCCAAACAGAAATATTTGAAAATACAGCTGATGCTTATTATCTTCCCTGTGTTTGCAACCAGCCTGAATTATGGCAAGCACAGTTAGAAGCCTATTTCTGGACTATTGGCAAGAATCATGACTCGTTAGACGAGTACAGACTGTGTAGAAAGAGAAGTGTTTTGGAAAGCGTTTTCATTTTTCAGAACAGAAGTTGGACTTACCTCATTCATTTTGCAAAGAGATTAAAGACAATCATGTTTAAGAATGAAGACTTGAGAGCATTCTCAAAATAAATCTTTTAAAAAGCATATTTCTGTATTTCTTTGCATAAATTTAAGTATGACTTTGCTTTGCAAAGAGGGTGAATAAACACACCTTTGCAATTTTGTTTATTGTACTGGTAAAAGCTGCAGCCATTGCTTACTACTTTAAGAACACCAAAGGAACACCCTTGCTTCCTTCTCCAACCTAGATTTCTTTTTCAAACAAGCTTACTTTCTCAAACTCTTTGAGAAAGAGTTTGCTTCCCTAAGCAAGAAGACAGCTACAATTAAACTAGGGCTTCAGAAAAGAAAAAATGTTAGGTTGTGTCATAAAACCTTATCTACACACTCAGCAAGGAGTACAGAGAGACAATGGCATGTGGAGCAGAGGAGATCCCAAAGAGTACTCTGGTCAGCTGCTCCCAGGCTTATCACAGGAAAGCCATTCGCCCATCAAGAAAGTAATAAAGCTGCCTCTGTAGAATGACAGAATGGTAGAGGCTGGAAGGAACCTCTGGATGTTATCTGGTCCTACCCCCTTGCTGAGGCAGGGCTACTTAGAGCATGTTACCCAGGTCTATATCCTGATGACTTCTGAATAACCCCCAATGATGGAGACTCCACAATATCTCTGGGCAACCTGTGTCAGGGCTCAATTGCCCTCTCAGTGGAAAAGTGTTTCCTCAAGTTCAGACAGAGCTTCCTGTGTTTCCGTTTGTGCCCACTGCCTCTTGTCCTGTCACTGGGTACTACTGAAAAAAGCCTGGCTCCATTTTCTCTGCATCCTCCCTTCAGGTGTTAGTACACATCAATGAGATCCCTCCTGAGCTTTCTCTCTGGCTGAGTAGCCCCAGCTCTCCCAGCCTTTGCTTGCAGAAAAGATGCTCCAGTTGCTTTATCATCAATCCGGGGGCCCTTTGCTGGACTCCCTCTAGTAGCTCTATGTCTCTTTCTTTATGCACTGGGGAGCATAGAACTTCAGCACTTTAGTTGTGGCTTCACCAGTGCTGAGTAGGGGGGAAGGATCACTTCCCTCCACCAGCTGGCAACACTCCCCCTAAGGAGGCAGCCTGGAATACTGTAAGCCTTTTTTTCGGCAAGGGCACACTATGGTCTCATGTTCAACTTGGTGTCTACCAGGACCACCACAGGGCCTGTTTTTTTCTGGGGAGAGAGACGATTAGTATAAAAGATTTTTTAGAACCCTGCTCAACTACAATCCTTCTCATTACCATTTAGGAGATGGAGTTTGGAAAGCAGCACTGGGTTCAAAGCGACTGACTGAGGATGCAACTGTAGCTGACTGGGATGGACATTTCAATAACAGACTTACCACTGGCTAAAAGAAAACACCAAACAACAAACCCAAAACAATCCACAAAACAAACCTTTGACACTTATTTCTGATACTTCTGTAAAGCATTCAGTATACCACAAGACATCCCAATTACCTGGCAGGCATCATTTTACTAGTCTGCTTGAAATACATAGTATCGACTGCAGCTTATCATTTGGGTTCTGTGATCTATGCTAAACCACAAGCACTCTCTGAAAATGTTTTTCCTAAGTTAAAAAATTCTATTAAGAATTTAAAACATTTTCCAGTTTAATTTTCAGCTAAAGCTGCATTCCAAAAGGCTGGTTCAGATTAAGCAAAAGTGATGCATAAGTAAGAGTCTGTACAGAAGTTTTCCTCAATTAGTAAATACCCTTTATTACTTGAAATGACTGAAATGGGCATAAATTATGTGGTTGGTTGGTTGGGTTTTTTTTTCAGAAAAATGGTTTGATATTATGTATTACCCAGTCACATATTTAACAACACTAGTTATTTCAGCAAAGATTTTAATCAAATGATCACCAAGTCCTATTTAATATGTACTAAGAGGAATTAACTTCTAAGCTATAAATCGTATTCACTGATGTTCCCTGACTGAAATGACAGCAAGTTTAAAACAACTTTTCATAACAAGATTCATTTGCATAGGTCTTAATTTCTTGTTCACATATATGAAAATATTTTCTTGTTTCACATATATAGAAGTGAGATGTAACATGAGAGAAAAGATTATAGCAATGTTCCTTCTGGAGCACTTCTCAATCAATTATGACTGCTTTTTTTCAAAAATCCAGGTCAACTGCACACTCAGTTACGTAACAAAAATAACAGTTAAATTACATATCATCTGCTGTATTAATTGTTTAGTGCTAATGACATAATTACTTTATTAGATGTGTTCTAAGAATTTCAAGATACAGCAATTTTTTTAATTAGTATTCTAATATGCTATTCTTAGAATGAATAATTATTACGACAGCCAAACATATACACTTCATATAATTGCATTTTGCAAGCTGTAAAGGGTACCGTTTACATTTATAAATCTTTCTGCTCGGTTTTTGCATCACCAAAAGCAGTTTCATGATAAGGTTATGTAAAGACCTAACTAATCTGGCAATGTGCAACTGGTCCATAGGGGTTTCAGCCACTAAATACAAGTCATTTTTACATTATTGGCACTACAGTGAAACCAAGAACAGATAAAAGTTATCAGAGCAAAGTGTAGTCAAGTAGTAAAGATCAAAAAAGAGGGGAGAAGAGGTATGCTCCTGCAAAGCTATTGTATGTTGAGGTACTACAGCAAATAAAGTAAAACCAGTGTCCTAGGTTTAGCAGTAGCAGTCAATTTTTCTCCTTCATGTTAGCTGGTGCAGTGCTGTGTTTTGACTTCCAGCCTGGGAACAGTGCTGGTGATACCGATGTTTTCGGTTGCTGCTAAGTGATGTTTACCCTGACCAAGGACTTTGTGAGGCTCATGCTCTGCCAGGGAGGAGGGGAAGCTGTGAGGAAGCAGAGACGGGGCGCCTGACCCAGGCTAGCCAAGGAGGTATTCCATACCACAGCACGTCATGCCCGGGGTGGGGGGTAACTGGGAGGTACCCGGAAGGACACTGGGGGTACCCGGAGGTACCCCCGGAAGGGGAGCAAGGGCCAAGACTGATCGTCCCATGAGAGCTACGGCTTCAGTCTCTGGTGAGCAGTTTCCCAGATGGAATGGAAGAGCTGATTTTACTCCAGCTCCTGTGATAACGAAGAATAATCCCTTTTACCATGACTTAAGTGTCCAACGCTGTGATGACCATTAGAGGGGCCCTGCCTCCAGCCAGGTGGAGGTAGGGGACAATCAGATTTACTGGACTGTGTGGATCAGACGGCCTGACGCATCAGTCCCACAGAAGTATAAGGCTCTAGTAGATACTGGTGCACAGTGTACCCTGATGCCATCAAGCTGTCAAGGGGTGGAATCCATCTATATTTCTGGAGTGACAGGAGGATCCCAAGAGTTGACTGTGCTGGAGGCTGAAATCAGCCTGACTGGGAGGGAATGGCAAAAGCACCCTATTGTGACTGGTCCAGAGGCGCCATGCATCCTCGGCATAGACTACCTCAAGAGAGGGTACTTCAAAGATCCAAAAGGGTACTGATGGGCTTTTGGTATTGCTACACGGGTGCAGAACCTGGTGGTGAAGATACGTCATGTAGATGCCCATGTACCCAAGAGTCGGGCCACTGAGGAACACCAGAACAACCAACAAGTGGATAAAGCGGCTAAGATTGAAGTGGCTCAGATGGACTTAAGATTGGCAACATAAAGGTGAATTATTTTTGGCCCGGTGGGCCCATGACACTTAAGGCCATCAGGGCAGAAGGCCATCAGGGCAGAGATGCAACATATAGATGGGCCCGTGATCGAGGGGTGGACTTAACAATGGACACTATTGCCCAGGTTATTCATGAGTGTGAAACGTGCTGCAATTAAACAAGCCAAGCGGTTAAAGCCTCTTTGGTATGGAGGACGATGGTTGAAGTATAAATATGGGGAGGCCTGGCAGATTGACTATATCACACTGCCACCAACCCGCCAAGGCAAGCGCCATGTGCTTACCATGGTGGAAACAACCACCGGGTGGCTGGAAACATACGCTGTGCCCCATGCCACTGCCCGGAACACCATCCTGGGCCTTGAGAAACAGATTTTGTGGTGACACGGCACCCCAGAGAGAATTGAGTCAGACAATGGGACTCATTTCCAGAATAACCTTATAGATATTTGGGCCAAAGAGCATGGCATTGAGTGGGTATATCACATCCCCTACCACGCACCAGCCTCTAGGAAAATTGAACGGTACAATGGGCTGTTAAAAACTACACTGAGAGCAATGGGTGGGGGAACTTTCAAGCACTGGGGGACACACTTTCCAAAGGCCACCTGGTTGGTCAACACCAGAGGATCTGCCAACAGGGCTGGCCCAGCCCAGTGAGAACTTTTACATATTGTAGAGGGGGACAAAGTTCCCGTGGTGCATATGAAGATTTGCTGGGGAAGACAGTCTGGGTTATTCCTGCTTCAGGTAAAGGCAAACCCACTCGTGGGATTGCTTTTGCTCAGGGACCTGGATATACTTGGTGGGTAACGCGGGAAGATGGGGAAGTACGATGTATACCTCAAGGGGATTTGATTTTAGGGGAAAACAGCCAATGAACTTAATTGTATGCTGTTGCCTGCTGTGTAATACTTTTATAGCCCATCAACTAGATGTCTTCAGGTCACCAGCGACTGGCCCTGACTTCCCTCCAACCATCATCCCAATGGAGAATGCACTTTGATAGAACCGGATGAGTTCCACAGTAAAGGAACGACCAGCATCAGCAGGCAACCATCCAATACTGCACACAGCCTTTCCTGCCCTGAAAGACTGTTACAAGAGATGGAACCTGACATCATGGACCAAATGGACTCAGCAGCATTATAGGGATTGGTCCATGCACTAAGAAAATGATCTCTTTCTCTTGGTCTGTGTGTAGATGGATTTATATATGTGGGAGAGCAATGGTATATTGAAAATGTGGGATCTGAGCATGACGTGAATGGTATGGAATAAGGGGTGGATAATGTCCTGGGTTCAGCAGTAGCAGTCATGTTTCTCCTTTGTGGTAGCTGGTGCAGTGCTGTGTTTTGACTTCCAGCCTGGGAATAGTGCTGGTGATACCGACGTTTTTGGTTGCTGCTAAGTGATGTTTACCCTGACCAAGGACTTTGTGAGGCTCATGCTCTGCCAGGGAGGAGGGGAAGCCGGGAGGAAGCAGAGATGGGGCGCCTGACCCAGGCTAGCCAAAGAGGTATTCCATACCACAGCACATCATGCCCGGGGTGGGGGGTAACTGGGAGGTACCTGGAAGGACACGGGCTTCTGGGTTGGACTCGTTTCTTGGCCAGTGGTATTGTATTCTCTTCCCTTGTTATTTTCTCTTATCATTGTTGTCGTTGGTGGTAGCGGTGGTGATTTGTGTTGTACATTGGTTGCTGGACTGTTCTTGTCTCAACCCGTGGGAGTTGCACTCTTTCGATCCTCCTCCCCATCCCTCCGGGAGCGGGGAAGGGGAGAGCCCTGTGGGGCGGGGGGGAGCGGGCCCGAATTGGTTTCAGCCTGGCACCACTCACTGGGAGTGAGTGAACAAGCTGTCAGGCTAGGGTTTAAACCACAACAACCAGATACGTATTAAAGGCAAGGGACTGAAGTCACATAACAAACAACAAAGCTGTCCTTGCTCTGAAGACTGATTATATAAAGAACCAATTGCTTGCAAAGCATGAAATGTAATAATTTTCATTCCATTTAAGTAATAGTTCATAAAAAATAGGTAAATATTCTTAAGTGCTTTAAAGAAGGTGTAATAAATTCACAAACTATGCCTTGCCTTCTGAAGATGGAAACAGCATTACGTCAACACTGCTGTGAATATGCTTGCATTAAATTTCAAGAAATTTTATGTTCTTGAAATAAAACAACACCATGTAATTGATCTCTGTTACTCTTTGCTTATGATCTGGATGAAAGGCCATGTTTTGTTGTAGAACCTCATACTTGCTTCCCTGGACCAATCAAATTCCTATGTGGGACTCCAAACGAAGTCTAAACAAAGTAACACGTAGTAGCCCACTCCTGGAAGCCTGTATTTGGCCACATGCTAGAAAGAGCACCAAAGAAGGCCCCTAATATATAACACTGTATTTTATGCTTTATATATATTATGTGAAGTGCTGCCCAAGCCTGAATTCTGTATTTCTAACCATTGAAAAAAAACATGCACCTTTTCTGCAGTAAACCTACTTACAATAATAACAGATTAAATAGAATCCTGAAAAAGAAATCCTTGTTCTGTTCTCATGCATTCCTGTGATTCATTGGATCTATTATCTGGTTAACATGCACAAACACTTACAGAAACGTCTTCTGGGCAAAAAAGCTTGGTTCCAACTCTCATGTTTTATTTTTGCACAGAAGTATTTAATTTTCATAACACTTTATGACAGTTATAGCAGAACTATAGAACAGACATTTATGAAAATTATACATAGAAATTAGTTAAACTGAATTTATAACCAGAGCAGCCTATGGCTTTTCCAGAAAAACGAAAGAAAACTCAAATCCTTCAATAAGTTAAAACAAGCAAACCCCTCAGAAAGGCTTAGATAACATTTCCTGTACCAAAACAGGAACAGTTCTACCCATGTGCATAAGAAGTAGAACTATGCTAGAAACAGTGCATTCCCCAGAAAGGTAGACTCTTGAAATGACAAATATCAGACATGGTTTTAAGCATCAGTCTTCAAGTTCTGTTGATAAGCACAAACTCTAGTACAGGTTCCTTTCATCATGACCTTGACACCTTCCCTCTTCCCCAAGCATTTGTACAGCATACACAAAAACTGTAGTGATATTTAAAAGACCAGCAACATAAACTCAATGACAGGCAGCTATTGACATTTTAAACACCTTCACTTCAAAATTCCATATTCCTGTGTTTTCTTATCAACAGAGGTGTCACTAATACCATCTGATTTTTGCAGTCTATAAACAGATGCCTCAACCTCTTCAGTACCAATATGTACATACTCAATGAATTTTCAAGAAAGCTCCTGTATAACAGTTATATCTGCAACACTAATATCACTAAATACTTCCAGCTTTCTCATAGGTTTAAAATAATAAAGGAAAAAGCAGAGTCAAGCTGATCTAGTTTTTCATTCTCTGAAATAGCCTCGTATTTTCCGCTTCAGTGAAAGTAAACCTATAATGGTGCCTTCCTCATACTCTCACTAAATTATAGGAATGCTGGTATGAAATGACCTCTGACAGTCATCTGATCAGACTCTGACTCAAAGTGAGGTTATCATTAGATTAGGACAGCTGTACCTTCATTAGCAAATTCCTGAAAACCTCCAGCAACAGAGGTCGTATGACCTTTCTGGGCTACCTGTATTTGCTGCACCACCATCCCAGTGGACAGGTTCGTCCCCAAGTTCAGCCTGAACCTTACAAGCAACAATTTCTGACCATTACTCTTTTCTGTAACAGCTGTCATTATTAAAAACAGCTTGTCTCTGCCATTTTTGTAATTTTTCAAATAGTTGTAGACTAGTGTTATATTAGCCTCTTGGCCTCCTCTTTACCAGACCAAATAAACCCAGCTCCCTCTACCTCTTCTTTGCCCATGATGTGCTCAAGGGTCCCAACTCTTTTTGACAGTCCTTTGCTGGGACCTTTCCCATTTTTCAGCATCCCTCAGATTGTGAAGCCCTGAACTGGTCACAATAGCTCAGGTGTAGGCCCAGTAATGCCACACAGAAAGAAGCAACTTCCATCTGTGAAATATGGTACAGGACAGAACTCACAACTACTAGAAATTCCAGGTAAATTGGTATTTCCAAATCAAAGGCAAAGAGTCACAAATACAAGTCGGCATATGATACAAGTCTACATATGATATAGTATCGTAAAATTTGATGCCATACAGATTCCCAATACCTTTTACTTGAAGACTTGAGCTCAACACTAACACTGCATTTTTTTGCTTAAATATTTGAAAAAAAGTAGGGACGTAGGTACAGAAATTTACACACAGATGCTTTTGCAAAAAGTAATGAGATTCACCACAGCTTTCCAACATCAAAAGTTAAGATACTTTATCTAAAATTAAACAAAGCTTTTAAAATTAACAGCACTGACAAAGCAATTTCAAAAATGCAAGTCTAAATAATAATAATAATAATAAAACCCAAACAAACACAAAGCCAAAACAACAACCAACCCTCCCTCCCCTCAAAAAACAAACAAACAAAAAAACCACACAAAAAAAACCAAACACGGCCCACAAACAAGCAACAAGGGTAAAGTATTTCGGGAAAGAAGGAGAACAAGAGTAAGGTCTCAACTGCAATAAAATAACTCACAACCTAAAAATATGTCAGGGAAAAGATCTGTGGGACCTTTGTGGAAGAAGAACAAACCAAACCAAAATCAACCTAACATAAACTTTCACATTTTCTCCCCCTCTTGCCCCCCCCCCAACTAATTTCGGAATTATTCTCCTAAAATGGATGATCCATAACAACTCTGGTTTTGATTCGATTGTCTTGCCGGTCTCAGTGCTAGAAATAGTCCAAGAACTATATTCAAAACGCTTCTTTCTTGGCTACAATTTTGCTCTTTGACACAGCTGTAACATTTTGCAGAGACTTTCTTCACAGCTTCCAGTAGAAGCAGTTGAGGCTCTAAAGGAAACCTGAATCATTCCTTATCAGCTCATCTGTTCTGCTTCACAGTGATATGCATGTATACAAACCTGTACAGATGCATATATCAACCTAATAAATACAGTCTAGGCTATCATGAGGTTGTGGAAATAATTCTAATCACTTTCTTTGTGAGGACATGTCTATCAAAATGAATTACACATAACTGAATCTAATATACAATCAATTAAATCGTGAAAAACAACTTCAAGGAGACGTAAGCAGGACACTGCCATTTAAATTGCTTTAAAAAACACTCAGCATGTTAAAAGACAGCAATCTGACATTAAGAAAAGGCAGGCAAATATTGTATATTAGCTTTTACTAAGCATAGTAAAGAACCCATCATTGTTCTCTTCCTGAGAAACAGTGTTTGCACTTAAGAGATATTTGGTGTTAGAACCACCGACTAAAAGAAAGATATGCAAGCCATACAGAGAATTATAAAGAAAAGGAAACTGCATGGGATGTGAAGACAGCAGCAAAAGAAATGGACAGTAAAAGGTAACTATGGTGTCAGCTGTAACACATTCAGAAATAAGGAACATGGTTTTTACAGTTTTCTATACCAAAAGTTCTAAGTATAGCAATTAAGACCTGTATTTGAAAGTAAGTTTATTTACACTACTTTTATGAGACCTCGATGAGTAAGCCTGTCTCTGACAGCATCAAGTATTCTTCAAAAAGAATCCTCTAAATTGAACTGTGTAAAATAGTATCTTTTGTACCTAAAAATATTAAAGCTTTGCATTTTCTTGTGTATATTTTTAATTTTCTGTGATATGAAAGCACAGTGAACTGTAGTAGAATCTGTCACCATGTAAACTAGCCACCACTAATCCAGTAGATCATGCAGCCATGTGAACAGTGACAAGGTGTCAATATACTTCATTAATATGCTTGAATTACAGTACTACAGAGATTGATGACACACCGTACATAAGAACACGACTACTAATACTTAAATCCAATGGAATTAAGCCTGAATTAGATTTGTTAGCTGTTGGGCACTGTTACGTAGCATTATTTTCCCCCTCCCCCTCCATTATCAAACCACTGTAAAGATGCACAAAGACATAAAAATCACTTGAGATGTTCATCTCTATACACACTACATGTATTGAGCAGCCTTATGGGAAGAATGCTCTACTAGATGGAAGTTTGACTTGCAAGCTAGTGGCTCACAAATGCCCATGATATTTCAAATGATAAACACAGATTAGCTTAGAGAAGTATCAAATTTTCAAGCTTGACTGCTTTTGTTACTGTGGTAAGACAGATAACCATTACTGTGAGAAAGCAGTATAATTTTTTTTTTTTAATGAATTGTTAGACTATCAAGTAGTCCTTTTAACACACCCCCAGCCAGCCTTAAAAGAAGTTGAAAGTTAAAGTTAATTGAGACATTGCATCTAAGCCAGGTTTAAATTAAAATATTGTTTCAAGGGCAGTTTAACTTTTCTGACTTGAAACATTGTGTCAAACCGTTTCAACTCAACTTTTTTAAGCATAGTCATGTTACACTTAATGCTCTCCCTGTATAGGATTAAAACTATATTGCCCGCAGATTACATGTAGACTGTTGCTACTAATACCACAGAATCACATAGGTTAGAAAGAATGTCCAGAGGTTATCTTTTCCATACTTTTGCTCAAAGCAGGTCAAAGTACACAAGGCAATTCAGAGCAGAGTGCAGCCCAGTTCTGAGCATCTGAGGATTCTGTCCATAGTCTCTCTCTCTATACAACCTGCAGCAGTTTTACCATTCACAGGGTGATTTCTTTTTTTCTTGTCTCTAGTTGGAATTTTCCATGTTGCAACTTGTCCACATGGGTTCTTGTCTTTTCAGTGTGCACCGATACGCAGAGTTTGGCTCCATCTGCTCTGTACCCTTCTATTAAGTAGTTGAAGACAGCACTAAATTTCACCTTAGCTTCTCAAGGCTAGACAAAGCCACTTCTCTCAGTCCATCTCTGCTGGACTCATGTCAGTACAGCATTGTTTTTCCTGTACTGGGGAACTAAGACTGCACGCAATGCTCCAGATGCGGTCTCCCAAGGGATGCACAGAGAAAACGATCATTTCCTCTGACTTTCTGGCTACACTTCTGCAACAGTATGCTATGCAGTTGTCTGCCTTTGCCACAAGAGTACACTGCTGACAAATATAAAGATGAAGTTATTGTCCATAAACACATGTTATCTCATATGGGCACTTTTAAATGAAAGCACTCAAGAACAAAGAACTCGTCATAAATATGGAGGCATATTGGGCCCTTTACCACTCAGCACTCTACATATTTGTGAAATTAATGTAAGGAACTGTCATCAGCTACCTCTCATGCAGGATGTCCTGCTCTCCCACTCCTGTGCCTCAGAGAAAGACTGGAGGTGGAAAGTTGTACAAAGATAACAGATGGCAAAACTCTGAGGTAAAGAATGTTCCTAAGAATCAATCTTACCATTCCATTCCAACTTACACTTTAACACAACTAACAAATACAGCTTCCTCCCAGGTAAGTTATGTAACATTTATTTTATGCAATTACCATCATCATCAGGGTCTGTAGTGATAGGGCAAGGGGTAATGGGTTTAAACTTAAATAGGAGAAGTTCAGGTATATAAGATATAAAGAAGTTCTTTACTGTGAGGGAGGTGAGGCACTGGAACAGGTTGCCCAAAGAAGCAGTAAATGCTCCATCCCTGGCAGTGTTCAAGGCCAGGCTGGACAGAGCCTTGAGCAACATGGTGTAGGGCAAGGCATCCCTGTCCATGGCAGGGAGGTTGGAACTGGATGATCTGAAGGTCCTTTCCAACAAAATACATTCCATGATTCTATATGATTCTATGATCATGGCTGCCTACCAATGTGTTTAAGGAATGCCATATCAGAAATAAGCAAAAAAAAACCCCACCAAAACCCCAGCCAAACTAGAACCTAGGGGAAAAAAAAAAAAAAAAAGACAAAAGACAATGGAAAACAGAAGGAAAGCCACAAAATAAACAGCACACAAGATGGAAAGAGTTTGTGAAAAACAGGTTCAGATTCTTACGCAGAGTTAAGAACTTGCTTCACATTCATTTATATATTTGTGTCTTAATATTATATATCTAATGCCTAACAATTCAAAACCTTAAAAAAAATCACAACAAAACAACTAAACGAAACCCCAACCACAATCCATCATCACAACCAAAACAAAAAACCTCTAAACGGAAAAGGTGTCTATGATCTGTTAACTCAGTGACAGGCTGCCTAGAATTACAATGCTATCAATATAGCACAAGTGGATTAAAAAAAAAACCAACAAATTCTTAGTATACTCCTAAGTCTTTACACCCAGGCAGCAAATGCAAACCATCAATGGCTATCCTTCCATTTTTCAGTGACTATATTATTGTTATTGCCTTCTCTTTCCCTCCTGATGAGTCCTTTCTCTTTTATTTACTATTTCTCCCTCTCAACAATTCTTTCATGGCCCACAAATTACTCTCATGGAGCAAGGAAAGCCATACTCCACTAGAGATAGAAAAGTGTCCTAGCATCAGTAGTTAAGATAGGGCCCAAAGAAAGACTACAATATGGACAGAACTTCTTTAAGAGATACCAAATCATTTTGGTAAAAATACAGTAACTCCAAATGCAGTATTGATATAACCTGTCAAAACTTCAATGCAACTACACACAAGCTGAATATTACAGAAAGCGCTGCTCATACTTGGTTGGAGGTCTAGGAAAAACAAACTAGCAATGGCATTATAAGATTTAAAGTTTGAAGTAAGACTTGTGAGTTACTTCGTAAATAAAACTGGGTACTGTTTTCTATAATTACCAACAAAAGCCATTGGCCCTTTTATGCTGCTGAACCTGGGACCAAGTCGTAAAGACTTGGATGGCACAAGGGGAATCCTCAGAAATCATTATTGTACAAAGGAATATGATCTCCAGAAAAGAATACACTGGACATGGAATACACAATGATTGTTATTCAGTTACCATGCTCTTTCTGATAGAGTGCAAAAGAAGCACTTTAAGCACACATGGGTTGCATATTCAACTTAGAAAAACAGGCTTTTATTTACACTGTAGCTTCTGCAGCATTGTTTTAAAATCCTGGCTATATGAAAAATGTATAGTTTTTTATATCATTTTATACATCTGAATTGCAAGTCTTCGCTCATTTTGTAGCAAACGACTTGCTAAATTTGCACTAATTAAAACAAAACTGATGTGTTAATTTCCTTTATATGCTTTTTTTGTTTCAGAATTTGTGTTTTGTTTCAGAAATTCTCATTCTTAAAAAAAAAAAAAAAAGAATCCAAACAGAAATAGCAATGGCTTAGCATTAGTATAGACCTTCTATTATTTCCAGTATTTATTATTGCAACTGAACAGCCATAGGAAGTACTAAAGATTAGAAATGCATGCAACTAAGTTAAATTTGCAATATAAGATCTTGCTTTAAAGCTTCTACAAGATATAAACCAGAAAGGATCTTAACAAAGCACACAAACACGTAAGAGTTTGACCAAAAAAAAAAAAATCTGTCTGCTTAGAACTTGTTTGCTTGTTCTTACCTTCTGTGCTTAATCCAGGACTTGAAGTGAATTTTGCTACATCGACAATCTTTACAGCGAACTGTTGCCCTGTTTCCCTGTTGATACATCGCCGCACAACACTGAATGGACCCCTGGAACACACACAAACAGAAAACAGCAATATATAACCCATTCTCTTCTTTGTGTTGAGCTACAGTTCCATTACTCCCAAGCAAAGTTTAGATTCCAACATTCAAGTGTAGTAGTTCCACGGAAGCTTATACCTCTCATGCTTGCTGCTCATTAAAATGTAAAATTAATAGTTTTAACTACAGACCAGTATAAGGAACACTAAATGAGTTTTGCATTTTCCTATATTAAAGACATACTCTGACACTTTAGAAACCCTGTTCTCTTAGAAACCTTGTGTAGCACACTGACATTATTATTAAAAGTGTGCTTTATTTTGATACATAATCCAAATAGGGCAGGGGATGGGGGGAACTCAAACCCAAACAAGAGAAGAAAATAAAAAAAACCAAAACCCAGCAACACCTCCAAAGAAGAGGTTAAAGTTTAGAAATTACTATTTCAAACAACTGAAAGGTTATTCCTTCTAAACAATTATAATAGTTGAGCCATTCTGTTTGGTTTCATTTGTTTGTTTTAAACAAACTAGGTTTATTCTGAGCTCATTTGACATCACTGGATATAAACAGCCTCCATAACAATACTTCAAGATTCCACAAAAATTTACAACCTCTCATCTGTGGCACTTAAGAATCCTGACAGAGTTACAGATAAAAGGACTTACTAAAATTAATTCAGACAGGTGTTAGTACTGCACTCAAGTAATAAATTATGAATGAAATCACATTTGCCAAAACATGAGTTAGGACAATGTCAGCCTTTTAAAAATCATGACCACCTATACATTTTTGTAAGCGTCCTTTAGAAGATTATTTAAGCTCTTGGTGCCTTGCCTAAAATATGGACACTTCCATCCAATATTAAAGAACAAACAATACAATGAGGTAACTATGGTCAAACTTTCAAACATGAAAAAATTAATAGGCCATGAAAACAGAATAGGATTGCTTCAAGACTGCAATAATTGCAGCAAATCAAGCCTTTTTTACTGCTACTTATTTAATGACTGACAAGATAGTTCTGAAGAAATCCGTTCTGCAGTCTTCTCAAAAAGATGTAAGGGAAAACTTGATGGAAAGAGCCTTTGTTCAGAAATTTATTTATTAAGTTAACATTCACCTTGCTGAGTGAAATAAATGCTTAAATATAGCTTAAAAGACAAATTCTTCTATTCAACCTGTGATCAGAAAGTTAGCTTACAGGTTTCTGAGCAATAAGATTACAAAGCAACAGAATTCTTGAAATAAAAGATTCCCTGCAAAGGGAGAAACGTCCCCCTGAGGGCCCTTAAAAACATTTATGACTGGCTTTTGGTATTCCTTTATATACCAGATGATACAAATATGTAACTCAGCACACTACCAAACCTGTACTCCCATAGCTAAAAACCAATTCCTGTATTCCTTTCATAACAGACTTGCAAAGATTTCTATAAACTGGATCATTTCTGACACAAAACATGAATACCAAAACCAGGCAATGAATCACAGTCTAAACATTCACAAACAAGGAAAATACTTACTAGCACAGCTATATACATGTGAATTATGCTGTGCTCAAACAGAACTAACTATACAAGAAAACACATGTTTTTTTCCTCTTCCCTAGCTCCTAACATGCACTGAAATACCCTCTAAATCCACACTCCACTGTTATTCAGTATCAGGCCTTTTACCAACAGCTACCACAGATATTTCAAAAAGATGTTCAGTTAATACTCTAATACTTAGAAACGCACACCTGTAAATGCAAAATGTTCAACTGACTTCATTTGGCACTAGAAAGACTACAGCTATTGACTTGTAATCCTCCCCTTCACATTTCAAAAAGTAATAATTTATTAAAAAGTCCCATTTTACATAGATCAGTGTCACCTGCTTATCCCAAGTCTGTTTACTCCTTTAGCATCTGCCAAAGTAAAATTGCTTTAAAATGGTATAAACACATTTACATTATGGTAATTTGGAAATAAGTTACTAGAAACTAAATATGTTTCATTAAAATGATTCTTTTCATTCTCATTGTTTTTTTCCCCACACAAAGCCTTTCTGAAGACATTAAATAACACTTCTAATATAATCTGATACCAAATGGTAGATCACTAGAATATAGGGACACCTTTCAAGACCATATCCTTACTTATAGGTAGACCCCTGACTTCTACTCATTCACTCAAACTCCATGAATCTAACTATGTTTTGCTGTTGACCAAGCTACTTCTAGATTTCCCAGTTTCCTCAAGTCTGGGCTGGACAGCCTGCCCAGCCACCTGAATATGCATACATACTTGGAGCAGATAAGCAGAGATAGCTGGAGGAACCATAAATCAAAAAAGAGCATATGAGCTGCAGCTCCAAGAGAGATCACACTTGTGGTCATCCCTCCCTTCTCTCTTTTAACCATTATTTCTTTTTTCTTTGCATTATATATTAACCCTAACCCAAGTGATCTGCTTCCTGAATATTAAGTCTGGGACAAAAAAAATTAAGTATCTTACCCAGTTCCATAAGAGAGAGAGAGTACAAAAAACATCTGTACAGTCTCGACCTTTATGGCATATTGAAACTTAGCTATAGTTTTAACAGAGCCTTCTCAGTTGAGGAATGCAAAGACTCTTTAAGTAAATCAAAAGTGTTTCAAAGCAGAGAAAGTAAGAATTCAGTGACACCCACAATAAACTGATTTTATTATCAAAATATAGCAATTTAGAGTTTCATACAGAAATGAAAAGATTTTTAAACATAACCTGAAGATTCAGCTATTTACAAGCCTTAGACTCCCAACTTTCTCAAAACAAGCTCTCTCATATTAAAGCCACAGACATTTTCAAAATCAATGACAACAGCAGCACAATAAAGGCTTGAATTTTCCAAGGGCAAGACTTCTGAGGAGTGGCTGATGTCACTTGGTTTGTTCAGCCTGGAGTAGAGAAGGCTGATGGGTGACCCGACCGCAGTCTTCCTCAAGTGGGGTGGTGGAGGGGGAAGTAGTCTGGTGACCAGTGATAGAACTTGAGCAGATGGAATGAAGCCGCATCAGGAGAGGTTCAGGCTGGACATTAGGAAAATATTAACACAAAATATTTATTACCCTTCACTGAGAGGGTATTCAGTCACTAGAACAGATTCCCCAGGGACTCTGTTGGTCAAAGCACCAACCCTGTCAATGTTCAAAGAACCTCTGGATAATGCTCTTAGTCATATGATTAAGTTTTAAGTAGTCCTGCGAGGAGAAGGGAGTTTGACTTGATGGTCCCATTGAGAGAGGACCCATAAAAGATCCTTATGGATGCCTTCCAACTCGAGATATTCTGTCATTCTGTGATTTTAGAACACTCATGACAGGTGCACTCATCAATTAAGCAGACACCATTGCCTCCACATGCTAAGTAGCAGAAAAGAACTTTCAAATAAATAGTTTGCAGTTAGTTTTTTTTACTTTTTCCTCACAGCTGCAATGACACACAGCAATTTTACAAAGTTTTAATAGCCCATGGTGATACTGTCTAATCTGAGTCGCAAAACAAAAGTCCACGCTTCCTAACACAGTAGTTTCAAACCTTATTTGGAATTCAAATAACAGAAGTCTTTCAGGCCACCCTCAGTCTCAGCAGTAAAATCACACTCTTCCCAGTCAAGAAAAGGACTACAATATTTCATCTTTCTAATAAGACAAGGAGCTATTCAACAGTTGCGTCTGCCACTAGGGAAACATATATCGTCTCTAAATGACAATTTCTATAGCCCATTTTACTAACCCTGCAGCTCAAATTATACAGCTCTAAAATACAGAGGTAATGTAGACAGGGGAAGGGACAATTGTAACACTAGAAACAGACCTTCAGAACTGTTATAGACAGATCAGACTGACTCTTTCTTTATTAAAACAGAGGAACCAAATTAAGCTGCATAGTAAGACTTCACTTTGTAAGTCATATAAACTAGAACTATAATGTCACGTGGTTTATATTTCGTTTCTCTCTGTGCTACCTTTGACAAACATTCCTGCTGATACACGCAAATCTTTGGTTTCAGACCTCCTGCCTCCCCACAAGCTTTCAAAATCTTTCACTACAGTTTACATGCACACAAGAGACAACAACAGCTCAAAACATGAGAATCATAAAAAAAAACGCAAGTAGTAGGACAGATTTTTTTTTCACTGATATTTTGTCAACATTGGTAGAGTGCATTCCAGCACCTACAATCCTTTGAGTCCCACCTGCAATGTATATCAGAAAGCAAAATGTATTTGCTTAAACTGAAGTTGAAATGTATGCTGACTTAGGCTGTCTACTGCAACTGGAAATAAAAGTATAACACCACATTATTAAGGAAGTTGTTGTTTACAGGTAGGCCATAAAAAAGTGGATAGGAATGCTGAAGAGGTGCCTTACAGCCACTTCTTTTCATGCTTCCAAAATCTGAATAAGCAGGGCAGGTCCTGACATAACCTTAACTTTATTGAAACTATTTTATGGTGATTAGCTTTACTGTCTAGCACAGAACAATTAATTTTATATCAGCTAGAGGCCAACTTGAAGAAAATCAATTCTATTACTCCCTCTTTGAGAAGTATATCACTTAAAGAATAAAATCCTAAAAAATTGAGACCATCAAAGCCCTTTTTATAATCTCTTTCACTTTAGATTATTTTACTTAGTGTATGCCATTATGGCTTCAAGGGTAAGTACCTGTCCTGGGTTCAGCAGTAGCAGTCATTTTTCTCCTTCTTGGTAGCTGGTGCAGTGCTGTGTTTTGACTTTTGGCCTGAGAACAGAGCTGGTAACAATGATGTTTTGGTCTGGCCAAGGACTTTGTGAGCCTCTTGCTCTGCCAGGGAGGAGGGGAAGTCAGGAGGAAGCAGAGACAGGACACCTGACCCAAACTGACCAAAGAGGTATTCCATACCACAGCACGTCATGCCCAGGAGGTAACTGGGAGTTAGCTGGAAGGGCTGGGGGACTGCAGGGTTGGAGGAGGTATTGGTCAGAGCTTGGTTGGGCTGGGGGGGCGAGTTATCGGTCTGCTGGTGCTGAGGTGTTATTTCCTTGTTATTTCCTTTATCATTGTTATTGTTGGTGGTAGCAGCAGTGATTTGTGTTATACCTTAGTTACTAAACTGTTCTTATCTCAACCCGTGGGAGTTGCATTCTTTTCGATTCTCCTCTCCGTCCCTCTGGGAGTAGGGGGAGGGAAAGAAGGGGGCGGGGGAGTGAGTGAACGAGTTACCTGACTGGGTTTAAACCACGACAGTACCATAAGCCAATATTTTGCAAACTATTTTTTTTATAGTAGAATCTTGTTGTTTTATCTGCGTGTCGTGCACTCCAAACCATGTTTGGAGAGAGCCTTGGGTGACATGGTTTAGTGTGAGGGGTCCCTGCCCATGGCAGGGGGGTTGGAACTAGATGATTTTAAGGTCCTTTCCAACCCTAACTATTCTATGATTCTATGATTCTATACTGGTATGCGTGAATGAGAACTGGTTGTGATTAAAACATACCTTGCTGATTCTTAACAAGCACAAATACCTGCAACCAGTAGTGACAGCCTCTTCCCTTCCCATGTCTGGAATGTACTGAACTGATTTGTGGGAATGGAGTTCCCACTAAAGGATACTATAAAGACATTCAGAAGCTTATGCTTCAGAACCCCAAAATTTAAGATTCTAAGTAATTCATATGTCAGATGACCAAGAATTTGCTCAACATCTCTCCCAAACAAATTAGAATTTTCTGAGCAACTTGGTATAAACCAATGCATTTTGGCTCTCAAATTCAGTTTCATTGTTAAAAAAAACAAAAACAAAAAACCAAAAACAACCAAACACACAAAACCAATCCCCCCAAAAAGTAAGAAACAAACATTTTGTCAGTGAAACCAAGAATACTGAACAACATCTCCTCCAATGAACAGAGTGCTCCTTTAAAAATGGCCTTCCATTTAGAAGTAAAAGGCCTCTGATTCTCCTTTTCCATAAGAAAACGAATTAAGAACTTGAAACATGCAATACAGGTCTTAAAGTAACCTTTATTCAATATTTTAAATGGAAGATCAATATTTCCTTAAAGGGATTATGTCAGCTTGTTGCATGAAGATACTATAAATGAATACAATGTCTGTCACATAAGGAAAGACAAACATACAGAGATTTATTTATTTTTTTCCTATTTGAAGGCTATGCATCAGCTTACCTAAGCAGCAGACAACACTGCTTTTGTCCTAATGTGCTTAATACTTCCAAAACAACTTTATCCAAATTGATAAAAATTGTTGGGGGAAAAGGCAAATTACAACCACATTTCAAAGAGATAGATCTCTTCCCTCTTTACTTACCCATGTCATTTATAATATGTAATTGTTCTTTAATTTTCCCTTTGATTGAAGTGAATCTCTTTTGAAAATTAAGTATTTCCAAGATCAATTAAACCTGCAATTAGTCATTATATCAGCTCATTTGCACATGGAACTGCAGCTTAAAACAGTGACTGAACCTCTCTGTGAATCAGCATATTGGATTAGAGGGCATCTATGTTTAAAAAGCGATCACACCATTGTTGGGTAGACATTTTCTGTTTTAGTCTCAAAGGAAAATTTTAAATACTGCATTATTATGACTGTGGCACAGAAGAACATTTGGTTTGAAGATCTGATACTTCTTTAGAAAATCTGATACTTTCAGATATACCAGAACAAGTCACAAAACTGAGTTCCCAGGCAGCAACATTACTATCACAAGTATGCTTGTGGAAACCAAGTCCATGTTTAACTCAATTTTAGGGCAAAACTTACAAAGGACAAAGCACAAGAAAGCAGCCATATATATATATATGAATACAATAGATAAACATAAAATATTATATATTAATGTATATACTTATAATTAATGTATAGAATATTATATATAGTGTGTACATATGTACCTTCTAATATTAATCCAACAGAAAAGAGAACATACGGAGTACCGAAACTGTGGTTCTAAGGTAGGAAAAAAATCCCAACAACTTACACGTCTTCCTTCAACTTCATGATCACTTTTATGAGATGTAAGTAAACTTAAACACCTTTAAAAGTACTGAATTATAGTGCTTACATAATATTTGAGTAGAATATAGATTTTCTTTTGTAATGATTTTGTAAATAACAAAATAACTGGAGAAAGGCTACTGAATAAATTGGTAAGATTTGAAACATTTAAAACCAGTGAAACTAATGTGAATAGAAGACTGGAAATGGCAGGTATTTTTTAAATAACAGCATTTAAAGAATTTAAAAATACTAGCCAGGTGATAAAACATGTTTTATAAATTATTGTTACAATTTAAAAATATTCAACTACTGTCTGTTTTAAAGGCTTAAGCAAGCTTTTATGCATAGGAACAAAAGAACCATCAGGGAAAACACTTGTCAAAAATCCTAGACAAAAATCCTTAAACTTCATTTATTCAACACAGAAATACTTGATGGGTGTGTGTGTGTGTGTGTGTGTGTGTGTGTGTGTGTGTGTGTGATGATGGGGAAACATGCTTTAAAAACATAGTCATACCAATGCAGTACACTATAGGATCTAATGAGACATCCGGAGTGACCTTAGCACTCACAGACTTTCTACTGTAGACCTCATTGCAACTCCAGTCAGAAGCAGTGGCTGCTAGTGTGGACCAGACACCCAGTCATGGTCCTCCTTCCAACCTACTGCCCTACCAGCAGCATTCCCCTCCTTGCAGTATTATCAGAACTCCACGTTTTCAGTCCTCCTCAAAGCCTTATCTGACCAAGGCTTTGAGGCCTTATTTCTCCCCAAGAAAGCTTTAGGGTATGCTTAGAATTTATGCAACATACTGAGAAAATACTTGCTTTCAATTTCAAGATTTTATCCTATAATTCAGAAGCTTGTTTACATGCTTTTGTAACTATAAAAGCAAAACACTCGCAGAAAGAGATCTCTTCTGCTATCCTGTCTTCTCTATCTTCAGTCTGCAAGAGGGATAAGCTATCCAGCTATCCTTACCTGATCTGTAATAATTTGTATCAACAGAATTGGTAAATTGTGGCTTGATTATTCTTATCAAGCAAAAGAGCAAGAATGAGTTTATCAGTCATTCTACATTTTAATATATGAGGTATTTACCAAATCTCTTAGGCATGTATATGCTATAAACAGATGCTGGTATATAAAAATATCTTTATCTTTAGTTTGTAAACAACTCATTTTGTGTTGACTGACTGGGATATTGAGGGGATGGGAAAGGAAGAACATTGAGACAAGATACTTAGTAGATTCTCTATTCTATTGCCATGAAATAGAAACTTTAGCACAAGTCAAAACCAACATTCTTCACATGCAAGCTATTCAGAAAATATTTTCATGTTCACATATACTACAACACCCTTAATTTTCAGAATTCCATAATTACCTGTTAACACTGGCCTTATCTTTGTAAACTCTACCATCTTATTCATAGACTCATGGAAGAACTTAGGTTGAAGAGTACTTCTAAAGGGACATGCTTAACAAATTTTGCAGGACGTCCACTTCTGCTATCAAAAACGATACTGCCATGTTACCTAATTTTCTGAATACAACCACTTAAAAAAATTATCCACCTCAGCATACAGGTAAGCAAATTCTGCTTTCAATAAATATTCTAGTAATAGACTTTACAGCCTTGAAAGAGTTGGTCCAAAAGCTGCAGCCATAGCAAATATAGTAATGGCAAGGGTACTCTCCCCCTGGTTCACCTACAGGTAGGTAAGAATTTACGTCTCATGCAAGAAGTGATTTTGCGCAGGTGGAGACCAGTAATCAAAGCACAAAACCTACTTCTTGAACAGGAGAGGGGAAAGCTTTGTTCACTGATAAATTCCCACTGGAAATACTTCAACAAAATTATGGAATCAAAATCCACAGAATTTTAGTTTTATTCTGCAACACTTCACAGAAAAATATAACACACCAGCAGCTGAATCAAGAGCACCAGTTCAAGTGCTCAGAAAAAATTATGCTGTTCTCCTAACAGATACTTTAATATCTGAAGAAATCTTTTGCCCCTGTTTTTTTGTGAAGAAAGACCTATCAGACAAAATCAGCACGCAGTAAAGGAAATATGAAAAAAAAAAAATTGTAAAACTACGTTAGGTATGAAATCATTCAAAAGTGAGAAGAAAAGCAGCAAGAATGAGCAAATATGTTCAAAAAAAGTACTGCAATCACAGGAACAAAAGGGAGTATATTAAAAACAACAGCTTTGCCTCCAAAACAAAAGCATATCTTCAGTCTCGTCAGCTAGAGACAATGACCATTACTTTTCTCTTTCCCCATTCAATCTTTTCATCCCATTCACATCTTAACACAGCCTTGTTCCATCTTAGGCTGTGCCTTCACCAGCATTTCTTCAGCAGCAGCACTGGCCAAACCAGCAACCCTTCCAGATATTATGTTGCTCTGAAACAGCTTTGGCATGGTTATGCTGAACCAAATCAAAGCAGCAGCAAAAACGACTGAAATACACGCAAACAGCTTCTCCCACTTTTTACTGCACTACTTTTCATCTAGAGCAGATGCTTGATTTTGCTTAAAGCAAAGCTATGCAAAAGAGTTCTGTCAAGACAGACAAAAGCATGAACAAACAGCTAGGACACAGGTTGAGCTTAAACAGTACTGCTGCTAAAAGTGAATCATCTCAGACCACAAAGATTTTTCATATGGTCCTACAGGTGGCTGTAGGACCTGCACTAATACAGCATATATGCATTCATGCAATGAAGCAAAGGAACTCATCTAACTGAGAAAGTCTCAGGTAGATCCCTATATAGCTGGCTCCACTGTGCATAGCTTATTTTGCAACTACAAGTGCTTTCCATAACACATAGCACACAGAGCAAGAAGAGAAAGAAGGACAGGAATATGTCATCCACCACTGTTGCCAAAATATCCTTCATGAGGTTACATCCTCAGCTGAATTATCCTGTATTAAGCACTCCCTACTCCTCTCCCTCTTGCACTGCGATTCAATTTTAAATTTCCACTTTAAGATTATTAATTTCCCCTATTAGTCCTGCTAAAAAAACCTGAGCTTACATTTCACTGACAGAAGGGTTTTCTCATTTCTTTGAATACATCACCACTAATTCAGCTGCCCCAACACTATTGCGTTACAAAAACCGTAAGTTTGCTACATGTTCATGACAACAGAGAAAGGCACACTTGACTTTCATGGGCCACTACAGAAGTGGAGAAGAAACTTAACATTTTAAATGGAAATAGCCTCATTTAAATACTGTTATTATGTCTGTGATAACATATAACGGTTCCTCAAAATTGAAAATTCATCACCTTTATAGTGTAATATATGCAAATGGTTCAGAGATTCTTTGAGGGCTTCTCTCTCCCCCATGTGACTAACAACAAAACTCACATATAGTTTGCTACCACTACACAATAGTTGAGTCTTAAACTTGAAAGACAGCAATGGCCAAACCCCCCAATGTTTTTAAGACACACACATATACTAGAAAGCAATATCTCACACAAAACCAATACCTTAATCTAACCAGAATTTATTTTGGTAATCAGTTTGATCAAAAACTGCTTCCTGCATCGCTCAATATTGAAATTTTGCTTTTAAAATAAACAAATACATAAATCTCAGTTCAGTTCACCTGTCACTTAAAATCGTAGCCTCAAGGGTATTTCTGTGTGCATACCAATTCACAAGACCCTTTGGAACCCAAAAAGGAAACCAGAGGTTACTGAAGTAGCCTCTGCGAGAGGTTACCTCAGCAAGAGAGACCAATTTTCTAAGTGAGAAAGTTTGCCACTGTAGTCCTGATCCATAAAGCTATATTATCCAAAGAATCTTGATTCAGACAGACAGCTTCCTATACTTCTTATAGGAGTTTGGCCTCTGAACTGCTAAACACCTTCACGTGTTAGGAAACCAAAAACTATCCTGAAAAGAAGGTCTGTTTTGTGTGTTTCAAAAGTATGCAGATCAGTATCAAATTTCATAAATTCTCATCAAGACCATGTATGAAGTGAAGGAAAACATAAATACTTGAGGTTTTCTTTTAAAGATGTTGGAAGACTTCCAATATTTCAGAAGCAGAATTTATTACTCAAATCATTAGCCTTTAGGGTGGTTCATAACATTTTAAATTACGGAAGGATTATGGCATTTATTAAGAACATTCAGCTGAATATTGGGAAAAAAGTTCCTGGTTATGGTATTTATAAAAGGTTGTTGAATTCTCTCTCCAGGGGAGAAATGAATTAATTCTGACCTCTTGAAATCTGAAGCTTTCAAATGCACACAGGAATGAAAAATCTGACACATGACGTCTACCTAGATCTCTTAAGTTTCTGAACAGTAGTTCTTCGCATTATTATATATTTAATGCATGTAAACTACTGTTTAAAGTCATGGTGTGTTTTTGTTGTGAGGTTTTTTTTGGTTTTGAAGCAGAAATTGCATTTCAACAGCCTAGATATCTCTATGAGAAAAACACTTCCCTATACTATTTGTACTAGTTCAGCCTTTCTCTAAACTTTAAGCAAGTTGTGTTTTAGTAATTTATTTAGAAACATTATCTCTCTTGCTAACTTCAAAAACTAAAGATATCTTGAAAAAAGCTAATGCAGCTCCAAGAAAAAGCTTTAAAACTAAACAGAGCTATTCACCTTAATAAGTATTTGGAAGGTATATTGTTATATAAGTATAGTAGGAAAACTAACCACTCTTGTTTGTAAAAGCATCAAATACTGTAAGTATCTAAACATGAAATACCAGCTTCCTTTAAACATCCGCTCATGAATTTTAAATTCTTTTTTTTTTATTTATTTTATTCAAGGACCGACTAGTGAAATGAGCCAGACAAGCAGCACTGGGGGTCCAAGATTAGATCTCAGTTTGTTTCCTTATGATACTCTCACTCCAAGACAAAAAACAGTCAAAGTTTCAGTTATATCACTCAATTAAAATCAAAGCAGAAGTGAATTCAACTGCAGTGATAAATGCTGTGGCCCCTGATTAAAACCACAGAATTAAAGTAATTCCCTAAATTACTGTCTCAGAGCTACCTATGCACTGATGTTCTCAAAAATACAACCCAAAACAATGGAGTGACACTGGTAAAAGTCCTAAAAAATAAATAGGAGACTATTCGGTAAGAAACTTGCTGCTGCTTATTTGAGGCATTCCCAAGGTTAGCTTGCTTTGGCTGCCACAAGTAGCTGGTGGCAGCTGCTACTGCTGTTACCATAAAGGAGCCCAGCAGTAGAAATGCAGCTTCCAGCTTTGTTCTAGGCTATACGCACATGAAGGAGTAAACATAGCCACACCAACTGCCCTCTCTTTAGAAGAAAAAAAATTAAAGTAGAGAATTTAGCTACTGCTGTGGTTTGAATGATGGTACATTCTCGGAGCTACAAAGAATCCTAAGTATTCAAACAGCGAGGCTACAAATTTGAACAAAACTACAATTTGAAACTGCCAATTGTTTCTGGACTAAATGTATGAACACGTGCTATGGAACCCTACCATAGCACCCTCCTGCTTTATACTAGAAATTACACTGTAAATTTAAGTCTAACCATATTTTTAGATTAATTAAGGCTATACAAAACAGAACCAGAAGTTAACTGTTAGAAAAAGCACATTCAGGAAAAGTGAATGAGGAGAAAGGCACTGGCAGTTGAGAATGGCGGAGAGGGAAATGGGAAGAAAAAAATCAAATTATCATACTGTTTTTTCTTCATTATGCTTCTCTAGACACCTCTCTTGCCTCTTTTGGGAAATCACCACAACTAGGTGTCTTTTTGAAGTGCCTGTGTAATAACTCATGCCACATAGAGAATTAACATGAAGAATGTGAGGTCTACATGAAAGTTCAGGGCCACAGTCTCATTTGGTTCACAGAAACATGATGAGTTGCCTCACTGAACTGAAGCGCTCTAATGTGTGGGTACAAAGCTTTAGAAAGAACAGGTTGGCACAGTAATGAAGGGGAGTTGTTCTTTATGTAAGAGATAAGCTTTACATATGGAATTTTGCCTTGAGACTGATGAGGAGTGAGGTGAGAAACTATAGGTCAGGATTAGGAATCAATCAACACAGGAGACACTGTGGTGGGTTTCTGCTACTGATTGCCTGGTCAGGAAAATGCAAAATCATAGAATGATTTGGGTTGAAAGGGACCTTTAAAGATGATCTAGAGTCCACTCCCCTACCACAGCAGAGATGTCTTTCATTAGATCAGGTTGATCAAAGCCCCATCCAACCTGGTCTTCAACACCTTCACTTCTCTAGGTAACCTCATCATAAAGAAATTCTACCACCCTCATCATAAAGAAATTCTTCTTTATGTCCAGTCTAAACCTACTCTCTCAGTCTAAAACTGTTGCCCTTTCTCTTGTCACCACAGGCCTTGGCAAAAAGTCTCCCTCCATCTTTCTTATAAGCCCCCTTTATACACTGAAATACTGCAATAAAGCCCCACTGGAGTCCTTTCTTCTCCAAAAGAAACCACCTCAGCCTTTCTTCTTAGGAGGGGCATTCCAGCACTCTGATCATTTTCCTGGCCCTCCTCTGGACTCACTTCAACAGTCTTACTTGTGCTGGGTACACCAAAATTGGATGCAGTACTCCAGGTGAGGTCCTGTGAAAGCAGAGTAGAGGGGGAGAATTATCTCGTTTGACCTGCTGGCCACACCTGACTGGCTTTCTGGCTTGCCAGTGCACACCGCTGGTTCACATCCAGTTTTTTGTCCACAAGTATCCCCAAACCCTCCTCCGCAGGGCTGCTCTCAATCCATTTACCTTCCAGTCTGGACTGATACCAGCAATTGCCATGACTTGGGTGGAGGACCTTGAACATGGCCTTTGTTGAACTTCAGGTGGGTTGCACAAGGCTACTCCTCAAGCCTGCCAAAGTCCCTCTGGAGAGCATCCCTTCAGTCCAGGGTATTAATTGTATCACTCATCTTGGTATTACGTGCAAACTTGCCGAGTGTGCATTTAATCCCACTATCTATGTAATCAATGAAGATATTAAGTAGTACCCATGCCAGTATGGACTGTTGCAGGACACTACTCATTACTGGTTTTCACTTAAGACATTGAGCTATACCATATATAACTCTTTGGTCACAACCATCCAGCCAATTCATTATCCCTCTAACAGTCCGTCCATCAAAACCATATCTCTCCAATATAGAGGCAAAAATGTTGTGGGGAACTGTATCAAAGGCCTTAGCAGTAGTCTAAGTAGATGCCATGCATAGCCCTTCCTTTGTCTGCTGACGCAATCACTCCGTTGTAGAAAGCCACATCAGTCAGGCATGACTTGCCCTTGGTAAAGCCATGTTGGCTCTTTCTGATCACCTCCCTGCTTTCCATGTTTTGACATGTCCTCCAGGAGGTCTTTTTCAGAAAAACTGGAAGAAGCCTCATGTTTACAGAACTTGGTCCTCATGACGGACACCCTGATACCTGCTGCAGGGACAAAGCAGCAAAGTGCATGCAATCCAGGAGGTTTCTGGAGTACACTGATGGCAAGTTCCTGACACACAGGGTTAAGGAACCAGTGAGGGGGAAAAACCTCACAAACAATGTCGGAGGCAGCCTTTGCTGCAGGACCATGAGACAGTGTAATTCAGAATCCCAAAAGAAAGGAGCAAGGCATAAAGTGGCATCACAATCCTAAATTTTAGCAGAGAAATGAGAGCAGGGGAGATACTTTTTGTAGCTTACCAGAACACCTAGCCAGGCATATGGAAATAATAATAATTAAAAAAAAAATAAAAAAAAGGATGTTGGCAAATACAGAACTACAAAAGAAATAACTGATATCAGAAAGCAGCTTTGACATCCTGCAATACCAGAATTACAAGGAATTTTAATCAAGCTGTTTTTGTTTTAGTCATTTAGGTACAAAATCTATTTGTTCAGATAACTGTGAGAGTAAGAGTTTTGCTCATAACCCAGCTGTATATTCTAGTTTCCAACGTCCTTTAGTGTGTGTGGCATCCCCAGATGAACTCTTACAACAATTACGGCTTCATTAGGAGCTTAACAATACCCCTGCAAACTAACTTTATTGGCTGATAGTACTAAACTAAGTTTCACTTTCAAATGAACATGTGGCAACATATTTAAAGCAGTGATTCCCACATACCATGAGGAATTAATATACCCGATTCCCTGGCAAAACAGCTATAATATTCAAAACTCACTCCAAACAATAGCAATTTCAAAGAGATACCCAAACTGGATACAGCCTTTCCAGGAAGTTTTATTTGAGGTAGCTGAATGGGTACATCACTAATAATATAAATTAGCATAGAGACACGATATACACACATCCATGTATGTACACAAACACACAGTTAAACTGCAGTATGCCAAAGCAGTTCCAATACATGTTCAAGTAAAATCTTTTGCAAGCACTTTTGAAATCTAGTTTTCTCCTTGGAAAATGAAGTGCGTATGAGACTGCCTTAGTGAGCCATCATTACATAACTCAGATTATTCTGCTATATTTAATTCTACCGGAGCTCTTACTCTAAAAGGCTCAAGTATGCAAGCTAACCCATGCTCATAATAGAAAGTTACCAGATAAAAGCTGTTTTATTCGGGGGGGGGAAGTGCTTGATAAAAGCATCATTCTAAGTTTTAAATTTTCAGTTCCATCCACTCTTTTATAAAATGCAGATACTGGGGTATAAACTTATACTACCTTAAAGTTACATATTTTAATTGTTGTAGCACACCAGTACAAAACCATCTTAGGTCAACCATGAGGCAAATGCCAAAGAATTTAAGACCTGATATTAAATTTGATAGTCTTCAGAAATATTTATCACCAATCTAGTTGCAGATTAGACAACAATTTAATCCATCCTGTAAAAAAACGTATCTGAGCAAAACTTACAGATCTTAGTTTGCTGAAAGACAGAACAGTGCCTGTCTATGGAGCACCTGATGATTTAGCTTCACAGAATAGCAAAAACCAGTTCAGCAGGATTGACTTTGATACCTTATCAGCTTGTCAACTGCTAAAACAGCTAATGAAGACATTTTATGTTCTTTACTTTTGCACCTATTAGCTAAAATTTGTGCATTAGTACAAACAGAAAAACAAGGATCGAAATTTTCTTGTTTCTTCAGGAAAGTTAAAAAAATTAAATCCCAATGAAACTGTAAACTCAGTGCATTACTGAAATATACGGCTCCTCCTGGCAATTACTGCTGTGCAATTCTAAAGAATCATTGTCTTTAGCTCAAAGAAAACCCCACTTCTACAAATTGCAAACTAAACAGCAACACAAGGAGCCCATTCCAGTTTTGTGAAGTCTATATTCACAACGTACAAAAAAAACAACTTACTTTATTGTATTTTAGTCAAGTGCAGGCTTGGAGTTTTTATTAGAATGCACAGTTATGTTCCATCTCCTTTCTTTCCCTATCCGTCTTTCCCATCTATTGAAAAAGGTTTAGCTTCAGATCACAATCTTACAAAAGACAATCCTACACAAATATTTTAATCGATGTTTTTATGCTGTGCAACAGATCTTTATCTAGGAACATGAATTTAAGTTCAAAAGAAATAAATAATTCCTCTACAGATAGCAGAATATATTTCGAATATGTTTATCAGCTGACACTTATTTAAATCCATAGACAAGAATTTAAAAAATGAATAAAATTATCTGAGTATCACAGAAGTCTCATTTCTGAAGTCCTTACAGAAAAGGTATGCTAAGGTCTTTGACAATCAAGTCTCTTTCTAAGTTGATACGCGTACATATTCACAAGAGAACACTGTAGGTATGCACTGATACCCGGTATTCATGTTCCCTCTTGCTAGGTAAACCCTTGGTACCAGTTACAGAAGGAAATCACAGGGGACATTCCTCCTTCACCTCTTGATTCTTCAGGAGGTGTGTGTGAAATGTAGAGCTACAGAAGTTTACCATCTACCAATATGATACAGGAGAATCCCCACATTTTTCTTGAGATATTTCTCTAAAAACCCCCAAACATTTTAAAAAGCACATCATAATCTGCCTAAATTAAGTTTCCAACTGCTCTACTGAGAGCAAATAAGACCACTTTGGAGGAAGAAAACATTTATTGAGTTTTTAATTCAGAATTTAAGCAGTCCTGTGATACCAACAGAGAAAAAGCTAGCTCCCATGCTTTCATGTACACTGGGAAAGAAATACGGATAACACAAATTTACCAATAAAGAGAAAATACTAATGGATAATGGTCCTTTCTCAGAGCATTCTACTCTTCTACTGTTTGCAAAAGTTATATTGAAAGCTATAAAAACAAGTAGAGCTGCCTATGTAGCAATTATGATCTGCTCAGACATTCTTCATATTAGGAGAACTTCATAACAAGCTCTTAAAATTCTTCTTCCCTGCACGGTTTGACAGAACCATGACAATTCTTCTGTTATCCACTCTGCAGCATTCTCTAGAAATCTTTAGACAAAGGTCCTTCAGTAATCAACTAATGTTGCCTTATTCACGGAGGCACTTAGCAAGGGCTACAGTTTCAGTATATGGTTTTCACATATATTCTACATATTTTAAGTATAATAAAAACAAATTCTCCCTAAAAGCTAAACAATAAAAAAAAGTGAAAATGAGAAAAAGAATTAGTCACAGGTAATTAACTACAGTTCCTGGAAATGTTTTAATTTCAATTTTAAGCTGACTTGCTTGTCTTTACACAGAGCACCTTTGCATCTTGAGGTCAACATAGGCCACACCAAAGTGGCTGAACATTACACTGTGACTGAACGACAAAGTTAAATAATCTTCACAATTCAATATAAAGTGCAAAATCTTTTACCTTGTATCTGAACAGAAGTCTTTCAAGACTGGCTGCTTTCCCAACAACCTTCCTTCCCAAGTGCAACCAGAGAGCAGGTCAGACAGATTGTAGGAGCAACAGTCTACCAATCAATGTCTAACCACCTTGTACAACCATCCTGCCAAACACATATGGGATATGTATAATTAAATGCTGGGCATCCTAAGTCTCTGCCTATACTGCTGTTTGACAGCTCTTCACCCTAGTCCCATACATAGATATTACAACAGGGCACCTCCTTAAGGCAGGAACAAGTTGAGAGATTCAAGCTAGCTGTGAAAGTCAAATTCTCTAGCACATAATTATTCTCCTTCTTCACCAATTATATCTTCTCTTCCACATTTGTATTCATTGCTCTGCCAAGAAACAAGGGTTAAAATAAAAAAACCCAACTGATGAAGTTGCAAATCTTCACAGTTCAAAAAATTATCAACAAGTTCCACGTGAACTAACGCTTACAGAATATCCAGTTCGTTCCTCTCTGGAGAACATCAATCAGTTTTGTGTTGCTTCTGGTGCTTTAAATTTCTTACAGGCAATCTAGGTCATTTTCACACGTAAAAGATTTTTTTTTTTTAAGATTTTTTGAACCCTTGAAAACCTCTTTCCAGGTTCTGCATGTATCTGCAGCTTTATTACTACCTTGCCTCTACAACCACCTCTCTGCTGAGGCTGAGAACTGGCTTTTGCAAAGCACCGTTCAATACTAAATATTAATAAAGTGATTTATGGCCAAAGTGTATCTAGCAAATTAGCTATACAGAAATTAAAACAAAAAGGTTATTCCTGGATAGCTAATGTAATTAGCACAGTTGAGAATGGTAATGTTTATATATGACTTTGTACTACAATATTTATCTAAACTAAAAAATACACTCCATATTGTATTAAACAATTTTGTACATCAGAGTTTAGACTTTTCTAGGTGCTTCTTTGCACTTAAAATACAGATAAGTGCTTTTGAAAGCGTATTTCCTGCCCTCAATGCAAATAACAAACAGAACACACACATGAAAAAAACCCAAAAACCAAAAACCCACTTATAACCACTGTAATACATACCTTACTGTAATTTAAATGTAAATTAGGTAACATCTTGGGTCAAAACCAAATAGCACCAGTTAAAATAACCTATTACTTAACATTAATTTGCAGCACAAGCAGACAAATGCTAGACAAGTGTGCACCTCATTTGCACACAAGCAGATTATTTTGGCAAGACTTCAGTAACTCTTTCCTGTGCTCTACTGCACCTCTGGACCTTTTTCAAGAGCAGAAAAGTTGGGGAGACACCAAAAGTGACTAACTGCCACCGGGACTATGGCTTGATGATTGCTTTAAAATGAATCATTACGCAGGTAGTCACCAAATGAGGAAATCCTGTTCTTCCAGGCATGTACTTCTGCCAGGTTCTTTGCACTAGCCATGGCAATTGTGTGGCCACAGGAGTCAGACGGATAAGAAATGTACCTAGCGAAAAACAGCTCATCAGAAAGAACTGGGCTTAGACGGGTTGGTTTTCAGTTATTTTCTAGTCACTGGAAGGATCACCTTTTTCAGAAATAGATGTTACTTCTATCAGCTTGAAATAAAGCAACTGAAGCATAACTCAAGTGCTTGTCAATGTTTAAGAACAAAATATTGCTAGCAGAACCAGACAGGTCTTAAAAGAATCCTATTTACAAAACAGGCTTGGCTTCTCTTTTATACTGATACTCTTCTATTTTGCACAAACCAAAATTACAGCTGCTATCACTAAGATTCCTCCAGACAGAAACTTAAATATAAAAGTAAAACTAAGATCCCACTTGTATGAAAGCAAAATTGACATTCCATTATTTCCTTTTTGTCAAAAACTAATTCATTTTTGCCTAAAGTTTAACTGCAAAGAATTAACCTATCATTCAAAACTATTTTGGATCAGTTGAGAAATCACACAATACAAACCACTGAAACAAAACCCTTTTGCTGTTCCTACAGACTACTAAACCAGTAATGAAATCTTAATATGCTTTTGTATGCAATCAGATGACCATAAAAAAAAGCTCTCTAAAACCTGTATAACACTCTCAATTTGATCACCCACACTGCACTTCTGTAAATATGCAAGTTTAGAAGTTATTTTAGACATAACACCTACCTGAAATAACCTTGCAAGTCACATGCCAAATGTGACAAAAGGAAAATAATTTTAGGTGAGCACCATTTGGTCAAGCTTCCAATATATATCACCATTTAAATAAGTTTCCTGAATGATCTCCACAAAAACCTTCTTTTAAAGAAGCTACTATTTGAAACAAACCAATGTTACTTCCCACAAATTTCAGACTACCTGCATTTTCTGCCTTTGTTTCCACATTTGCTTTTAATTATAAAATGTACTTAGCATGTTGGAAGGTATCTCTGGATGTCATCTGGTCCAAGCCTCCTGCTTAGACAGGGCCACCTACAGCGTATTACCCAGGACTTTGTCCAGGTGGATTTTGAATATCTGCAAGGATGGTGACTCTAAAACCACCCTGGGCAACCTGTGCCAGTGCTCAGTCACCCTCACAGTAAAAGAAGCATTTCCTCACATTCAGACAGAGCTGCTGTGTTTCAGATTGTGCCTACAGTCTCTCATCCTGTCACTGGGCACTGCTGAAAAGAGCTTGGCTCTGTTTTATTTGCACCCTCCCTTTAGGTATCTGTACACATCAATGAGAACCCTCTCGAGCTTTCTCCTCTCTGCCTGATCAGTCCCAGCTATCTCAGCCTTTCCTCACAGGAGAGGTGCCCATCATCTTAGCTGCGGCCTGTTGCTGGACTCCCCCTAGTACTTCCATGTCTCTCCTACTGGGGAGCCCAAAAGTGGATCCAGCACTCTAGGTGTGGCCTCACCAGTGCAGAGTAGGGGAACTGGGGAGCTGGCAACGCTCCTAAGGAAGCAATCCGGGATACTTTTTTTCAGCAAGGGAACATTGTGGTCTCAAGTTCAAATTGGTGTTCACCAGGACCACCACAGAGCCTTTTCTGCAAAGGTGTTTTCCAGCTGGTCAACCCCTAGCGTGTGCAATAGTCCCTACCTTTAAATGGTAGTAGTTGGATATCTGAATCAGGACAAGATGACATCCTTCATACTATATTACCACTGCAATCACATGCTCTAAGATGTTTTAGTAAATCAATTTGTATCAAAACTGTGTTACCATACGTACCTGAAAAGAAAGACAACTTGTCAAATTCACTAGGACAGCTAAAGATGAACATAGAGCCTTTTAGGTTAGGAAAGATTATTGAGTCCAACTGTTAGCCTAACACTGCCAAGTCCACCATTAAACCATACCTCTAAGCACTACATCTACACATCTATTAAATACTTCTAGGGATGCTGACTCCACTACTTTCCTGGGAAGCCTATTCCAATGCTTGACAACCATTTTGGTGAAGCAATTTTTCTTAATATCCAGTCTAAACCTCCCCTTGCACAGCTTGAGGCCATTTCCTCTTGTCCTATTGCTTGTTACTTGGGAGAAGAGACTGACACCCACCTCGCTACAACCTCCTTTCGAGCGATTATGTCTCTCCCAAGCCTCTGCTTCTCCAGACTAAACAACCCCAGTTCCCACAGCCATTCCTCGTAAGACTTGTGCTTCAGACCCTTCATCAGCTTTGTGGCTTTCTCTGGACCTGCTCCAGCACCTCAATATCACTCATGTTGTGAGGGGCCCAGAACTGAATATAGTATTAGAGGTGCAGCCTCACCAGTGCCAAGCACAGGGGGACAGTCACTTCCCTGGCCCTGCCAGCCACACTATTTCTGATAGTATTTCTGCCAGGCAGCTTTCCAGTCACTCTTCCCCAAGCCTGTACTGTTGCATGGAGTTGTTCTGACCCAAGTACAGGAACTGGCACTGAGCCATATTGAACCTTAATACAAGTGGCCCTTGCCCATCAATCAAGCCTGTCCAGAGACTTCTGTAGAGCCCTCCTACCCTCCAGCAAAGCATACTGCCACTCAACCTTGTGCTACCTGCAAATATTCTGCAATACCTCTCCTGTCAAAAAATTTCAGATTACGTAGAGAACATTCGCAAGGGGAGCAGTGCAATAGGAATAGATTGGTAAAGAGTACTGAAAAATCCAAACATTCACACTGAAAGTATTTTCAGAGGTTTTGCTCTGAATTGTCTCTGGTCTGGTCCCTTAAACTAAATACCCATTAGATTGGAGAGCATTACGCTCACCTTCTGAGCACATTATTCAGTTTAGTTTAATTCAAAAAGAATTCAGTTCACACACTCTGAGATCGCACTGTGAAATGCAGCAAAGGCTGGATGATCAAAAGACTTCAAAAAAGCACTTGTGACCTGAAATAAAACACCAAGAGACACACCCATATTGCAGGTCTGCTAATTTGAAACTATTTTTTTCTGTTACAAAATCTAAAACTCACATTGGAACTATAGAAAACATATCACATACTGCAAAACAAGCTACACTGCAAACAGAAAGGAAATAAGAGTGTTGTATCTTTCTTGTATATCTATTCTTGGGGAAAGCGTATGCTAATTTTTATGTATTCAATTAGTAAATTCTGAAGTGTTTAAAAATGCTTTGACAAAGTCCAGACAAGTGGTATGGCTTAGACAGTTCTGATAAAGCACCATGTTAAGAGCCATCCTCTTCTCTCCAACACCATTAAGAGTTAAGCTGTGAGACATTTCGATGTGACTTGAAAACACTAAGTCAGACTATTGTGAGGCAGACATCTGGAAAACAACAACCATCACAGGAAAAAAAAAAATAATGCAAAGTTTTAACAAATAATTAAATTTTAATTGTTTCCCTTTGAAGAATTAATGTAAGAGCTGACTGGAGAGTTCAGTATTCTCCATTTCAAATTTATTTACATTGCTCAATTCATCTCTTGATTCTCTCTTTTCTCCACAGAATTCATAAGGGAGACACCAAATTAAGAGCTTTTGCAGCAGTCTTCTAAATATCCTCCACCAAGAAATGCACCATGTAATCTATGGACAAATACTGTTACAGTCTTTTTCACATCTCCACTGTTACTGGACCCCAAGAGATCATGTCTGGTTTTTTGTACTCCAACTTTTGCACATGTACTTAATTTTTTGCTATTTTATACCTGATATATTTATTTATTCTGCCTGGCTTTCCACCTCCTCCCCCTGTAATCACACTGATTTGCAGCTTAGATGATTTGGGAAAACAATATTTAAAATACCCATACTGTACTTGCTACACATAATCTGTGATACAGTCTGGAACACTACATTTGTAACTGCAAGCAATAACTGAAGTGTTTCAGCTAATAATTTTGTACATTCAAATGTACAAATGTTAGGAAATGACCTCTGAACTGCTGAGCAGTCAAATAGGAGAAAACTGAAGACCCATTCCTGGACCGTAGGTTAAGCAACAACACACCAGGCTCATATATGCAATGTTCACAGCTAACCAGCTCTACAGAAGGGATTTTGGCTTTTTTGCTTGAGAGAGGCAGTGAGAGCAATCAAAATCTAAGGCATGCAGAGAGTTAACATTTTCGGTTTATATTTGAACTTAATTTCTTATTATTTTTTATGATCACAGGTATATATGCCCTAAAGCACAGGGGGCAAGAGGCAAACAAGTTGGATGAAGACTGTCCATATTCACTGCATCAGTGTTAAAGAATACTGTCTAACATTCTCACTGTTAGTCAATAATGGTATTATGTTGGTAACCATCATGGTTTAACCCATCAGGCAGCTAAACACCACCCAGTTGCTTACACACACACACACACGCATGCACACACTCCTCCTCTAACCGCCCAATCCTGCAGTGGGATGGGGGAGAGAATTGGGAATAAAAAGTCAAACTCATGGGTTGAGATAAAGACTGTTTAATGTGAGAGAAATGGAAGGGAATAAGACTATACAAAACAAGTGATGCACAATGCAATTGCTCACCACCTGCCAAACAATGCCCAGTCAATTCCCAAGCACACAGTCAGTTCCGTCGTCGTCCCCCCCCAGTTTCTATACTGAGTATGACATTCTGTGATTCTATAAATATCCCTTTGGCTAGCTCAGGTCAGTCCCAGCTACACTCCATCCCAACTTCTTGTGTAGCTGATCACTGGCAGAGCATGGGAAACCAAAAAGTCCTTAATTCGGGTAAGCACTATTTAGCAGTAACTAAAAAAAAATGGTGTGTTAACAACATTTTTCTCATCCTAAATCCAAAACACAAAACTATACCAACCACTAGGAAGAAAATGAACTCTATCCCAGCTGAAATCAGGACAGTAACCAATATAGGAAGAAGTTTCAAAAAATGACACTTTAAAAAAAGTTAGTGGAATTTGTTTAGTTGTACACTGGAAGTTCATAGTTTTGGTCCCAGATGTTTCTGCTTAACTTACAGACTAAATCCCACCCCCCAGTCCACATCAGGATCTGCAAGAACTTGCTACCAGCAGATGTTTCTGCTACCCAGCAGAGGAGCTAGGATGCAACTTAAATACATTCCACAAAACCAACAAAATCAGCATTCTGTTCTTCAGTTTGAAAGGTCAGACTCGAAAGCGAACACCAAGCTACTGTAACCAGCGCTCGGAACAAAACCAAGGTATTGTACTGAATGCTTGATAAGCTTTGAACTGCATAGGTATGTACAGATAATACTAGTAAGACGGTAATGATAGAATGTTGGAAATTTAAAACACGGTTCCATTTTGATAATAAAATCAATAAGCCAAGTTTGCAAGACATAACATTTCTCAACTTATTCATATCACAAGTACCAGCAGAGCATAGTTTTTAGCAAAAAATGACAAGAATTCTTTACAGTGAAAATACTAAGCCTAAATTATCTGCAAACATAACCCTGAGATACACCATATTTACTTCTATGTATTTAGAAAAGACAGTACAGAATCCTATTTGAATAAGGATTTGCCTTATTCAATTTGCCCAAAATGCCAATTTGCCCAAAGTATTTTAACTGCAGGAGTAAAGTAAGACATAATCCAGAAATTGTGAAATCTATTAAACACTTGTATGTATGATCTGTAATTTTACTTGTATGTATAATCTATAGTTTTACTGCTTATCTGAATGACAGCCTTAATATTACCAATATTAAAGAAATTAAGCAACTAGTATTTGTAGGATGAAGTTCCATAAATTCTCCTCTGACACCTTAAAAAAAGCATTCAGACAATACTTCCTCTAATGAGCTCTGACAGTAGAGTTTAACATAACTCTGATCCCATAATAACATGCATATTATTAATTGCATTCCAATTTTGTTAGAATATTTTAGCATGAACAAGCAGTTATTCTAACAATATTAAATTCCCAAAACACACACAAAGCATAACACCAAAAACCCCCATTGTTCAACTAGTAAAATTCTAGGCAACCGATAGTTTTGTCTCAGACACAGAATTAAGTACCTTTCATTAACTCTCAAAATTTCATAGGCAGGAATGATTACATCACAAAGTGGGGCACTCTCTCCTCTGGACCAGTTTTAACCGTCTGTCAGTGACATGGACATGCTAGAAAAGCTACACTCTGTTACAACAGAACAGTTTAGATAACCATAATCTGTGTAGCTAACACAGAAGATGCTATTCTTAGCAGCCATGACAAAAACAAGCCCCTTGCAGGGCAAAGTTTAATTTGAGACACATTTAAAACGAAATACATACAACTAAGTGCTGCACATATTCCTTATGGTAACCATATTCAACTAATGTCATTACATTATGTGAACCACTGTAGAACTTCCATACACACAGAACATGGCCCTTCAACACAAAATGTGTATTACTTTGGAGAGGGGACTGTACGTTGTGTGTGTTTGTGAGGTTTTGGTTTGCTGTGGGGTTTATTTGTTTCTTTGGTTTGGCTCTGTTGTGTTTGGGTTTTTTTTTATTGGTTTGTTTGTTTTTAAATAGACTAATAGTTAGGTCACAGTTCCCACAAAGGAGTATTATAAAAAGCCCTTTTAATTGTGCTTAGAAAAGCATTTCAGTATTACTTGGATTTGCTGGAGAATACATACGGAGATCAGTTTATTATAATATACAGTAGTAGTACAGCAATTTTTACAGTGTGCAGTAAAGTTACCTGGAAAACATACAGGAATTCTACAGCATTTTAATGATTGTTATCTGTGTGATACATATTTGCATCTGATTTTTAAGGATCTCAAATTATTCTTCAGTTTTGAACAGAAAGATTAACAGATCCATAAGGATCAATCTGGGAAAACATACAAAGCAAACACCACGTAGTCGTGTTTTTTTTGAAAAACTCAAGCCTCACAGAGTAGCTAGTTTGGTTCAATTTTAGCTACATGGGAGTTCCCATTGCAAGAAAGCAATGACAGACGTTAACTGTTCTCCATAATAGTCTAAGATGAACCTTCTGACAAATTTGTATTTGTCATTTTTCAAAGAGATATTAGTTACCCTACAAATTACGTTTACATGCATACAGCCTACATACTACAGAACACAACTCTAGAATATTGTGCATGGTGATATCAATGTAGAGCCAAGCCTGAGGAATTTGTATCTCTCTATTTCTCCCTATGCTACACTAAAAAATTTAAAGTTCTAAGTAAAATGCCCAAATAATACATTCTCCAGTTATTAGTGAAACTGATTTCTTTATCTAGCTCTGTATTTGCAGAGGCAGTACTTCTCAGGATTGGGAATGGAAATGTGCTCATGAAATTAATTTTCTTTTTGTACCAATATTAAAGTCCTTGCCACAATTATGTTACAAAACAGTTTTGTTACAGATTAATAGAGTTTTCTGTATCATGGCTGGCATTAAGGCGACAGCCATCTCCTAAACAAATTATATTCAGATGAAATGCATGCGTGCATTAGTAACATACTTTGCACAAAGGAGCACAGATTAAAAAAAAAAAAGACAACTTTTCTTAAATTGTTATTTGCTGTCATACTATTTTTCATCTCACGAACATAACAAAATACTATTAGATTCCCAGCTATTAGTTTCAGTCATTTTGTTTTCAAATTGAAATTCTGTGTGAATGGGTTGGAAATCACAAACATGCCTAATGTCTTAAGCAGTCAATACCTCGAAACAAGTGGCTATGACAACTGATTCCAGTATTAGGCACAAAAGCAAAAAACAGCTTACAGACTGCACATAACTGACAGGTTTCAATGCTACTAGCAGTTAAACATAAAACTTGGCACTCTTCATCAAGAAGCTGCTTTGCCTCTCACGGAATTCCTCCCTCCATTTCTGTACTCTGCAGAAAACAAGACATGCTGCTTTGCATAAAAAACACTACAGTGTACAGTATATCATCTCAGATATCTTGCGGTTTTGCTTTTTCAGATAATACATTATACAGAGCAATTTTGATGCATTTCAGCCACTTCTATATATGTATGCATACTCATTTTAAGCAGATTCAGAAATGAATCTAAACATACAGTCTTTAAGATCTAATTACTCATCAAATGCCTACAAGATCATTTAAATGAAAGAAACAGCATCATGCTCTCCTGAAAAAGATTTTTAAATTTTATGTCTCGGTAAGAAATCGGATCCCCCCATTACTTTAGCATTTCTCTTAAAAAATATGTATCTAAACCAGTTAAGGTGATCTCTGGTCTCCTATTCTAGCACAGCAAATTTTGAGAACATTCTTTCTAGTTACCTCATTTTTGCCCTAAATTGGGATACACATTAAGTATAATTTAACTTTGGAAAGGGTATTTTATGTTTACTCTTCCTGAGTAGCAAGTTTGAAGCAGGTGATTTTTTATGTTCTTTTACATAACAAATTTTAACTTGTGTCTCTTTCAATCACTGAGTAAATTATAAATTATATCAATTGTGATGTGTTAAATGTGGTACATTCTGAGAAAACCAGGAAACTTTGGATACTTGATAATCAATTTATTCATCCATCTAATTAGTGAGGTAGCAAAGGCATGCTGTTAACTCTTGAAGATTTTAGAAGAAATAAAAATCACTAGACGGATCTAGCCCCTCTATATTTTCCCATGACTATGAATTTTTTTTCTATTGACTTTCCCCATTGAAAAAAAGGTCCATTTAAAAAGTGAGCTTACTCACCAGGTGGGTCTCCCAGACATTCACAGCTCTAACTGTAAAGCCACACAGAAGCCTGTTAAGCAGCCTGATGCCAAGGACCAGCTTTAGATCTATTTATAGCATAAACATGGTGAAAGCCAGATAAGTCTTATTAGCCTATTTAACAGTTATTTGAAGATTTGTTTATTTAAAATGCAATAACTTTAAAATAACTGCATAAACCTCAGTTTCTTCAACACATTTTAAAGCTTAAGCAACACCCTATTAAATGCTAGCAAAACTACTCTTGAAAGCCCTTCACACCTTTAATAACTACAGAGTATATGTTACATTAAAGGATGTCATGAATTCAAACAAACTGGACAGTGCCAGCAAACAAGCCATTCATTACATCACCTTCAAGTAAAAGCCTGTATATGCATACTAAATCAGCAAGACAAATTTAAGAACTAATACCTTTCTGTAACTGGATTTAAATAAGCTAATTTTAGTCTTTGGCATTGGGTCTAAGTAACAGGAGGGAGGATTAAATTCAGACCCATGTGGCTAAAACAGAGAAGAGTAAACATTACTGGGAAAAGCAAAACAAAATAAAACAAGAAATGAGAGAGAAGATTATCATGAAAAGATTAAAAAAAAAAAAAAAGGAAAGGAAAATAATCTGAACTCTGTGTATGTAGTGGGGTGAAAAGGAAGATACTCGAAGAGCATGCCAGAAAAAAGCAAAGAAAGCTCTCAGAATCACTCATGGCCAAATTAGTGTAAATCAAAGTCTTAAGAAACAACTCCCTCTCAGGAAACAAAAACTGTTAATTCATAATTAAGAAAGAAGGGGGAAAAAAAAAGAAAGAAAATAATAAGCAGAACTGACAACTATTCATGAACTGCAAGCAGCTGGGCACATTTTGTTACAGGAAACTGAACAATTACTTATGACCAGAGTTGACTACATTGCACTTTTAATGTGAGATGTATCTTAGTGTAACATCCCACTGGTTTAACATTTCTGTTTAAATTCCACTATCGTTTGACAGAAAGAGAAATCCATTTCATAATTAAACAAAATTAAATAATGGTTTTAAATTAAGCTAATTTTTTCCACTCCTGTGCAGAAGGAGATTCACTTGTGGTTTAGTAAAGGTGGTCCAATGACCTACTCAAATATCTACATTAATTTAGTGGAGACTGAAGCAGAAAAGACTACCTTGTACCCAAGTGTTTCAACTATTGTGATCTTCCTTCTGTATAGAAGTCTACATGGAAAGCCATCTGGAACATTCACGGGATCTGTCCCAGAAACATGAATGAATGTGCAAGACTACCTTTGAAAAATATTCCACTTCTTACTTCTCTGTACAATGCAAAATGAGAGGAGGCTGTGAAGCCACTAAAACAATAGTTTGGTTTACCAGCACAATAATTCTATGAAAACCTTCTCCATGCTCACAGCTTCTATTATAGCAAACATTAACTGGAATGTAGTGCTCAGAAGGTGGAAAAAATTTGTATCCTTCTTACCTGTCACTCTATTATCTTATACCCTTTTAGAGAATGATTTATTTCAGTTGTTACTAGCTTTACAGAGCTAAAGACAATAGCACCACACTGTGGGAGAAATCATTGCCATACATACATAGTGAATAAGGCAGCAGTTAAGAACTGAGGCAGCAATAGGACAAGTGATAACAGGTTTAAACTTAAACAGGAGAAATTCAGGTTAGATATAAGAACGAAATCCTTTATCATGAGGGTGGTGAGGCACTGGGACAGTTTACCCAGGGAAGTTGTGGCTGCTTCATCCCTGGCAGTGTTCAAGGTCAGGTTGGACAGAGCCTTGGGTGACATGGTCTAGTGGAAGGTGGCCCTGTCCACAGCAAGAGGGCTTGAACCAGTGATCTTAAGGTCCTTTCCAAACCAACCATTCTATGAGTCTATGATCATAAAAAATGTTTCCAAATATTTTGGAAGTTATGTGCGCCACCCAGGTTTAGAAGGCTATAAGGTCTGGAATGCTGCCTGATAGCTTCTAGTACGAAATGAAAGATCCAATTTAAGATTACAAACTTAAAGATATATTACAGCCATATTTTCAGCATATTTCTGATCACAGGAAACCTGGGTATGTAGAGCTGGCCATCCCACTTTTTTTATAAACTGCAATATATTGAATATAGTATCAAAGGCTATTCCACTCTCAAAAAACATTAGAAGTAGCTATGACAAGAAAACCTAGGTTGGATCCAATTAAAATCTCGAGCCTTTAGACTACTGCTGAGGAAACTTGCCACGGAGCTTGTAAAAAACACAAGAGATACCATCTATTAGTCCAAATCATGTACAGAGAATCACAGAATGGTTGAGGTTGGAGGGGACCTCTGGAGGTCACCTGGTCCAGGGCCCCCTGCTCAAGTAGGGACACCTAAAGCCAGCTGACCAGGACTGTGTTCAGGTAGCTTCTGTATAACTCCAAGGATGGAAACTCCACAATCTGAGTAATCTGTGCCAATGCTTGGTCATCCTCACAGTATAAACCCCCTTATTTTCTGATGTTCAGACAGAACCTCCTCTGTGTGTTTGTGCCCATTCCCTCTCTCACCTCCTTCCACCTGCTGGTAACACTCCTCCTAGGGAGGCAGCCCAGGATACTGTTAGTCATTCTGCAGCAAAGGCACATCGTGTTCTCACATTTTACATGGTGTCTACCAGGACTACCACAGAGCCTTTTCTGCAAAAAGGCCTTTCCAGCCAGGCAGCCTGCAGCCTGTATTGGTGCACGGGGTTGTTTGTCACCAGATGTAAGACTCTGCATACTTTCCCTTGTTGAACTTCATGAGGTTCCTGTCAATGATGGATCCTGTCTGGATGGCAGCATGACCCTGTTTCATCAGCCACTTCTCCAGTTTGGTATCACCTGCAGCTTTGGTGTGTACTTTGTCCCATCACCCAGACCACTAATGCAGATGCTGAAGATTATTAGATCCAGTGATTACTGGTTTCTGCCACTTGGGTACACCACTGGTTTCTGGCCTCCAATTATACTTGCCACTGATGAGTATGTTCTGGGGCCAGCTTTTCAGCCAGTTTTCAATCTACCTCACTGCCTGCTCATCCATCTCATGCGCCACCAGCTTCTCTGTGAAGATCTTTAGGGACACAGTGTCAATGGCCTTCCTGAAGTCTAGACAGTATCTCTCGCTGTCCCTTCATCTACCATGAATTTTTTTTTTTTAATAGAAGAAAAAAGATGGTGATGTGGCAACTGCAAATAGGTCCTTGAAAAAAGTGACAAATACAGCATCTGATTTCAAACCATTCAGCCTATGAGGACAAGATGAGGAAAATGAGCTTATATAGCCTATAAAAGAGCATAATAAGGTACCTAGCAGTAGTCTTTCAACAAGTTAGAGGTTATCAAGCAGATAGAACCAAGCTCTTTTTCAAGGTATACAGTGAATGCACACCTTGTGCCACAACAGTCATAAAAAGAAACAGTGAAAGTTTTATCTAGATATAAGGAAAACATTTCATCCTAGGAAAATAATTAAACACTGAAACAGGCTGCCCAGGGAAATTATGGCTCTCCATCCTTTTCTAGACCCAACTGGACAAACCCTTGAGCAATCCACTTCAAGCAGATCAGACTGAAGACCTCTTGGGCCATTTAACTGGAAAGATTCTATACGAAATCAATTTTACTTTATGTTTAGAGTGTCCTAAGACCACACACATAGTGAGCATACACAGCATAACTCATTCATCCCCAAAACCTCATTCACTTATCTGAGTCTTCGGGTTTTTTTCCTTTGCTAAAGGAAAAATGCAGCACATATATTATTTATCCATCATGCTGCCTCTGGACTGATGGGTCACCATATGGGAAAGAAAACTGCCACAGCTTCAGTGACTTAAAGAGATATTCTTCATTTTCTCACCCATAAAGCAAAAGAATTTGTATTGCATTCATACTGTATAATACATTTAGCATCTCCAGTCTTATTAGTCTGAGGCAGAGAGCTGACAACCACCTGCTTATTTCCAGCAGCAAAAAAGACAGAAAAAGTCTCTGGGGAGGAGGGACAGAGCACCATTTCCTATTGTTGACTGAATATAAACAACTGTCTAGTTGACACAAAACCCCATCCTCTGACTACACCAATGCACTGGAATCTTCTTTTCCAGTGACAGATAAGACCATCACACAATTCTGTAGAGACCCGGAAAGCCGAGTGGCATCACACTCTCTTGCATAATTTTTAAGAAAGAAATGTAAGAATTACAACGCTTGATTTCTGTTAAGCTGGTATACAAAAATGTGATATAAGTAATGGCTAAGTTTTTTATTATATATAAGAACAGAAGGTTCTTTTACAGAAAAGCAGGACATGTGTAAAATGGATATTTCTATATGGTAACATCCTTCCTCTAATGTTTAAGCATGTGTTCTTTCTTTGCAATGTGCCATCACCAACAATAGCGCTGCAAGCTGAATTCTCTCTGCTGGTAACCTTGTACAGTCCTATCCTTACTCAAGGAGACTGCAAGGAAATTATATAGGAAATCGTTGCCAGTTTAACAACCATATGCTGACTTCTATGCAACCCACTCAAGCCTAGACAATAGATTTAAACAACACTCTGGTTATAGTATTTACACTGTACATCACAGGAAAGGTGGAAAGAGTCACACTTACTAATTAATCCTGGCTAATTTTCAGTTTGCAATACTAACAGTATTCTTTTCTTTCCCTCCTTCCCTACCCTCTCCCTTTAAACCAATAACTTAACGGCACTAACCAGGGCGCCAGGAGGACCTGTGCTTCCATGCCAATCACTTCTGAAGCAGCTATAACCGCTTCACAGGCTGCCAGTATCTCTTTTTTTGTTGGAGTATAGTCGGCCTCGGATTTTCTGTATCCCCGACCCCAAAAGCCAAGGAGCTGACCTCGAGTCTCCCCTGAAGCTTTCTGCTAGAGGCTCCAGGTAGGACCATTCTCCCCAGCTGCAGTGTAGAGGGCATTTTTAACACCTTGCCCAGTACAGACTGGCCCAAGAGCTACTGCATGAACTATCTACAACTGTTACATCTCAAACCAGGGCACTGATCAAACCAATATGACTCTCTAAAGAAAAAAAATAAACAAATGAACAAACAAAAGAAAACCACCACACACCAAAAAAAAAACCACCAAAACAAACAAAACCAACCACCACCACACACACACACAAAAGCAAAACACAAAAACAACAACCCAAACCAACAACCCAAACAAAACCCACCAAACCAAAAAGCAGCATTCATGACCTGAACTGTACACAAACAGCCAGAGCTAGAAGGAGCACATCATCCACTAATGGATATACTGAAATCCTAGATGGGTCTAACACTTCTGCTGCAAAGACTTACATATTCTTCACTACAGCAAACTGAACAAGATGCATAGCACTAGAGGCTCCAGACTGTTCAGTGCAGTTCCCTTTGCATGCAAAACCACAATCTAAATTCCCTACTACCTGTAGCCCCGTAACAGGGTATTTTTGGGTACAGTCATGCAGCCAGAGCAGCAAGACTGTAGAGCTTCACATCTAAATCCAACTTCTAGCACAGTACTCAGGGCACTTGGTCAAACCCAGGTCTCCAATAGCCATTGCTGGCGCACTAATCACACACCGGACAAAAGGAACTTGCTTCCTGCTCTCCCTCCCCAATCCTCCTTCCCCTAGCTTTGATCAAAAGTAACCATGCTTGATGAGCTCTGCTCCAAGTTCAAGATATTCTAAAACGGACAGACTTGATCTGAAAAAGCTTATGTCAAAATATTCAAGGGTTGAGGAAAGGTTTTACACTTCCACCTTCACGGCTCCAACATAACAAAGCTCAAACCAACCCTAAGCAACCACCTCAGCAGATGAAATTCAAGCATGAGTCTGTTTCTCATTGTTTCAGCAACGAGACTTTGATGAAGCGCACTGCTACTTTATTGCTCCAAAATGTATCATTTTCAACACCATCTCAAATTAAGATACATGTGAAGATTTAAATAAACAAAAATATAATAATAATAGAACCATTACGACTGAGGCTCTGCTAGGCTTCTGAAAGTAAAATTCAGGCAAAATCCTTGATATGAATGTAATACTGAGCCAATTCTGCTTAACACACAGATGCAGATTTTTTTACTGACAGTTGTATTCAAACAGTGAGTGCAACTGACCAATAATTTTAGAAAGTACATTATATGGCTAAAGGTAATTCAAGCTGGGGAAGGTGGGAAGAATTAAATGACACTTCAGAAATATTAAGCAGCATTTTTTCTTTAATGTAGAGCTTCATCCCTAGAAACTGCACATTTACCTTTATCAGGACAAAAAGCCCAATGATTAACTCAATGCCATTAAACAACAGATAATAATCCCTTTGGTTTGTCACAATATAAAAGCACAAACTTTCAATTTGCTTTTATACCTTATAACCCATAAGAGATGTGAATATGTTTCAAAAACATCTGTGCTGGGGATATTTGGAAAAACATAATTGTTTCATTCACCTTCAAGCAGCAATGCAAAATACTAATCAAGATAAAATTCAGCAGCTCAATATGAATGATAGGTACAAAAAAAGGCAAAAAATCACATCTTTTGACAAGACAGAATGAATGTAAGGTATCTGACAGTCTTCAGACTTTGTTGAGACCTTCAGGCAAGTTAGGATTGGAGTGGAGAAGTCCCAGAAATGGACCTAAATTCCCACAAAACAATATGCAGTTACACTTTTAATAGAAAAAGGTTTGCAGATACTACAGTAAAGGCATATACCTGCCTCAACTTTGCGTGCAGACAAAGTTCAGTTTTGACAATGAGAAACTGACAAGAGAACTGAAGCATGCATCCTAACTGGTGGTGAAAGCCTTCTGTAGACATGGTAGCAGATGATAAATATGACATACCCTTCTGCAGAGATGCAACTTCGGTACAGCTACAAGGATAAAAAAGTTCAGAGCCTGTACTGCATGAACCTTCACAGCTGGAGCAAGGTTGAATGCTGAAAAGAAGGATTTACTGCCTGCTTGACAGTAAAACTCCCATTTATTGTTTTTGCCAACAACATACTAAAAATAATGCTATGCATATACTTTAAAAATAAACAAATGAACAAACCTTTTTCCTCCCCAGCCAGCTATCAGCTTTTTGTGAAACTCTCCTGGGTAAGCTTAGGCCATATTTCAGAAGTTAATGTACTAATTAAAATAAGAACTAGCAGCAGCTAAGCAAAGTTTTCTTTAATCAGTTTGTCCAAGCATTCACTTCAATCTATCCTACCCTGCAAAACACAAGACTTACATACTTTTACTTGAAAGCCCAATGATATGCTAGTAGGAACTAGGTTATTTTCCCTTATCATTGTTGTAGAATTGATTTGTTCACTGCTATTACCTGCTTTTCCGGGAGCGGGGAAGGGGAGAGCCCCGGTCTCTTCACATTCAACTGAGAAGCAGCTGAACAGGTCTAGAACTGTCACCTTTACTAGCCCCCCTGCTAATGGAGATCCCATTCCTGACTCTCAATGGAAACACATATTACAAATTGAAACAAAGCCCGCTTTCTCATTTTTAAGTTAAAGTGCAATTGGAAGAACTGAAGCAACGCTCTGGACACCTCTCCAGATCTTGCTTCTTTTCTCCCCTCTGGTTGCAGACTTGGAATGCAGAATAAATATGTTCTCCTCCATACCTAGGGTTATTTTCCCTCTGAACAGAGAGGCAGCAATCACCCCATTTGTTATGGAAATCTTATTCAACAGCAACTGCTATAAGCTAAAATCAGATCCTTCTGTGGCCAAAACCAGAATATGTAATCCACAAAACGAGTGCTCTAAGGTGTCTGGAAATCATTTTACATAGTTTGTGGATGGCATGGTTAAATAGTATATCTGGGGTAGCCACCTTATTTATTTATTATTTTTATTTCCAAAACAGTTTAGGCATACTTTCAAAATTGATTCTCTATTTCCAATAGAGATTCCAATTGATTGTTCATTTCCTATCCTAAGGAGAAAGGAGCCCATAAGGCTAGAAAACTCCATCTTTACAGTCTTCTCCTTTCTGCAAGAACCTGCCCCAAACAAAGCTTTAAAACCATTACTTTGTTATTCAGAGTCTAAATGTGATTTAAAATACAAGCTGGAGGAAGATTAGGCCAAACTAAAAGAAGGGGGGTTTTGGATACATATATTCAAAACTGCTAATGATATCTTGGTCCTCTTTTTCCTTGGTCGTTGTGTTTGGTTTTATTTTCTGGTTTTTGGTGGGGTTTGTTTTTTTTTTTTAACACTCAAGGAAGGTGCTGGCCTGGTTCTCAACAAGGTTTCTACACATGGGATACTTAAAGGACAAATAAGTTGTTTAATACATGACATTCCCCTGTGACAAACCAGATTCCAAGTATCACATCACCAAAAGGGAGCCAACAGAAAAAACCCCTTCCCTCGTTAACATTTCCCATGTTAAAACCACATGTAATCCACTGAGAAGCAGAAAATATTTGCCCAAGAGGTAAAATAATTGACATAATATGTACATTCCTTCTTAAAAATCAAAGAAGTGTAATCTTTCTGACAAACTGGTTTCATGGCTTAACTGTTTTCGTCAAGACACATGGCTGTTCACACAGCAATTTGCTTTCTGGTGCTCCATGATTGCTATCCAGGTAAATATGAAGGTTTTCAGAGTAACTGCTCTGTAGCTGGAAAAGTGGCCAAAATCTGTGAAGAGAATGATTCAGTGGGAAATTTATGAAAGGGGTGGGAGGAGAGAGAGAGACACTCTTTTTAGTCCTGGGTTGGGTATTTTTTCCAGCCTAGTTTAGGCCACAGAGCAGTAAGAATGTGAACTGACAAGGAGGAGAGTAACACACATAAAGAAACACTACTTGACAAATTTTTTTAGGACTTCATTATATGCATTTTACTATGAAATGTAAAAATCTTTGAAAGTGAACACTTGCACAGAAACTCTTTTCTGGACAAGGCAATTTGTTCTGCAATATCAACATTGCGAACATGTTCTACTACTTGCTGTCAGCTTCCTCACAAGCAAATAATTCCCATTTTACAGAATTATCTATGTAAATCTGTATGATTTTCATATACTACATAAACATTACAAACTGTTTACGTAGACCAACATGGTCTATGACTTAAATAAACTGTCTTTATGACAAGCGTCTGACTACAGTCAGCATCTTCTACTACTAGACAGATTTTTTTGAAGTATGTAAATTGAGAAACCATTTTGACTGATGAAAGAGCACATGCTAATCTATTTTAATTAGGAAGTCACCTCCAACATAATACTGAGAAGCTTAACATGTTTTTTCAGCCTGCTCTGAATGGAACCAAACATTAGTAAATACACTGACAGTTTTGGGTACTGGATCATTCCAAACCATATCACCATATTTTTTTTGTTGATTACTAACTTGTTAATACCGAGTGATAGCCCTTCCCACTTAACCTCTTGGAAAAGAGGAAGTAACAGGTTACGCATGCTTTACTGAGAAATAGGACTGAGAATGTAGACAACATCTGAAACAACTGGAAAAACAAACAAATAAAACAAATACTTTCACATTAGATCAATAGTGTGTACTTTCCCATTTCTCCTATATGCATTAAGTATGCCAGGACCAAAAATTTGCTCCTGAGAAAGATACTGACTACAACAACTCAGCTCATATCCATTAAAGTAGAAAAGAATACAGGTTTTTTGCATGTCTCACAGGGTCTTAACTCCAAAAAAGAAAAGCACTTAATGAGCAATTGGTCAAGTGTGAATTTGGACTTAGCACACCTCTGTGCATTTGAGCCACTCCAGAGAATGCTGACCAAGAGATTTTTACATGTCATTAAAGAACAACATACCTTCCAAAGGTTTTAAGAAATTTTCAAATATCATTCCAGCTGATAGGATGGAAGACCATATTTATTTTTACTAGAAGTGAAGGAGAATAGGGGAAAAAAAAATGAAGACTTTTACCACCAGCACACTTACATGTGGATAAAGATGATAATATAGTGTTGATATCATCTCTTGTTCAGTAACAGGGACGATCACCCCCCTTCAAATGAGCTTACTGGAGTAACATTTTCCACAGAACACATACACTTCTGCAGAAGATATGTTACAGTTCCAGACTTGGGAGATATGACTTCCTCCTTTCTCTTGGAGGCTTATATTTCTGAAAGTAACCAGGACTTTGAACAGGGGCGTTAAGCATTCAAGTTTCCATTTCCTGAGATTTCAAGTGCTATCCTGTAAAACAGCAGCAGCTTAGCAGGGAGAAAAAGAGAAACATTTTTTAATCATTCTTTGAGGACCATTCCCTGCCAAAGCCATGAGATTAGATACTAGAAAATCGTGATAAATATAAAAAAAATGGTTTTGCTAGTTACAGTACACAGGAATGACTGATGCAGGCTTGTACTTATTAGGTGTAAAACATGCTTGTGTGCTAGAAAATCCTTCTTTTCCCCAAAAGCGATTAGGTAGGGGAGCACGGTTGTGCAAACAAGGTGGCCAAGATCTTATTCCCCCAGTAAGAAAAGATGAGGTAAATTTATTTCTTCCACACATGCTCACCAGGATACAATTTGAGTGTGGAGAACTAGCTCTCTCTTCAATTCTATGCAGAAGCAGTGAAGCAACAAACTTTACTTTTTCCATGCTGCAGAGGCAAAGTCGACCTGCTAAAAGAAAAGCTGTTTCCCCTAAAGCTTTTACAAGTATGGGGGGGGGGGGGGTGGGTGGGAAAGACACATCACATACCAAGTACCTGAACTGCCATGAGGACTTTCAAGAGACAGTAACAGAACAGGTTACTGTGTACCACTCCCTCTAAGGAAAACAATGCAGGTTGCAACAGTACTGTCGGCAGGTAGCTGCAAATTCAAAGATAAAACCATAATGACACTTCTCTCAAAGGTTCTTGTAACTATAAGCACTAGGGAAACTTGTTAGTTTGATTTCAGAAACCCAAATTGCAGTTCAATTCTAAAGCAAGCCAGTTTCCATGGGAGAAAAATTCTAATTAATAAACTTCCTACAGTGTGCTGGGAGGCCAGTGACTCTAAAGAAAACTAAACGAGATCTCACTGTAGACCAGCAAGTACAGTGTAGACTAGCAAGTACAGAAAGAAGTTTTGGCAGAGATACCAAGGAGCTTTATATTATAAAAGAAATACTAAAATAATGAAAACTGGCAGAGGAACACTTAAAAAGCATTAAGGAATATTGACACTCAAATTGGAAGTAAAATATTGGTACAGAAGAGACTAGCAGAAAACAAAACTGTTCTGTGTTCATTAACCAAGCAACACAGAACGCAGAGTCAGATCCAGTATAATCTTTCCTTCAAGTTATTCTGAAAACACTCAAGGGTGTAGGAAGGAATAAGATGAACAAAGCTTTTTTTTTTCCAAAATATATAAATATGCATAGAACTGATACAGAACAGTATATTAATTTTTAAACCCAAACTTTAATCTTTCTGAAACAGCTCTTAAGATTACAGAAAGTAAACTAAGATCAAAAATGTAAGGTACTGTACCATAGCAAGAACAGTAACAGGAGTGCCACATGCAAATTTTAGCAGCCAAAATGAAAGGAAAAAGTACTGAAAGTTTGCTCATTAACTACAGCTGTATCTGAAGATGAGGCAAGGAGGAATACAAGATACTTCTCTTTACAGAAACTCCACAATTTTTTCTAAAGAAAATAAACATCACACAGCTCTCTTTCACTGACACAGGCTTTACAAAACAAATTCTTGTAACTGCTGTAATCAGTAATGAAATCCAGCCAAAATTTGTCATTTTAAGAGTACAGATGAAAATGTAGAACCAAATAGCAGCTCAAGATAAATTTCATCAAGAAACTAGAGATGGCAGCAAAGTCTCAAGCTATCAGTTGAGAGTAAAACTTAAATTAAAAGGAAAGTACTGAATAATTCTTACAGCCTTGTTCAAACAGTAAACATTTCAAGTTGGCTTTCTCTTTTTCCTTTTCCTTGAACAGTGACAATACAGAAAAAAAAAAAAGGAAACCCACTAGAAAGAAAAGGTATAAACCACAGTAAGACTTCACTTTCAAACACAAGGACTTCACAGATCAATCTTCAGCACATATCAGAAAAAAAACATTTTTAAGCAGCTTTCAAGAAAAGATGCACATTTAAATCTATCATGTATCAATGTACTCAGAAGTCACCACTGATTTCTGAGTGTTCCAATCATGTATCTGAAACCACATTTCACGAATGCATTATTCTCATGCTTTTGCTCAGCTTTGCAACCCTAATGAATACTGAAAAATCTGGTACAGGCTCAGTTGCAGGAAAAGAATTCACACCTCTTAGTCTTCTGCAACACCTAGTTTTTTTAAAAAAATACATTATTAGTATAGGAAACTAAGTTCTATTCTGAAAAATAGCAAATATTCAGGGAAAGAATCACAAAAGTTTCACAAAGTGATCTCAGATTTTTGCTAAACTGCCTCCTGAGAATCCTCTAAAATGCTACACACTTCTGGGTTTGCTATTTAATTCTAAAAGAAAAGGATCATCACATAATGAAAAGTTCTGTCTCAACAGCAACAAATAGCTCAGTATCTCACAACTAAGGAAAACACCAAAACCAACAGTTCTGCTACATATTTTGTCAAGCTACTAACTGTGACATGTTCTCAGAACCAAACTGTCAGTCCATGTCCAGTGCAGCAGCATCTGCTACTCTCTCATCAATGCTTGGAACACTCACTCTGAAACTGGGAGGCACATATTCAAGTCCTTCCCTAACACGCAGCACCTGAAAAAACACTCACCAGAATACATGAGAAACAAAGGTATTCTTCTCAGCACTGCTGGCTGTTGTTTTATGGAAATATTTAATATTCACCAGACCACTAAGAAGGGAAAAGCAACATCCACGATGATCATACTCACTAAGCAAAAAGAAATCCGATTCCCAGTCCCTGTTGTGAGAATTTTATTTCATACACACAAGAAAACCAACTCTACAGCCAGCAATCTATTTGAAAACATTCCTAACCAGCACAGCAAACAGACAATTCAGACTTTTGAACACTTTAAACTAAAAAACTAAGAATTCAAGAAAGATAATATGTCTGCAAGAGTTCAGAAAGTATCCTGCCTCAATGACAGCTATGAAGTATTCAATACTTTCCAATTGGAAGTGCCTGCAGCTGAATAAAAAAAAAAAAAAAAGGACACACTCAAGATCTAAGATTAGAGAAAGAGCTCCTGATATTTTAAGCACCCTGTTTACTTTAAGAATAAAGAAGACAGAGGAACATGTTTTAAAGACAATTGAACCTTAAGGGCTGAACATCCGAGAAACCTATCCAACAGGTAACCATTTTTTCATAGAGGGAAAAAAAAACAAACAACCCAAAACCAAACAAACCAACCCAAAATATAAATAATAAATAAAATCTTAAGCTGTAACTGAGCAAAACAGTTCTGTCTGACCTTCAGTTTGAAAGCCCCTTTTGTTGCTTTCATCTCTCTGGTGCCAAAGCTCTGGAATTAAGACACTTGTAGGAACACACTAAAGAAGAGATTAGCTCTCGCTTGGGGGTTATAGAAAGAAAAACAGTGTTTTCTGTAAGCCGAAGTTGGTACTTTTAAATCTAAATGATCTAGATATACTAATAGAGAACTTTTCCTTTTTCTTTTTTTTTTTTTTTAAAAAAAAAGGAAGGAGAGCAAATATCTTAATTGAAACAAGTTCTTAACTAATGCAGTACGTTTTAGATTTAGGTTTAGAGCAAAACAAAATCTGAAGAAAAAGGTAGCTCAGGAACATTCTGAATTTCTTCAATTTTCCTAAATATCTTATCATTACTTTTGCACACAATCACACCAGAACCAGCAGAAACACAGTGAGATTTGGCTTCTATAAAAATTAGAAGCACTCACAAATGTTAAGCATGTTTGTGGTTCAGAGTACATCCAACTGTTAATATTCAAGTCCTGAAGGACCAAACAAAATACATGCACACTTCAAAAGCATCTAACCATGTCATAAGCTAATATGCTTCAAAGACTTAGTTCAAACATTCAAAAAACACAAATCCCACATTCACACTTTGCCTTCCTAATTTTAATTTGACTCTATTGTGTATTCAATTTAAATCCTAAATAAGGTGAGGTCCTGACAAAGTTAGTGCTTAGTTTTAATTATGAGGAATGTCTATGTGTATAGAAAGAAGGAAGAAGCAAATTAATAACATAAAAGCAACTAAGTGTGACTTTTGTGTGTGTATGAGTAATTTTTGTTAATTTAAAACTTATTTTTTCCTTCAAACAAACAAACAAAAAACAAAAAAAAACCAAAGCAAACAAAAAACTCTTTCCCTTTCCTTACTATTTTTGGATTACTGCAGAAAAGAGCCTGGAAACTATCCTTCTGTTTAACATACAAAAAAGCCAAATATGCTTTACAAAAAGCAACAACAAAGCGTTATATGATGTGGCCTTAGTAGTTCATTGTTGTCAAAGGTGAGAAGCAGGAAGTTGTCCTGCATGCTTCTCTCCCTCCATTCCTAAATTTTCTACCTTGAGCTAGCCCTGACTGCATTGTAGGTCTTGTCAAGCCAGTGAAATCAGCAGAATAACAACCCATTCAACAACTAAATATTTTCATAGTCCACCTGGCTTATATAGATCAGATGAATACTAAAGCTGGCATAGAGGAAGGGTATCACAAGGCATGAAACCACATAATTAGAGCAAGATCTCCCTCTTCCAGCAGCAGCAAACTTAATTCAGCTCACATCATAATTGAACTCATATGCTCACAGTGCCTCACACAGAGGCAAAAAGAAGAGAAAGGCTAATACTACCATGTTTACAGAATCTACAGACCAGCTATAAGTAGATACTGCATTCCTCTGGAATCATGGTATTCTTAAAAAGGCTTCAGGATTATGGAGATGCAGGATTTAACCTCAATTCCCTTAACCTCAATTAGCTGCCTTCTAGTTAGACCAGTGCTGGCCAAACAGATGTTTTCTCTAAAGCCATCTGAACCCAACCTATCTCATCCTGCTAGATTCAAGTTCAACCCTAGCAAACCTGAAGTGTTCCACAAAGATCTGCTCTGTTCTAGGAAGTTACTAGGTCAGATCAGTATCAATGCAGGAAAGATCCTATTACTAAAATAAATCATTCCCTACATTTTTTATTTTTTTTTTGTAATCTTCTCAGGCTACCCCCATCCCTACTCCCTAGATTGCCTTTTCACAACCAGTAAGAGGGGGGTGGAGGGAAGGTTTGGAGAGGGAAGTAGGATTACCTCATTTGCTTCCTCACTGTCCCTTCCACTTACAGGTGTACAAATGTCTCTAACCAAATGTAAATCAGTGCTTTCCTACTGTTCAGAACTGTTTCCCTCTGTTCAGTATCCAGAACAACATCTGGAGACAAAGAAGAAAAAAAAAAAAGAGAGAAGAGAAAAAAAAAAAAAAAAAGAGAGAAAAGTGGGCAGCTGACCACTACATTTGCAGCAACAGCTGCAGCATTTCCCCGGAGCAGGGTGGAAGTAAAGTAATAGGAGACTATTTTGACTGGCTTCTCCAAGCTCGAACATCAGGAAAGCAGTCAAAGGTTTTATTCATAGACACTCTCCCCAAAATAAAACTGGGAGAATAAAGAAGATAGAGAAACATGGCTGAAGACCTTGTCAGGACAAGTTAAACTTCTCTTCAGGAGAAATACTAAGAACTTTTCTCTTTTGGTTTGTGGTTTTTGTTTGGTTTTGCTGGTTTGTTGGTATTTTGTGTGCATTTGGGTTTTTTCCCCCTCTTGAAAGAGCAATGAACGAGGGACTACCTTTGTACAGATTGCTTTTATTTTTTTTCCTCTTTAAAGACGACAGATTTAATACTGGGAAAATCCATAATGACTTCTGAAAGCACAAAAAATAAATGGATACTTCACATACTCACATAAGAAGACATCTAGAGATGGATTTCATAAAGTTCTGAATAACTTAAAGGCCACTCTACCTGCAAAGCCTCAGCCAAGACATTTTCTCCTACCCCTAGAGCTCTTTGGATCAAAAATTTTGAAATGTGAACTACCTTCCAAACCCTGGTAACAGTGACTTTAAATGAAGTTACCCAAGAACCATGTGTTTCCTAGAAAAGGAACACTTTAAAATTGTTTCTCATTCTCAAATACAGCAGAACTAACATTTTAATGAGATAAAACTAGTTTTTCAGCTGAGCTGAAAGTGCTTCCTAAAGAAATGAACTGAAACAGAACATATTTTATACCAGTTTAAATGCCCACTTACACCCAAGCTTCTACTTCTAAAAATTTTGTTCAGAAGCAAGTTCTTTACAACTTTCTTAATTCACATATCCCAGGAAATGTACTCAGCATTAAATGCTAGGAGTAACTGCTTATATCTAGCTAGAAAATGGGGATGTCAAGGAAAAATGAAATTGGAGTACCTGCAAGCAGTTACGTATGCCACTGGGTAGCCAAAGAAGCAAGCGAAGGAGCCACGTGAAAATCTATTTAACCAAATGCTATTTATAAACCTACGGTGGAAGGAAAACACACAGAACTTAAGGGGCACACAGTGAACTTTGTAAGTGTATAAGAACTGAAAACATCAAAGTCAATACAGCAATTGATAAAATATTGACAATACAAGAATACTGACACATCCTGAGACTGGAAGGAAAGTACAGCCCCATTGTACCTTGAATATTGCAATAAAAGTCTGAAGGTACATAGTAACTTTCTGGCTACCCCTGCTCACACTATTTTAGCAAAAAGATACGAAAGTAAAAGAACAAGGCACTTGTTAACCAAAGTACAGTCACTTCTGTCATTTGAGAATACATTAGGAAATAGTTCTTGGTCCTTTTAGTCCTGAATTTATGCTGTAACACATTTCTAGTTGTTTCTCTGAAAAAGACATCTTTGCTTCTCATACAAACTGAAGTGAAAAATTAAACCCTTACTATGATGCAAAGGTCTTTTATGGTCAAGCTCCAAAAATTATTCCAAACACTATTTAGCTGTTTTCATTTCAGAAAAAGATACTGGCTAAGAATGGGGCTTAAACACTAGTAACATTACTGTAACAGAAACACCAAAGCTTGTGGTGCACTTCTTTTTCTGACAAGGGAGGCATTATTTTCCCCAACAGACATCTCCCAAGAAAGACTATAACTCACTCTGAATACAGCAGAAGTTTATTATAAGAAGCTACTAACCTAACACTCTAAAAAACAGTTCAGTTTACAGCTACATTGAAGGTTCTCTCTTCCCACGCTTTCGATGCCTCGCCTAGGTGTCCCCTTACATGCATATCTGACATACGCAAAGAAAAAGAAAAGGGTTTCTTGAGGTTCTTGCTGTGGGTATATTAACTGATTGGTACACTATCTTCAGAGATCAGTCTAACTTTTTAAACGACTAGGGATGACAATCCTGGCCACACATTAATGTATCCGGTAGACGCTATTAAAAAAACAAAAAAAAGTACTCACTACTGGAAAGGGACAATTCATAGTTATTTTTATCAACTCCAAATTTGGCATAAAACACCTACTTTTAAGGACAACCACTTAGAATTCTGCAGTCACCACTCTTTAGATGATGCTCTACAGGTTTCTGAACAGTGATCTTTGGAAACATCATATTAGGATTAATACTGCTTCATTGCCTTTCATTGTAGTGACATCTGTATGAGATTATAAAAAGGCCACTGTATCAGACAGAGAGCCAAGCAGATGAGTTTCTATTGACATAAAATGTGTCTTTTCTTTCCCTAATATTTCTTTATCCTAGAGCATTTTATCTCAAGCATTGTATTTGATTGAAGTGATTATTGGGGATAAAGGCCCCATTCTTGAAGGCAGCAAAGTTTCACACTATTTTAATAAAAAGATCAAACTCTTGGAAATCCTCAAGACAAGGTAGCTTTTTTTTTTCTGTCCCACAACTTTTTACAGACAGCTGCTCCAGAATCTCAGAAGTAAATTGGCCTGAAATCTTCTAATTTTCAGTCTCAAACTACTCAGGACTAATCTACACACATTTGCTCATCTGCTCTTACCTTCAACGGCTTCCTTCTCTTAGGTGTTTAAGCACAAAAACGTATTTGTAAAGCCCTTGCACGATCTTTCTCAGTTTGCATTTTCCTAGATCAAGTTCCTTCAAACCTCTGTCTTAAGCAAGGCTCTACTTCCCAGTCATTACAGTGGTCTTGTTCACACCATATGGATTTATGTAAGAATGCAGCTGCTTATCAAAACAGCACTAGAAAAAGCAACAGAAATGGAGAGTACTGATTAAAATGTTGTAGTCTGCAACCAGGTATATTATTCGCTGTTCAGCCACAGTTGAACCTCTTAAGTATAAACAAGTCACTATTAAAGTTTCAATCCATAGCAGAGCAACTTAGCTAAGGAGATATTCTAGCAACTACATACTTCAAACAATCTAACATTATTTTCCTGAAGCAATGCACATTATGACCTCATGCTTAAATCAAATATTCATTATCATCTATTACACTTAAACACTGTAATACAGAAACCAGTGTACTAATAAAACATTCTCGTCTATTTCAAACAGTCTTAAAAACCCCTCAAAAGCTAAACTAGACAAATCACTTTCCATGTTCCAGAGAAGTTCTCTTGCATCTCCCCACTTTCCAAACAGTGACATAACACAGCTGTTTCACATTTTCATTTGGTTTGTCAAAATTATACCCATCAGTTACCTGCATCACTTCACCAGGAGATGCAAAATTTCAACAGTGTATACAGAAAAAGTACATTTGATAGTGAACACTATTCTCACTCCTGTGCAGAGAAAATGAAGGCAACAATGAAAAGAAAGTATCACTGAAACCATCAAAATACTTCTAGATAGTTTTGTTATCACAATACTTCAAATTATAAACATTTTTCCTTGGGCAAGGAATCCATGAGCTCTCTCCTTTCTTTCCTAAGGACTCCCAGTCTAAAGCATAAAGCATCCCCATGTCAAGGCAAGAGCTTAGGATGGAACTGCAACCACCATCCTCTTGCCTAACTTCAACAGGATACAAGCCTTCATACTTTAATACAAAACAACCCCGTCCTCTGTCCTGCCTAAAGACCTTGTATCCTCCTGCACATCTTTCGCAGTGTTCCAGCAGCGCTAGTAGGCTGCTGAAGAGAAACACCTGCAGGCTTCAGGCACTTAAACTCCTCTTTACTAGATGAGCCCAAGCAGAGAGAATTATCCTATCACAGGGGAAGGAGGGATGAAAACAAACTAAAATCCTCAAGCATGCAGTGCAGCAAAGGAACAGACTGATCCCAGATGTATTGCAGAAAACATCCTGAAAACTACAATAGTAGTAGCACCGATCATCACATTATACTTTGCTACTAAAAAAATCCACACTACTACTATGCACAATGATTGTTCATATATAATTCACCAATGGAAGGCAAAATTACAAAAATTACACTTTAAGTGACAATATGAAGACTAACGATTTCAACTGGGATCAATGCCCTTTTTAACAAGAGTAAACATTTATCAACTTCATCACACACTATTTACAACTAAAAATGTGGAGAATATTTTAAGCAGCCTGCAATCCTTTACAGGATATAAAACTTTTGCTATGTGTATGTGGAGCTCGTATGACCAGTTTTCACCTCAGATGAATACCCAAGACGTTTCAACACTATACCTACTATGTTTTATAAACAAATAAATGCATTTTTCAGAGAAAGTGTTAATAAAAAAATTAAGTAGTACACTTAGAATGACTATCTGTGAACTGTCAATCAAATGCATGGTGTGATCGACATAACAAAAGGCTTTAATATTTTAGACTATGTACTTATCCAACCCTATTCTACAATTCTATGATAATGTACAGGAATAACCTCTTCAAAGTCACCTGGAAGAAAGTCTAGGGGAAAAAATGGCACACCTGTGTTTTCTATCACTACCAGTTTGTGTTTTTCACCACCACCTGTTATCCCGAGATACATTAACATATTTTTGAAGGCCAGTGTAGAAATCCCAATTTACTTCTTGCTTGAAATGCGTTTGTGTCAGTCAAGTTGGAAGACAAGACAGTAAACTCAGAACATAACACACCTGGAAAAATAAAGCTGCATGACTAATGACAGGATCATAAATGCCACTTTAAAAGTTCAACAAGAAACTGGTATTGTTATTCCAATTTTTATCTCCATATAGCTTTCAGCAACAGAAAGGTATACTGGAAATATATGGAAATGAAGATCTCATTTTTATTTAATTTTTTTTCTCTAAAGGAGACAAACTAAAAGTTCCCTTTATCCCTCCTGGCCTTTCTTTTCAATATGAAAAATGCATGCTTGCAGAACCTAAACACATTAAATGTCACACGATAAACAGTTTATCATTGTCACACCAATCAATTCATTCATATACGATTATATTGGAAGTGTTCCACACTCCAGCACACCAAAAGCTATTATCACTGCATTTACACAAAGGAAGTCTTACCAGTTTATTATATTTTAAAGTGTTCAAAGTTTATCCTGAAGATCAGAATATGCCTCAACAAATTGGACTGCATACTGTCAGCTAAGAAACTATCACCTTACTTAGCTTCTGAATCGCATGGGAACTTCGACTAAATATTCAGTTATTTTACAGGCAAAGATCTCTTTCCCACACCCTTTGTGAAAATACCTTTTACTACCTTACATGACAGTGGTAACCACCTATTCAGGAAAGATAAATTACCTGGTTAAATATTTCATGTGTCTGAAACACAAATCAGGGCCAGATGTGCTATTTGCAAGAATTAAATTACTGTATCAATCAATGATAAATCACAAAAATGTGCAGACATTTAGTGGATGTTTCACTGAAAGAGGTTTAGTAAGATGCATATGTAGCAATTGAAAGCAGATTTACAGCATCTTTCCTCAAGTTGCTTCCAGGCTGCCAAGGTGGTACCCAAAATCTGTAAGCTAAATTAAGGTGCTGCATTCCTGGTTCCCTGGAATTCACCTGCACAGTATTGCAACGAAATAGGAATTACTCCTTATACAACTGTTCATGAAACTGTGTATTTATTTTAACTGCCTTTTTTTTTTTGGAGGACTGACATGACATCTGTGCGGAAAAGCCTGAGCAATCACAACGAGCTATCAGCCCTTCTCACCATCACTGCTGCTATTTTCAGTGATCCACCCTGTTTTTGCCACAGTACTCTTGGCGGCATTATGCTACTGTGATTCAGTATTTATCTGTTACATCTAGTTACATCACAACGCTATCTATACTACCAAAATGTCATGTGGAACTTCTGCAGCTAATACCAAACCCACAGTTTTTGAGCACTTTCTTCAAAATTCTCAGATCACAAAACAAAAAAGCCATTTGAGGTGTGCAAACATCTGGACTCCTGTGAATCATCCATTCTCTAAACGGGTATGCGGTCACACATAATCACTGCACCTTCTTTCTAACAATAATTAGGTATGAATAAAACTGTGTGTGAACTGCAGTGGTTAGCATAAAACCACTCGTAAAAGGAGCGTTCCAAAAATTGTCCTCAAAACATGCTTAATAACTGAGTTTTGTTTCTGAGCTACAGAAGCTCCTCACCAACAATCAGCATTACACTGAAGCAATTGCTTACCGACTATGGCAGCAAACAAGGCCCTTTAAGCTCAATGTATTAAAAAGTTGTGTTGAGAGATGTAGCAATACATTGTGAAATGACAGAATTGAGTGCCAAAACTTCTGCTGACAACAAAGTCACCTGCCAAGTCCAAGACTCACATTTTCATATAATCGCCAGGAAAGATTAATCCGAGAATATTTTCAACCCCAGCTTTGAAAGTAGGCAGCACTTGATATAAACTGAAAAGCATACCAGTGGAGAGCAGGCAAGAGAATACATGCAGAAAAAATCCTTTGTTTATAATCAAAACATGGTGAACAATTGGTCATATAAAATTAATTGTCAGAAAGAAAAAACTCCAAACACACTGAATGGTGTCACTACTAAGGCTTCCACAGCAATCTCAGGTTTGGAATCAGAAACACACAGAAAATTACAAAGTCACAATATTGCTACATCTTTCATGTGCATTTTGCAACACAGACACAGCTACAGAAAATATGTGAATGATAACAAATAAATAAAAACGGATTTTGAAACTAAGCAGTCACAAAAATGGGCCAGGAATAGAGTTCAGCTTCAATTCGCTATTACCATATGATCTGGGGGACTCTGTATTTTCTTGGTGCGATTACACCGACTGAGACTTAAAACTGTCATTTCCATTCACCCTGTAACAGTGGCAACCCAAAATAGGCAGCTGGGGAACGCCAGCAACTACCTCAACTCTTAGGCTAGAGGCAAGCCTCGAACATCGGTTTAATAGCAGTTGCATAATAAGACTCAAAAGGCCAAACACTCCTACTGCCTTACACATCTCTATTTCCACACGAATGAGAGTGGAGGGAAAGATCTGGACGAAAACCGAGCACTACCCGAGCTGCCACTAACAAGCTGGTTATTATGCAGCATAGGAGAGGAAAAAACAACACCTGGCGCACCAACATGCAGACACCCAGTGAATAGGTGGATCTACGGAGAGATATCTTCCCTTTCCCTTCCCCAATAGGCAATCCTTGATGGGTGTGCCGGGAATGGGATATAGGGGGGAGGAGAAGAAAGGGGTGGGAAGTGGTTGCCGCTTGCTGCAGCCAGCCTGAGCGACGGTTAGGTGGTTAATCATGGTGGCTGAGGAAACACCGGGTCACTTCTCCCCTTTCCGCCTCCCTTGTCATAACGACGGTGGGCAGCGCGGCGGAGACACCCGCCGTGCCAACGCCGCCAGCCGAGGCAGGAACGACCGGGACCCGGCGCCGCTCGCACGGACCCGCCGGCGGCAACTCAGGTGGGTCCCGGGCAGAGAGAGCATCCCTCAGCCCCCGCGCCCGGCGGGAGGGGCCCGGGGCACCGCCGCCCCCTCCCCCGCTCCGCCCGGCCCTGCCCGCCTCCCGCTACCCGCGGGACTCACTTGCCGATCACCTCGCAGAGCTCGTACACGTCCTCGAAGAGCACGTCGTCGTCGGCCATGGTCCGGGCCGGGGGGATCAGCCCGAGAGGCGGCGGCCCCGGGGTGGGGGAGCGGGGGGGAGGGAAGAAGGAGGGAGAGGGGCGAGGGAGGGGGGAGGGGGGACCGCGGGCACGGTCCCCGCCGCGCGGCGCGCTCCCCCGCCGGTCAGCGCCAACCGCCACCACCACGGTAAATCCCAGCCGCTACGGCAGCTCCCGCCGCCCGCCCCGGGGGGCTCCCGCGGCCGCGCCGGGACTCCCCGCTCCTCCTTCCGCGGCCCGCAGCCGCCGCCGCTCCCCGCGCGTGTCACACACTCCGCGACCCCACCTTCCTCCGCCCCCCACCCCCCTCCCTCCCTCCCTCCCCTTCTCAGCCGGCTACTCCCCAGCGGCAGCGGGCGGGCGGGCAGCTCCGGCTTAGTGGGGCGGCGCCAGCTCCATGGAGGGGATCGGCGCGGTGGGGAGCGGGCAGCGCCGTCTCGCTCTCTCGCCGAGCGGGCGGGGGCTGAGAGGGGGGGCGCGTCGGGAGGGAGGATAATGGTGGGAGTGGGAGAGGCGGGGAGCTGCAGGCGCGGCCGTTGATTACGCTCCCAGGCTGGAAGAGGAGGAGAAGCGGCAGCGCCCGCGATAGGCGCTGCCTTTACTGGAGGGCGGGAGCGCGCGCGCGCTCCCCGCCACCGTCACGCAAGGCCGTCACGGCGCGCGCGCGCACGCACGCAGAGCACGCGGGGGGCTGCGTTTGCTTCCGCTCCCTTTCTTCCACCTCCTCCCGCCCCGCCAGAACCGCGAGCGGGGCCACGCCCACCACCCGTTTTGGGGGGGGGGTGGGGGGGTGGTCCGGTGTGCGCAGGCGTGGACTGGGGTGACGTCATGTGCGGGGAGTGGGGTTTGGCAGCGCGGTGGCGGGCGCTGCTGTTGCTGTGTGTGAGGGTGCGGCCGGGCCGGGCCGGGCTCAGGTACCGACCGTCCTTATCTTTTCCTCCGCCGTCCGGTCGTTGAGCAGCAGTGGCTTCGTGCTGGGCTGGTGGCGCGGCCGAAGGAAGGACCGGCGGCCGCGGGGGAGCGCGGCTCTGGGAGCGTTGGCAGCTACGGGGAGGGGAGGCAGAAGGCCTGGTGCGCCCTGAGAGTGTGGCAATGGCTGCCGCTTGGGCAAGGGGAGCAGCGTTTCAGCCGCACGCAAGCGTGGTTTGTAGTGATGGGCGTCCCTTCTCGTTTTCATTGTAGTAATAAAGAACCTCTGTGCACAACTAGGCTTGGAGAGCTTTGTCCAGGGGCGGTTGAAGTGGCTTTTTTTCGGGGGGGGAGGGGGGGGTCGCCTAAGAGTATATAAGCATTTTCTGGAGCACAATTTGAGCATTCGTTGTTCTTAAGAAAACTGTTATCTTCACATTAGCGCTAAAAACAGGGAATAAAAACCTTTCAGAAGTGCTCTCAATGCTCTTCTAGTTGGGCTGTCGTTTCTCTTAGTAGCTACTTTAAAACATCTGAGACACGTGGTGACTTTCAGAATGCTAAGTACTTCATCTGATCTGTGTGTTACATGATTTTTAACATGTTGCAAAGAAAGCTGCCTGTGAAAGTTGCAAGTTGCAGCTGTGTGCTTTCCCAAGCTTTGAATTGTGGTGTTTGTAAAAGAAGGCAAAGCTCTTTAATAGTAATTAGTTGGGAACTATTGCAGTTTACAAATCAAAGCTCTCTTATAGTAATCAGTTGGGAACTACTGCAGTTTACAAAGTGTTTATTTTTTGCCAAAGTACTTTAGCCTATACGCAACTTCTTAAAAGTTATTAACAAAGCTAAATTATACAGTTGTTCCCCACACAGAGGAAAAAAAGCCTGTCACAGCAGAATTACCTGATTAAATGGTTTAAAGGTTAGATTTAAAATGCAGAGCTGACCACACTTCACCAAGAACACCTTGTTCCTGTCTCCAGATAAATTCAAAAGAAAAAAAAAAAATGAAGAAAAGCAGTAAAAGTTACTCCATTTCTCTATTGCACAATGTTAAGATACAAGGTGAGAGACATTCCCGTGAGTCTACGCTCTATGTCATACAAACCTTTTAAAAAGATTTAAACACTCTCTGCTCTTTGGAAAAGCCAATATATTTAGCTTGTTCTCCAGATTTCATGCAGCAAACATGGGTAGATATTTGGCCTCACATAGACCTCACAGCAGTGAGTTTTAGAATATGGGTATTTGCTTATGTTCTTGGCTAAAATTGTCATCTACTATGTATTTCTGGTGTCCTCAACATAAGAAGGACATGGAATTGTTGGAACAAGTCCAGAGGAGGGCCATGAGGATGATCAGGGGGCTGGAGCACCTCCCGTACAAACATAGGCTGGGAAAGTTGGGGTTGTTCAGCCTGGAGAAGAGACGGCTGCATGGAGACCTCATAGCAGCCTTCCATTTTCTGAAAGGGGCCTTCAGGGGTGCTGGAGAGGGACTCTTCATTAGGGACTGCAGTGATAGTACAAGGGGTAACGGGTTAAAACTTACACAGGGGAGATTCAGGTTGAATATAAGGAAAAAATTCTTTACTGTGAGAATGGTGAGGCACTGGAACAGTTTGCCCAAAGTGCCTGTGGCTGCCCCATCCCTGACAGTGTTCAAGGCCAGGCTGGACAGGACCTTGGGCAACCTGGTCTAGTGTGTGGTGTCCCTGCCCATGCCAGGGGTTGGAACTAGATGATCTTAAGGTCCTTTCCAATCCTAACCATTCTACAATTCTACAATCTGACTATATGTGGAGCTGTCAAGTTAACAAGAAATAATTACACAAAGATGTGTGAGAAAGAAGAATGCTCATAGCAGATTCCTTCCCGAGCTGAGGCAAATGCTTCTGCCATCCAGCAATGCCACTTGACAGATGTTTTGCCTCCCTCTGAGTGCTAAGTGCTGAGGGTCGCAATAGGCCACATCACCTCTGTGTGAGAGATTAAACTGGAAACAAGGAATACCAAGCATAACACAAGGGGGGCTTCGAGCCAAAGTGTTGTAGTAGAGCAAACCCTTTAAGACCTTTGCAGGGCGGCTGGGTCCATTTGGGGATGGCACAGAGCATAGGATGGTTTTCTGCTAAGGGATGGGGTTTCACAACACAGGGTTGGAGAGTTGTGATGGAAAAGCAGTTTCTTGGAAGACAGTGAACAAAAAATGGACTTTCATGAAGAGAGGTGGTTCATTTCATTCACTGGCATCTAGCTTCCCTGAAGGGTCCTACTGCCTTTCAGGCTTCCTTTCCCTTCCGTTTATTCCCCTTTCTGGAGCAAAGAAGACATGCTTGTTAAAGCAGCTGTAGCACTTGTTGCTTAGGCTGACATGAAGCAAGACAAATCTGTCAAAGCCTACAAACTCTGTCAGTTGTCCACATTCAGTACAGGGGAAGAGCAAAAATGTGTTTTACCTACCACTGGAGTTGCATGAGAAGAACTTGTCTGAACTGGGATTTGTGTGCAGATCACTGAACCAGCAAAAACAGCGAGGATACCACTGCATCAGCAATTAGTAGAACAAATGAGAAGTATGCTGTAACTCAGGTTCAGATTGAATGGGCTTGACAAAATACGAGCATTAGTTTGCCAGCAGTCAATACCCAGTAATATGACCATCCAAGCAATGCATATACAGACATGTTTGTGATTGTGAACACATGCCTGCAATATAAGAAGGATGTGAACCTGTTGAAGCAAGTCCAGAGGAGGGCCATGAAGATGATCAGAGGGTGGGGGCACCTCTCCTGTGAAGACAGGCTGAGAGAACTCGGCTTATTCAGACTGGAGAAGAGAAGGCTCTGGAGAGACCTAAAGAGGGCCTACAATAAATCTGGGGAAGGACTTTTTACAAGGGCGTGTGGTGATAGATAATGTGGGGGTAGTTTCAAGCTGACAGGAGGGTAGACTTAGATTAGATATAAGAAAGAAGTTCTTCACTGAGGGTGGTAAGGCACTGGAACAGTTTACCTGAAGAAGTTGTGGCTGCCCTGTCCCTGGCAGCGTTCAAGGCCAGGTTGGATGGGGCTTTGAGCAGCCTGGTCTAGTGGAAGGTCTCCCTGCCCACAGTAGGGGGGCTAGAACTGGATAATCTTTAAGGTCCCTTCCCACTCAAAACCATTGTGATCACCATTCTGTGCTGAATTTCAGCTACAAGTTTGAAAGTGATCATTCCCCTTTACCGAGCAGGCATTCTTGTTTTTCACCCACGTATCTAATACATCTTATAGATTCTTGCTTTAATATAAAAGTTTAAGTTCAAATTCTGAAATATGTGTATCTAAGATCTTACTAAAAGTATGTAACAATAATGTTTGTCATACAAGCAGAAGAAACTTTACACTTGAGACCTGGAATGATTTACTGGCAAGGATAATGGTCTGAAAACAGTGCAGGGCATCACTTGTTTCAGGGCTGGAAGAGGGACTTGTTCCTAGGCGAACAGCAAGAAAAAGGCACTGACTATTCACAGGAAGGAAATGCTTTATAATCCCTAGTAGCCTTCCCCAAACCTTTGCCCACTGCCTGTCTGTCAGATTCTGAGATGCTAGGTGAAAGTGTGGTAAACCGCTACTGTTTCATTAGAGTTTATTTTGAAGTCCTAAGAAAAAGCCGAGTGTGGGCTTGAGCACTAGAAGACTATTTCTTAAATTTCACAGGGTTCTCAAGTTTTGTTTGGCTGTGTCCTGTGCAGGGTGTGTACATACAGTCTGCACACTGTTGGTGAGTGTCCATTTAAACCACCACAGTGAGCCATAGAGGAGGTAAGTTTCTTCAAAGTTTGCTTATGGAATTAAAATTATCAGTTAGTTACATCCAAACAGCCCTCATAGTGTTCCCATTTAAAAGTGTGATGTAAAAGCTATGTGACAATGAACAAGACATTTCAATGGTTTGATAGTTAAACCTTCCTACCAAAAAAGGTAGGAAGCACCAAATTCTATGCCTCAGGTTCCAGATACAAGTCATGCCGCACCGTAATTAAGGAGGCTGGTTTCCCATGACTGCATGTCTTAACAGATGAATGATGTTTGTCTAGGAAGATAAATCTCCATTCTTCTCCTTAGTGGAGGTGGTTTTTTTAAGTTCCTCCACGGTGTCAATTCTCCATTGTTCAATGAGAAGTGGACTTTCACTGCCACCATTCCTCATTGAAGACATTATCAGGTCTCTTTATTGCAGCCCCCTATCTTCAAGGAAAGTTGGAGCTTATCTCTGAAATCCGTCCCTTGCCCCCATCTAATTCTGTTGAAAAAGACAACCAGGTCCAAATGTTCCTGGGAAAGATACAGGCTTGTATATACATGTGACCATGGTAAAGCGTAAATGTCATTTCTCAGGCACCAGTTGGCTTATTCTGATGCAACCACCCAGCTGCGAGAGAATGTCAAGTCAAGTAATCAGCTGAGTCGTGGACAAGGAATGGTAAGGGAGAAAGTCACGTTCCTCATCTGTAATTAGACTGTCATCATAATTAAACATAAATTACAGTAACACTGCTGAAGATAGAGAGTAAACTAAACCAAACCTAAGCCTATCTGACACTGCCAAAGAAGCTCATGGTCACCCTTCAGAACTGATTTCTGAAGGTGAAACAGTCTCAGGTAGGAACAACTGGCAACAATAAATAAAAAAAACCCAAACCCATAGAAATTACACAATCCCCACTTAGTGGAGTTGCTTTCTTCACTTTTCCTTGCCATTCTGATTATTTTCCACTTCCTTGTTTACTGTGTACCTGTGAACAATCTTGATTGTATTACTGGAGGTGCTTATTTCTTTCTCACCAGCTGCAACTTTTCTTCATTAATGGCTATGGATTAAATAATAAGAATTGTGGAAGAAATCTCTCCATGTTGCATTTATTAAAACTTTTTAAAATTAAAAAGAGCTTACAAGATATACAGGGGATAAAACAAAGTAATAAAAACAACACATAATTTGGGTTATCTTTTGTTCACTATCCTAAGCAGAAAATTGCAACCATATGCTACAGTTGTGCACCTATGTACAGAAAAATAATTAAAAATCACATCACAAGAATAATACCAGAATGCTACATACTAGCACTGAAACAAAACCAACAAACAACAACAGACCACCTTGTGTTTTCCTTTTATATCTTTCTTTTCTTCTTTGTTGCATTTCTTGCCCTGTTACTATGTTTTGCAGAAATGTATTAAGCTCTTTTGAGTAGACAGGTGCCACCCTAATAGTTAAGAACTCCAGAACGGCCCTGCAAGGCAGAGGAATTTCCCAGAGGGGCTTTGGTGTAGATAAATGGCAAAGAATACTGCATCTAGAGGAAATCCTTATCTACACCACTCACACGTGATGATGAATTTGGAGCAATCAGTTGCAGCTCTGGGAAGAGCCCTCAGACTCATCATGGCAGTTCTCTGAAACCATTGCTGCAGTTTGCAGTGACAGTCAAAAAAAGCCAATAAAATATCAGGCATACCAGGACAGGCATGAAAACAAAGCATGGTGTGTGTTTTTGCATCCATGTGAAGCTCTTGTTCAACCACAGCTGGAGGGCTGGAACATTTCAGGACTCTCTGTCTCCAGAAGGACACAAAGGAGTTTGCAGAGGAACAGCCAGAGAAGGGAAATGAAATGAAACTGAGGGTGAGCTATCTGTCTTGCCAGGAGAGGTCAAAGGCCTGGGACTTGCCAATTTTAAGCGGAGACACCTGAGGTAGGATATAGGTGAGTTTTACAAAATTATGAAGGTGGTAGATAAATTGACGGCAGAACTGTTATTCACCAAATCATGCAATACTAAAAGTAAAGGGTGCTCAGTAAAATAAGTAGGAAAGTAGTTTGACAGATACATGAAATACATATTTAAAATAGAAGAAAACATACACACACACTGGATAGTGACCTTTGAGAATGTGCTGCCACAGGAGATGGTGGACACCAACAGTGTCAGCAGGTTCAAAAAGGAATTAGACCGTTTCAGGGATGACGCATCACTAGACAAAAATACTGAAAGGAATAGGCAGGGGTGGGCTGTGGAGCACCCCTACCTAGTACAACAAACGCAGACACTGGGGAAGTGGAAGGAAAATGACTGCAGGTAGTGACTAGACTTTCATGTACTTTCTAAGTTACATTCTACTGCCACTGCTTCATTTTCATTTTTGAAGGTGTAAATACAGTCTTTCACTACAAATTATGTTGTCGGCTTCTTTACATTAAGGGAAATGACCAGCGTCAGCATACCTGGAATGCAAAAAATATCCTTACCCAGGAAGGCCTTGTTATTGATCTTGTAATCCCCTGTTGGGTAAGTAGGGCTAGGTGGACCCATTAGGGCATTTCTTACATTTTCAGCCTTTTAGTTTCACTGTATGTTTAATTTTTCATTTGCAACTTTGTCCTTTATTTTGTCCTCATTCTGCCACCAATTTATTTTCCAAACCCTGTTTATGCGGTTTGAAATACCTCTTTTTTCTTACTGCATTTCCCAGATAACTATTCTATTAATGTGCAGTAATACAATCCAAAAGCTGACAAGACTTACAGTTGAAGACTTATAAGACACAGCTATAGCTTTACCACTTACCTTATAGCCTCAGGTTAAGCCAAGTTTACCACATTTTATAACTTCAGAAGAGAATAAGAACTCTGTAAATAATTATTTGACAAGCATTCTGTCTTCCTCTCTGTCACACAGCTTTTTTTTCCCTTTCCTCCTGGTTTTCTCAGCCTACTTCTTTTCCATATGGGGTACAGCTTCACAGAGGAGAGCAAACACCACTCCACCTGGCCACCTAGTTATTTCCCACTTCCCTCTCCCTCTTCCTTATGCTTTCCCGTTCTTAATTGTTTTCTGCTGACACTGCATGACAATTCATCCCCAGACTTTGAGGCTCTTTTAAAAGAACAAACCCCCCTGAAGTGGAAGGAGTTAATATTGACTTCTTGATTCAGACTGGGCAACTTACCATTGGAAAAGCTTCTTATGAATCTTTTGCCTGCAGAAATCCAATTCATAGATTGTTTGCAACAGATCTTCGAAATTTAGCAGGGAAAATGTCCTAGAGAGCAAAGACATATGCTATTCTGTGTCCCATGGAATTCTATTCAGGTCTGACACAGGGAGAAGCTGGGAGAAAAATATTGGTTTTTCCTATGGCTTATGTTGGCAGTAGCACTCTGGCAGCCATCCAAGAGACCAGCCGTGGGCATTCTCATCCCAGACATTGTCCACTGCACACAGGATTGTGCTGGGAGCCTGACACTCTGGCTGCAGCTGAAAAGCTGCCATGAAAGTGAAGGTTAGAGACAGCAGAGAGAGAAAAAACAAACCCACACTCTGTAATAGCTCTCTCTAAACCCAGCACATAGTATCTCTTTGATGTCTTCCTTTAAAGGCTCAAGAGCACTCTTATTTTGTAGAAATTCAAGCCGTAACTCCCCTGATGATCGCTTGTGTGCTGCACATGGTCCAAATCTCACCAGAGATTTTTAAGAGTTACTTGGGGCCTTTTCATTTAAGGAGGAAAAAATGCTTCCACAAAAGCAAAATATTTTTTCCTTTGGGAAAGGGCTTTTTGTGTGCAATGTGTGAGGTGAGAAGAAGTGGGTGGGGAATCTTGATGTTAGGATGGGATATTGACACACAGGTGAACAACTCGTTATTTATTTTGTAGTAAAATGTGGTCCCTGGTGATGCTTTGCTCACTGTTTATAAATGAGGCCAATATGCTCAGCTTCAGCCATCAGTGCTCATCTGGAGACAAGACTTTGCCCTCAGTTTTCTCACAGCTCTATCTGTACAGCAACAACAAACACATCTCTCTTCACCAATGTAAAATCCGTATGTTATGACAAAAGTAGAGGAAAACCAAGAATTATGGAAATATATGAACAGTTTCTAAAGAACTGTGAACACCTATTCTAACTCAGGTTATATTTTACAGATGATAGCTCCTTATCAGAAACTCTGTCTGATGCTGGTAATGTCCTTAGCACAGGTAACACAAAAGCTTCTAGCAGAACTAAATTCAGAAGGTTGTATTTTTACTGTAAAATAAGGAGGAAAAAGATTTAGGAATAATTATGTTTTCTGTGAGAAAAGAATCAGAAGTAACACTTTTTGATGGATTCTGAAAAAAATTCTGGTTTAGTTGCTGTGAGGCTGGTTTCTGGGCTACATGGCCTTCTTTAAAAAGAACTTCAGAAAATTAGGGCTCTGATGATGGAAAAGAGGGGATCTACTTTAACATCTCTTTTTCCCTCCACCTCTGGAACAGAGGCTGTGTTGCCTGTCACTCAGACTCCGAAATACTCACTTACAGTGCGGTGTTTTAGGTTAATTAAACCCAGTGGTGTTGCTGACAGTCCACCCAGACTGTGGGATGCTGTAACAGGTACAGGGAAGCACCTCTGAAGCCAGCCCAGAGCATGGAATACACACTGGTGTCCTCACCGTGCTGTCACTATGGGTTACTCAAATCCCTCTGGCTCCTTGCTGTTTGGGTTCTCTAAGGAAGATTTACAAATACCATGGTGTATGTACGTGTGCTCCACACCCACAAGCTTTGGGCGTGTCTGTGCTCAGTCATTACAGTTTTGGATAAAGGACAACTCTGAGACTGGAGGCTCGAGTTCAGTCATAATAACTGATTCTTTCGAATAAGAACAAAAGAGAATCAAGTGTTTTCTTGTTTCAGAAGGAAGGAGATACTATCTAAAAAACTTCTAACTTAGCATTGGTAACTAATAATTAACTGTTAAGTACTTACTTACAGTAATTGTCAGAACAATGGGTAAACCCTAGGATGAGTGGAAAAGCTGTGACTCATAGTGCCAGTCCTGATGCCGGTTGCCTGGTCTGTCCTTTGGTGCCTTTCGTTGGAAGTAGGAAGGTAATCACAGAGCAGATGTCGCCTACGGTAGTTGTACCTGTCCAGAAGCATGTCAGCTTGTCAGTTCAAGAAAGTGAAGGGCCTGCACACCAAGAATGGAACATATATAGGGAAACATTATTATTACCTCTGCTGTATAGCTACAGCCAGTGCCCAGCTGTTATCTCAGGTAACAAAGATTTTAGCAAGTGGTCATTAAGTCTGTTTTCTCATCTGGTATGTTTCTAATCCAAATCATCTCAAATAACTTTAGACACCAATTGGAGAAAGCTCTACATCTGAGCTAGTTTTCTGGGCTTCTTTTACAGCCAGTCAACAGATAACGGCATGTCTGGGGCATAACCACTCTGGATATGCTGAGGAGGCAGCGAGTAGCTCCACCAAAGTTCCTATGTTTCTCTTATAACAAACAAGGATATTTTGCCTTTGAACTTTCAGAGGGATGCTTTAAACTATTCCATTAATATAGTAATGAGTGGCATAAAAGATAACAAGAAATTACTAGCTTTTTAAAAAGTAATGAAAAATGTATTATTTTTTCCTGGTCTGGCTTTCACTTTCCACAGAAGTGAAAAAGATGTCTCCTCCATATGTCTGTGCTGTCCTGCGACCAGCAGGCACCATGGAGTTTGATAGGGATCTGCTTTACTTGGAGTATGAGCTCTTAACAAGAGCTTTGCACTTTGTACCTTGTATTTAATGACTGGTTCAAGCCAGAACTTCTTAAAGACATGGTTCTCAGCAACTTCCCTCTGCATCCTGAAATTAAGCATTAACATAATAAGGAAGTTCAGATACTAACTTAATCTAACTTAATGGACAAGCACACATTCAATTAGTCTCTGAGGTACTCTGCACTGATTCATGGAATTGGAAATATCTCCCATAGTATCAATACTCTCGCTGTTAGATGGCATCAGTCTGTTAGTTCCAGTTGTGCCATGTTCTGAAACTAATTCATCTCAACCTGCTGTGGCTGTTGGCTGTCAGAATTTCTTAGGCACAATGGCTGTGTTGGTACTCCTCCTCTGGAGAAATTGTCACTTATTTGTCTGTGTAAGGCCACCTGGTGTGTCAAGTTTGACCATAGGATTGTGACATTATTGCTGTTTGTAGTCACTGCTTTTCATTACAAACAGTCTCTCAGCTGTTTTTACAAAACGGTGACAGCTCCCGTTACCCCAGATTTTGTTTCCCTTTTGCCTTCACCCCACCCTGTCTTTTTTCGCATAAATCTGCTGGATGTCCATGACTTTGACATGAGTTCCTAACAGGCGCTCAAGAGCAGCCGATCTTGTTTTCAGTTTTCTGTTGAATAAAATGTCAGCAAGTAACAAGTCATGTTACAAAGGTACCACTCTGTTGTTTAGCAGTACCGAGTACAGATCAGAATTGGCATCTGTTCCTGTATATTCTTTAACCTATTTTCTGGTAGCCTTCAGAGGCTAGAGAAAACGGAGGCTAAGGTTATACGACTAAACTTATATTTTAGAGCAGAACAGTTAAACACGCGCATGTTAAATGTCAGACATTGCTATATCACATATACCAAGCCTAGCATATTGAATCAAATTTGGGATGTCATCTTTCTAAGCTGTTATGTTTTCTATCAACACTATCTCAGGAAAATTAGAATATTCTACATACATATTTTGCAGTAAGGGATTGCTGACTGCATATTTTCCTTTCAATCCAGGACATATAAGTTTGTTTCTCCTTTTCACTGGGAATAAGAACTTGCTGTACCATGTGACAAGTCTTACCACTTCCTTAACGGCATTGTTTCCTTAGGATCAGGACAAATCTCTAGTCCTTCTCTTAGAGTTTTCAATCCCTAAGTGAGTTTCCGCTGACCATTTTATGATTTTCCAATAATGTCTTAAAAATGACCTCTCCGGTGTCTTCAAACATCCATCTGGTGCTAAGAGCTTCCTCCAGCTGTAGTGTTGTAAAGGTTATCAGTACATAGAGTACCATGTATTGGGTAAGGTATGTAAATAGTTTTCATTACATTTTGTAAATAACTTGTTCGTAAGAGAAGCTTTGCCAAGTGTATTCTGTTTTTACTGTTGCTTAAAAAGCAAATAAAATCTTCCAGATTCATGTAAAATCTGACTCTGAACTTTGAATCACAGCCCTATTGTTAAATAGGAGAGCATGTCTCCAACCACTAAAAGTTTCCTAGGTTTACATTCAACTCGTAAATCCCATATCCGTAGCTGAATATCCCTCTTTAAAGAACTATTTCCCAGGTCCCTGTGGCTGACAGTCACTTTCAGCTGAACTTGAACTCTGGGGAACGAGAGTGTGAACCCCTCTAGCTGCAGGGCTGTCAGTCATTGCTTCGCTTGCCTTTTGAGGGCACTGGCATTTTGTTGACACTTCCGACATGCATGCCATTGCTGTGCAGCTCAAAGAGGACTTGTGCCACTGCCTTTCTTGGAGCAGGTGGCAGAAAACTGTATTGTGGTTATTTTTACAGACCTCTCTAACGCCTTTGGTTTCTCAAAAGCTTTGCTACAATTGGTGGTGCTTATTTCTCAAAGTCTTTGCCATGTTCTCTGTTTTGTAGTGTGGCAGGCTTAGAAAGCTGGTTCTGGCAGCTCCATCAGGCACAAATTTGCCTACAACATTCGTCTCTCCAAGGAACCTTTAAACCCTTTCTTGTCTGTCAGGCTAGGTATACTAATGATAACATCAACCTCCCTTGTGTGATCACTTGCTAAACCATTCTAGAGAACAAGATGGATTAATGAAGACATTATTTAAATTGCTAAAGCTGCCCAGCTCATTCTGACTCAACACATGAGCCTCTGCCACAACTGCTACAACCAGAATGGATGCCTATCGGTCCCAAAGCATCCATCACATCCCAGTTACAAGATTATATACCTTAGTTTAAACATCATAAACTAAAGCAGCTATGACAAACTTTCTTAAGAGTGTGCTCATATGCTAAGCTGGTTGCATATGAAAGTGCGAAACTCTGCATGGGTTAATTTGTTCTGTTGAAAGCTCTTTAAAACTTGTCTCAGATATCTGTGCTGTCCACTGAAGTCTTCAACTTTAAAGTTTTAAACTTGTCTAAGATATCTACTTTAAATTTGTCCAAGATATCTACTTTAAACTTGTCTCAGATATCTGTGCTGTCCATTGAAGTCTTCAGTGAAGTTATACCCTCATTTGATTTTCAGTCCCAGGCTTTGTTCTGAAAGCATACAGAGCCAGAATGTTTGAATGAAATCTGATTCATCCCGTCTGATACCTCACTGACCAGCATGGCTTAGCCTGGCTGTCAGCACCAGCTCCTGGCTCCTTTTAGAGCTCTGGAAAGCTGCTGTTCCCATGCTGGCCAGCCTTAGAGATGATACTGTCAGCTAACAGAAGCTGTAGTTCAGAAAATGTTCTCAGGTCTTGCACTTAGAAGTCTATGGATGGCACTTGCAACTATCACTCATCTCTGAAATATGCTCCCTGGTGCTGAAAATGTTTACAGAATAATTTGTTGTGGATAGGCAAAAAAAGCTGGCAATTTAATTGTAAATAAAAAAAATTCATTTCAGCACTTGAGAGATTCCACCTTCAACGTGAAAATATCAGAGGTCTCAGCAGTCTTGTCACCCTTGGCAGACCTGTATGCTGTTAGTCAGCATACACTTGTTTTACTAGAATTACATTTGAAATCAGAAGTTAAGATTTTCAAAATAACTTCTGCTTTTTGTTTTCTTTTAACCTCTCACTTCAAATAAGAGGAAGCTGGTAATATAACTGCTCTGTTTCTCAGATGCTACATTATGCATTTGCCTGATTTTTCATTTTACCTTTTCCTCGTTAGGCTTTGATTTTTCATGTTACACAAATGACACAGTAGCCCTAAATATAGCAGATGATTGCTCATTAGACTCCCTAAAATTAATCTTATTGGAAGAGTTGATTAAACTTAGTTCTTGACTAAAAATTAATTATTTTCTTTCTCTCTTTGTCTCAAGGTCAATTTTAAGCACCTTTGTCATTTTTTGACAGACAGGCAAAATATTTTGGAAAATGTATTGATGAGAAATAGTATAGAAAAAGCTTTGTTTCCACATAGTTTTAAACCCCTGGAGTTCAATCCTGCAGCACACTGGAAGATCACATCTATAATTTATTCCTTAAACTTTGGAACTCTCATATGTAAGGTCAAGTGTGTGTTTAAGTATCTGAAAACTTTGGTTTGTCTGTTTAACTGAACCAGACTTCTCTGTATAGTGATATCAAACTCAAGTGCACTCTGAAATCATGCCTGGCTTATCTTCAGCCACTGCAGTAAAAAGACCTGCCTCCAAGGGAGAGATAATGCAGGAGAGATACTAACCCAGGAATTCCCAACCAAATTCAGCATGTAGCCTGACCTGTATAGTTATTTCTTTGCTGATGGTTCTTGCTGCAGAACACCAAGCTTTAGAGTAGGTTTTCAGGTCATATAGACTGGACATACAACATGAGGAAAACATCACTTTAAAACACAATTCTGTGTATTTTTACGCCTGTCTTCTTAGTACGCGTATGAGAGAGAAGCTAGGTGAAAATCGACCCAAGCAGGATCTTCATTACGGTACAACAGGTCATTGTCAGGAATTCATCATGAATAATCACATAAATTTACTCTTCCGTCTTTAACACACCATACCGAGATAAGGAGAAATAGTGTCCTACACAAATGTGGTACAAAATCAGAATAACGTTTTCTGATTCAAGCACCATCATCTGGAAAAGAAGAGAAAAACTCTGTTCTCAAGTCAGTCATTTAGATGGTGCTTTGGCAGAGAGAAAGCCAAGAGCTCTGCTGAAATAAGGCAAGAAATACACGGAACGTGGAGATCAAAGCCAGCCTACGCTGTAGGAGGACCAGCTGGCATTGGCTGGTCTCTGTGATGTGCTTATTTAAATAAAAATTTAAATACATATTCATTCAAATAGTAGTAGTTCTAAATGTCTAAAGATCTCTCTCTTCCATTTGCATGTTGGTCTTGCATAAGTTTGAATGGGACTAAATTGCCTTAACTAATTTTGAAGTCAGCTACTAATATTGTAAATGAAGCTGCCAACAAGTCACAACCATAATTTAACCAACAGAATTACTACAAATTTTGTTACAAGCTACTGAGTAAATAAATTCAAAATTCAAGTGGTGTAATTTCTCTCAGACTTACTGCAGTCAGAGCCCTATGCAATACTTCATGAAGCTGAAACCTAATACAGTATTAAAATGACAATACTGGAACAAGTTAATCAGATTCTCTAATTACTTTACATATGGCAAGACCTTGAAACTAATATCTGTAGCATACAGGTGCATTAATTCTAAGACTGGAGTTCTGGCTTTGAGAAAGAAGATACACGTTTGACAAAAAACTGTTTATGATTAAAATTACCATTTAAAGGACAGGTTAGGACAGGACACAATGGAGACTACTGAGACAGAAACCAAAAAATGAAAAATGAACAATGTAAAAGATTTGTTCAGCAAGAAGATTTGGGTGGTTGCGAAACTTCTCCCAAGCCCAGCCTTAAAACAGTTAAATGCAAACTGAAATATTTGGCAACTGTGTCCTGCTTGAAAATATTTATAGAAGGCTAATGCTTAGCAGGTGGTAAAATTTCCCTACCAAGGATCTCCAAGCATTTTACAAAACATTAATAATCAAGCTTCATAAAAAATTAATATATAGCTTTTTCAGATGTGTCTGCTCCCACAGGCTGGCTGTTTGAAGCCCCGCTGCCTGGCCCCCAGAGCCAGTTTCCACTCTGTGCCTGCAAAGTGTTCCCTGTCCCATCCAGAAAGGAAATCCTTGGAAAGCTGGTGGGGTATTCAGAGATGTACAGAGGAGCAGGAGGCCCTGCTTGCTCTGCACTCATGTACCCAGACTTCTAATGCTCTGACAGAGACATCTAACAAGCCCCCAGAAACTGGCACTAAGACAAACACAGAGACCTGTCAAATCTATTCTGTGATGCTGTTAAGCACCATCTACATTGGAGAAAGGAGGAAGATGCAGAAAGGTTAGAAAACTTACTTAAGGCTACACTGCCAGTAGTTGGCAGAGCTGGAGCAAGAATCTGGTGTTGACTCTGGGCCTTCTGCCTGCATCGCTGGGCTGGTTTTTGTTCCAGGGAGGTACAGCACAAATGGGAAGTGAGACATTGCAAGGGTATTAGACAGCTGAACAGACTGTAAATGCTCTGGACAATCTTCTGATTACAGCCTTTGTGAGCATTGCTGGGTAAATTGGATTAAATAATTATGAATAGGTACAAGACACCTAAGTGGATGTAATGTGGTAGCAATAAACATTTTCCCATGAAAGAAAATGCAATTTTTTTACAGAAATTAATATAAAAAATATTCCTCAAAAATCCTTTGTAGGTACCAGGAACCTGTGAAAAATGCTAATTGTTGTGAGGGAAGAAAAAGTTGTTACCGAAACATGGTGAGACAGATAAAGAAATGTCAACAGAAGTGGTGGAATGGCCTGAGGCTGAGTAACAGTACTTAGTGACTAATATAACTCACACTCTGTAAAAGAATGATCAGTGAGGTGGCAACGTTTGCAATATGACAAAATTCTTTGGAATAATTAAAACAAGAGAAGACTGAGGAGCACTACTGAGACAGCTAAGCTAGGTCACTGAGTATCAGACGAACATTAATGTGGGTATTACATTCTGTAAGAATTGCCAGAAGTCAGAGCTCAAATTTAATTGCAATCAGTAAAAAAAAAAAAAAAAAAGTTTTGAGTGAAAACTTCAGTGCAAATCTAGGACTGGCATGGAAGAACGTATGGATTTATATCCTAAATAAATCTCTGTTATGTTTATTTGGAACATTTCAGTTCTGATTATTGTGTAAAAAAGAAAGAATGAGCAGCAGAAAAGAGGAACTTAGAAGCTATTGGGAAGAACAGCATGGAAAAATTTCCATATAAACTGGAAATTAGGATTATCTCCATAAAAAGTGAATGGATAACTGTTGAAATGCACATTAAAATAGCTAAGGAAAGTTATTTCATCTTCTTGTGTTTTTAATTGTAATACAAGTGCAAGGAGATATTCAATCAATGCAAATGTCAAACAAAAAAGATAAAACTTACCATATTTAAATGAAGACAGAATGGATAATAGATAGCAATGGATGCAATATTAGACTATAATCCCGAGGCCAGGAGTAGAACCAGGTGGAGGAAGTTAAAAGATATTCAGTTAGAAATATTACAATATACACAGGACTGAAGAGGAAGAATAATAAAAATATCATAATTCAGGGACTTAAAAAAATCCCATCAAAATAAGGAAAAAGACTGGCTATTTCATCTTCACACAATGAAGAGGATTTTGTTTACCTCATCTGAAGCATCTGGGACTGTCAACTAGTGTCATCTAGTCTCCCCATTTGGAACTCAAAAGTGCTAACTGGAGGAACCAGTATGAACAACAGAAAAAAAACAGCAATTGTTTAGATTGGATATAAGGAAGAAGTTCTTTACTGTAAGGGTGGTGAGGCACTGGAATGGGTTGCCCAGGGAAATTGTGAATGCTCCATCCCTGCCGGTGTTCAAGGCCAGATTAAACAAAGCCTTTGGTGAGATGGCTTAGTGTGAGGTGTCCCTGCCCATGGCAGGGAGGTTGGAACTGGATGATCCTTTCCAACCCTAACTATTCTCTGATTCTAAGATTGTGTCCCTTTTGTATTTTGGATGATAAGATGCTCTGTTTTATTTAATCAGGAAATTTATTTTCACAGGGGGTATATAAAATCAAACATAATAATTAGTTTAGGCGGTATGTTTATCCTTAGATTGATATATTTCAGATTATAATGAGTGCTTTTATAGTTACTCTCAGCTTTAGTCAGCAGGAGACAGACAATATATAGGCATGGAAGAGTTTCCTTTATTAGCTTTGAAGAGCACATGACCTACATATCCCTGCCATCTGCCCATCCTTTACCCTAAGGTAAATCTGCCTCAGTAAAGTACTCAGCAAAAGAAAGGAAATATAGCTGTGGGAAATTTATTACTAACTAGAAATCCTCAACTGTCATATAAACATCAGAACAACAGAACAAAGTGGTTCTGCTGTTGCATCACTAACCTTGGCCGTAGCTATTTGAACAAACCTGAGGTCAGAAATATTTCCATTTAAATAAACAGTCATTTGCGAAATGACAGGTTATTCCACAGAACCATGGAGACTCCTGTCTCCATCTTTGCTTTGTTCACATCTGCTTTAATGGCTGGGGTATTTATCCTTGTCGTGGTTTAAACCCAGTCAGGTAACTTGTTCACTCACTCCCAGTGAGTGGTGCCGAGCTGACAACAATCGAGGTCTGTGTCCCCCCCCCCACCGGGGTTCTCCCCTTCCCCGCTCCTGGAGGAACGGGGAGGAGGATCGAAAGAGTGCAACTCCTACGGGTTGAGATGAGAACAGTCCAGCAACCAATGTACAACACAAATCACCACCGCTACCACCAACGACAACAATGATAAGGGAAAATAACAAGGGAAGAGAATATGATACCACCGGCCAAGAAACGAGTCCCACCCGGAAGCCCATGTCCTTCCGGGTAACTCCCAGTTACCCCCCACCCCGGGCATGACGTGCTGTGGTATGGAATACCTCCCTGGCTAGCCTGGGTCAGGCGCCCCGTCTCTGCTTCCTCACAGCTTCCCCTCCTCCCTGGCAGAGCATGAGCCTCACAAAGTCCTTGGTCAGGGTAAACATCACTTAGCAACAACTGAAAACATTGGCTTCACCAACACTGTTCCCAGGCTGGTAGTCAAAACACAGCACTGCACCAGCTACCACGAAGAAAAAAAAAACATGACTGCTACTGCTGAACCCAGGACAATCCTGAAGAAGAAAAACCAGAAAGTGCCTAAGATGTGTCTGAACTCATAGTTTTGTCCTTTCATACTGCTGAGTTTCACAGAATCATAGAATGGTTTGGGTTGGAAAGGACCTTCAGATCATCTAGTTCCAACCTCTCTGCCATGTGCAGGGACACCTTCCACTAGACCAGGTTGCTCAAAGCCCCATCCAACCTGGCCTTGAATACTGCCAGGGATGGAACATTTACCACTTCTCTGGGCAACCTGTTCCAGTGCCTCACCGCCCTTATATCTGACCCGAATCTCCCCTGTTTAAGTTTGAGCCCATTACCCCTTGTCCTATTAGTACATGCCCTTGTAAAAAATCCCTCTCTGGCATTCTTGCAGGAACCTTTCAGATACTGGAAGTCTACTATGGGGTCTCCACACAACTTCTCCAGTCTGAAGAGCTCCAACTTTCTCAGCCTGTCTTTCTACGGGAGGTGCTCCAGTCCGTTATCATCCATCTCATCATGACTTTTCCATTTCCTAACAGTGTGGATGTCCATAGACAAAGAAATCTCATGTGCTGTGTCTTGTCAATTGATCTTAAATTTTGATGGGTTTGATGTAATGTGATATAAAGGCCATATATCTCCTGGAAGACAGCTTTCACTTTTTGATGTAATTGGGATGGAGGCAAAAATTAAGCAGTGCAGAGTGTGAGAGGACCTCAGTTACACAGTTGGGTTTGTAAACCTTGTTTAGCAGGTGGAATACATAACTAAGGGGACCTGTGTGGTGACCCGAGTCCTTTGGTCATGTACAGTGCAGCAGGACCTCAGGTTACACGATCACACAGAAGTGTCTGCCCTGGCTGCAAGCTGTAAGCCCGTTTGCCTGGGGTTGCTTCTAGCTCAGTGTCACTGGGTATAAGCAATGACAAGTTTCCTAATCTAGATGTTATAGAAATGTTCCCACACACCCCACCATATCACTTAAGCACCTTATTGAAAGTAGTCACCCTGTGAAAGGGTTAGGTTTTGTCAGAATGGGGTCACACATGGACCCATGGAAAGCAGTTTTTAGTGACCTATGCAATGAGGAATATTACTGAGTTTTGTGTTTAAAACATAGATCAACTAGTATTTAAAGAGTTGTATTTAAGTAGCTTGCTGACTTCTTCACTCCACATTAATATCCCTTTTTTTTTCCCCTGAAAAAGAACCCCTACTGATTCTTATCTTCTGCTATATTATCCAGTAGGCAGGGGCTTCTGCTGAGGATGTACCAGCACTACAGCTTTCTAGACAAAAGTGCTCAGGTGTAGCTAACAGCTGTACCACAGTGGCTGAACTGGGACCCCTTTGCTCTCCTGCCAGAGCTGATCATGCTCTACCTCTGCACTCCAGAGACAGTGGAGTTTGCTCACACTCCACCAGGGTGAAGAAACTAAGAGATGTCAGGCATAGGAGAAGATGTGGGCTTATTTCTGCTCAGCCATTTGCTACTCTATAGTATGAAGCCATACCGGGTAAGTGCACTCTACCTCTGCTAAAACCCCAGTTAGCTATTTCCACAGCATCCCTGGAGGCATAAAAGTGTCATTCCAGACCTCCTCAGGCATTAAAGTGTATTTAGAAACATCTTCATCCTCTATTGCATGTTATAGCTCTTGCTCTGGAGACCTGAAGTTGATTTGACATACACTGGTGAGAGTTTTTATTATAGGATGTTCACAGCCTAGTTCCTTAAATATGAAGGGACTCTAGTCTGGGAGTTTAGTCTTCTGTTACGGAAACAAAGCTTATATTTATACTGTGCCTTTTCTTAGTTCTGTATTTTAAAACCAATACTTACAGCCTTTCAGAGTTTAATTTTGGGCTTTTAGTACTCTTAAGTTTGCTTTGTCCTGTCTTTGGTCCAAAAATATATAGCTTTACTCCTTTCTTGGACCTACAAGTAAAGTTTTTTTTTTCTTAATTTCAGAGTCTATGGCTTGCTATCCGTATCAATCCTGATCAAATGCACATCTTTGAACTTTCAATAGAATATTCCCATGTTATTCTGTATGCCTCATTCTGATCTTTAACTCATTTCTTACATTCTTCTCATAGCTACCTCTGATCCCTCCTCTCTCTGTTCAGTTTATCTTGTAGTCTGCATGAACCTCACCCTACCTGTGTGGCTGTCTTGTCACACTTCACTCCCACTGCTGGGACCTTCTCTTTAAAGGACAGTTCAGGTTTCCAGAATTTTCTAAGTTCCCTTTGAGCGATCCTTTCTGAGAAGTATCGCCCCTTTTAACTCAACCATTACCACCTACCAATAGTAGGGCTTTGGGGATTAATTTTTTTAAGCTATCCCTTTGTTGCATTCAAAGTCTACAGATTTTAATAGCTGAGTCATTAAAAAGTCACAGAGCAAAAGCTGTAAGAGTAACACACAGAATCTCAACTTGGCTATTAAAGGAAAGTAGTTACTAAACATAAGTAGTATTGTCAGTGAGCCACTGCCTGCGGCCACAGAAACACTCCATCCTACAGTGTATGGGTTTTTTCAGGGTGGCAGCAGGGTGTGGGCAATTACATCCCTACCTACAGTTCAGCTTAGATGATTGTTGTGGTTGAGTTCAGCTAGCTAGCAGTAACAGACAAATGCCATGAGCAAGAGGTCACAGACCATGATAATTAGACAGTCACCTGATGTGAGGATATAGTAAAGACCTTCCAGCCTTTAGGGCCATGGTGCAGGTACAGTTCTGCACACCCCTTACCTGTCCCCTTCTCTCACAGGAGAGTTTCTAAGATGCTGCCACAAAGTCTTGTTTATAATAGAGTGATTAGAAGATGAGTCTCACCTGCTCTGATTCAATGAGGTTTAGCAAGGTTAAAGCAGCCTTTTTAACCATTGTCTGGCAGAAATAGGGGAATCTCCCATTTGTCTGACTGGATTGATTTCAGATGTTCGCTTCCTGGAAATGCAACTGATTTGATAAGGATTTGTGAGATTTTGGTCCCAAGTCCACTGTCTCTGGGGTTTAGCAATTGGTTAGCTTGGCTTTTGTGATGTGAACCAATGGATGGTACTAAATTGCTGTGCATTCGAGGAACCTCTGGACAAGGTGCTGCTAGGACACTGCAGCTCTGGACTGAAACAAGGCTGTAAAACTGGTGACTGGAGGGCTCTAGACGGGATGCCTTTGTTGTTCCTATGTCAGATAGATGTATTGATTTGTCAGGTATCAGCTTAGCGAATTTATCTTGCAAATTGAGATTGTTTTTCTATATAGCTTGTGAATGACCAGTAGCAGGGTTTCTGAATTTAGGATGCAGTTAATGGGTTTCCTTGCAATTCTTGGAGTCTAATGATTCATAAAGACTCTCAAATTTAGGCTCTCAGAGGTGTATGCAGTACTTGCAATAGCAAAAAATAGTAAAGACTAACATTTTTCTATAAAGATTTGGTGACGCAGTCTGTAAAGGGAACAGACAAATTCAACTGAGAATTGCCATTTCTAAAATAATTTCCTTCCACAACTGTGTTGCAGGTTACTTTACTGGAAGATGCTGTTTAGTCAGAAATAAAGGCATGTAATTTCATATGTTGTATCAGGCTATTTAATTTCATAAGAAGCAAAGACATAATTTGAAATATACATAGAACAACATGTTTGCATCAATGTGCAATGGTAAAATACTGAAACCCATAAAGTCCCTTAAATAAAGCCCCATGGATGAAACACTGTGCTTAAAAAGCCAACTGCTTTTTGATGAGCCTGAGAAAAATGTTGTTTCTTTCCCCAGCCAAAATACTGTCAAAAAGATATTCATATATGTATGCTCTCTCCTGTTTGGTAGGAAGATTGCTACAAGCCTTGCTTATCTGGGTACTTGTGATGTATGAGTTACGATATCATCTCAAAATGTATTGCCAGCAGTAATGGAAGTTTGTAGAAAGTATAGGAGTTTATATTTATATTGTTTAAATTTTTCTGATTTATCCACTAAAGTTGAGGATTCTTTTGTCTAGCATCCTTGGTGATGTTTTATGTGTATACTATCACTGAAGATATAATGGTGAATATCTCTAATGGGCAGATTGAGGGAGGTGCCAGTAGTATTTATAGTATCTTTACAATATTGGATGACTTGCAGGTTATGTATTCACTGTTAGCCTACCTAATATCTAAGAGGTAAATCAGAAGAGGGCAGTAAAGGAAAATTACGTGGGAGATAAAACAATGGGGAAAATATCATTCCCTAAGGAAAAATAGCGGAGCAAGGGGAAAAAAAACCTTCAACCATATGCCTGGCTTCATCCAGTCTAGGAGTGTTTACTGTTCCCAAGGCTTGACATAAAAGAGAATGCTTAAACCCCACAAATTCTCATTCCAGGAACAAGAAGTGAGTTCTCAGGAAATAGAAGATGATAGCCACAGAGTGAGAGGCGTGAAGAGGAGACAGAGGGAGACAGATACAGTGAATATAACAGCTTGTTAATCAGAACTGGGTAGAAGTGGGTCTCCTGGAGCTAAGGGTGGTAGAGACTAAGCCAGGGCAATGAAATACGCATCTGGGGACATCAGTCACTGTGTGAATGCACTTTCCCAAATATCTCATCATGAATTAACAATGCTGTGTTTCATGGGATCAGTTTGGGATGACACTGTTAACTTGGTTGGGTAAGTAGATCCATTTTGGTACAGTGATTTGGTTAGCTGGTTTCACCTGAGTGGGGATGCAGGGAGCCATACACATCACCTACCAGTGTATTCCAGAGACAAAATAAGCATTGATTCCCTAGGATAGATACCCATATGAAATTAAATCTTGTGTAAAATGATGCACTTAAAGCACTGCAAAGGTTTCAATAGCAACTGATATAAATTCTAAAAGAGTTAGTAGTTTCTTTTGAAAAATTAAATCACAATCTAAATGAGAGACTTATTTACTGAGTAACGTCATATTAAGACACTTTTTTTCAAAAGTAAAACAATAATCATGATTATTATTATCAAAATGGGATCTCTGCATCATAAGCCCTCATAAATGCAGTGCAGTTTAATTTATAAAAGCCTGCATGTAGTTCCTTGTATTCCAACTAATAAGCATTTGAAATACAAAGAGGAAGATTTTAATAAGCACTTCTACTGTAACCAAAGTTCCACTTTTTACCTCTGGAGTATATAACAAATGCTAGGTTGGGTTTGGTTTTTATTGTTTTTTTGTTTGTTTGGTGTTTTTTGATTGTTTGACATTTTTTTTTCTTTCTTTTCTCCAGGAAGGAAAAATTTCTAACAGAGGAAAGCCTAAAACTCTTGTCTCTGTAATGATTTTTGTTTAAAGGAACATATGCTTTACTCAGGCAAAGTCTCATTCACATTGTGACTGCCCTGGCTATATGGTTCCATAGCTTAATCTCTCATCCTTACCACCACATCAAGTTTACTCCTGTCTCTGAATTAGTAAACCCATGTTGGCCTGTTCTAAGTATATTTCTTATCTCTGGGAAGAAACTGATGGGCCAAACCTTCTTTTGCAGCACTGCTTCCCTCCCTGTGGCACATCAGTCCCTCTGGAAAGGCAGCAGCTGCTGCAGTGTTGATAGTTATCGCTCATGTACATTTGGATACTGCAGCCTGCTGTACAAGCATTGCTGTCACCATGCAAGTGTTAGAAAATGGATCTAAATATTTTAGACCAATTACTGACCACACTAAATAAATATGCAGGGTTAGGGAAAGGGTGAGGTTTAACCTGACCCCTGCACACTCTCCTTGCCATGTACACAGGGACACCAATACCACCATATTTTCTGCTGAACTGGGTGGTAGCTTTGGGCCTGGAGCGTATGCTCTGCCTTTCAAAGGCATGGCTCTTGCTATTTCTGAATTTGCTGTCTACTGAGCATCACTAGAGTGTCAGTAGAAGCATCCTGGCAGTTAGTACTTTTAGGAACACTAATTGCCTTTAGGAGCTATGGATTAATTTGCCTCCTTATTCTTATGCCTCATTATTGGATCATGCACTCCAGTGAGAGGCTACAGTATGGCTCTCTATGTTGAAAAAAGTAATAGCCCTGTTTAAAATCTAGGGAACAAACCAATCGCTATTTTTTTTTTGCTGCCTAAGCATTTATTTATGCTTATAAAGTGGCAATTATATGCTTCTCTTGAGAATAGTTACCCATATGCACTCATTGGTGCTGCAAGAGGCAGTCAGTAATGAACCTGGCTATAAAGGACCTATCGAAAACTCTTCCTTAACAAAAGCTTGCCCCAGACTTCTGATAGAAATTTCACTTCCTTTTTTTTTCTGGAAAGAATTTCTTCCACATATGATTAAACTGGATGCACGTGAGCTTGTGTTGTGTGGTACTGACTGTTTAAGCTAAATTTTGAGACTAATGCACATTTGTTTTGTAAGTTGCAGTTTACTGTTCAAAGATGAGGTTGTTGTACCTCATCTGAAAAACAATTTCATTCTTAGCGAGTTAATGGCAGTGCTGTCCCAGAGCACCACGTTGTAAGCAGGAGAGCATGTAGGAGTTTAATTTGTAAGTTTATGAGGGGGTACAAAACCAGCTCATCTGTTAGGAACACACAGATGAAGGACAAAACTGGTCGATCTAATAATCATGTTCAAGCATAAAATGTTTGAGGACTGTAGCAGTTGGAAAATTACAGGAATCTCAGGTTTCCATGAACCCAAGGCTTCTTTGGAGAAGGAAAATATTTACATTTGTAGTGCATATTTTGCAAAAGGGAAAGGATGTTGGAGTTATGATTAGCAGGTAAACTTGCAGAGGGAACAAGCTAGTAAGGGGTTATTTTTTATTTTTCAGGTAGTAATGATTATTTCTAGACTTACTTGCTCAGTAGAAACTAGTTGCAAAAAATGTCAAAAAACATTTCTATGTTTTACCAAGGCAAATAATTTATGTAAGATTAATTTGGCAGAAAGTACTAACTGTGCTAAATGTATTAAATTTTTCTTAGCTACAGTTATCATGTTATAGTTGAAATTCCTTTTTTTCTTCAAGTGTTCTATCCCACATGTAGGAGTACAGCCTCTTGTGTATGGCTTCAGCCTTCTGCTCTGTACTCAGCTGTTTGTGAAACCTCACATTTGGTTACAAAGTCTGGTTTAACAGTAGTATTATTTGAGGTTATTGTAACCTCCAAATGTGTTCTAGTCATCTTTTTGAAAAGTAACTGAAATACTGTGCTAAGTTCGTTAATTTCTGAAAATTAGGCTGTGTTTTTTTTCATAATTACAGTGTGTGAACAAATCTTTAAGGAGATGATAAGTGTCCTGTATGTCCTAAGGTTTTCCTTCGGCAGTCCAGCTCTGGTGCTAACCACTGGTCACAGATTGTACAAGGCATGAGGGAGTTCCTTGTCCATCCACTGAGAATGGAGCAGGTGATCTGTATGAGTCCATGCTGCCATCTCCTGCATCCTCTCCCTTTCATTTCCCTGTTTTTGGATGCAGATCTGTACCGCTGGTAAGCCAGGAGTAGTTTCTGTTCCCTGCCTATTCCTACTCAGGTTAGCTGAGACAAGAGGTGCTCAGCCCATCAGGAGAACACGCACTTTCTGTCAGTTCCGACACCTGTTATGAACTTTCTGTTTCCCCTTGTAAGAATGACATGGAATACCATTCTTGAAAGGTTGAGAGCATTTTAAGCCCATGTTATTTTGTGGCTAAGTATCACATGTTCCTTTATGTTACAAATTTTTCAGATGAGATGAGGTTTTAAATGCGATAAGAGTCAAACATCTTTGAAGTTTGGGAAACATCAATGCTCCGTCTGCCCCCAGCCTCTGGCTGGCAGTGTGTCATTTCAAAACAAGCACTCTTCTGAATACAGAGATAGCTAATTGCTTCCTGTATTTTCAAAAATCCCTTCAACACTGGAGAATTCACTTGTATTGCTTTACAGCTCCGTCCAGCTGGCAGCACCCTCACTTGAACCGTAACGACAGCAGGTAATTGTAACAGAACAGTCCCTGTCAAAACAAGAAAGATATACTATGCCAGTGGATAATGAAATGGAACAACTCATGCAAGCAATAAAGAAAAAGTAGTGCTAGAAAGATGGAAAGTCATATTCACACCTTCAAAGACTATAAAAACAATACAGCAAAAGAGCGAGCTATTGAGTGTATCACTGCTCAACATCTCAGGGCAAAAGCAGAGCTGTGTTCACAAGCAGCTTCTGTAGACTCACTTTGCACCTGGGGAATGCTTCCTAAGCAACTATGATTATTCCCAGCATCATTAGCACTGCCCATATCAAATCCCATACTGGGAACTCCTCTATTCCAATATGCTGGCAGCTTCTGAGACCAGCCCACTCCAATTTAGGAAATAAGAAACAACTATGAAATATATTGTCTGTAGTCTTCTTAAATCCGAACAGTTAAAAGAGAGTTTTTGCTGTTTCTTTAGCATTAGTGTTTTTCAATGTTTGTGTGGGATTTGCCTCTTTTGCTCTCGCAGTTTATAGAAATCTCTGCCCTTTTTTGGAATACTTCTGATTTGTTTGACATAGTAAAGTGTGCTAGAGAGGAGGAAATCCATCAGTTATGCCTCACATGCAAAAGGCTAAGATGTGGTTGTTTTCTATTTTACTGACACTGTCCTAGTGCTGTTTTATGCGGAGTATATAAGGAAAACCCATCTATGTATTTTGCATTAATCGTTATTTTATATACAATATTTTTATTCCTTTGTAATACAGCCAAAACAGTACACCGAAGTCAGTGCTATCTGCCTATACTGGAAGGATGCTCAAGCCAGTCTTAAATTGATTCTCATAGCTGCTGCCTGCAGCTCAGTGGTAGCAGCTCCAAGTACAGCTTGGGCTGCCAAACCCACCCAAGAAGCAGTTAGCACAAAGCCAGGTCTGCACTGCTGCATTTACAGTACCAACTGCAGCTTTATCTCTGGCAGCAGTCTGGGTATACCTTGAACTTTCCAGTCCTTTCCCCTATAGCGGCTTTGTCACCTAATTTGGAGCTCATTTATTAGCAGCTATATTTCTGGGAACATGCTTGCTGTATGTTTATGTACACTTCTTTTTTCAAGGAACATGTAAAGACTAAGTTTTTGGGTGTTCTAGAAGTACTGCAGATAAAGTATGAGGATATATCTACATGGATAGAAATGACTATCCTTTTATCCTTTCACTTCATTACTCTCAGTATCTTTTCCCTCTGGCAAACTGCAGTGTTTTTTCAAACTGTGCTATGCCAAGGACCTTCCCGTGGCAATAGACACATCCTTAGGATATCAGCAGGAGCAGACGACTGTGACATTGCAAGAAGGAAGAGGTGAAGGCAGCCCCGTTCTTCACCCTCTGAGCTGTCCTGTCCCTGCTCTCCCTGGAGCTTCTATTTTTATTTTTGCCCCTGGGACTTAGAAGCAAAACAAAGTGTTGTGTCTCTCTTTTTGCAGTTGTACAGTAGCGTTTCCAGTAGGATCCTCCTGTGGACTGAATTCTTACCTAGTATTTGGTGCCAGAGGCATTATATAGTATATTATTTGCTATGTAATGACAGTATTTTTTTAATATTAATTGCTTTTTCTACTTCCTGGCATTCAGAAGTCAGAAAGTACCAGAAGACGCAAGAAAAGGGAGAAAATGAAATCTATTTTTCTGTGGGCAACAAGCTAACTTTTATTTAAAAGTTCATGCTATATATATTCTCATGCATTTAGCTCAGGCAGCCTACATTTATTACAGGGGCAGTGTCATCACTAAAATCTTTACAGTTTTGCCTTTGAGAGCAGATTACCATACTATTCCTTAAGTGTTCTTTTTCCTTAACTGAGGGAATGCTTTCTGTATATTAATTACCTTCACAAGTATTTATATCAATTTAAAATGTTAACAACTCTAATGTTTATAGTGTTTTTGTATGATTAATTGCACTTTGGCAATATGTATGTAATGGGATATGAGTTATAGTCAGTAATAGTTCACTATTTGAAGCATGTTTCACAAAAATAATTGTTTTCTGTATTTGTGTGTTGGTCTAAGTGAACACTCTCAAAGCATAGGGCAAAGTAAGTCAAACAAAGCGACTTCAGCTGTGTCTGGAAGACACCACTGGAGAAAATAATTCATGTTGCTCCGTTCTGTTTGGAGGAAAGTATGTACGGACTCTGTTCTTTATCAATTTTGTAGCCCTGCTGCCTCTCTCTTCTCATTGTCTCTTGTTGCTCCTCTCCTGCCGGCATGAGTGTTATGTAGCTCTATCAGGTGAAGTTAAGAAAGGTGATATATACATTTACCTAGATAAATACAATTTACAGACTGGACAAAGGGTACTTTTACATGCCGTCACTTGGAAGTTTTAGTCTGTTCCTGGTAGCTGTTTTCGGATAACACAAGAACACAGTTGAGAGGCATGATTTTTCTTTTTTTTTCTTTCTTTTTTTTTTTTTCTACAGCACTTCTTATAATTCAATAAAACCAGGAGTTTGTTTTATTTAGTGTCAAAAAGTGCTGTATTTAAAAATGAATTTAACTTAGACTTTGAGGAGTCTCCAATGGCAACTTCCTGGAGTAGAAGAACATGATGGAGAATGTTTGTAGAGCATTTGGCCAGTAGCCCTCAGCAATCACAGAGTAAATGCCTACATAGCTTTTTGGTTACTGTTACGTTGTTGATGTGAAATGTGGTGACAAAACCTGCCAGAAATGTGCAGAGCAAAGGTTGCTAGAAAAACACCACTCTCTCGTCATACAATTTGTATATTTGCTTAAAGATGCTTCTGCAAATATCTTTTAATGAGAAGAAAATGCAACTATGACATAAACAAGTCGTCTGTCATGCTGGCAGTACGGACAGTCAAAAATTAATATAATTTAGATACGGACTATAAACATCTGGCAACAGTGATTTTAGATTAACAGTGTGCACTAATTTGCAATGCAATTCTATGTCATATCTGCGATTGACACCAAGTAACCTTTGTCATGGTTGCAACAGTCAATATTCTCCTGTTAAAATCAAGAATTCCTAAATACAGAAGAAATGGAAGCGTTGGAGTACACAGGAGCTTCTAGTTGTCAAAAAGGACTGCATAAAAAGCATTTCATACACAGAAAATAATTTCATAAATCATTCCCATCTTCCGTGCTGTTTAAGCAGCCAGCTCATCACTGAGCTGTGGCAATGGAGGGAAGAAAGAGAGGATAGCCAGTGTGAGCAGACTGCAGCAGCACCTCCATGCAGTGCTTTGGGTTTTTTACCCACTTCATGCTGCCCAAGTGAAGGAATAAAGTTTAGTCCCTTCCAAGATCTGCAACCAGGTACATCTTAAGGTACAAAAGTGTCAGGTGCTCTGAGCACTCTCTCTTCAAGATCCAAGTTGCAGACCATGAAGTGTTTTCTCTGCCTTCCACAACGCGCCAGGAACTGACTTTCAGGAATGGGTCTATGTTCAAGAATGTACTTTTCCAGTTGAACTGACAAACAGCTATATCCCAGCTGATGCACCCTCCAAGTTCACATGCAGAACACGGCTAATTATGGGGGGGGATGGAAGGGAAAAAAATAAATCTAAAAGTTAAAAAGAAAACTAAGAGAGATTTGGGACCAAATATGTCAGGGGAGGTTTAGGTTGGACATTAGGAGAAGGTTGTTCACTGAGAGAGTGGTCAGTCACTGTAACAGGCTCCCCAGGGGAGAAGTCATGCACCAAGACTGTCAGAATTCAAGGAGCATCTGGATGATGCTCCTGTCATATGGTTTAGTTTTAGGTAGCTCTGTGAGGAGCAGACAGTTGGACTTGATGATCCTTATGGGTCCCTTCCAACTTGAGATATTCTACGATTCTGTGAAATGTTGAGCTCTATTACACAGTCAGTGATCTGGCACAGATCAGTCCCTTTTCTGAAAACAGAATTACCATTTCCTTTCTGGTTTCACCCATATGAGGTAGAAATAGGAATCTCCTCTTTCCAAATTAGCCATTGAAGATGGAAAAATACACCTGTTTATTTAAATAACCAAAACAATGATACCTGAGAGATATGGATTAATATATTACATATTTATGTTGCATCCATTTGTACTTTATTATTTCCAATGCTTGAATAGCCACTTAAGTCTCCTGCTATTTTGTTTGTTCTGTAATTAGATGACTATCTTGTTGTTTACAAAAGTGCCAGTGCCTTCACATGAACTTGCAAACATATTTGTTGCCTTTGTAGAGAAAAAGAAACACCTTTATGTGAATATTTGCAAGGAAAAAAGGCACTATGAATATCAAAGCAGAAGAGTGAAATGTCCTTTTATTTCAAGGCTTTCTCAAATACTGAGCATCTCTGAGCAATTAGCAGAGACTGTACAGGGAAATTATGTGGTGGAGGCTATATTCTATTCAGTGCTTTCTAAAATGAAAACCAAAGCACTTTTTGCTCTGTATTGACTGATACTTTGCAAGTTGTCCCTGTCAGTGACATGCCGTCAGGAGACATCCACTGCTCGCAGCCATTGCCAGGAAGCTGATTAGATGGTAGGAACAAACAAGAAATTTCAATTCCTTTCAATCTGAAATCAAAGGAGGGAGGCCAGGGAGCTGTGTGTTTGATGAGATGTACAATCCCATGTTTGCTGAAGCCAGAAGCTGTATCAGCAATTTAATTAATTTAATCTCCAGTATTCTGTTTTCTCCATTTGTGTGTCTGCTGTAACCTATCATTCCCTATGAAGATACCCCAGGCTAATACAAGGAGGGTACTGGGTTGAACCTGGGTTCAACTGGGCAATGCAAAGCAGGTTGGGATGCTGAGTGAGACTGACATGTCTCAGAAGTGAGGTCTCGAAATCTCTGTTAATACTAGATAAACTGTGTGCTGAGGGCTTCAGAACCACGGTGGTGATGGTTTTGTCCTGTCTATAAGTAGGACATACCTTGAAGACAAGGAAACTAAAGGATTCTTTTGCATGCTTATAAAGCAAAATCATATCTTTATTTTTTTCTACATTAGATGCAAAGTTTAGAAAACACTCTGGGTATTATTATATGGTAAAAAGAAGTGTGAATTACGGGGCAAAGAATAAAATGATCAGGAGTTATACACACTCAGATGTAAGAATGCTCTCCTGAAAAGCACAGCTGAGCAATTAACAACACTCCCACACCCTGTTATAAAATGTGCATGCATTTTGGAATTTGAAGCAGGGCTCATCACAGCAGAAAATGTTGAGCTCAGAATTGGCAGTACTAACAATTTGCACCTTAAAATGCTGTCAATTCCTCTTGATGGAAAACAGATATTGATCCCCTATGCTGGGTGTAAGGGATTTGTACCTTGTAGCTCTATTTCTCTCTAACCTGGGCACTGTTCTTGCTCTGACTCAGGTAAGGAAGTCACGGCATATACATTTCTCACACTGAAAGTCTAAGGGCTCCAATGCCAGTTTTAACTATATTCCATAAATAATAGTTATTACTGCACACAATTTGCGTTACAATAGTCCACAGAGACCTTCTCCCAGACTGGTCATGCCTGGGCTTGTGCAGTATGAACACAGTGACTAACAGCTCCTGCTCAAGAGAGGGTATCGTACAGGAAGAAAGAAGCCTGGAGGCCTGTGACACAGTGTCCCCGTGTCACTGCCAGATCATCCTGAAGGTTCACACAATTTTCCAATGCTCTGGTTTCACAATGATTGCTGGTATGTCTCTATCACAGTTTTTTGGATTGCTTGAGGAAAAACACCCTCCTCTCCCTCCTCCTGGTGAGGTTCTGTGTCTGACCTCTGTTGGTTTCTTGTGTCTCTTGCCACAGAATGGCTGTTGCCCCAGGCAATGTTGCAAAACCCTTCCATAGCACCTACTTCATGCCATTTTATAACCCACCCCTTAATCTCTCTGGCGTTCATTCCTTCAGATCAGAAAGGGAGATTCTAGCTACTGGAGTGCAAGACTTGCAGGGATCACAGTACATGTCATCTCTGAGGGGCAGCAAATGTCATTCCAGATTCCTGACGGGGTTTTGATACTTTTCCGTAAAGACTGATTTCAAACCTTACATGGATTTTGAAGATGCTTGTAACAAGCACAAATTATTGAATAATATTTTAAATAAGGAAAACCTGATTATGTTCTATAAATATTAATCTCAGAATGTAATTGCTTTACTACTCTGTTATATTACAATAAGCCTGCTGGTGTTGCAGCATTTTAAGTAAGTGTATATGATTTCGTTTGTTCTTATGCTCTTCGCAGCAACAATCTTCAGTCTGAAACAAGATTGCAATTTGCTGATTAAAGATGTACCACCTAATCAAGTGAGATTGAGGACTTTAATTGTTTTTTTTTTTTTTTACACATTTTTTCTTTTTATTTACTCTTACCAAATGTTCCATTTTTGGAACATCTTATGCCTTTTCTACTCTTGCTGTCTAATTGGCATTAATAAAATGTTCCTAACCACATTCACCTAGAAGATATCGCATATCCAAGGCACATGATGAAGGTTCAGTTTGGAAATGCTAGCTTTGAGAAACTACCCAGAGTGGCAGCAGTCCCTTAGGACGTAATCTGATTACATGATTTCTGATGCAGTACTGTTCCAGGTTTTACTGGATGCACATGTGACTAGTTGTGAGACTTTGGGGAGGGGGCTGAAAGAAGTGGCTTATATTTAGAGCTAATTCAGCTAATTCTTCATCAAAATGGTCTGGAACAGCATATTGGAACTTGTTTTTTGTAAAAATACCATGGTATCATTTGATTGACAGGGGGCATCTGGCTCTTTTTTCCATTCACGGAGGAGGACCTATACGTGAGACATGAAGGGAAGGCAAATTTGTAGGATGAGTAAGGCCACAGTGGTTTTTGCTGGACTAAAATACTTGGTTGAAGTTGGTATTTGCTTGCTTCAGTCCAAAAGAAAGTAGTGGTGGAATCCATGCTAAGAGATGTGATTCCTATCACATCCCATTCAGTTTAGCATCTTACTAGTTGCAGTTGAACGTTTTCATAACTCATGCCTGTGCTCTTAATGATCTTTTCTTCACATGCAGCTGAAGTGAGAAATGAACCTACACATACAATGAAAATGAGTTTTTACTTTTAAGTAGATGTTCTTATAAACATTCAAGCACCATTCATTGCCCTGTGGCTCATGCTATTTTTCAGTCCCCACAGCCAAGCTCTTCTTGAAAGCTAAAGACACATTATTTGGAAAAGATAAGTGAAACTGGCCCTGTGGAAGTGACTCAGAATCATTGGATTCTGGTATGGTGGAGTACCTGAGGCTTTTAATCTTTTTGCTAGAGCTTCTCCTTATCTTTACTTTCCCACTTCTCTCTTCATATTCACCATTCTATATATACCTTATCATCAAATTAAAATTGCTCTAAGTACTGCAGAGCACTTCCCTCATAAGACATCATGTAGCTTTTACATCTCTTTAACAAGTGATGAATATATGTCCCCGTGCACGTGGGCAACCTCACCTGAGGACCTTAATGTCAAGGTGGAGGTCGACTCAGATGTGAGGGCAACTGCAATCTAAACAAGTGTCAGGTAAATGCCATAAAGCCATGTGTGTAAGACTTAAAGTTGTCACCACTGTGATTGTTTTTTAAATTCCTTAGTTTCAAATTTCTTAGGATAATATATCTTTATATATATAAAGTTTTTATTATCTTTGCAGAACACCTGGCCTGATGCAGCCTTGTTTATGATAGCAGCTTAGCATGCGGCACAAACCAATGAAGAGGGAGCAGTGCAAACATTTGTACAAGCAAAATGAGAGTTGCACAAATACTCATAGGATTTGAAAATGCTGTGGATGGGCTTAGGAATATGTGACAAAGATCATAATCAATGCATTTTCTTTCCTTCTTTAATGGCTTGCTAATATCTGTGTACTAAAATCTACTTTTTTTTCTTATGGAATAGTTTGAATATTCCTTTATTATTCATGAAATCACTAGATTCTTACCTGGGGTATAGTCTGCATTGAAAACATGGGTATGAATGGAGAGCAGAACAGCAACACATGACCTAACTGCAAATTAACAGAATGTAGTAGTCTGGCTGCAGCAGTGCCAATCAAAGCCCAGTATAATTGTTTTTGGTGATACACGCCTTTGAATTGTAATGGACAATGTTTAATCAGCCAGATTATTTTAACTGTGAAAACTTTACAGTAAGGAAATTGAAAGTATATTTTAACTGTTACTTACCACTGGCTTTCCAGCACATTGCAGTTAAAACTAGGTAATTTTAGCTCGGTGATGGCAACCTGGTGGTGACATGGGAAGGCAGATTGAGTCTTAGGGTCAGTTGTACTTTAAAAAATCTTTATAGGCAATGTAACAGGTAGGTGCAACTGCATCATACATATTTATGTTACAAAACACCTAGTAACTGAATGTATTTGAAAGCAGCTCTTTTGATCTTTTGCTCAGAAAGACCTAAGTCTCAACTAGTAGATAAATACCCCCCCCCCCCTTTTTTTTTAAGAGCAGTTTGTAGTTTTTCCCTTGGAACGAAAGATTTTCCCGAATTCAAGCACATTTCCTTGCTGCAGTTAAAAGTCAAGTGAAAAAAAAAAATGTTTTTTTTTCAACTAATAAATGCTCAAAAAAGGAAATCTCATTTGTGTAATGAATACATTTAATGGCTGTTTGCTATAGACAATTAACCGCCATTAATTGGAGTGGTGCGCTCACAGAGGAGGGGTTGTTTATTTGACAGAACGACTTTTTGTGAGAAGAAGATATTTCAGAGAACTTGCCAAAATAACTTCATCTCTGGCTGATGGCACTGAGCTACTGCAGGCGGTGCAGATGAAGGCTGGCTGGAGAGCTGCAGGAGGGTTTTGCGACACTGAACGACCACGAGCAGGTGAAATTCAGCCCTGGTGGGTAGAAAGCCGTGTAAATGGAGGCTTTCTCACAGTTTTACATGTACAACAACAGGGTCTGACCTAACTTACTGCTTGGGAAACAGCTTGGGCTGTTATCAGGCAGTTTTATGAAAACAGCAGTGTTCAGCAGCAGGCAAGAGGAGTCTGCCTGCAATTGCTGGCAGAGGCACAAAGAACAGAGTTCACTGTTACACTTCACTGTAAATCCTCAGTTTGACTGTTCAATGTCGATCACTGCTGTGCTCTCCCCAGCTCAGACAGTTCCTGGGCTGCTCAGTGGTCCAAGTGGCCAGGACCAAGGTCGGTTGCGTGCACGGGCTTGGCTCAGCTGACAGGACTATGCAGAGGTCCGGTCCAGGTGGACCTGCAGGCTGTGGTTTCACTGCCTGATACACTCCTTATCGATTGTACTTCATGCTCACAGTCCAAATTATTTGCATTTAAACAGGCATGCCTGTGAAATGCAAATCGGACACAAATCATCATAGACATCCCTGCGTGAGCCTGAGGTTTGAGCAGTGGGGTAATTCCCAGAGCCGGAAACTTACTGCTGCTCCCTGCTGAGAGACGCAATTGACTTTGAAGGGGTTGAGGGGAGATCAAAGCCCACCTCCTGCCTACCCCAGACCACTCCTGTCAGTGTGCAGGGTCACTGCCATGTCTGGTTCTCCCAGCAGGGAGATATTTTGTTCAGTTTGGGATGTTAATAAAGGAAGATAAGGGGGAAGCAGGGTGTTACAGTTCAGTTGAGAGCAGTGTCAGGGAGATGTCTAATCCTACAATCCACTTACGTCCATGGGAAAAAAATGTTACCATCTCTGTCTCCCTCTATTTAATTTAGCAGCCCTTGGGGACAATTGCTCAGTCATAGCAAGATGAGTTTCACAGTCTGGAGTCCTGACACCACAAGCTTTCCTGATTTTGCAAGCACTGGAGTCTGACATAAGCAGCGGAATACAGAAGGTACTAATTAATACGTTTTTCCTATTGATTTTGCTTTTTCCTTTGCTGCAGGATCATTTTACTATCAGCTTTGTGATTTTATTGGTAGATCTGCATAATTTCTTTCTCTCATGTTACTTTTTCCTTGTTTGTGAGATGGAATTGATGTTGCTATTAAGGATCTCTGTTGTTTGTTTTCATCACGTGTAAAGAGGGAGTTATTATCTTCTAAGAACCTGCATTATCATTTACTGTTGCAGGTAATTGTTAGTCATTCTGTATCAGTGTTCCTGCTTATTGTGAAGCTGATAAAATGCTCCTGAAAAATAGGCCAACTCTGAAGTGCTGCGATCAATATGCAATACTTCTTACATGTTAACCTTTACTGTATGGATTTAATACCCCATCTGATTTACACCTAATAAAACAAGAGTGTGCCTCCAGAGTAAAGCTCTTTTTATTTTTTTTTATTTTTTTTTTTTATTTTAATTGTTCTTTTAATAGGATGGGGCATTTTCTACTTCAGGTGTCACAGTGTGTCACACTCTGCTCAAGGAGCCATCCTATGGTGTCACCTAGGGTCCCCTTACCCAATCAATCTTATTTCAGCAAAAAAAATTCCTGACTTCAGCTATCTGCCAGCCACGGGCAGAGCTGGATTCCCTGTTCCAAACTCTACTGCAGTGACAATGGTTTAAACCTGGGGAAAAATTACCTGCCTAAGCAGAAATGCTCTGGGCTTACTGGGGTAACTAGCAAGAAGATTTACCACACCATTTCTATAACATTTTAACCAAACTCTTACACATTTCTGGCTCTGATCATCAGATTCAGTTTGCACTTTTGACAGCTAGAAGTGGGCATCCTACTCTCCTGATTTGTAAGTCTGTTCAGCCTTACTGATTTCAATGGGATCAGATTAACAGGTGATTCCAGGGCAGGTCTGACCAGCTGGCTTGCTAGTCTGTGCGCCTCAATACTGCAGATGCATTTCCCTGGAGCTCAGTACATAAGGAACATATCATAGAATCGTGATGGTTTGGGTTGGAAGGGACCTTAAAGATTCCAGTTCCAACCTCCTTCCTATGGGCAGGGACACCTTCCACTGGATCAGGTCCATGGCTGCTTCCTTCGAGACAGCAATGCAGTTAAATGGTAGAACATGTTTGCAACCAGCACATCCTGTTTCATAGTCTGGGTCTTTTAAAATAGATACTCTGTGATCCTCTTCAGTGTTTTGATTAGTTTCTTTAGGTTATAATCCTTCAAATGTTGATTGCATTAAAAAGATATGTATTGATTTTCTTCTATTCAATTAATAAACATTTAACCCCAAGCCACCTGTGCTGTGGTAGCAATGCGATGGTACTTCAAAATGGTGACAGCAGGTACATCACAAGATGTGCTCCTCCCTGGTATGCCAGGATGCTATTGCCCAGGTGAAGGATACTCCTGGATCCTAGCAAAACACGTACTGCAAGCCCAGAATACCTGTATTTTTGGGGAACAGATTTTCCTACCTACATATCCCTGTCTATAAATGTGGTACCCACAAAGAAGCAGGTCCCGGTCTTCTCCAGAATTTGATCTCAGACACTATGCATATGCCATGGATAGGCAGAAAATCTAGAAGCAAATGAGAAGGTTTTTTTTTGCAGCCTGCTGCTACCACATTTTCTGTGAAGCCACAATACTTAGAGAACATTGCATGGGTGTGGGGGACTGTAGCAAGATGAGGAGTTCTGAGGTACTCCTGCAGAACTGGAGCAGGCCAATGGCATAACATGAAGCATGCATGTACCATGGAGGGCCAGTCCCCACCAGCTCCAACCTCTCATCTTAAATTTCACTGTCTAGAAAACTAATTCGCTCCATAATGAAGACTAGATGCAATGTGTAACATGTTTGTGCTGTAGGCAAATGGGGTTTCAGGTCTTTTCCAAGCTAGTTCATTCTATGATTCTGTGGTTGAAAATGGAGAGTGCTCCACCTGGATAGCATAAATGTCTCAGTGACTCATGTCTGGGCGCCTTATGAATCCTTCCAAAATGCTCCTGTTCGAGATCAGGCAGTGCCCGGAAAAGCAGATGGAAGAAGATTTATCTCACACATGCTACTGTTGTGAACTTTCCTGTTGGCCTGCTGGAGACAGCAGTCTCCAGCGATTTCACCTACTATTTTGAGGGGGATGAAATGCTGCACCAGGAGCTCCACATTTTTTTGTGGATTTTGACTTGGATTTTTTTTCCATTTGTAGAATCATAGAATCAACAAGGTTGGAAAAGACTTTTAAGATCATCAAGTCCAACCTGTACTGCCAAGTCCATCACTAAACCATGTCACTGAGGGCCTCATCTACACATGTTTTGAACATGTCTGGGGATGGTGATTCCACCACTTCCCTGGGCAGCCTGTTCCATTCACCTTCTCTTGTTGCAGAATGGTACTATCTATGATTTTCTCCTCTGTAGGCCTTTTACCTCTCTACAGAGGCGAGCAACAAGAACTGCTTAATCCCTACCGTACTAATCTGTTCCCTTTTCTTCCAGCATGCTCTGAGCTCTGAATCACACCTGACCACTCACCCTGCTAGGAGTCAAAAAACCTGTGAAGACTTAGAAGGTACTAAGGCCCAATTATTTTAGTTGTGCTACTGAATAATAGACTAAAAAGCAGGATGCCTGGAGTGCATCAAAGGCCTAGTGAAGGTCTGTAGAGACACCTGTGTTATTTTAGGAAGAAATATGTGCAGCCTAAGTAATATATAACTACTGCATTTAAAGATCTATGGCATGAAGAGAACACAGGGTGCTTCTAGTGACAGGAGGTTGAGAGCATCCTTGGCAGAGGAATAAAGTGACTAACTACAAAGCATGTGATCTTTCCATGATGAAGATGATAATCATTTGGAGAAGCACTATAAAACAGACCAGGGACAGGATAAGTGTAGATGGAGAGAAGCTGTAGGACTGAGGTTTTTGCACAGTGTCTCCACGAACTGTGCAAAAGCCCTTACCCCATGCTGTGCCTGGGGTCTGCCCTCAGCAGGAAAATGCAGGGGAAGGTCTTGTGCCGAGCAGAGCAGCTGGGCAAGATGAAGTGCACATTGTCCCTGCAAGAGAGGGGTCAGAAACAGGCTTGGAGCTACCCACTGCCCCAGGGATGCCAGCTATCTCACTGGTGCCCTGGATGGTGGGGCGTAGAGGGGGTTGTTGGGGGTGGCAGCTTTGGGAAGATGGCCGTCACTTCACACATGGCTCTGCTGGGTGGCTGCAGGTTGTGACAGCAGCTCTTCACGTCGTGCGGTACCAGCACCTGCTGAGCCTGCACAGCTTGCAGCTGGGTGCTGCTGCGTTGAAGGAGTTTTATATTCCTCCCTGGAAAAGCAGTACATGGAAAGGCTTCCGCAGGTTTGAGTCGGTCCTCACTTGACAACCAGGAGCTGCTCCTGGCGTTCTCTGAGACCAATAAATCTTAAAAGACTTTCCTCAAGTGCACGGGGTATTGCTGTGACGTTGGGGTCTCTGATGTCAAGTGTGGGCTCACAGTGTGAGAGCAAAAATAAATCCAAGGTGGCCTCTTGTGTCTCTTGTTCCCCCAAAACTTCTCAGACAGGCAGTGAGGACCAAGCCTCACTCTGAGACCAGAGAGGTCAGTGTTACATGAGGTAGTCATGTTATTTAAGCAGGCATTAGATCCTGATTGTACGATCTCAGTGGTGAATTAATTCTTTATGGCCAGTGGTGAATGAATATGAGAAAAGCACACAGGAGACCAAGCAAGCCCTACACAGCTATTGTGGGGAGAGGCAGGAGCCGTTTCAAAGTGAAAAACAGCTAAACACTTTGCTGGCATTAACACAGCTGCTGAGAGAATTCCTCCTATGTTAATCTACGATTTTCATAGCCCAGCGCTCCATTACTTATTTATAGATTTATAGCTCTTCTCCCTTCCTCCCCCCAAGCATCTGGCTGCTGTATATGAAACACACAGTTACAATTACAAAATGCCTTCTGAGAAACTATCACCACCCCTGTCTGCTGCTGTGTGTCAGGGTAGCTGGCAATTACATCTTTTGCATGGTACATGTTGGCTTGGCACCTGAGGGCTCAGAGGCACCCACTGAGCACCCAGGGCCAGACTAGTGCCACCCCGGGCCCACCCAACACTCTGGATAAGCTTGTACCAGAGCTGGGACCAGTTGTGCCAGGGTGCAAGGTGTGACCCGTGGGCAGGGACCTTTTCCTGTAGCAGCAGTAACACAGGTCTCTGTTGAACCTCAGAAGGATGTAGGTGGCTTTGGTCCTCCCTACTGTTCACGTCAGAAATAGAAACAGATCAGTTAATGTATTTTGGGTCTGCTGCATCATGCTGCTGCATGCACGTCTCCTACATGCAATCTTTTTGTACACACTGGAACAGCAATCCTGCATGTGGCAATTTACTCATCTCAGGGACTGTGTTTTGGGCTGTCTTTGGGCTGGGGTGGTATCACTGCATGTGTTGTGTAGGGGTGTCTTTTATATGATTTTGTGCATGTGTTTTTATAGGTTTTAATTTTTACTGTGAGTTACATTCAAGCTGTATGTTTTGCTTACTTCAGGAGCTGGGATCCTCTTGAGCCCTATGAGGGGAAGGCAGCTCCAGCACTGTGGCCTGTGGAGGATGGAGGATGGGCTACTGGTATTTCCACTTGTAGGACCTCACAAAATGAGGGAAGCAAAGCATTCCTACTGCTGTGGGAGCTTCAATGAGAAGAGCAATCTGTTTTGAGGATAAATGTGTTACATATGCAGTACGGGTTTAGGAGGGTAACTGGTACCTTGAATAACAGCCAGAAGCAAACAGATAACTATGAGAGAGTGCAGTGCTTGCCTGTGTGTACCACCGCAGGTCATGCACATTATGTTTTCTGCTGGACGAGATTTCTCTAGATGTTTCAAAGATAGCCTCAAGAAAACTGGTTTTCAGCAGTCAAGATGTGGAGCTGAACATGTGGAGTAGAAACTGCACAGTCACTGGCAGAAGTTGTTTGCTACTTGTTAATCACATCGTGCTTTCTAGCATGTCTCTGTTATTTCCACGCCGTGTGCTATGCTGAAGTGAGAGGTCTTGGTTATGGCTGTTACCTTAGTTGCAGTGCTGATGGAAGGTTCAAGGGCCTGACATCCAGCTGATACCCGATTCCTTAGTGCAAGTGCAGAGGCTTTGGGAACAGCTGCCTCATATTATTATATTTTACCTTGCAAGTGCTTCAGTGGGATGTATTATCCTGCAAAGCTCTTTGTCATTTTAGCACTTCTGCCTCATCTGATTCTGTGTTCTCGTTTAATATACCTGTGGTGTCTAGGTGTTACTGCTGGCATCTTTGTATTTTTCTGCAGCTGAAGGATACCACTTAGGTCTGTAGATATATTTCTTTTTTTTTTTTTTTTCTTTTTCTCCAGTATATTTTTAATGATTACTTTTAAAAGATATCACTCTTGTCTTAAGGATTACTGCAGAACAATTTAGATGCTGTTGACAGATATTCTTTTATGGCTGTCTCAGTATTTCATAATATTTTACAAAGATTCTGTTCTATTTAAGTGAATTTGATTTTCTTTTGACTGTTAACTTCCTAAGTACTGTTATCCAGTTGTTTCACTTGCAGAATAATTAAAAGATTATTAAAAAAAAAAAATAAAAGAAATCCTGTTTCTACTCCAGGCAGGTTTGCAAGTGTTAGTAGGAAGTTCAGTGGCAAGAGCCGAGTTAAACTGAAAATCCTTGATTAGCAGCTTTAATCCTACTCTGTAAGGAACTACACAGCTAGATAGCTCTCTGCACCTGTCAAAACCTCTATGGTAGTTGTAATTTTATTTATTTTACCACATTATTCAAGTCCTTTAAATTCAAGTCTTCTGTACCTGAAAGCTGTGTCTCATCATGCCATGGACTGAGTAGGTGAGATAAGAGCTTTTACCTCTAAGGAGGTTTTTAGGTAGGAGAAATAATCAGTGGAGGAAGAGAATAATTTCCTAAGTTTCAATGCTTTTGTTACACGACTGTCATCTTTCAAATTCAAGAGTTCCATCTAGAGGAATCGTATTTCATGAGCTTAGTTTTGCTGGCCTTTTAATAATGTGTGTCACGTTTGCTGGCTGAAAATAGATGAGTTCATTCTTCTTTCACAGTTTTCTTTGTTGAATACCTATGAATTCCTTTTTTTTTTTTTTTTTTGGCAATTTTTGAAACAACACTTTAGCATCAATATTCCCTGCTTACACTTAAGATATTGTTTTCATGTTTCTGTTTATCCGACATCCTGAAGAGAAATTCTGTTCATCTGAGTGTCACTTATGAATTTGTATCCCAGAAAGTTACAAGGCTCAGATTTTCCCATCAACAGAAATAAAATATATCCTTAAGCAAAAGAATATTTAGAGTAGCTGAACAGACTCTTGCAAGACTGAAACCATGTAATAATACTGAAAATACTGAATGCAGACATACACAGTGAGAGCTAGTAGTTCTGCAAACAGAAATAAATCCTTGTTCAGTTTGGTTTAGGAGTCCCTGTTTCCAAGTCTTTTTTTCTTAACCTATAGAGAAATATTTGGGGTGGGAAGGGTGTTGGAGGGGGTGGTGTGTGTGAAAATACAGCTGAAATGCCAACACAAGCAATTTGCTATTATCTTTTGGGGTTAGGAGTTAAATTACTGATATTTTTTTATCTAATGAACCTTTTAGGCCCTCCGTGGCTCAGATACTTCTGTTTATCTTTTCTAATATTCTTTCTTTGTCAGACAGATTAAATATCTTGGTAATGTTTAATAATGAAATCTCTTATCTAAAACTATAATAGGATGATCTTTGTATTCAGATGTGTGAAATTTCGCTAAAACAGAAGCCAGTTTTCTCACTGTCAGTGAGAAAAGTTTAGCTCTCAAAACCATGTTAGCAACAGGGTGGCATGGTACAAATGATAGAAATGAGCTGAAGAAATTCCATTTTTTAAAGAAAACCCTTTGATGTGTTTTCTAACTATAGCAGATGTGTGGTGTATGTAGGTGCCATACTAGAAAACTGAGGGCAGATTGAAAAAGCAAATTACCCAGGCTGTGCCTGCATGGCTCAGTAAAAGACAGCTAAGGGGACACTGCAGCTGAGCTGTGTGGAATAGCTTGAATTTATAATGCTTAGAGCTAGTCCCTTAGTAGCAGATCTCTATAGGACATATCCGATTAAAACAGTTCAAAATAGAGTTTGCAAGGCAATGACCTAACAGTTAACTTGTATAAATAATCAGAAGGCCAGTGACTGCGCTGGATCCTTGGTTATCTTACTCAGAAGTAAAGATTTCCCTTTAATGAGATGGTTCACATAAAAAAACATAGGTAACTTTGAACATATAAGCAACCTGAGCACAGCAGATGAAGTGTGTTTCTCCACTTAGATTATTTCTTTCAAGCTCGGGGTAACATGAATTACTTTTTACCTAATTTTCTCCAATTAATTAGAAGCTAGATCAGATTTCTGATTGTCAACCTAAGCTTTATTTCAATTTTGAGTATGCTGTACAGTGTTGTCTTTAGTTCTTTTTCTGCCAACATCTTCTGAAATTTTTAGATGTCATTATGAAGACAAACTAAGGTCAATTTCATAACCCCAGGCTTAAATTTGTATTTTAAATGAAGCGACATTGTGATGTGCAATCATTTGTTACTTTATCTAGTCTGACACCTACCACCTTGTTTCTGTCAACGTTGACTAGAATTTAATGTAGTTATTCTCAACTTTGTCCTTCTTCATTTTGCAACTAGCATTGCAATTAGGTAAATTTAGGAATTCCACAGAGCCAAAATATAAGTTTCCATTATTTTTACTACCTGTTGTACTGTGCTTAGGAGACGATAACCACATGGATGTTTCTGAACAATTAGATTCAATTAACCATACTGAGAAGTTTGCTTAGAAGTTATTTCATGTTCTGCTTAAAAATGTGGACAGCCTTACAAAGGTGTCTAAGGATTAGTGAAGTCCTTTGCTCCTCAAGGTGTCCAGAACTGGATAACTGCATGGCAAAGACAGGACCAAATGTTTAGGTTTAGCCACTGAAGTGGCTAAAAGCAGACAAAGCCTTCCTAAGCCTTTTTGATTTACAGTTCCTTTCAACTTGCCAGTGTGAAGCCCTTCTACAGTGAATTTCATTCCTCAGACTACCAGATTGCTTTTCTTGGTTGCCTTTCATAACCCCATGAAGTAGTATTTCATAGCTGCCTCTGGGTCTGCAGGTTGCAGGCTGAAAAACACATCTCTTCAACCAGTGAGGAAAGCTGGTGACTACAATGAGTTTTGAATGGCAGAGGATACATCTTGGGTGGTAAGGTGTCTGAAGTAGGTATCTCAGGGTAGGTGGAATGAGTACAGAATAAGATACAGTCGTAGAAAGTTGAAGGAAATATTCATAATCTTCTGAGCCAAAACTGGTAGAAATAACATCTCCTTAATATCCCACTTGAAACGGGAGAAACAAATTCATCATAAAGAAAATCTCAGTGTTGGCAATCATCAGTTTCAAAGGATAGGACATTCCAGTCTTTGCCAGGACCACAATCTTTTGTTGTGGCATTGTAGACAAATGCTGATCTGTACAATGCAATAAAACCCAGGGACTCTGTTCTTGTTTGCTCTTCATTGTGTTATTGAGGTACTGAAATTATGATTCAGTGCCAGCAGAAGGCCAAATTAATGGATATGTCCAAATGTATTCAGAAATAAGTTGCTCAGTGAAGGTCATCTGTTTATTTGCACATATATTTGGTTTACTTACTGGGCATAATTTCACCTCACAAGTAATAATACTTGCACAGTGTAATTTCAGAAAAGACTGTGTTCCATAAAGAACTTCCCAAACAAGATAACTGTAAAGCAGATTTAATTGCAGGAATTTATCGTACTTCAAAACATTAAGGCTGTTTATTAAAGGTGAAACAAGTACCAACAATCCAGGAAGCCGGCAGTGCAAAGAGTTTGACATCCTTAGTTTTACCCCCGTGTCCATGCTTACCATCCATCAGGTGAAGTTCCTAACTAGCTGTCACATGGAACATCACTCCAGAGTATGTGCATTTAGTTTTTGCATGATGGTATTTGCACTGAAACTTATTGTCCATTCAGTGTTAAGTTGTGGTCTAAACTGATAACTCCAAACCAGAGAAGCATTTACTTTAACAATTAAGTTAACCATAATGTAAGTGCTTCTTTAGTGGGGACAAAGGAACTGATCTTTGAATCTCCATGCCTGTGGCTCATTATATAGAAGCCCAAATTTTTTTAAGGCAGTAACCAGCTGATTGGTGCAAAGTGCAAACTGACCTTGTCTGAACTGCAGAGAAAACTTCAGGAAGATGGACTAATGCTTCCATAAATAGAGAGTGGAAAATGGATTTTTCCCAATGGAAAGTGTATAATTTAATCAAGGTGGAAACATTGCATGAGAATGTGCTGTTTTCAAGATTAATTTTTTTTTTTTTTAGAAAATAAAATCAACAATTCAAATGTTTTTGCTGCAGAGTCCTTTCTTCCTTAAAGGGAAAGTTTTTTTGCATTAACACATGTACAGGATCAGGCTATAGTTGGCATTTGAAGGAGAATGAATGAATTAGTAAAGGCTACCAAATACCATTTAGAACAAATTTCCTTCCTGAGAAAGCAGCAGAATTTAAATGACTGTTTGAGTATATTCATTGCCAACATCTGCCAAGAATATTTATAAAAGGAGATAGGCTAGAGGTGAATTTCAGAATGATCTTTGAAGGCTGAGGACTTCACTTTTACATTTGATAGATACAAAGGCAGAAAGAGGGGACTTTTATGTAAATTTGATAGATATAAGTCCCCAGACATATATCTCCAGGCATCAAAGTGTGATAGAATTAGATATAGGACAGGTGATGTATTTGTACCCTTTCCCTAAACTTCTCATGGGGTTATACAAAGTGCAGAGATCACTTTAGCAACAAATCCTCTCTAGCACTCATGGCAAAATATATTGCATGTCTTCATTGTCCTCACGGCCAATGAGAAAACTTTTGTTCAACGTCAATTTTGGGCTACGAATGGGCAAAACTTTCAGTATGAAAGGTTACATGTTGCTGGCTTCATGTTCTGAAAAAGCAGCTCCTCCTAAAACCTGCAAATTCCAATTTTTTTCCTTTGACTGGGGACTAACAATGGAGCGGTGCAAAGAAAAATGTGCTGAAGCATTCTAATGAAATGAACTTTACAGCAAAAATTGTTCTGGAACCTTAAATAATGGGTCAGTACTGTTACTGTATTATAATTTACTTACAGATCAGATGACTGTTTATTTTTGCCTTAGCATAGTGTAGCTCTCCTTAGCTATAAATGCAAAATATTGATGAGTCAGGTAGCTAAAACAAGATGCAGAAGGCAGGATGCTTCAAATAATGCCAAACATTTTATGTAAGATCTATCTAATTAGAAATTAGTTCCCTACTTAGTATCAGGCAACAGATGCCTCCAGAAGTAAAATACTTTTTCTTTCATCAATTTTATCAACATAGGGTGGATCTGGACTCTGACCATGTAAATTTGTTTTCTGTAGTAGTAAGTATAGTTATATATGTTGTATAATCATACATCATATATGCTTGGGTGAATTTCCCTGCTTTTAGTCTAACTAATTTTGAACTCCTAGTTCTTTTCTTCTATTTTGGTGCTTCAAAATGAAAGACATAATTACAATAGTAATAGCAATAAGGGACTTCATCTTAGAGGTCCATACAGACTTTAAAACATGGATGGAGGACAACCATTTTCACTTTTTTCAGTATTCATCTTTGTTTCAACTTCAGAAGCTAGCTGATAGGATTACAGATGAATATATACTAGCCAGAAAGTTGCATACTACCAACTAAAACTCACCTGAAGTAACGCTGATGTTGTACAACAGTGTCTTTCAGATGGAAAGTCTACCAGAGGAGTAAGACAAAGTAGACTAGCTGGGAACTCTGAGAAACTACCAGGTGAAACTACCTTCACCTCTAGATCTGAAATGAGTGACTGATGCCTGTGCTTGTCTGACTTCTGCTAGGGGAGGGAGTTGAGATGCTGTGTTTATTCTGATATGTGCAATACTGTAGCCAGCTGCAATGGTCTTTTTTTGCCCCCCTGACACATTGCTGACCCTTTAGCACTACTGGAGGAGGTTTTGTGCTCAAAGGCAGATGTAGGTACATTCAATGAAAAAGCCTTCACAGGTCTGGGAAGCTCTTCAGTGTTTATTCTCTCTTTTGACATCAGGTGTTTCACCTCATCTGTTTTTCCAGCTGTCTTGGAGAGATGTATTTCTGTAATGGCTTATCCTGTAAGTTTAAGGCAACAGTTAAAGCAGATCGCTTGTAGTATGAATTGTTTTGCATTAATACACATGAGAAGGTCATTAAAATCCAATGACAGCAGGTGAAAACCTCAATGGCACAACAGGTACTGTGTTTTCACATCATTGATTACACATTAGCAATTTTCAAAGGCGAGCACTTCAAAGTAGAACTGTCATTTGAAAAATTAACCAGGCCAGCGGATCTCAGAACAAGTTACAGTTTTTTAACTTCTTGCCATTGTGTTTGGACAAGTATCTCATTTTCTCCTAGCACCTCACAGGTCACTCACTGCAGCTCAAATAGCAGAAGCTGATCCCTCTCCTGGTCTTTGAAAGTTTGTATGTTCAATGCAAACATTAAAAGGGTAACATGCAGCTTTATTGCTCTCCCAAAACATGAGAGAAAAAACATGGTGGTTGATTTTTTTTTTTCTGGAAGTCTTTCCTACTTTTCTTGTCATCTTCTCTGCGGTATTTAAAAAGTAATCCCAAGGATATTCAAAACTAACAACAGTAAGGAGGAGCAGAATGCTGCTAAGGCTTTAGATGTTCCACACCTGGTCCTCGTGGCATTAACGAATGAATCCCCACAGCACTTCTAGAACTGCAGCTTGTGCTAAACATTTTGTTGTCTGGACCCCACGATATATCATAAAAATCAGCACACAGATATTCAAAGTAACTGAACAGTTTATGTCATGTTTTTTCTCTGATTTTCTTCCCCTTTTTAATCACTTTGTCTTTTTTTTTATCTTATTGTGATGTCCAGAGGACAGGGAGAACAAGTGCTGCTTAACAGTGAGGACAGAAGTTTAGTATGACTTCAGTTGTTGCAAAGCCAGGAGTAACTTGGTGGAACTTCCCAAAAAGAATCACTACAACCTTAAGGCAAAACAGCACTATTCTGCATCCTCTATAAATCCTACTTTGCCACGCATCTTAGATATTTTAAATATATCTTAGATTTGCTCAAACAATGTATTAGCGCTATGCTTTCCTTGTATAAATCAATATGTAAGGCGACTAAGCAAGTTCCTGAGTTACCATGGAGCCAAACTGTGCAGATCTTGGAGGAGAGTGAAAACTAATAAAACAGAATGAGAGAATAACTCCCTGGGAGCTGGATTTCCAAAGTGCAAATAGCTGAACACCGCATCAAATATACTTTTGCCCCTTTCTTAAAAGATAGCAGATGTGGATGAACTTTGCTGGTTAGATTCCATTGTCGGGCACATCTGCGATGTATAGCTGGGGTATTATTTTCAGACAAAATGCAGCCTAGCATTTCCCCTGAGGTGAATTTCTCAAGTCTCTGTGTCTCTGCAGTACTCCGCTAGAACCTCTCAACTTGAACACGTGCAGCTCTTTCCTCTTTTCATCCTGGCAAGGAATATCCCCAGCACTCATCATCAGGGGCACTGCTCTTGCAAAACAAAGTTTGAGTACCCACCCTCCTGTTGGGCAGCTGCAGTAAAAGAGAAAAGAAAGAGTGTTCCTTCTTGAGCAACCCAGTAAGTGCAAGCAGCCTCAAGAAAGGGTGGGATTCATTTTGCTAAATGCAGATACTTTCAAATGAACAAGAGGTCCCAGTCACTGTAGAGAAACTTCTGCTTTTAAACTTCTATTTCTGCCTGAAATGAACAAAGCATACCCCCCCCCAACATTGTATTGATTAGATTTTTATTGATTATCAGACCTTCAGATGCCTGCTCTGCTTGAAGCTTCAACGCAGCGGGGAAACCACATGCAGGGCTCACTTCCCCAGCAGCCTCCAGACAACCTGTCTGGTTGCACTGAGCATTTTGTCCTGGATGTTCAATGGACTTATGCCGTGATTGACAGTACCCCATCTTGCCATTATCACCTCTTCCTGTAAAGCCAGTTAATTTTGCTCCTTGAAACCTGGATCTGGGGAGGGAAGATAAAATTCAAAGGCTGGGAGTGGGGACTGGAAGATCTCTGGAGACAAGAATGTTTCATTCTCCCTTCACAAAAGTAAAACATAGAAAACCTTTTATTTTTCTGTTTCTAGTGGGCATTTTATAAATAGCGGAGTGGATTAATTTGTTTTCCAATCCAAGCAGCTTTGTTAGCCAATTTAACATATATTCCTGTGTATTTTGGGAGAAATCAGCTATACTCATGTGGATTATCTAAAAATATCTCAAAACCCCTACAAATAAATTCACAGAAATGTGTCCAAGTTTTAGTTAGTTTAGAAATTACTTAATATATCTCAATTAAATATTAGGAATACTTGTCCCTGTGGGTCAGGTCTTGCAGAAGTAAACTAGCTAATCATCTTCTAACCATTTTTTTCCTGTGAATAATAGAAAAATCTGAAATACTGAAATCTTGCTACTCTTGAAAGCCCACATCAAACTTCTGGTTAAAATACTGCCTGTGTTGGACACTTTGGTCATATGCAAGGGGGACACCAGAAACAAGAAAGGTGTTGGTTTATTTCCTTAGTGACATAGTTTACTCCAGGTCTACCAAGTTCACCACTAACAGACTTGATGATCCTAAAGGTCTTTTCCAACATACTTGATTCTATTCTTCTATGATTTAACCATGGCTGCTTTCTTCAGGCAAAGGGCTTGCTGCCTGAAGAGGGGCGTAGGATGCTGCTCCTGTTCAGCTGTGACCTTCTCCCTTGCTTTCAGGAGCTTTTGTACCAGGAGACTGTAAGTGGGTATGGGGGAACTGCTTTTTGTGGCTGCTTGCACTCAACTTCTCTGGGAGCAGTAACTGCTACTTGCATTGCAGGGGGGCAATATAGAATCCTAGATTGGTTAGGATTGGATGGGAGCATTCCTGTGTCAGAAAATACATCTATGGAGCATTTTGGCAGTCACTCCTCCACTTCATGACTCATGAACAACTTCACCAGGACACGTATTGTAGGGGGCAGTGACTGGCCAAGGAGTCCGTGAATCAAAGATCCATGAAAGTAGGACTTACTTGTATGTGTTTCTGGACTCTGGCAAATTTTTGGAAGTCTGTTACTGACTGAATCCGCTTATTGTTCAAACACCAAAGGACGTTATGGTTATGCCATGCATGCGTGTTTGTGGGCTATCATTTCTCTACTCCCTACAAATAAAGTGATCTTACGTTGGCATGTTTTGTTGCCCTGGCAATCACAGGGAACATTTGAAAACAGAGAGGAAAACAGAACAGTTTTAATTCTTTTGTAATAAAGAGACAAAATGAAGCTATTGAAAAAAAAATCTAAACCAAAACAAACCCCAACCCAACAAACAAAACAACAAACAAACAAACAAGAGAATCATCTACACCTCAAGAACTTTTTTTTCCTCTAAGATCTGCATGTGAAACATGCTCCCAGATGGTCTCAGAGCATCTGGAGTTTTTGTGAGAAAAGGAAAAAATATCTAGGTAAAGGCTATGGCACTTTGCAACTTCTCATGTACTGCCTCATCTTAAAAACCCATGAAAGGTGTCTAGCTATCTTGGGAAGCATCTAACCTCTCATTACTCTGAAAAGTAATCCTTCAAGGCTCACTTAAACCATTGAACTGGAGGATTATGTTCATTGTAGTGGGGAAGTTCTGCTTGCGGCACATTGGCCGCCTGATTGCTGGCAGGACCCTGTGACAAGGAGGAGGAGGAGGGAGGAGCAGAGTGCTGGTTTTGAACTTCATAAAGCTTCCCTGTAACCCAGCATGAAAATTGGTGCATCATGGGGGATATTGGTTAAGTCAACCAGAGTTTCTACCTGAGTTTGCTTTTCCTAGAGAAGAATTTTTATTGTGTCCATTACAGGCTTTTTAATTATTTTCAGCAAAGGAGATCAGGGAGGTTCCTATTCCCTTCTTGAGAGCTGGTGCTGTGCAAACAAACAGCAAAATTCACCTCACCTCAAACAATTTGCAAACTATAAACAAGTACAAAAAGCAGCAGAGAGATTCAGCAAACAGGCAGGGGAAGCATAAAATAACAGCCAGACAGTTATGACCAGCATGAGATTATTATGATCAACAATCTAAATTATTATTGCACATCCCAAAGTGGCCTATTTTGGCAGGCCCATAATGTATGTAACACACTGTACCTTCTGTTGTTCCGTATACTTATAATTGGTTGCTGGTAATTTCTGTCTTCGTCACAGTATTTGATGTTTGGTGCATTCTTGATTGTTCTTTCTATTGAATGTAGTCAACAGACATACAAAATTTACATTCACAGCGCTTGCAGTTGTCTGGATTCTGCAGAATTTTTAAGTTCCAGTCATTAGAAAACAGTTCTGATTTAACTTTAAAATAAGTAGGATACAATTAAAATAATTAAATTGAACGCCAAAAAGCTTAACTTCAAGGGAATTAGAACCCTCTCTAAGATACATTATCACCTCTCAGTCCATTTGCTATACTTTGAGCACTTTCATCAGTGGAGAATCTTACCAAAGGCTTCATGAACATGAGAGAAGATTAAAATAAAAGATCAAAGCACACAAACAAATCCTGTTAACAAACTCTAGCAAAAATGGATTATTTTATAATTAAATATAAAGACAACTCAAATATTGGGAAACATTGAGTGGGATCCCATTGTATCTTTTGGGAGGTGTGTGCTATACATATCAGGAAGATGGCTTTGTCTTGCTGCTGCTAGTCTGACCAGAAACCATGTGTGGGGAGCCTCATTGCACCTCTCTTCTCTCCCATCAGCATTTTCCTTTTTCAGTGTCATGCTTTAAGGTACCCTCACAAATCAGCAGCTAATTTAACAGAGTAAAAAAGCAGTGAGCTTGAAAATATTGCATTAAACCCCTCAGCTCACCATGAATACGTGGAGATGCCTGCTGGGAAGAGAGACAAAGATGGAGTACCAGCTTCTAGGTACTTATCTGGGGAGTTTAACAAAGTTTCTCAGGCCTTCTGGAAAAGGTTCAAGAAGCAGAATTTACTTCTATGGGTTTCTGTAAATCCTTTTGCTTCTAATGGTACTACTATTAAATCTTTTGAGGTAGCATGTGAAGGCTGTGACTAATTTGCCTTTGCCCATGGTTAAGCAATACAAACTGCTTCCCTGGACTCAGAATAATAGACTGAGTTATTCCCATTTCCTGCAGATGAGTGAAAATAAACAGATCCAATCTCAGCTGAAAGAATGTAAGTACAACAGGCCTTCATTTGTAGGGGAAAATAAACTCTGCTAATCCCTTAGATCTGGGAGTATAAACAGCATCTTTTTTCTCCTAGGGCAGTGTATAATGTGAGTGCATGGTTTGAACGTCTTCAAAATAAAACAGCTAATCACCCTTTCTGGCCTAATTAGGTTACGTTCTGGCCCCTGGCTCTAGGCCTCGCAAGCTGTTTTCTCCAAAGCATTGTTGGGGGAAGCCCAAGAAAGAGAGCCTGTCCAACTCTCTGTTTGTTAGTTAACATTTGCTCCCTCAGGAAATCCAGCTTGGGGATCTTCCTTGCAAGCTTGGCAGATCCAAGGCAAGAATATTCTCATCACTTCCTGCCAGGACCAAATGTAACCCTTTCTTCCTCTGTGCTCATTGCAACAGACACAGTGGGAGGATGATCAAAATGAGGGGATTTTATTATCTTTTTTGTCTGGATCTGGGCTGTCTGCCTGTGCTGTGTATCAGCAAATTGTAACGTGCTAGGTTTTTTGTATGGGTGTTTATTCCCTCCTTCTAAAAAGGTGATTTATCAGCAGTACAACTGTCAGTGTCCACTGCAAATGGTAACTAATTAATCCATAATGACTGTATAGGGCCAGTGTTATTACTATTGTATTGCACATAGGGGACTGAGGTGCTGTAAGACTTGCTCAAGCTGACTTTTTGCTAGGAAAGACCTGGTAGTTCAGAAGTTGCTGACTGAAGCTCACGGGCTGGAGCCTGCACTGCTGGGTCCCTGATGGGGCTGCTGAGAGTGCCAGCGCACTTCAGATGCTGCACTGTGATTATGAGCAAGCAGAATTCATACAGTGGCAAAGGCCAAGTGAACTTTTAAGCTCTGGTTTATCAAGGCTTTCTGGGCTGCAGCATAGGGTCTGTACGAGGAAAAATAGCTGACCAGATTCAGAGCATTTCCATATTTGCACTTTTCTGGGTATCTATCAAGTGTGCTTGGATCTCTGAATAAGTTGCCATTTTTCATTGCTGTTTTTAAATAGCTGTTCTTCCATATCAAAACCATACTGTCCTAACTTTAATCCCCCTTTCAAAATTTCTTTTCATCTTAAGAACAGCTGAAGGTGCTCTGAGGACTGTTTATAAACTGTAATTCCCAGAGGTGCTAATTTCCTCTCTTACCCTTTCTGACCAAGGCTTGCAGTGGGGTTGGGGCAAAGCTGCTGAGGACCTCAATGGGGCCCCGGTTTCCCAAGAAGTTGTCTGTAGGTGGGTACCAGCCTGGTCATGGCTGGTCTGGTTTCTTCTTGTCTCAACTTCTATGTCCATTTGCTACAGGAAGTAGTTACTGCATCCAGTGTTGGGTCTAAATGCACAGACACTTTTTTAGTGCCCTTTCTCCAGATTGAGGAGTGTTTGGCCATCCTGTTGACACAAACCCTGGAGCTGAGTCTCAACTCTTTTTTGCCTTTTAGATATACGTCCCCTCATAATTTTTCTTGCCTGTGGCTGCCTTTTAGTAACAACAAGCCAAGGAAGATAAGAAAAGCTGAGAAAAAAACATTTTTGAGCCACAGGCACATCATTCTCTGAGATATCCTTAGAAGTAATGTTTATATACAGTGCCTGATCTGATTGCACTTCTCTGTAAGTGCAACCTGGGGGACAAGGTGAGACACTGCTGCCCGAATACTCAAACTATCCCTGGGGTCTGCTGCAGAAAACTGTATAAGTCTGGGGTGGTGGTGGAAAGGGAGATGCAGCTGCGGTAACCCCATGGTGAGGTCTCCTTGGGGGAGAAGGTGTGTGTGCTCAGCACAGGATGGGAGGCGTGATGAGATGAGGGAGGCAACAGCATGCAGAGTGTTCACAGTTTAATAGACATATTTCACACTGTCACAGCATCTTTGCAGGAGCTCAGTTCCCAGTTTAGGTATCTGAACAAGTGACAGACTGCATGGAAGGGCTGTGACAGGGAGGCGTCTCTCCTCAAGCCGCACTCTCAAAAATCTTGATGACGGATGCAAATCACTTAGAGCCAAATTAAGAAAAGTATATTTAGGCACCTAGAGAAGTAAAGAGGCACTTAATAGGATTTTCAGAAGTGCATAAGCAGATTAGGCATCCAGCTCCTGTTGAAATCAGTGCTGATGGAGCACTTAAAAAATATATGTATCTTGAGGTATCTCATCACTGTTGCAGCCTGGGTGCATTTGCAGTGGGTGAGTCGGCTTAAAGATGTGTTTTGTTCAAGATAAGCCTTACAAGTAACAGAGCTCTCTGGTTGTACCAAGTCTTGCTCCAATAGGAGGAAGTTCTTAATCTCCTGCAAAAGCTGAATTGCACTGGCCTATAAGAATAAAAGAACAAGCCCTGAAGGGAGATGTAATGAGCTCTGTGTTCCTGCTTGTGTGGGAGAAGGAGCAGGACTTCTACAGAAACAGGCAGAAAGTAATACAAAACCAACGAGACAGAGCAATCACTGGGTCTTCAGTCAAGAAAAGGCCTTGTGACAGCTTTTTTTGGCTCGCTAAGAAGGGAAAGAACTGCTGGTTGTTTGATTTTGACAGGGAAGCAGCACTTTTGCAGTGCTTCTAAATAAGTGGTTTTGACCCAAAGAAACATCATCTTTTGTGGCCAGTTTCTGCCTAGGGTAGAAACTACTTGTCAGGACCCAGATTTTCCTCACTCTGTCATTGATACGTGAAGTATAATGCTGTAAAGTCAGTTCCCTGCCTTCTTTGAAACATAGCTCATAGTCTGTCGAACTGAAATAAGCCCTTATTTGCTTTACTGAGTAGTAGTGAGGATATATACATTAAGGACTGTGAGGCACTATGCTAACTGGAGCCAATTAGCTGCTACCCAAGGGCAGCAGTTCCCAGATGTGGGATATCAGACAACTGTGGACCTACAGAATTGCTAACAGATCACTCATTATTCTCCTCCTGAGACTTTTAATGGGGAATTAACACAAGATATTTTCAGTGAATGTCCTGGGAGCATTCATCTTCTTCTACGGCATGTCACTCCCTTGGGGAGCACTATTTGGGAAGCAACCGCTGCTCGAGGTGACAGAGAGGAGTTACCTCCTCTGAAATGCCTGTTCACATGAGTGGCTGATGCAGACAGTAGGCAAAAGATACACGTCATAACTCCACTCCCAAACATATGAGTAACATTGAATAAATGAAGCAACCTCAGGTACCTTATCAGCTGCTGACTCCAGCCTTGTAATGGTGGTTTCTAAACCAAACTTGACTATAAACCTCTGCTACAGAGACAAAAGGAAATGACATGCTGGGGAATTCAGAATGGTTATTAATGTGAATGTGCTGAAAGAGTCAGGCAAGACAGGGAGCTGATTTACGGGCCAGCAGGCAATATTTAGCTAGGAAAGTCCTAGCTTAATAACTGGACAAGAAACATGGAGGTCAGGAAGAAAACTCTGTGTTACAACTTAATAGATCAACACCATTGAAAACCAGCAGGGACAAGTTTCTAGATGCTGCTGGGAAAAAGGAATTTCTCAGGGCTTCTGGCCTTTTTGCTTCATAATGCCTTTCCTGTAAAAGTTAGACCCTTCTGACCTGACTGTGGTGGTGAAATACCTGAGGCGTTGTAGTTCTTTGCTTACCCAGAAGGAAAGTAAAAAGGAACCTTGATAGGCAGTGCATGCCTTAGGTTTACTTGTAATATTTTCTCAGGGTTGTATGTGCTGCATTATTAGTTTATTGCCAATAAAGTCCACGTGAACTCATGGAACAGTCTCTCATTTAAAGAGAAGTGAATTTGACAATTTGCCAGCTGGCTAACAGGATATTAATCAGACAATATCTAGGGACCAACACCACTATATTGCTTTTAATCTTTTGACCAGTAAGGAAAACAGGAAGAAATCCATTTCCCTCCTTTCTTTGCTCAATGGGATAACCAGCTGGTACAGACCACCTGCAGCTCAGCTCCATTTAGGAGTATATATTTGGGTTTTAGCTGGGTAAATGAGAGAGTAGCACTATTCCCACCCCAGCTGCCATGCAGCCGGATGCTATTCATGCTCACAGTGGGGCTCCTACAGGTCTTTGGTTCCCTGAGTCATGTATTAATAACCAAATGTCATCTTGCACTGGAAAATGTATAGCTTTGCTCAGATGATCCTAGAAAGGGTTGGTTTGACTGTTGACACATTGAAGGTGATGACTGCAGACAATGTTCAGGACCAGATTTGCAGCCTGTACATTAAATGCAGCCCCAAGGAGGAGAGGAGGGGTCTTCCAAAGCATTGGAATGTCCACTGAGCAGAGACCACCCTATGGCTGGGGGCCTGGTAATGTGATGTCAGGGGTCTGCTTTATTTGTCCCCAGGTAAGAACATATGAAACAGAGCTAGGAATAAGTTATATTTAGAATAGAATCATAGAATCGTTAGGGTTGGAAAGGACCTTAAGATCAACTAGTTCCAACCCCCCTGCATGGGCAGGGACACCTTACGCTAAACCATATCACCCAAGGCCTTGTCCAACCTGGCCTTGAACACTGCCAGGGATGGAGCATTCACAACCTCCCTGGGCAACCTATTCCAGTGCCTCACCACCCTAACAGGAAAGAATTTCCTCCTTATATACAACCTAAACTTCCCCTGTTTAAGTTTTAACCCATTACCCCTTGTCCTGTCACTACAGTTTCTAATGAAGAGTCCCTCCCCAGCATCCCTATAGGCCCCCTTCAGATACTGGAAGGCTGCTCTGAGGTCTCCACACAGCCTTCTCTTCCCCAGGCTGAACAGCCCCAACTTCCTCAGCCTGTCTTCATACGGGAGGTGCTCCAGTCCCCTGATCATACTCGTGGCCCTCCTCTGGACTTGTTCCAACAGTTCCATGTCCTTTTTATGTTGAGGACACCAGAACTGTACACAATACTCCAGGTGAGTTCTCACAAGAGCAGAGTAGAGGGGCAGAATCACCTCCTTCGACCTGCTGGTCACTCTCCTTTTGATGCAGCCCAGGATACGGTTGGCTTTCTGGGCTGCAAGTGCACACTGCCAGCTCATGTTCATTTTCTCATCAACCAGCACCCCCAAGTCCTTCTCCGCAGGGCTGCTCTGAATCTCTTCTCTGCCCAACCTGTAGCTGTGCCTGGGATTGCTCCGACCCAGGTGTAGGACCTTGCACTTGGCATGGTTAAACTTCATGAGGTTGGCATCAGCCCACCCCACAAGCGTGTCAAGGTCCCTCTGGATGGCATTCCTTCCCTCCAGCGTATCAACTGAACCACACAGCTTGGTGTCATCACAAACTTGCTGAGGGCGCACTCAATCCCACTGTCCATGTCAGTGACAAAGATGTTGAACAAGACTGGTCCCAGCACTGATCCCTGAGGGACACCACTCGTTACTGGTCTCCAGCTGGACATTGAGCCATTGACCACAACTCTTTGTGTGCGGCCATCCAGCCAGTTCTTTATCCACCGAGTGGTCCATCCATCAAATTGATGTCACTCCAATTCAGAGACAAGGATGTCATGTGGGACAGTGTCGAACGCTTTACACAAGTCCAGGTAGATGACATCAACTGCTCTAGCCCTGTCCATCAGTTCTGTAGCCCCATCATAGAAGGCCACCAAATTGGTCAGGCAGGATTTCCCCTTAGTGAAGCCATGCTGGCTGTCACCAAGCACCTTGTTGATTTTCATGTGCCTTAGCATGCCTTCCAGGAGAATCTGCTCCAAGATTTTGCCAGGCACAGAGGTGAGACTGACTGGTCTGTAACTGCCGGGGTCATCCATTTTCCCCTTCTTGAAAATGGGGGTTATATTTCCCTTTTTCCAGTCGTCGGGAACTTCACCTGACTGCCATGATTTTTCAAATATGATGGCCAGTGGCTTCGCAACTTCATTTGCCAGCTCCTTCAGGACCCGCGGATGGATTTCATCAGGACCCATGGACTTGTGCACGTTCAGATTTTTAAGATGGTCTCTAACCAGTTCCTCTCCTACAGTGGGCCCAAGGTCTTCATTCTCACAGTCCCTGTGTCTGCCTTCTAAGACTTGGGCAGTGTGGTCAGAGCCTTTGCCAGTGAAGACCAAGGCAAAGAAGTCACTGAGAACCTCAGCCTTCTCCAAATCCTGTGTAGCCAGTTCTCCCGAGAGCTTCCTGAGGGGGCCTACATTCTCCCTAGTCTGTTTTTTATTTGCTATGTACCTGTACAATCCCTTCCTGTTATCTTTAATACCTCTAGCTAAGTTTAATTCTAACTGAGCCTTGGCTTTCCTAACCTGGTCCCTAGCTTCTCGGACAACATCCCTCTACTCTTCCCATGGCACCTGTCTTTGCTTCCACTTATTATAAGCCTCTTTTTTCAACTGAATTTTCCTCAGGAGCTCCTTATCCATCCAAGGAGTTCTCCTGGCCCTCCTGCTGCACTTCCTTCTGGTTGGGATGCAACACTCCTGAGCTTGCATCAGGTGATCCTTGAATATCAACCAACAGTCTTGGGCCCCTCTGCCCTCTAGGGCTGTATGCCACAGAACCTTCCGAAGCAGGTTCCTGAAGAGGCCAAAGTCTGCTCTTTTGAAGTCCAGGGCAGTGAGCTTGCTGCACGCTCTTCTCACTGTGCTGAGGATCTCAAATTCGAGCATCTCATGATCGCTGCATCCAAGGCTGCCCTGGGGAGTCACATTTCCAACGAGCCCTTCCCTGTTGGTGAGCACAAGGTCAAGCATGGCACCTCTCCTTGTCAGCTCCTCTATTACTTGCAGAAGGAAGTTGTCTTCTACACAATCGAGGAACCTCCTGGACTGCTTGTGCCGGGCCGTACCGTCCTTCCAACAGATGTCAGGGTGGTTGAAGTCACCCATGAGAACAAGGGCCTGTGAGTGTGAGGCTTTTCCTATCTGTCTATGGAGTGCTTCATCCTCAGGTTCTCCTTGATCAGGCGGTCCATAACAGATCCCCACAGTAATGTCTCCCATAGCTATATTCCCTTTAAGCCTGACCCACAAACTCTCTGTGGACTGCTCACCTGTCCCCAGGCAGAGTTCCATACTCTCCAGCCTATCCCTAACATAAAGGGCAACTCCCCCTCCCCGCTTGCCAGGCCTGTCTTTCTAAAGAGCCTGTAACCTTCCATTCCAACACTCCAGTCATAGGAGCCATCCCACCATGTTTCTGCAATGCCTATTATATCATACCCCCATAGATGTGCACACATCTCTAATTCCTCCTGTTTGTTCCCCATGCTACAGGCATTTGTATAGAGGCATCTGAGCCGAGCTCCAACTGAAGCCGGCTCATTGGCTGGAGCGGCTGGGATATCTCTACATTGCTCCAAGCATTTATTATAGGTTCTGGCAACTGACTGGGTGTGTTGGGATGGAATGATGCCCCCCGCCCCCAACACATCTAGTTTAAAGCCTCCTTGACCAGCCTGGCAAGCCTCCTACCAAAGACCAGCTCCACCAGCCCCCACTAGACCTGGCCTACGAGCTTGGGTCCCGTGTTCAAGACACCCAAACCCCTGACTATGACACCGCCCTTTTAACCAGTTATTAACCTGGCCAATCCTCCCAGCTTTTTTTAGGTCCTCCCCTGTATCCTGGAGAATTGACGAAAAGACCACCTGAGCTCCAGAGCCCCTAACCACCTCTCCCAGGGCTCTGTAGTCCTTCTTTATGTTCCCCAGGCTACTACTGTCTATATCCCTAGCACCCACATGTATCACCAGGAGTGGGTAATAGTCAGTGGGACTTACTAGAGCCAGCAGCCTCTCTGCCACATCCCTGATCCGTGCCCCTGGTAGGCAACACTCCTCCCTTGAGACGGGGTCAGGCCGGCAGACGAGTGCTTGTGTCCCTTTCAGTGTAGAGTCCCCTACTACTATGACCCGCCGCTTTTTCCTAGCAGCACCAGTAGAGATCTTTACCAGTGCATCAGCCGGCTGTTTCTGGCACGAGTGCGCTTCCTCATTAGCCCCCTGCAGGACAGCAAAGCGGTTCTGCGTGGGGACAGGGGATTTAGGGGGAAGCCCCTTGCTTTTGGTTGTCCTTCTCCTTTTTTTTTTTTTTTTTTTTTGTTGTTGTTGTTTTGTCACTGATTCCCACTTCCCAGGTTAACGGCCTCCTTCTTTCCTTCATGAGGTAGAGGTGAAGCTCGAGGCCCCTGGACAGTTTGGGCCTGGAGCAAGCATTCCTGCTTACTCAGCTTCCCTGACATCTCGCAGTCTAGTAACAGCATCCCGCAGCTCAGCCCCTGCTGCAGGAGGACCCCCACCAGGGAGCACCGAGTGCAGCCCTGCCCATGGCGCACCCTCCCCTCACCAGACCCGTGCAGGCACTCTCTACACCCCGAGCTCTGCACTGCAGCCTCCCCTCTCATCGGCTCTGTCTGGGTGCCTACGCTGCCACCGCCGGGGCAGCCAGAGCAGAGCCCCCAAACGGGGCCCTGTTCATACGACGGGCGCTCATCATCCCGCCCGCCTGCCCGCACAAACTGCCTCGCCGCGCTCCCTGGGCAGGTTTTTACCCAGCCAGGGCTGGTGCCGCTGCTCCTGGCTCCGCCCCCTGTGAGTCAGCTGCTCGCTCTCGTCAGCTGAGCTGCCGGCTCCCGGGCAGGTCCTGTCGAGGCCTTGAGGCTCCCTCCTCGGTAGCTCTTGTCGCTCTGAGGTGAGGCTCCTGCACGCTGATCTCGCCCCGGCTCCGGTGTTGAAGGCGTCCTCTCTCAGGTACTCACCTCAGCAATTTCTGTGTCCTCACAGGATTACCCTTTAAGGATGGTAGAGATGTCCTCCCTGAGTTTGCAGGTAGTCCTGCAATGGCTGCAAGAGGTAGAGAAAATGCTGACTGACCACACCTCCATCACTGGCTATGGAGTTCAGGTCTACCTGAGGAGGTGGAATGCCCATTGTTGTGATTTGCGCCCCTTCTCTGAATTATGGGTGTCCCATAGAAACCTTTTCAAGACTTTCTGGTGGGGTTTACACCTGAGCTGGTGGTGTCTTGTTTCTGTGTGCTCTGATGAGGTGCAAAAATGAATTACCTAGACCTTTAAGGGAGATCCTGTATCATACAAGTCCTTCTGACCAGCAGTGAAAGACTGAGGCATTTCAGTATCCCAGGATACCTACATGGACACAAGTGGCTCAGTTCTCTTACCCCAGTACCCTTCTGTCAGACTCTTGGTGGGGACAATCCATCCCATGGATGCTCCTAGCAAGACCATCTGTTTCCCACACAGGCATATCCCACCAAATCAGCGCTGTCAGCTTGCAGCAGGAAATGGGGCCAGGGGCCCACAGCAGACTAGTTCTGAAGCTATCTGAAAAGACATCATTAAATTTCCCTTCCACAAGATGAATGAAGAAGCTTTTATATGGAGAAAAAAAGGGAAAGTGTTTTTGTTAGCTTTGTCCAGAGAGAAAGAAAATCTCTGAGGTATTTTCTGACACATGGGTGCTGTCAGCCCGCTGAGCTGTTTTCCAAAACACTGGAATGTATTTTCAGCAATAATCGGTCAACAGAAATGGAGGCAGTGAGGGTATCCTGTTGTACAGAACAATGGGTAGTCCTTCAAGGTCTCAGAGATGAAGAAAAAAACCACAAAAGGCAGCATTCTGGGGAGTGTTAAACTTTTCTCAAAGTGTCACTGAGATTGGGAGAGGGGACTTCAACTAAGGGTGAAGACTGTTTAAGTGTTCATGGAGCTGGAGGCACCTCCTCTCTACAAAGTCTGCTCTCAAGTCTGCTGAGAATATTCCCATTGCCTTTCTGTCTTTGTGACAATCTGTATATGAAAAAATTACTTTATTCTTATTGAGAAGTCTGTGGGAGGGAACTTGGAGACGTTCTGCTGGTACTAGCCGGTAAACTTCTGAATACAGAAGTTTCTGTTCTATGTTGTCTCCTAAGAACAAAAAAAATCGCTAGAAAGAGCTGGCCCTCCATGTGATGTAATTTGCTTACACAATAATTTTCTTGTTTAGAATGAAGCCAGGAGAGAGTTTATATTATATTTCAGGGAAGTTATGTGATTTTCAGGGTGAATATGTCAGATAATGGAGTTCTGATGTATAGCAACAAGTCAAATCTAATAAAAGTTTGCTGTCTTTCTAAGATGGTCTTGTGCATTAGAGTGTCAAATGATCTAGGACTTATAATGCAAGAAGACAAGATCTTTCCAAGGCAATGAGATAAGAGCAATTAAAATGTCAGATAACACAAGTTTAGATTGTAAGAAATAAGATCATCATTAGAGGCCACAAACTTAACTTTTTAATGAAAAATAATTGTAACAATTTTTTACATCAAGTCTGACCTCTGATGCTTACAAATTTGGATTAATATATCAAAATACATATTGCCTTTAATGTTCCTGTCAAATCTGAGCTGTGATGCATGGATTTATTCCCTACTTGAAGGGATGATTCTGTGAAACTTAGCTAATAAAAAAGTGGCACAGCTCGTGACTGATGTCTGTTCTCCCAGGGCGTGTCAGTGTGGGACAAACACCATGTACGCATCCTCTTCTTGACACTGAAAAATGAGATGCATCTAGTAAAAACCACAATATATGCTCTAACGGTCTTGCCATGACCTTGTCATCATCTTTCTCCCTCCTCACACACCTTTCTCACCTCTTGACTCTTTCGTTCCTCCCCCTGTAGACTCTGAGCCTACAATTTATCATGCAGTGAGGTCCCTGCTGCCTCTGAACACGTCTTAAGCTTTCAACAGACCCTTGGCAGGTTTGGGCTTCTTCTGTGGGAGATCTTTGGCTGCTTTTTGCCAGCTTGGATCGTGAGAGGACAAAAATATAAAAAGAGCTTGTCCTGGTAAAATAAAGATATCCTAAAAAAATTTCAAACAAACTCAGCAAAGAATCCAAATCCCAGTTCTACCAATGTGGTAATTTGTCAGTGCCAGGCATCAGCCCACTATTAGTCTTTTTCTGGATAGAGATGACAGAGCTCTGTTGACAAGCTGTAGGACCTATTTCAGGAGCTGGCACCTGGCTCCCTGGCACGTCCCCCTGACGCTGTGTCACGCTCCTTGGAGCTGCCTTTGGCTCTGCAGAGGTTACAGCCAGCACAGGCTGGCTGGTGCTCCGCAGACTGCCTGCTTGGGAACCTCCCTGTTTATTTCTATGGTTACGTGTCTGTGCACTGCTGGCCCCAGGCCTGTCTAACACCAAGCAGAGCCTGCTGCGCTGGCAGAATGGATGTCCCAGGGCTCACATGCACAAAGCACCAGGGGAAAGCTTCTCACCTGTCCCCAGGGGCTGGAGGGTGCTTTTGCCTCTGTCTTGGCCTCCCTCTTCTCCCACGTACCTCTATCCCTCTTCCCCTGAGCTGCTTGCTCTTGTCCTTGCTTGATGCCAGCATCAATTGCATAGGACCACCGGGTGCCTACCCAGGGCACAAATCCACTCCATCCCTTCCCACAAAAGGCCATAGCATCCGATTTGGAGCTTTCCTGCTCGTGCCACAAGAAAATATTTAGCATTTTAATATCTTTTCACATTTTTAGAAATAATTTATCTATGAACATACACAGTGCTTAGTAATCATTTCTCAGATGAATGTGGAATTTTTCTAAAATTAAACTATCATTCTTTTCACACTTGGCTGTCATATCTTTCTTAATGCAAATCAGTCATTGACTAGAGACACCTACTGTAAGAAGCTATTTTAGCTGTCTGATGGGCTATAAATTGATTTTAAAAGTGAAGACCGTTTGGGGAAGATAAGCTGGGATTGGTAGGGAATGGAAAAGTAATTCAAAGGGAAGTTTAGTATTTGAATGTGATTATTTACCTCTATCTCAGAGCGAAGACTATAATCCAGGGGTCCTATCTCTCTCTCTCCTCCTGCTTTAACTCTCAGACCACAAATCCACCGCCAACCCACACCCTATAAAATGCAAAGCTCCTGGGGATCAGAGGCAGGTACCCTAGGACAGAGCCTAGGAAAAAAATACTTCCCCTTTCAGTCTACATTTGATACTGGGCAAAAGGAAAGGGGGAGATTATCTGTGAAGGAGCCTGGAGGCTCTGCTACTCTGAAGCAAGTCCCTTAATGCTGGAATGAAAAGGAATCCATTACAGTTAGTTTCAGAGAAGCCTCTCTTCACCACAGTATTGCCCCCCCCCCCCCCCCCCCCCCCAGTACGCTTCAAGTGCTTTTCAGAGGGAATATTCACGTATTCCAGGCAAAGAAAATGTTTTTGCTAACCCAGTAGTGGTCTGCACAAAGCAGGAGCAAAGCAGGGAAGATTCCCTGGATGCAGCCTGAGAAGCTGGAAAAATGAAAACTGTTTTCTGATTTTCTTTTTTCTGCTCTATTCTTCAGGGTCAGTTCTGATACTGTCTGCTGGGGCTGGAACAAGGAGCTTAATTTTTAAGGCATGTCTAACTTCTCCCTCTGTATTTATTTTTTGTTCTGTCGCTTGCACTGCCAGTTCTTAATATGTAATAAGAAGTATGCAAACAGTGGCTGAGTTTTTAAATGACTTTAGTTTGAGTGAACAGGCTTGGAAACTTTCATGTTTGCGTGCTGTGCCTGTACCAGTAATAGTTACCCTGGCACAAATACTGGGGAGAGTCAATTTTGAAGCCACTCAGATAAATAAATACAGAAATCAATTTCTGCTACAAGTACTTCAGTGCTTTCCTGGTTTGTTAAACCATTTCTTTTTCCAGATCAAATTACAGCTAAGCAACATTATTCAGATTTTGATTATTTATGAACAATCCACCTTGTAAAAAATTTTGAATATTGTTAATCAAAGACATTTGAATAAACAAAAGCAGGTAACAGTTGCAGCATGTTTGTAGATATTGAGAATGCAGAAGAAGCTGATAAATCAAATCATTTTCAAATTGCATGTTTCCTGCACAGCTCTATTGTCCCCTGAACACTGTTAATTGGGAGTTCAAAGACAAATGTCCTTTGTTACTTTTGCAAAGCTTAAAGAAAGAGGCATGTTTTTTTTAATGCTTAGACTTGAAGTTTCTCAGATGTATACAGGATTTTCTAACATCCTCCTTTTAACACAAAATTCAGGGCAGTTATAATCCTTCTCTACACTTGAGTTAGAGTCCTGCAATCAGATTGCAGTTTTGGAGTGAGGCCAGTTGCTAAAGAAAGTGATTCTTTCCCCCTCCGTATTTCATTTATTAATGAAATAATACATTTCATTATTTATGGCTTCCAGCGAAGCTCCCTGGGAACCCAGCACTGCAGCCTGCATCAGTGGGAAGGTGCAATGCCTTTGGCAAGGCTGTGTAGCATAGCCTTGAGCCACCCCATCCATCCAACCACGCTGTAAAGGGAAAGCACTTCCCGGTTTGTTATGACAGCTCTTCACATCAGCTGTGCTTGAAGCTTTATGCCATCTGTTTGCATCTTTGCTGTAACCTATGAGAGTCTGTAAGAACTCAGCACCTGTGTCTGGGCTACAAGTGAATGCAAATACATGACTTCAGCATAACTGCACAAGGAGCAGTTGCAGGTGGGCAGCCTAAGGGCACATCTGCCCCCTGTCCTGTTCTGCAGCAACAACCAGTGGGGTGAGGAGGGCTGGCTGTGCTTGTTTCCCTGAACTGAGAGACAGATGTGCCATTTGTAGCTGGAGAGGGTTCATAGCTGTGCACTGTCCTGTGAGGCAGGAGCCAAACTACTGCTGCACCAAACACTCACAGGGGCACAGCACTGGCCTACATGGAAGTTGTAGGTTCCATTGTTGTTGTAGGTTCCACTTCCAGACATTCCATCACAGTGTTTGACAGAGCAGGCTGTTACTGTCTCCTGGTACCCTGTGAGCACCAGGTGCTTCTAGGCAGTGCAGTACTGCAAAGCCCTTGAACTCCTACATGTGTCTTCCACATGAGGGCTGCCTTTCTGTGGCCACCTCTGCTTCAGGTTGCTCTTTCTCCTGTCTTGAGAGAACAAGACTTGCATAGACTGAGAATATACTCCCTGTGAGCTGGGACCCTGACAGCCTTATGCGTGGAGGTCTGCCATATCACCTGCCTGCAGCTTCCTGTGCCTGGCTTAGCTGGGTGAGGTGCTCCAGCCCGACAGCTGGGAATGGGTGGTTGTGAGTGCTTTTCAGGTCACATATTGTACTGCCCCATGCTCTGCCCATTGATTCATTCTTGGCTGTTAACTTGGAGACCAGGTTGCTCATGTGGTTGCAATGACAGGTCTGCAACTCCAGCCCAGTTGCTGGCATAGGCCCTCTGCTGTGCATACACACGTATGCACATTGGTCTCTCTGGGAGCTTGTGCAGACTATGAATACTCCAGTATCTGACTCTCAGACCCCTGGTCTCTCTCTGGTATCCAGCCCCTGATGTATGGTCACACACCATACACACAATCACAAACACACACGTATACAGAACAGAGTCCCCCAGCCAGGAAAGTAGTTAGTTTAACCAGAAGACTGTGGTGCACAGGCATGGGGCACAACCAAACAAGCATACTGACTAGCAGCCTGTGTACATGCAACTGGATCCTTTTATCCACTTAACTCTATTTTTCTACACTTGATCCTTTGCAGGCAACTTTCCTCCTGCACTTGTCTTTGGTCTTTACCCTTAATATCCCACGTCTCACACATTCCCACTAACTGTTAAAACATCCCTCAGTAAGTTTTACACTATTCCCCAAATGCTTATCCTGTAATAAGCCCTGTATACCTGCAGGCAGTAACCCAACTCAGTCTGCAAGGCTGGCTGGTGAGGGCACTCCCTGCAGACTTCTCTGACACACAGGCTGTAGTCAGGCTGTCCTCTGCTGAGATCCCTGAGAGTAGCCTGATCTGGGAGCTGTTTGGCTTCCTCTGCCTGGCACTGTCCTCTGTCTACCTCCAGGCCTTTGTGTTTATAATGATTAGCTTTTCATCACATAAACTAACAGATCCCACCACTGTAAATCTGGGTGGCTCTCAGAAGAGTAATTCCTGAGTCTATGCCATTAAGCAGATCCATAGTTTGATCTTCAGAAGTTGCATGACTTTTGCTTCTTTCGCACTCCCTTGACAGATTTCTGCAGTCAATACAGTTTTTATGGTCACATGTGGAAAAAATAATCTCCTAAAGCACATTTACTCATTTTGTAGGAAGCCACATTATGAGGCTAACAAAGAAATGTGAATGGCATTTAAATACTAAACAGGCTAGGGCATCATGTGCTCACTCAGTAACATGGGAGAGGAAGACAGCCCTCTAGTCTTGGCAGCAACCTACCATCAGCTTCTCAGTAGGATGTGCTGCTATTAAACATTCTTCCTTCTGCATGCAGGACACTACATGTGAGCAGTGCTGATAGCCTTCAGAAGGTGACTGGGGAGTATACCTGATATTGTATAAATGGAGTTGTTGTCGTTCTGTTGCCATTTGTGAGACTATATACAGAAAACCTAAGACTACCTCAAAAACCTATAATTTATTGCTCTGAGATGTAAACAGTGAACACTCAGCATTGGAGACAGCCTGCAGGGTTAGGGATGGGACGGGGCTGCCTCAGGTTATGGACCAACAGAGCACAACAGGGATGTACTGCATTCATGAGAGCGCCTGGTAAAGACATTCATTTGTTGTCATATCAAAAGCAATCCAGCTGTACGAGGTTCAATAACTTCTGTCTGGAAAGATGTTGTGGGAAGTCACCATGGTGCAGACCACCTGTCTTCAGCCATCTCCACAACAATAGGCAGGGAGATAAGGTGCCAGCAACTCTGAAAATACTGGAGCTGCCAATGTGAATGTTTTTGATTAAACTCTTTCTGCAAAGGCCATGTGCATAAATGCGCAGGGTACGTGGAAGCATTCCTAGGAAAGTGACTTCAAAACCATTTGTAATCTTCTGTTTACTATTAGGAAATGTTTCCAGGAGACATGTTTATAAGGAGTATGTGTAAAATTTGGCACCATAGCTTGAGGCTCTATCCAACAACTGCTGAAGGGATGGCATAATACCTGTGTTGTCAGGCTTGATACAGTTAGAGATGAAGTACTTCTTTAGATTGGTATGAAATTAATTCTATTCTTGGCTACAGAATACTTGTATTTGATGGTGCCCACTTGGAAGAGATGCTTAAATGGGTCAACAATGTTTCTGATAGTATTTACCAAGAGCATTCTGACTCAGTCCTTTACAATTACTCATTTTATAAATCGTGCATCGTTTTAAAGTAAAACGCAGACATCTAAAAGCTGTTGAAAATTAAAACCTAATAGCATTCTGTATTTCTTACATTCATGTCATAGACTTCATGTTGGAATTAACATAGTTGTCCAGAGAAGCAGACCAGATGTGATGTTTCAATTCATTCAATACCATAATTATCTGGACTTTTTTTTGTATAATAAACTACTTTGCAAAATGGATTTACTAGTTAGTTAGTCAGCCAGCTTTCAGAGCCATCTTAAAAATGACTGATACTTACCAGAAGCACACAAGCTGGTGATGAATGCCACGGTTCATACACTACAAGTATACAGTCTGTGGTTATAGATAGTGATTGCAAGACTCAGCAGTGAAGAAGAATTGAATGAGTATCCTCCTCCTCCAATTCTTGGTCAAAGACTAGGAAAAGTATATTATAAAGATAAATGACATGACATAATTCTCTAGAGCATGGGCACATGTCTCTACTTAAGCTAACCAGTGACCACTGTGAGGAACCCAACTTCAAAAACTTTGCAGTGAGGAGGGTTGTTTTGCTTGTCCTGCAGGCCTCGAATGGTGGATAAAACCAGACATAATCACTGATGAAAATAGTGTTCTTTTTGAGTCCAGCAAACCTCTTTCTTGCCAGTGCACTGGAAAATTGGAACATAGACCTGGGAAAGATTCATTTAGAATAATGAAGTGTATGTTGTCTTGGTACTTGCATATATACAAGCCATTGATTTTCAGCATGCCTTTTAGAGAGGCAACAATTTTGATGTTTTCAAAGACAGAGGAATTCTAGGAATTTAAAACCTAGCCAAAGGAAGTGCACTTAACAGAATTTTCCTGACTTTGGGCAAACATAGGAGCTTTCATCACAGCTTTCAAAAACTGTAGGAATTCTCGAGTCATCTGTGTACCCCTGAAATTGCAACAGCTGGTACAAACAACTGCTGTTAGCAGCTCGGTTGTGACAAATAGGTTCTGGTTACATTCTCCCATATGAAAAATACTTTGTCCATCTTGCACTGAGAATACGCTACCAAAAGTGAGACTGGAAATAATCCTTGCAAGAGGTGTGCTATTGTTTCCTGTCTTAACATTGAATGTCTGGATAACTGGTAACTGCTGAAGAGAATGCAGCTGGGGAGTGCCTGGACTACGGCATCCACAACTAGCATGACTCAAGAAACAGTTCCACCCATTGCTGCCAAAGCAAGGACTCTATATACCTAAATTATGAACTCAAGTGGAAGGAAATACAGAAGCTGCAAACCTGAGGATGCAAATGAATGACAAATTACGAAAAGCAAGATGGACCTCAGAATAATATCACTGAAAATGGAGAAAGAAAAACTAGATAGTAGGAATCAAGGAAAATATGTGTTGATTTTTACTTTCTTTTAAATATTGTAAATAATGTAAACAAGGTATTCTGGTTGCTGGATCTGTGTTATTTGCCTTATTTCTGCTAGGCTGGTACATGGCACTTTTATTATAATTTGTTGCAAATATGCCCTCTTATATATAATTGACATATGTGAAATAGATGTAGAGTTACTAACAGTCATAGAAATGTAATTAGCAATAGTACAAAAAGATAGCTACCACTGATTTACACTTCTAAAGACTAACTGCATTTCCAAAATAAGTAGTCAAATAAAGTTGTGGTTGTATCTAGAAATAGTTTTTAAATATAAACTTTATCTGTAGACCTTCATCTGCCCCTGTTTCCAGCTGAAATGGTGCAGCATAGAAGTTGATCAAAATTCTCTGACAGTGAACCTACACATTGAATCCTGTTGTTACATTTTTATTGAATAGTAAAATGATGAACAGTGCACGTAATATGTGATGGAGCAATATTCCTTTATTTAATTTAAAGTTAAGAACATTTTGGTTAATGGAAGTGAAGATAGCATTAAGAGGGTTATTATTTATCAGTGATTTATACAGCAGTGGGATTGTACTGTAAAGCACTGAGTTAGTTAGAAAAATTTACATGTTAAGTCTCCTTAACTCTCAAGCATTGGAAAATTGCCCTGGGTTCTTGTTGAATAATACACATTGGCTGATAAATACAAGGTACAAACTGTGTATATATTCATTTAGAGCTCCCAGGTGGGGGGATTTAAGTATGTTTCAATGAAGAGTCTATTATCCCTTGGAAACTGAAAATATTATATGTGAAAAATATGGCATCTAAAATGAGCTATCTTAAATCCAGACAGAGCTGGCTGACCATACCAAATTCACCTTTTTGAGCTAACCATGGCCTTTTTTTTCAATGGTAGCCATTTCTCAAATGTTCTAATTAGATGTTTGCCTAGTAGGGATGATAATTTAGTATGTATCTATTGGAGATGTGATGTTTTATTGCTAAAAAGCAAGAACTAGAAAAAAACCAACTTGTTAGTTGCATTATTTCACCATTTGCAAGGTAACTTATCTAATAGACAGTTAATTCCCCAGGGCAAAGACTTTTATGGTCATGTTTGCAATCTGTCATTCAGAACAATGGGACAATAATAGTCCATAAACAACAATAACTGGGTGCCAGTTAATTTCAGATTATAGACTGAAGAAAAAATTCAGTCTACAATTTTGCTTTCTCTGCATGATTATGTAAGATTTTATATGGTGATGAACATTATAGCAATAAAAATTTTAATGTGATCCCATGCCAGGAAGATATTCACAATCAGTCTAAACCAAATGCCTCTGAGGACTTTCTAGACCTTCCAGTTGCTAATGCAAGTGCTGTTGTTTTATTCTGACAAACCCAGTCAACATATTAATCCAATAGCTAAAAAAAAATATTATTTTTCCTAAAATCTATTATAAAAGAATAAGTGCTTACTAGTCTGCACCAGCAACACATAGTATCTACCATGAAGGCAGTGCTGTTTTATTAGAAAAAAGAAGGCATGTATCTGTGGTAGCAATTTAATCTATTTTGAAACACATAAACATAAAGGACAGTGAAAGTCTGGAGATGAAGAAAGTTGCTCAGTTCAGAATGCCAGCACTTCAGTGCTAAAAGATAAGTGACAGCCTCTTACTCTTCAGGCATGTTACATGAGGCTGCCTATCAGAATGAAACTGGTGAAAAGCCACATTTTCAGTATTTTATTCTAATTTTGATTATTGCTTTGAATGCTGCTCTCTTTAATTATGGTAACAGATGTTGGCAGTACTGTACAATATGTGTCTGCACAATATGTGTTCTCTCATATTTTGTTCTTGCAGAGAGTGAGACTTGAATTTAGTTTTATTTAAAATTAAAGAAAGAAATTTAAAGGATGTTCAATAACTGGAATTAAAGTCTCTTTAGAAGGCATGGGAAAGGTTCACAGTTCAAATGCACTGTGTAATGTCAAGGGAAGAGTAGGTTCTTCCTTACCGTCTTTCTCTCTTCTTCGTGATGTACAATATTTTTGAAAAAAAGAGTAAAAGTGACAAACACATGCATTTTGTAGCTTGCTCAAAACAGTCAAACATCTGCCATACAGTAATACCAGTAACACTGTGATATGAATGGCAGTCAAGTAAGGATTGTCTCTATCAGAAAAAAATTACAGATTTATTGAGGAAACCCATGTAAAATGCAGCTTTACCCTGGCCCTGACTTTCTTCTTCCCTCATCTCTCATTTTGTAAATGAATATATATATATATACATACTATGTCCCCCCAGGCCAAAAATTGAAATGAAAGTACCATAATGCAGGGAGATATGGACTCTGGCAACATCTAAAAAAAAATCCTGTGTGCCTGTGAAATCCAGATCTCCTCTTCTGGTGAGATCTGGGAAATGCCAAGTGACTGAAATACAGCATTTAGGCTTCGCTGGCCTGTGTGCCCTTGAGTGTGATGCCATTTAAACAGTTTGCACCTCCTCTCCTCCCCACTGACCCAACTTCGTCCCTTCTCTCTCCTGTCACTCTCTGTCTTGTTGTCAACAAAACTGATGAGCTGAAAAATTATCTGAACTAGTGTTTTTCCATCTGAATCTGTTCTCTGACGTGTCTCCCACTGTGACCACACACAGCTGTGGAGGTACTGGAGGTAGGAGTGGGAATGATTTTAGCTAAGTGAAGCAGATCTGCCACTGCATGTGAGACCATGGCCTCAGTCTTTCTACCATATTTCACCTTAATCTCACTCCAACAATTAACTCACCAGCTACTGACACCATGTCTCCTGTCATTCTTGGGAAGCTTTCAACAACCAGAGTCTGAACCTCTACTCAGAGTCAGGAAGGTGCTTCCTGATGAACTCTCACAAAAGCAGGCAGTCCCTTTTGGCCACAGAAAGGCTGCTGTGTTAAGCAGCAGGGAGTCTTTCATGCTGTGAGTCACCAGCACTGTTGAACACCATGAAGGAGTTTACCAACTGGAACACAAGCAGAGGGGTTTGTGCAGGACAGTGACTATCATCTGTGCTATGTCCTTCCACATCATGGACAGCAGCATTTTGTTCCTCACGGTTTCCTGGATTGGTGGCTGCCTGCCTCAGTTATGGGCTAGAAAAGCCTGCACTGCCTCAGCTCTGCTTGTGCATGTTTGGTCCCGTATACAGTTTAAGGTTTTATGGTCTCTATTGACATGTCTGTTGTCATTTTTTTGATTTTATGCCTTCATACAGGTGCCTCTTCTCTCTATGGCATGTGATGACACAGAGAAGCCCTGGTGTATAGGAGGAAAGCCACACATCGAGCATGACAGAGCAGCCAGGTCTTTTCTGGTCAAGATGGATATACAAAGCAAGACAGAACACATGTGCGTGTCAAGCGATGCAAAGACCTCCCAGACAGCCCTGACCCAAGCTGGCAAAAATGTTGTGTCTATGCTTCATCTTGGGGTCATCAACCCAGGAATGAACCTAAGCAATGCAGTCCTTCTTCTTCTTCTGCTGTGAGCCACCCAATTGTGAACAGCCTCTTGAAGGTAAGTTTTTCATGTGAAACATCTCCAGACCTGGCAGATGAATGTCCCCATCACCCTGCCTTACCTCTCCTGTTCTCCTGTGTCCTGCACAAGCCCTGTGCTGATGGCTGCCAGTCCCCACCGTCGGCAGCAGTTGGGCTGTGGTCTTCCTGGTGTGTCAGAAAGCTGGTCTTCATCATGTTGCAAGCTTGGTTGCTGCACTGGAGCTAGCCGGTGAGACCAGCCTGCATTTCATCTCCCAGAAGACCCAGCTGCAGCAGGAGCAGGAGCCCTGACTGATTTGTCAGTCTTGAGTCACTGCTAAATGCTGAGGTAACCCAAGAAAACTTCAGTACTGCTAAATGCTGAGGTAACCCAAGAAAACTTCAGTACCCATTTGAGGATTAGCAGGCAGCTGAATGGCAGCCTTGGACATGCCTTTAGCATATAAATGATAGTCTTAGGTGAGCAAAATGATCAATCGATGTCAAAGTGGCTTTAAGGATATGTTCTCACTTCTTCCTGGTGAAAGCCGAGACCCAAAGGTAGAACTTCTGTCATGGAAGAAAAGATAGGGCCAGTGACTGCCCACATGGGACAGCTATTGGCTCACACAGGGACTTACTTAAAATATATTTTCCTGCTTGCTCAGTTTCCGCCAAGTCAATGAAATTAGAATCTGACCCTTTAGTTCTGATAACCTTTGAAAAGAAATCAACCTTGCCAAAAACCACTGGTAATACACCAAAGGAAAAGTAAGCAAGTCATAAAACATATTTTGGATCAAACAGTAACATTCTGTTGCACACATCTAAAACACAGTGGAGGGAACACAGTGCTGCTTTGGAGAATGACTAGGGATGTGAATCATGATATTAGCTCAATATTTGCCACAAGAGTACAAACCACTAGGATTCAAGCAGCTAAACTTTGTTTATAAGAGCTGCACGAGAAAATGTGTATACCGCAGTCTTGTTTGTCTAAACTGTCCAATTCCTAGGCTTTCCCCATATTCCAAGTAATTTTATGTGTTCTTTTCCTTCTTTTTGATCAAGGGAATTTTATAAATAACACTTACAATAATGAAAGAAACATCCCACCTCAGAGAAAGCAAGACATTGGCAACATAACCAAATTTGACATTGGCATAGATTTAGCTTGGCAACATTGACAATAAGCAACAGATCTTTTAGATGTAAATTTAGACATCAAAAAAGTGAGGATCGGTGTCTGGTAAAGCCACCTCAAGAAGAGTTTGGTCAGTCTAGGAAAGATCACGTGGAGTCATGCGAGTCAGTTGACTGACTCTGAAAAGTTGAGTATGGGGTGGGTTGGCAAGTGATTGGCTTTGTGGTTTTGGGAGAGGAAGGTGAGGGGTTTATGTTGCCTGTCTGATAGCCCTCTGGTAACGTGTGATGCTCAGATGCTTCAAACCAGATCTGAGAGGGCAGTGTTTCCAATAATCCCAATTTTATCAATCAAGTTTTGGAAAAATCCTGGTAGGTGGGTAAAGGACAGAGGTTTCTCATGACTTGTCCATACAGCTTAGTGCTCTGTGTTGGTTTTGGTAGCCCTCCCAGCTGGCCAGGTGGCAGGCACCTTCCAGCAGACCAGTTCCCCTTTGTGTATTTCCACCCTAGTCCCATTACCTGTTGTCTCCTACCCCAGCAGCAAGACAGAAAAGGGCAGCAAGGGCATGACAGAGAATTCAGTGGAGTCACCAGAAGGTCTGGAAGATGTGAAGGCAAGTGTATGTATAGCAAGGCAAAATCTTACAGATATATGTAGGACTATGAAAGGACTTAAGGTACATGTGGTGAATTTATGATACTGGAAGCACAGGGATTATTTGAGGTGGAAAAGGAAAGCTGTGGGACATTGAACTGCAGGAAATCAAGGTTCAACAGTCCTGCTCCTCAGGGAACAACTTGTCTTCAGAGCTTGACAATATTGCATTGTGGTTAAATGTGTCTAGAGGGATTGGTTTATTGCTATCATGATATATGGATCTTATAGATACACTTATCTTGGAGGTTGTGAAGGGGCTGAGTTACCAATGGCAGGCTATAAATGGGGAGGAGAAGGATGTCAAGCTTAACAGTAGGGAGGAAGAAAAACTAAAATAATAAATATTGATTTGGAGTATGTCTTTTATTATGTCTGAGCAAACAGGAAAATGTTATAATAATGTGATCTTTATGTGAACTATAAATTATCCATGTGAGGCTTTTCTGCATTGCTGTTGACTAATCAACGAACCATTCTGGGGACTCGTTGGCTATACTCTTCATTCAACAGCTTGAGTTTGTTATATTTCATTGTATTCCTGCAGGCTGTACATTTTTATTAGTTTATAGCAATATGTGGGATGCATGCCCTGGACTCAAGGAAATAACTTTTACCAGATGGCTCGAATCAGTAAGAGTCTTGTCCTGAGTTCAGTGATCCTTTGATCTGTTCCTTCTTGCATCATGTTGTATAGCTGAAGAGAGCTATAGTAAATCCTGATAATAACAGCCGTTTTACTAAGTTAAAATATTTTATGTGGATTCTGACCATATACTGAAAAGTGAGCTGTAAATCTGAACCAAGCATTAGATATGCAAACTGAATGCTGCATTAAACTATTAGTGAGAGGTGGTTTTGGAATAACAAACGTAAGTTTTGCACCTGAAATTTACTTGGACTTCATCCCTCCCTGACATTACTTCTATGGGTGCCCAGGGGATTTGTCTATGCACAAGCCTGATGAATTTGCTGTTACCACGGGTACACATGAAACATGTCCAAGAGGGAACGTCAGCAAGAAAGCAGGGTGGTCTGTGACCTTCAGCTTCTTCCAAAGAAACCTGAAGCAGCATTGGAACGAAAATGAAAGCATGGGCTGCACCAGGAGCACTGTAGAGGACACAGGTCTTTGGCCACATGATGTCACATGGGGTGTGTGTCAGAAGTATCCAAGGCATTTCGCTTTCCTGCAGGTGCTCAGGTGCTTTCTTGTACAGCACATCCCTCCCCTCACCCCTGTGCAATATGGGATGGCCACCTGACACCACCTCCTTCCTAGGACCTGTGGGCCAGTTGCTGACTAGAATGGGGAGGAGAGAGGCCAGGGTTGAGCCAGCTGTGTTAGGTGGGCCAGTACTTCTGCAGCATTTACAAGGAGACCTGGGGATGTGAGTAACCCCAAATGATGCCCTGCTGTGCTGTGCATACCCTGTGTCCTGGCCAAAGCCTCTCTGTGCCAGACATGGTCAGCAGTCCTGCTTGAGGGACCTACATGCATCTTTTGCATAGAAAAGCCTTTAGCTTTAATATTTCCCCCTTAAAAACTTAATTAACAAATTCCCATCCCCTACTCAAAACTTCCTGTAATAGAGATGCAAAATTGTCCCTGATCCAATCTGCTCCTTCCCTCCATCAAAGGGTCAAGCTAAGAGCTTCCCTTTAACAGGCATTCTCCACTCTCCTGGATGTGCAGCTTGGGCTGCATTTCTCCACATTCAAATTGATGTGCTAACATTTGAAGACCCATGGATTACACATGTGGACACTTCTTTGCTTCAAATTCATTAACAAAGCCACACTATTTTTTGTTTATAAAGTGTTCTTCATATGGAATAAAATAGAAAGGAAATTGAGATTTATTGTCCAAAAAAATATTCTCCAAGGGAAAAAAATGAGTAACGTGGCCACTTGTGAGTCCTTAATATGTAGGTCAGATGGAGGAAATGTAAGTGATGGTATGAATACCAAGTTTTTCCCATTCCAGAGTTGAGAAGGAAAAGTCATCCAAAATGACAGTGCAGATGTTCCCCATGTGATCACCTTTTTTGTGGTCTGGTGAACAGATTATATAGCTAGTGTCAAGACTTTAAGACTTAATCAGATGTCAATGCCTTAGTTGCACATATTGAAGTGGATATACTAAAGTTATTTGTGTCTTTTAGACATGCATGTTACCTGAAGAAATTGTATAAATAACACTCATGATAATGAGAGAAACAACCCACCTCAGAGAAAGCAAGACATTGGCAGCATAATCAAATTTGACACTGGCATAGATTTGGCGTGGTAACATTAAGCAACAGATCTTTTAAATTTAAATTTAGACATCAAAAGTGACAATTGGTGTCGGTAAAGCCGCCTCAAGAAGAGTTTGGTCAGTCCAGGAAAAATCATGTGGAGTCATGCGAGTCAGTTCACTGACTGAAAAGTCAAGTATGGTGGGTGTAGAGTACATCTATGCCAGTAGTTACTTATTTGTAAGTCACCCAGATGCATATTTGTCCCATTTCCATCTTTTTGGAAAAGTTTTGCTCATTCAGGAATTATAATGCTATTCTGAGATGAGCCCAGTCAGGTCTGCTTAAGTTGGATATTTTCTGAGTTTTGTTGGTAGTACCTTTTCTGTCCTACAGGTTTTGGGTGGCAAGCTGACTGAAGTGATGCACCTTCACCTACTCACACGCATTCACATGTGACTCGAAGGAGGATCTTCTTTTACATTTTCATCTTCAAAATTCTATTATTTTGCTTATTCAGCATAGGCTACGAGGCTCAGGCCATCTCTTGACTCCCTGTGGGAAGTTATCTGTATGTGGAAGCTGAAAAAGTGCATTCACTTCTACTTGAGTTACCTAAATCACGTAAGTAAAGTCCTTCTTGGGCAGGGGCTGTATGTGACTTCCAGCAGCGCCTTCTCCCAGGCTGACCAGAGGGAGAAGGGAGCAGAGAAGTGATGCATTACATCAATGCAGGAGAGCAAGATACCTGCACAGTGCTTACAGAGTCTGGCAACAGATCCATGACCTGGCACCAGCCCAAGCCTGAGAGTCCATGAATCCCTTCTGCTCACAGCGGAAAGTGCTGCTGTCACAGCAGGAATCAGCTATACTGTTCATATGCACAGGAGAGTTGGGTCACATTATTAGCAGTAAAAAAAAGGGGTGTTTTGTTAGAGACCTTTTTTTATTTTTTTTTCTTGTATCTGACTTTCCATTTCTTCTCTCAACTTTGCAAATACTTGTATTTTTCATCCTGTTTATTGTTCTGTGAAATCTGTGTGCACCTGTGACTATATTATGGTGTAGACTGCATATAATATATTACATGTAATTAAAAATATGCTGGTGTAAGACATTAAACATGAAACACGTTTGAAGGGCTTGAGCTTGTGTGATGTGTGAAAATCAGATCCCTGTAAAGTCCCACATGTTAGACAGAATCATAGAATAGTTAGGATTGGAAAGGGCCTTAAGATCATCTAGCTCCAACCCACCTGTCACTGGCAGGAATGCCTCCCACTGCACCACGTCACCCAAGACTCCATCCAACCTGGCCTCAAACACTGCCAGGGATGGAGCATTGACAACTTGGGCAACCTGTTCCAGTGCCTCACCACTCTCATAGTAAAGAACTTCTCCATTGTATCTAACCTGAACATCCCCTGTTTAAGTCTGAACCCGTCACCCCTTGTCCTATCACTACAATCCCTAATGAAGAGTCCCCCCCCAGCACCCTTGTAGGTCCCCTTCAGATACTGGAAGGTGGCTACGAGCCTTCTCTTCTCCAGACTGAACAGCCCCAACTTCCTCAGCCTGTCTTCATACAGGAGGTGCTCGAGCCCCCTTATCATCCTTGTGGCCTTCCTCTGGACTTGCTCCATGTTCTTATGTTGAGGACACCAGAACTACACACAATACTCCAGGTGAGGTCTCATGAGAGCAGAGTAGAGGGACATGGTCATCTCCTTTGACTGCTGGTCACACTCCTTTTGACATAGCCCAGGACACAGTTGGCTTTCTGGGCTGCGAGATCACACTGCCAGCTGATGTTAAGTTTCTCATCAACCAGCACCCCCAAGTCCTTCTCTGCAGGCCTGCTCTGAATCTCTTCTCTGCCCAACCTGCAGCTGTGCCTGGGATTTCCCTGACCCAGGTTAGGACCTTGCACTTGTCATGGTTAAACTTCATGAGGTTGGCATTGGCCCAACTCTCAAGCATGTCCAGGTCTCTGGATGGCATTCCTTCCCTTCAACGTATCAACTGAACCACATAGCTTACTGTTGCCATCAAACTTGCTGAGGGTGCACTCAATCCCACTGTCCACATTGCCGACAAAGATGTTGAACAAGACCAGTCCCAGCACTGATTCCTGAGAGACACCACTCATTACTGGTTTCCAATTGAACATTGAGCCATTACCCCAACTTTCTGCATGCAGCCATCCAGCCAATTCTTTATCCACTGAGTGGTCCATCCATCAAATTGACGTCTCTCCAGTTTAGAGACAAGGATGTCATGCAGGACAGTGTCAAACGCTTTGCACAAGTCCAGGTAGATGACATCAACTGCTCTATCCCTGTCCGTCAGTTCTGTAGCCCCATCATAGAAGGCCACCAAATTGGTCAGGCAGGATTTCCCCTTAGTGAAGCCATGCTGGCTGTCACTAACCATTTGTTTTCCATGTGCCTCAGCATGCTTTGCAGGAGATTTCTCCTTACCAGATCTCCTCCATTAAGAGGAGACACTGTAGGAGACAAATTATGGGTTTTGTGTAAGTCATTTTTTTTTATTAGAGCACTGCTGCTTGAAGTATTCATGTTGTTCTGATGCTCATTCCTATTTGGACTCCAATGCAAATAACCAGCATCTGCCACAGCAAGGATTTCTTTCTGAATGTTGTTCTGTCACTACATAGTTTTTCCAAAATAATTTTTGTAAACTTTTGAAACACCGAAGCCTGATTTTTTTTTAAATTTTAACAGTGTCAAATATTTTTTTGCAACTGGGGACAGTAAAATGAAAGCTGAACAGGCACCTCTGCCTACACAGGCAAATTCTTTGTTGCGTTTTCGGGTGTTTCTGTTGCTGATTGCCATTGAAACTTTGAAAAGCCATTGTGGTGCTTGAAGTGTTACACAAAGAAGGGACTGTTTCATTTTTCTTTTTTAATGTTGAGGAAATTTAAAAATTATTGAAGGCTACAAAAAGGAAAATTAAAAGCGAGACTGGAAAGATTTTGATATTACCAATTTTACAGTCTCAGAGTGAAAAGGAAAGAGGAAAAAAGTGTTGGTTTCTCTGTTTATGTATCTTGATTTTGGCAGGTTTCACATTTGACTTTTTTTTTCCCTTATTTTGTGAAAGATTCTGACTTGAAATAATATTTTTCTTTAAAATCCAAATTTTAATTTTCAGATACTTTTGGAAAGAAACCTGTCTTGTTATCTGGGGAAAAAAAATTCTTTCTAGATATGAAGTGGAATGCCTTTTGCTACCTAAAGAATTATAAATTTGGGCAGTGTAAGTAGAAATAAGTAATAATATGATAGTTGATTATACGTCTTTGATTCCAACAATTCCCCCTCCCTCACTTATGAGAGAAAGTTAACTAAATTTGCTTGCTGGTAGTAACTACCTTGTGCCTATTCCCATAAGCCAAGACTGTCGTCTGCAGCCATGAATAAAGACTATTAATGTTATAGTCACTGAATTAGAAGGAAATTTCTTGCAATGTGTAAAAGTAATCACGTGGAAATGTGTTTGCAGATTGGGACTGTATTCTCACCCAAACACATAATGCAGTTTCCAGGTGGTAGTTATCTGATATTATGTCTATTTTTGTTTTAATACAATGAATACCCAGCAGCAGAGTAATACTCACTGCCTTTTCCTTCTAATATTGTTCATGGCAGAAATCCAATTTATACAGTGCAAATAATCATTATTTCCAATAGGCTGAGGATCGTTCTTGGCAAGAGCATAACCAACGTCTTCTACTTGTGTCATTTATGATTATGTCAATGATGTGAGTTGGCATAAAAAATCCATTACCCATAGAAGGATTTTGGGATGGGGTGGGGAAAAAAAGGGAAAAGACAACAGTGAAAACGTGTAGTGCTGGGAGGCACAGGGAATTAAAAGCAAATAACAAAGCAGGTGGAAAAATCCAACAAGGAAGCTTAATACACTAAGAAGTACTGAGAGCTTGTGGCTGTGGGTAAGCATGGCAGTTGGTGTGTTGGTGGCATCGTTGAGTCCCTGCACATCATTGCTGGAGAGTTAACTATTGTTCAGCATCACTTTTATGAGGGGCTTGTCACGGTCCTCAAGCCCTTCCCCAGATCACTTCTGAAGTATGAGGAGCGAACTTAGGCAGCAATCCCTTTATCACCTGGAAGGCTATAGGAACTCAGCACCAAGCATGGATCCTCAATTGTCTTTTGAAAAAATTACTCCAGCAGGATGCTAAAGTAAGAGCATGTTTTCATCATCAACTTTGCAAATGGGAATGACTCATGTGCCATCTGTTTTGTCCCTCCACCCGATCATATGCGCTCTCTGTTTGTGCTGTTAATATATTTGCCATCTATTAAAGAGAGAGGAAACTTTGGAGCAGTCAAAACAAACATGCCTGAGAAAGGCTGAAGTTTTGAAAGGGACTGGTTGGAAAGCCACTGCCACTATCACTTTCCATTGAAACATGTGGTTCTGGAGCAAGGACACGCCAAGTGACAATCCACTGAAATCTGTTGATGGGTCAGTGATTTCTGAGTGTCTGAGGCATGTATGTATTATGTAAAACAGTGACTGCATTAGCTCCAGAGCATACTAAATGCACCACATCGTGCCCGGCCTGGCAAACCTTGCTCCTCTGTGCCTGTTGTTACAGCTCCATGGTATAGGGGGGGTAGATGTCCTGCTTTGGAGGCTGAGGGGAATTCCAGCCTGGAAGGGACAGGACCCAGCAGGACTTATGACACTGTGGATTTGTGGGTGCTATGGAGAAGGTGAGCAGGGATTGCTCAAGAGTTGACCAGAAGAGACCCTTTCTCCAATGCAAAAAATTGGGAGCAGTAAATGAAAAGTGGCATTTGGCAGGTTCAGAAAAACCCAGGAGCTAATCTTTTACCCAGCACAGGGACGAATGGTGGAACTTGCTGTAGGACACTGAAAATCTATCTGGGGCTTAAAAGGTGCTTGAATAAATGAGTGGAAAAAAATTTCCATCAAGAGCACTGAAATACAATGACAGCACCTCTGGCTTATTCTGCAGCATAAACTCTGCATGATGTTGGCACTAAAACTTGGACTCTGAAATAACCAAGCCTTATTACAAATTTGAAAGGCCAGTGCCAGAATAAACTGGAAAACTGGATTGCTGATGCCTCAGCCATTCATAGTCTCTCATTTCATAAGACTTTTTGCCTCTGAGGTCTTAGCGGTCAGCTAAAGATGCCACCATCAATCTGAAGAAGAAGGGCTATGTTGTGGAGTAGCCAGAGCATGGCAGACTTTGCCTGTTAACTAGACATTGTCTAAAACCACCAGAATATGATGGTGACTAACAGGATGTTAATAGATAGTATCTCTGGAGGAAAACCAGTAACAATTTGGGCTCTTCTTAAGCATTACATCATGACAGTAAGTAAAAAGAATTTAACCAGGGCCAAGGAATGACTTACTAGAGCACAGCCTGCCCAAGGAGCAGCCTTCCCTCAACAAACTCGATCTTTCCCTTGGTGCCTTGCTATCCTGTGCTTGTAAATCATCCCTCCCACGTTTTAAGGTTTTTATATACAAGGATATTGTGACGGAAAAGCAAGACATGCTGTGTAAATGTGTGCCTTTAGTTTTAGGTCCTTCTCTGTGGGCAACTTGACTCATTACGTAGAGCACCCCACAAAGAGCTCACAGGTTTGGTGACATGGTTTCAGCTTCTGAGCTCAAGCCTAGACGTGAGCCAGGATTTGTCAGAGTCTTCCTCTAACTGGTTTATGTTTCTCCTTAATCAGTGAAAATGTTACCTAGCTAAATGAGAAAGAGGAACAATCTGTACCTATCACCAGAAAATCTCCCTCAGAAACAGTTTCCAAACATATGCATTAGGTAATGAGCCTGTTTCCCTGACTATGTGTCAACAGCACTCAGTGCTATTCTGGTTGTGTTGTGCAAGCTGGCATTGCTTTTTAATATGGTCGCTCCTTGTCTGCGCTTTATCAGTTGTTCTGCACATTCTCAGGCTGCCTTTGTGAGAAACTGCAGTTATGCTGGGCAGCTTCTGTCAGCCCCACACCATGCTTCTTGACAGAGCATGATTTTCAGCTCTTTCATTTTCACTTTTCCTATCTCTAGCTATGTCTTCTTCCAATGAGGTATGAATCCATTGTAATGGGAAAAGGTGCAGAAGCCATTCCACTAGCCCTCCCTGTGATTCCTTGCCGGCTACAACATCTACAAATGCACAATTGTGTAATTGAGTGCAAGTATGAATGCATTCAGAAAATGTGTGCAAGGTGTTGTTCAGAAAGCTCAGCCTTTTGCTTGTGAGATCTCTGAGAGCTTCTTGTGCATTACATCAGCTTTCTCAGCAGTTTACAAGTCTTCCCCCCCTCTGGAAACGTTTGTCACAATGGATTACTTTATTCAGAGCTGCTGTATGTAAAATGTAGAATGTTAATAATTTGTTTGGCTAAACATGCATAATTTGGGACGACAGGTGAAGTGATGGATTAATCATCAGGCTTTTAACTTTAAGTCTTGTTCACTGCAGTTTTAGATGTTGTTTATTTGAAATTACAGTGTGGATACAATCTCTAAGTAGAAGCTTTTTGCATACATAAATTAAAGCTGCTTTTGCTGCTGGTAATAACCCAGAGATTTGATTTTAAATCTGTTATTTTCTCTGAACCTGGATGTTCAGATAGATTTATCATAAATAACCCAGTGGTAAAGGTATAGCTACTGTAATGGCAATAACATTTTTCTTCTGCTTTCAAGGAATATCTCTAAGACTTGACTTAGAGGACCTGCATGTTGTGGGAAGGTAATTACATGCACATCTCACCTTTGGCATCTATTAAAATCACTCTGGCAGTGGTTGTGATAGCAGATTTGTGACATGGCATTCTGTCAGCCATGAGTTCAAGCAAGGGCACTGTTATCCCAAAGGTAGCTCAACGTAAGCAATGCCTGGCCACTGTCAGCCCATGGATGAGCTTGGGGGAAGCTCCTGTCACCCTCTTGCCATTTTCTTAAGCCTTCCAGACTGCTTGATGTTCAGATACTGGACACATGAAACTGCACATTTAGTTTGGGACAGTGGAGCTGCTATGTTCTGGCTTTGGCCTTGTCCTACTACCTTTGCAAGCTTGACCTGGAGACCAGCACCCCCAGACTGGGTTGCATGATAGCTCCCCAAGAAAAAGTCCTTCTTCCCTGCTGAGGGAGGTCTGCTAGTTCCTCTTCAGGAAAATTACAGACATCTGGATACATGGCTATGAGTCTTTGGCAGAGAAATAAATTGAATCCAATTTTGCTGCTCTCATTGAGGAGAGAAATCACCCTTTATACAGCTCACAGCTGTCCCAAGTCACCTTCCTCTATATCTATTTATAGATTTTATGCTCAAGACATCTCAGCTTCAAAAGAGATTCTTCTTAGGAAAGAACACAGCATTGTCTGCGAAGATAGGGGTATTCCTGCTTTGAATTTGTGCTATGGAATAGAGAGAGGTGAATATTAGTTTTGTGAGAATGGCAATTGAACCAGAAGAAAGGAAAAATATTCTCCTGATGCTGAGCCAAAAAGGGTATGTATATATATATAAGGATTCTTTTGTGAAACTCCAATGTTTTATTTAAACTAAAAAAGAGATTTTTTTTTTTCTTACTTAATTTTGGGACTATTTAATACTTTTAAGCTTTTTCTGCTTCAAATTTTGTTTAGGTAAATAGTGTCATTTCAGAGGAATTGCTTGTTTTGATGTCAGACAGCACATGTAGGTATTTCTGAAATGAAACATTTATTAAGTAGCATCCAAACACAATGTTTTGATGCAACATTCCCAGTACTTTTCAAGCTCTATTTCACATCATATTTTTTAGTTCCCAGAGATGTTTTGCCCAGTTCAGGCAGAGGCTGATCCAGGTCAGGCAAAGACAATAAGCAGAAAATCCTTCTTAAAAGAGTTAGGGACAAAAGACTATTTTAAGAAGCAAATCCTTCTTTCTTGACCAGTGCTGGAGGGAAGCAGTTGATTAAATGGTCTTCAGTGATGCTAGATGATGCTCTTCTATATTCTAATCTTGTGAACTCATATTTCTTATCTTGCAGACCAGAGGAGAGGTACAAAACACCCATGTTGCTTACTGGTATAGCAAGCTGGCACATAGTTATCTGTTGCCAGAGATATGTATTTTTCATTTAAGGGTGCTAATATTTCAGTTTCATTTGTGACTGCCCTGTTCAGAGGCAAAAGCCATCATGTTTGTGTTAAAGCCTAACCTGTTCTCGGTACTGACGGTGCATCTTACCTGCCAGAGTGTAACCATCCTTAGGAAATATAATAACCCTGAACAAGAAAAGAAAGTGTGAGGAAGTCATGCTCAGCCTCCCTGTGGCTTGGAGCCATGGTGCTGAAACAGCCCCACCACCCCTACCACCATATAGCTCCATATAGCTGGGCTTTGTGCATTCACCTTAGTTTATGTCCACTTCAGCCTGTCTTTGGGAGGAGAAACTCTGGAAAACCACATTTTCAACAATAAAGGAATTAGAGATGAAGACTTGCCAGCATTTGTCATCTGATAGTAAGTAAGTGAACAGGTTGGCAGCAACATCTAAGGTTATCTTTTCTCTGTTTGAAACTCTTGTATTTCAGTTGGGTTTATGACAGAAGAGAAGAGCTTGCGTGTATTTTTTGTCTTCAACTTTCATATTGCTAGTTGTGCTATGGTGATTGTAGCTGGACCAGGCTGGGAGTTGTTTGGATCCAACAGAGGACTTCTGGGGAGTCACATTGCTGTGAGACTATGCCACAGTGTAAGAACATCACCTCCAAGGCAGCTCGGATGCAGTCTTTTCCAGAGCACAAGGTTTGATCTTGCCATCAATTGCCTTCCTTGGAGGAATTTCTTCTGAACTGCCTTTTGTGTGCTTTTCTTTTCCTAAATCACTGTTGCATTGTTCATAGTTGGCTGTGTTTAGTTTGTATTTATACACCTTTCCTGCACTGAATAACCACCATTTTATATTAATTATTGGAACACAATATGGAAAAGAATCAGGGAGAAAAGGAATCAGCTGTGAAATTGTCTATTCATAGGATCAGTTTCCTGTATTTACAAACAAGCTTTTCACTTGCCTAGATAAAGGTATTTTATGCTATTCATCCTTGTTCATTTTCTTGCATTGGAAACCTGTTTTCCTTCCTTCCTTCCTTCAACTCTTCTGTTTATGTAACATCCCTATTGTAATTTACTGCATTGGAAAAGGAACTGTTCAAGCTCAGTTTTGCCCTAGTCTGAGTCTGTACTTTCTGGAAGGCGTAATTTGTTGGGTAAGTGTATTAGTGTCTCTCTTTTTGCTGTCCAGGGCTATATCAAATTGCTACTAAAATGGTAAGAGATAAAATCTTAAGCAGTTAAAACTACATATTTTGGTGCTGATGCCTTTTGCATAACACACATTTGGGACCTCAAAGTATTATCTGGAGTTTGAGAATTTTATTGGATTCATTTTCAGATTTTTAATAAAGGGATGGACTCCATTTAGAAAGCAGGTTTATTGTTGCCCAGCAATGGTCTGTTTGTCGCTGCGCACAAGAGGGTTTTAAATCTGCACTTTAGAAGATAAGAATGAATAGAAATTCTGCTGATTGTGCTCCCTTCTGCTCCAGGATTGTGTCCAGACATCTGAGCTGTAGAAGCAGAGAGACAGAAGCAGATTGACCACTTTGTTTTATCAATCACTTCAATGTCAAGCATTTTGAGTAAAACCCTGGCTTCCTGGTACGTTCCTCCTGTTCCACATCTGCTTCCCAGACTCACTCACATGCTGCTCTTAGCTTTGCTACAGGAAATACATAGCAGTGGTGTTGATCTCAAACACTATTAAAGAGTCTTTTATTTAACAAAGAGCAATAGCAATATGGGACTGTGTCTGCCAGGCACACTCTGCCACATGTCCCAGGTCAGAAATAGGTTAATTAAAAGGAGATAAGCAAGGCAGGAAGTCCTGAAATAGATAATATTAGTTGGCATGATCTTGACTTTGAAACTTACTTAATAGTTTTCCCTTTCAAACAGCTTATTTCTTTTTTAAATCTTATTCTTTTGGGCAAGGAGGAGAGGAAATGTGATTAAATGAGATTAAGTGGCTTTTAATTCACATTTTTTCTTTCCAGCTGTATGCCTGCTACTCCTTGTGTTCCAGTCAGTGCTCTTGCATTTGGTGGGGACAAAACCCCAGCCTGAATAATCAAATGCAGTCCTGTGAAAAGTGCTTCATGTGAAACTTTGGAATTGTGATGATACTAAATGCAACAACCTCACATTTAACATGGGTAAAATACTGTGTGTGCTAAAGCACAAGCCTTTGCATTTGCTTAACTGAAGTTTATAGAGTCAAGGCAATGGGGAAGGAGGAAGAAGGGAAAGAAACCTGTGGCAGCTTGATGCATTTTGCCTGAGGAGAGGAGGTGGCACCAAATCTTTCCCAGGCCCTGCCATACCATTTTCTTGGACAGGATCTATGCTTGCAAATCCATAGCCAAACAGTTACCCCTTGGCTTGTGCAGGCACTCAGGTACAAGTACCAGGTCTGGTTTACCTTTATGCACACTAGAACTTGCTCGTTACAATAGGAACAAGTTGGCTTTACCTCTCTCATTGCACAGACAATATTTTTCTTCCATGAGTGGGACATGCTTTTACTTTGTGTGGCACAGCTAGCTGCTTGGAGGTGTGGACGGACTATACAGGCAGCTCAAAAATCATTACAGAAAACTATTAATGAAAATAATTTGCAAAGTATATTTTCAGGGGGATGCAGCATGTGGGCAGCAGCCATCTGTGGTATGGGGGTTGGAGATACAAACAGCAAAGCATACAGTGCACCCTGCCTCAAAGTGTCAGGGCACTGAAGAATGCCAATTCACAGTCTTATCAGACCTGACATAGTCTTGTCAGGATATAGCTACCCTGACTGGGATGTCAATACTCCGAATTGTATGGGCTTACTTAGTTCCCTTGAGATAATGAAGAGATGCTGACCACTGATTGCCAAATCCAGCCTTCCTTGCATCATAGATGTTTCAGACCTGAAGTTCAGATTGGAAAGCTGTAACTCCCACAGCCACATACAAATGAAGAAAATGATTTATTTCCTCTAGAAATCAGATCTTCCATGAGATGAACTTCGTAGAACTTCTTGACAGTCAGAGGTATGTATTTTGCCGAGTTGTATTCTTCACATATTGACTATGCTTCCCATGAAATAACAAATACATTTAACATGAAATTGGACGGATTTCACTAAAAAATTTCTCATTTTCACCTTTGGAGAAGGATCTTACAATGCTTAGTGATTGGGCAATAGAATGACAGAAGAAATTCAATGTCAATAGATGCAAAGTGATGCATATGGGGAAAAAGTAGCCTAACTACATACAGAATGACAGTTTCTAAATTAGCTTCTAATGTACAGGAAAGAGATTTGGGAGTCACTACTGGCAAGTCCCTGTGAAAATCAGTTCATTGCTCAGTGGTGGTTAAAAAGATTATTAAGAATTACTAGGGAAAGAATAGAGACCAAACAAAAAAAAAAAATAGCTATGCTACCGCATAAATTCATGACGCATCTGCATCCTGAATATTATGTGGTGAACTCATCACCACAGCTCAGAATGGAGAGCTGAAAGTGGCCCAGAAAAAAGCAGAAGCAGGCTCAGGGAATAGAGTGACTTTTGTGTGAGAAAAGGCAATATATACTGGGTATTTTTGGCTTGGGGAAGAGATGAAGCCTGATAACATCATGAATGGTAATGGGTAGTTGAGGAAAGAGATTAATTATCTTTCCTGACGATATAAGAATAAGGGCTGATGAAATAATCAGCTGCCTGTTTAAAAAAGGAGCACTTCATCACCCAGCATGTGGTGAAGTTGTGCAGCTCATGGCCATGGGATATTATGGAGACCAAAAAAATAAATGGGTTAGAAAACTGATGGGGCAAATTTACAGAAGGTGGTTGCACCAGTTTCTGTTTAAGATGATGTTCAGGATGAAACCCCCAGCTCAGAAGTCACTATGTCACTGATGACCAGAAGCTGGGATACAATGAAAGGTCACTCAATATGGGCATTATATCTCATGTGTTTCACTTAAGCCTTTCCTTGTAACCGCATTCAGGGTATATATCTTTGTGTGATGACAGTATGGCTATTCTTCTGTTAGCTTTTCTGTCTTTAAAATTGATGACTGAAGTATTTATTTATTTTTATTTGTATGCTTTTCTACATCTTCCATCACTGTATCTTGTGGATGACCTAAACATATCAGTGAATTTGTCCCTCACAGTTATTCAGAATGACAGAGAAACAGCCCAGTTCCCACTTACAAGGGGATTCTCACCCTCAGAAGAGTCTGCTGGTCTGGAAAGAGCTGTGAGGGACTGATAGCTGCCTTGCTCCTCCTCACGCTCTGTGTGGTGCCCTGGAGAATTGGCCATGCAGAACCTTGTCATGCCAGACTTCTCTTTTGCCAGCCCTCCCAGAACTGGTCGCCTCTGGGCTGCATCTAATCATTATGACTAAGGCACAGTGAAAGAGGAAAATAAAACCCCTCTGTGTGGCAAAGCCATCAAGTCCTTAGTCAGCACTGAAGTGAAGCCTACATGGTCTGGTCCAAGTCCATCTGTGGAGGAGGTGGAAGCTGGATCCAACCCCTTTTTTTGCTTGGAGAGTAACCTGTAATTACAGCTGTCAATGCAAGACACCTAATATATCCTTCATCAATGTTCCTTTTTTCTCTTGCTGTAACTTTTTCTTGCATCCAGTGTGGTGGGTTTTCTCTTTATAGCAGTTAGTTTCTAGGCATAGTCCCTGACCACAAATACTTTTGAGTGGAACATCTGGTTCTACTGTCCGCTCTAGAAATGTTACTTTGTGCAACACTACACTTTTCTCACAAATGGTATTTTTCCTCCTATGTTTGCCCAGAACAGCTTGTAAGCTGATCTCTGTATCTGAAGCAACAAAGGATCTGTTTGAGAACAAAGACTTTAAAAGCCACATAAGTGATTTTGCAGAACTCGAGTGGTTGCAGGAGAGGCAGTTTGCAGCCTGGCCGTGCTCATAGGAGCACTCATAGGGGCTGCTTTTTTCCTCTCTCTCTCCATGCTGGCTTTCTCCACTGCTCCTACCAGTAACCATAACTGCAGAGCTAATCTCAGCTTGTTTCCTGGGTGGTGATCCCACCTAGCTATCCTTTTTTTCAGTTCTCCTTCACTTCTAGCCAAACCCATTCAAATTCTCAGAGGAGGAAATATTGTTACCTGGTTCCTTCTGTTGTTTCTCATTGCCATTACAACTGCTTTTTTTTTTTTTTGAATTACTAGTTCAGGACCCATCCTGCATTATGTGAGTAAGCAAACCTTCACCTACATGCAGGGGGAATACTGCTCTGCATAAAAGAGGCTGTGTAGTCAGTAAAGTGGAGATACAGGATGAAGCAGGAATGTTTAATGTACTTTCAGGCATGGGAAACATGAAAAGCTAGCTGAACTCCAGAGAAAACTGTAGTGTGCTTCTGGTGTGTTTGCAATGCAGATGATGTAGATAATATATGACTCCTGGAAGGAGTGTAGGAATATATAAAGTTTTACGTAGGAGAGCACTGCATGCATATGGGAGATTCAGATGCATCTACAAATCACAGACTGGTTGCCAAACAGTTCAATGGTGCCCACTGTAAACCAGGCTTGGGGACTGAGTTACTTAAGTAATTAAAAGTTAATTGTGACTCACATGTTGAAAGAGTAAAACGTGCACTGCCACAATCCACCAGCTTATTTAACTTTGGAAAAACAAAGCCCCTTGGTGACAGGGGAGAAGGATTTATTATTCCATTATTTTATCTTTATAAGCCAAGCTGTAGGCAAGTGCAATCATGGTTTTTAAGAGTTTGCTTGAATGGGGTTTTCTTGCTTGCCAACCACTTCATCATTACCATAAAGCATGGAGAAATAAATCATTGTTCAAACATGTGATAAAATGTAGCTTAACCATTGAGACCTGAACAAATTACGCATGCTTTGAGGAGCCTGTTGTCCAGCCATGTCTGTGCTGGCAGCTGTGCTGCAGCTGTGCAAGGTGGAGCTTCCTCTGGTGAGGTGCTCCCACCCATCCTGGGATGGACATGTGAGGAGTGTTGGATGGAGAAGCCTCAGCTCCTTGAAGGCTGAAACCTCACTCAGCTCCAAGGAGCCTGCCTCACAGATTTCTGCATCCTGAAAACCTGCTGGTTTAATTTCTGGAGCTGGAGACTTGCTTTTCCAACTCTGCTCTTTGAGGAACATGTGGGATCTGATCTTTCATTCAACTGGCCTGTCTCTTTGCCCAGACACTCTTCTTTATTTACAAAGGAAGAGAAGGTCTCAGCTCGATCACAGAATCACAGAATCCTAAGGGTTGGAAGGGACCTCAAAAGATCATCTAGTCCAACCCACCTGCAAGAGCAGGGTAACCTAGAGTACATCACACAGGAACTTGTCCAGGCAGGCCTTGAATATCTCCTTGCTTCCCACTCCAAATTCATCCTCTTGTTAGTGTTCCTCCCTCCTCTTCACCCAGAGAATATGCCTAGTGTCTTTTTCAATGTTAGGATCTACAGCTATTCTTCTTTGATGATAGGCTCATCCATCCATTTAATGCTTAGCAGGACTATGAATGTTTGCCATATGGGCCTGTCTTTTAGGTCATTAATAAGCAATAAAAAAAAAAATTGTCACACTTGAGATAAACAGAGATTTATTTATTTATTTATTTATTATTCCTCCAAGGCCATATTCCTAATATAGCTTCTTGGACACTTGAGAAAATGCTTACACTTTTTCTTGTGACTGTGTTGAAGTGATGCCAATAGGACAGAGATCCCCTCTGTAATCATTTGCATGCTTTTGATGCTATTTAAGCTATGGTAAATATGGTGAAATAGAGGAAAATTATTTATGTTGCTGGAGGTCAATAGAAATTTCAATAATTTTACAAAACATGCCTGGAAAATTATCTGTCTGGGATAGTCACACGAAGGAGACCTTGGTCATTTTGCGTAGAAGCCAGCAGCCTCTTTGAAACCTCCTGAGAAATAAATCAGCAGGAAGTCTAGTCTTCAATGGTTGCTGCACAGGAGTTGCATACAGCCTCTGGAGCAAAGCCGCTTCTGTGCTGCACTGTCAGTTTCCGACTGGAAGCTCTAGGAACATGGGGCTGTGGGAAAGAGCTTTCATTGCAATGGAGAAAACCAGAGAAAATGGCTGAGAGCTCTGAAGGAGCAGGGAGACTGTGCTTTGGTGGTTACTGAGGCTGCAAAAACTTCTCTTTGATATAAATAATTCAGCAGTCAGGTAGGAAGCAGCAACTGATTTTGTCTGCTGCTTTCTCAGGTGATCACAGGGATCACAGCCCTTCGTCACCCACTTAGTGCAGGTATGCAGTGCTAACAGATCCAGCCCTGGGGTCCATGCACACCATAGAAACTCCACAAGGAGTGGGCTGCTGCCAGCACCTGACCAGGAAATGCTTCTCAGAAGTCAGAGCAATCAGGTTAGGGATTGAAGCAATTCATCACTATTTTGTAAGAAAAACAGTGACAGAGAGTTTTATCCTTGTTTATTTAAACTATTCGTTGATCTGAAAAAAAAAAATCTCATAGGAATAGTGTTTTCTGGAAAAGGTATTTTGAACTCATTTAGACAGAACTGGCAAATTTTAATTATAGATGAACACTTACTTTAGCACTTTTTAGTCATCTTTTACTCCTCTGAAAGCATGCCTGGTCTGAGTCAGCAGGATTCACAGCTGACTCCAGCCCAAGGAGGAGGTTGGGCAGAGCAGACTCTGCAGCCTCCAGATGTTGTGCACTATTTTCTTTCCAGTGACCTTTTGTAACCCTCTTGGAGACTGGGTAATATACAGATTTAGGGGATTTTTTTTTGTTTTAAAGGGAGAATCTAGATGACAAAAATTACTAGGAACAGTACAAAGTCTGTTGATCTAACTCAACAGCATCTGCTTCACTTAAAGCATTGAGAGATTATCGAAATAAAGCAGGTGTCCAGGTTTCATTGAGGAATACATTTAAGCTGTTTTCATAAGGAGGAATGGCTGTAAATGCAAAGTTGGCTTATTCTGAGGGAAACGACACAGATGAAAAACAAAACAAAAAAGCAGGGAGTATGATTTTTCAGCTTTGAACTCTCCTTTTTTGAGCAGATTAGAAGGTTGGTGTTTTGGACATGTACCTAAAAGACTGACATTTTGGAAGGAAAGGAAGTGAAAGAAAGAAGAAAACCTGCACCTGGGTACAGAAATAGGGTTTTGCTGTGCTGCAGGGGAGGATGGCGACGCATTGGAGGTGTGGAAACGAATTTGTCTCTCTCCTGACTCTTTCCAAAACACCCTATATACATGCTATATCAGCATGCTCTTAAAACACCAAAGCAATGTGCAGTTTTGTCAAAATGATTTTTATTTTACCCACCATTCTGATTTCTGCTTCTTAGAAAACAGAGCCGCAGTTGGAAGAAAAGGGAAAAGCCATATGGCAGACTACTGCCAAACAAACAAACACATACAATATAGATGCCAAACAGCTTTTGTACAAACAAAAGGTGCAGAAAAGCAATCTCATCCCTGCTTTGATGCCTTTACATGCTTTCATGAAAGAGTATGTACCTGAGGTTTAACCTCTCTTTAATCCTTCTAAAGAGGCTTGCTTTATTAGAGTGTGTGCTTTAGGTATTTCCTAATTCATCCCAGTTTTAATAAGATCACAATTTACAGAGATAAATATTCCTAACCCTGTGAATAACTCTGGAACTAGCATTAATTTTAAGTGTTATCACCATATTTTACATAGCTGAAATATTGTGAGAGGGAAAGCAGCTGGCTAGGCGGGGACTGTCATACCTCAGAAATGGCACTTATAAAGGACCTCTGTCAATCAAGACTAAAAACCTACGTCTTGCTCATGCAGTGCCTGCTGTTCTCTCAGCCCTATAATGGCAAACTCTAGAGCAACCCTCACTCAGGCAAGCAGGACCTTGCTTATTTTGGATCTGCTGGGTGGCGGGTGTGGGGATGCTCCACAGGAATCTGCTATTACAGTTAGTGTTATTTATTTTAGGGGATATATCTCACATGATTTTAAGAGCCCTAGAGCATCACCAGTGTACCTTTTTGTAAAAGTAAATGAGGAAAGAAATAAAATTCTCTCTCTAGGTTTTATTAAAGAAGGAAAGCACATTTTGTTTATTGTGGAAGCATTTAATCTGATGCAGGCTGCACACCAGATACAACTGCATGCACACACACGCACACACGCAGAGCCAGGCACTACAGGCAGCACAAGAGCAGGATGCTGAAATGGGACTGGGAGCTCCACAGGGAAGCAGTGGCTGATGAGGAGTCTTAGAAGAAAGGAACAAAATTGGTGTTGAGAGCAGGGGTGACAGTAAAACCAGGGTTTTTGAAGTACATTCTAGAAGGAAGGTTGGAGCAGTTGCACAAGGCAATAGAGAAGTGCAATGGGCCCAGGGCTGATAGCAGCCAGGAAGATGCCTGGGGCTTCCTCCTGTTGTCCTTAAATTGCTCTGTTTCAATGTTCCCCTGCTTTCAGAGAAGGTCTGTGAATGCCTTAAAAAAGTGTTTGTTTTAATCCTCTCTCAAACAGACAAATGTTGAAGAAAACAACTTAATGTCCTCTGCCATTCACCTTCAGCTTCTGAAGGCAGAGATCTGGACCAAGGACTGTGCCATGGCTCCAGGTGCTCCACACTTGGTGTTTGCTGATCCGACTCCCCATGCTGGAACTGATGTATATTTAAAGTAAGAGATGACATGTTTCTTGTTTCCCATCCCCCTTTTTCTCCACATAGATTTGCACAAACATGCTGAAGCAGGGTGCTCAGCCCACACAAGACAGATCTCTGCAGGTCTGGAAATCTGAGTACTGAATTAATCTCTGGCCCTGACACAGGGCAAATCAGCCTGCTTGTCTGTCAGAGCACTTGGCCATAGCTGTGCTAGCCAGGGAGGCCTGAACTTGCCTGCACCCCTTTTCACTTCTGCCTGTATTGTGGACATCGACTACAAGAAGGGACTGTTATGGGTTGTCTGTGTGTTCATCCATAAGAAAATGAGTAACTTAATGAGAACTTACCATGGATGTGGTAGGTCTTATTCCACTCAGGAGAACTTGTGTTAATTGATTGTGTTAATCACATCCTCCCCTATTCATCTTAATCTCTGCATTTAATTTTATTTGGGTTGCACAATTCCCTTGAGGAGCTGTGCGTGATCTTAGCACAAACTCAGTTTAGTTTCTTGACATGCCAAGGGGCGTGAAAGAATGCACTGATAATACGGCTCAATCCAAAGCAGAAAGGACAGAAGGGGGAAAAAGGAAAAGAAATCCAGATGCAAAACCTAAAGTATTGTCCTGGGGCTTGTAATTATAAAAATATTAAATAGCTATGCCTGCTTTAGGAAGTAAACAGAGGGGAAGAACTCTTTCTCACTGTGGGACATGAGGTAGCACTACGTGCTCCCATAATGTTACATTTTCTTCCTCTAATGGAGCGGGTGTCCTTGCCCACATAGCAAATAAGGGCAGCCATGGCTCAGTGCTGCTTCTGGGCCACATATTGCATGGCAGAGTGCTGATGGATATGAATGTAAACCATGCCAGGTAGTGCACTAATGTGTAAACAGTATGGACTTTTATGAGTGGTGTTTGAGCCCAGGCCATGGCTCTGCTTGGTTTGCTGCTATTGATGTAGCTCATAGGTCTCCAACCTGTGGTCAATACACTTATTTTGTAAAGTCTCTGAGGTTACAGGGTGCTGTAAGAAGAGGCTGCTAGATGGGAATTTCAGATCCATCTTTGAGATCTGACACTTTTGCAATTTCAGATTCTTAATATTACTTGAATATAATTTGTGTGATATAATTTGCCTTGGCCTCAATTTTAGGCTGAGAGACATTAGCCCAGTAAAATCCTGGAGGAACAAAAAAACCCACCTAGTCTTTTTCTTCATCATTTGTTGTAAGTGAGGTAGTTAGCAGGGATTTAGAGTAGATAATTTTACCCTTGACAATAAATTGGCAATCATTTGTGATGAGGCAAATAGACATTCAAGCTGGGCAGAGAACAGCTGAAATAGAACCTCAAGAGATTATAAAAGAAACCTGCTGATGTGCAGTATTCTGGCTTTCTGGTGTCAGCACTAAGTGACACTATTCAGGTTAAATAAACCATTTTCTGTGTGGAATAAAGCTTTGCTTCCAAATGCCTTTTTGTACCCAGTGAGCAAGACATGACAATTTGTGTAGGTAGCTATAAAGCCATGTGTCTAATCAGCTTACTTGAATACTAACCACTCCCCAGCCCCCTAAGTTTAGCAGGTTACAGTAACCAATCTGTTTACAATACAGTAATGAAAGCACAAAGCACAAGGTATATGGACCAGGCAAATATTGTTGTCACATATAAAGAGGGGGTAAACAAAGCAACAGTCTAAACTGAAGCATCAATTACAGCCACACCCCTGGCATCTGGAATCAAGACGTGGGTGGACACAGATGCTCACGGTGTGTGCTCTGTGGCATGGTCACAAGAAGCCAAGCAGCATCTTGGGGGGGCTAGAACAGATCAGGGAAAACTCTAAACAACACAATGTAAATAACTTGTTAAGCCATATAGATCTTGATATCCACACAACTGGTGAAAACCCCCTTGCAGAACCTTCACTAAACAGTCCTGCTATGATTTCTTGCCACCAAACCCCAGGAGCAGCCTAGAGGTAAATTGGCACTGCACACTGCATCTCGGCCTCTGTTGTCCTAGTTAAGAGCAGAGTCTCTCTTTGCTAGAGAAAGGATGCTCCAGCCCAGTTGCCTGTGGGCTCACCAGCAGAACTGGGTTTCCTGCAGATGCCCTGTGCTCTGATCCTGTGGCAAAATGTCTTTTTGGAAGTCACCGTAGAACTACACTTTCTCTGTTTAGAGGTACACAATGCTGAAAGCCAATGTACTCAACATACTTTGCAACAGACTTTGGAAACTCAACAATTTTTAACTTTATCAAGGTTGCCTTTATTAACGATGCTTTTACTCTTGTTCTCTCAAGGCAAGTCTATTCGTACACTGATAATGCTTGATCCTTGACCTCTTCCTAGATAGATAAGCAGGCTGGCACCAGTTCTATTCTCCCTAGCACAGTAGCATAAATTATAGCACCTTACAAGAAATTTTTACGGATCTGAGCAGTTCATATAATCCCAGTGGAATTAATAAACATGCTTCAAGATATTTCTTTTCTTGCAGCAGATTAATTTTTATTTTATTAATGTATCACATCTTTGACTGTTGTAATCAAATCCTAGCTCCAGAAAAATGCTGTGATCCCTGCTACAGATCTCTCAAAATGTTATGTTAGTCAAAAATCTATTACTGAGATTAAAGAACTAAGACAGCAAGGGGTACAACATAAGTCTGGTGATGACGGTTACAGCTATGAGACTGCCTTTTCCCCAGGGGAATCATAGTTGTATCCCAAGATTTAGGATCATTTCTTGTTTTTTTTTTTCTTCTGCTAGCATTGTATTAGAATTCACTCATGTATTGGTATGCATTGTGTGAACTTCAAAGGGAAAATTTTTTGGGTAAGGAAAAAGTGATGAGAGTTTTCCAAGAGAAGTCCCCATGAGCACCCTAGGCACTTTTTTTGAAGTAGATATCTATACTTTCCAGCTAATTTAGGCAACAGTGGAGGATTTGACAGCTTCTCTAGGCCATGAGTTGGCATAAAAGACAGCAGAGTTCCTCAGGCTGGTACCTTACCTTCCAGTGCTCTTGCAGGTAACCTTGGGACAGAAATCCTCGCTGCCTTCATACCCCCAAGGCCACACTCATGATTTGTCCTTGCACTGGTGGAAAGCAGGTGCCATGGTCCTTCACCCAAAGCTGTTCCAGGCATCTGTGGTAGTGGTGCAGCTTCTTGCACTGGGCTGGACCGGTCTCCACTGCATAGCCATCCTATGCAAGACTGTAGATGAGGAGCTATATGTCATTTTAACTGCTTCATGTACTGGTTTCTCAGCTTCCCACTTTGGTGCTATGAATTCTGGTTACTGCTCAGTGCTGACCTACAGGTCATACTTATGTTGTGAAGAGGGCTAGAGATGGTAAGGGCTTGTCATTCACAACCTTTATAAAATACAATTGACTGCTTTGCCAAAATGGCTTTGGAAATATTTGAGCTGGTTAGGGGAAGGGTGGGAAAGGGAGACTATTACTGAAAGTCTGTTTGGCAAACTGAAAAGAAGATATTTTGGGAAAGGTAGGAGAAAATAGTTATTAAAACCGATACATCTTTTCTGGATCTTCTCACTGAGTTTGTTGTTTCTGAAAATGCAATGACATTCTGAAAATGTAAATGACATTAAAAAATGCAAGAAGAGAAGGAAGTTTTGACTAATCATAGTGTTGAATGTGGATATGTCTGCCTTCTGTAATAGAAAAAGCTTGTCTCATTCCATCTTTGCCTTTCTCCTTTCCTCTCCCTCTCTCCCTCCATCCTGAGTACTGAAAACATGACAGTTCTTGCAACTGTGCAAATTCTTGTCCAGCCACAATTTCAAATTAGACCCAACCAGGCAATGACACAGTAATGTTAAAACAGTGGCCTTTGAATTTAGGCTGAGCTGATTAAAAGAAAATAATGATAAAAGTATTTTAAAAACATTAGCGGATTCAGCCTAGCCAACAACACAATAGCACTTTTATTTACTTAGTTCTTCTCTGCTTTTAATGACTTTTGCATCAAAATGGTTGCTAATTTAAAGTAAGAAAATCACCAGCTATGTCAGTATAATTTGCATCAATTAGTCACCCAGAAGTCAGTGCAATTCTATTTTGATTGTGCAAAAAAGCAATAGCCTAAGGGTCTCTCTAAAGTGAGACTAATAAGCAGCCATAGGACATTACTAAAAATACCTCATAGGTGAGCATATCTGCATAGGCCATAGAGAGCTTCTGCTCCCTGAGGAGAAATATCTTAGTGAGTAAATCTGTGGGGTTTTTTTGTTGTTGTTGTTTTTTGTTGTTGTTGGGTTTTTGTTTTTTTTTTTTAAGTATTTTATTAGTTATTTTATTAGCAACCTAAGAGGCATTTAAATATGGGGATATTGTTGTCTAAAATACAAAGGGAGAAGGAGAACATATATAGTAATCCAGGATAAGCAAACATTCCAATTAAGGAATTTTTTTTCTGTCTATCATTTCCCCAGTTACAGCTGAAGATATTGTTCTGATAAAGACACAGTAGTTTCTATTCAAAGCAATTTCCAGGACTGTGAGAGGTAGCAGAGTTGGCTCTAGCTTTTTGCCATCCTGCCCACCTTGTTTCTAGATATTGGCTGACTGAGTGCCATGGAAGGGTCAGTCTTGCAAATGTGCTTGCCCTCCTTGAGCCGGTTTGGCCCAAGGGAGAACAGATGACTTAGGCTGTTTCAATACATTGCTTTAAAAAACCCCAAGACAACAGTCAGAGAACTGCAAGTGATGGATCCAAGGGACTTAATTCCCTGTTATTTGGGCTTCTTAGTGTTTACATGTTTCTTTCAAATATCATACAGTCAAGTTTACTCAATTTTCACTCACAGGCCTACCATGGATGAAGGCATGCCTACTTTTCCAATTTGTTGACTTCTTCTGAGCATATGAGTTCAATTATAGACTGGTACTTGCAAGAGCAATGATGAAGAATGGAGGTGCCATTCTGGGAAGACAACTAGTCAGCTGCTGTTGCAAAGATTTAGCAGGCTATTGCATGGCAGTATTAAATCACAATTAGGTAATTTCAGGTGCTTGCTTTGTCTGTGTGGATGCAGATATGGGGATTGTGGAGTGTGAGTGTCACTACTGTCTGTGACAAAACCGTCAGGCCCTAGAAGGGTCAGCAGGTGGTACTTAGTCAGAAATGCTCCTCTCTTCCAACACAGGAACATGCTTGTAGCTCTTGGGAGGAAAGAAAGCAGTGTGTTTTTCTTCATTGTTTGGGATGATTTTGCCATTCTCTCTGTTATTTGCTGTGTGGAGAACTAACAATTTTTCAGTATGGAAATAATTTCAATTTTCATTTTGATTTGTATCTGGAAATCAAACCAGAGCCTCCAAAGGGCAGGAGGGCCTATATGGCAGCCCTCTGGAGTCTCAGTGGCTACAGTGTGTCTGTCTATATGGAAAATATTGTTTAAAACATGCTTGCTATGAGGACTAAATGGCAACATGGGCTGTCTGCCAATAACCTCAAATCTGTAGTGAAAAGTAATTCAGTCTGCTTGCAAGCTGAGCTCTAGCCTTCCTCTCCTGTATAGACTGTCAATTTCTCTGTGCTTTGCTAAGAGTAGGTACAAAGTATATTTTATTAAGGCAACATCTTCCACTCCAATCATGGTTCTCAAAGTAAAATGCCAGCATTTTACTCACTGTCTCCGCAGCACACTTCAGGCCTCCTTTTAAACTTGATATACTATGGTGAATGCAGATCTTCATCACCAGTGATAGCTTTCAGCATAAGTCATAGTTAGATCTAGCTGCTGCTCTCTATATATCACCAAGTAGCTTGAAGTGAATTCATTACCAGAAGGCTGGTGTGTGTCCTTGCTGCATTTTTCCAGCTTATCTAAACTGCTGAAATAGTTGAGTGTCGAGCACTTAAAAGCGGAAGTCCAGAAGTATCAAGCTGAGTTTCAGCTGGCTGGTAGGTGAAGATGCAAGTGACATTTACCACTTGCTTCTTATCGAATCCTGTAACAGAGATGACAGAACGTCTCCTTGAGAAAGCCCTTGCTGTTCTTACCAAAAGCAAACATGAAACTACGGAAGTCAGGCACGAAAGATGTTTAATGACCTATTGTAATAACTGCCATGTGTGGGTTTACAGACATGTAGTCTGAAATACATCTCAGTGTCACTCCTAATTGCCTTTGGGGCAGACCCTTGGAGGCTGCAGTCCCACTGCAGCTTTCAGACAAGCTGCATTGAATGGTGATGTGACATCATGGTGTGATGGAAAAAAGATGAGCCTCAAAGGAACTGTAGAACTGCCCAACTCAACATTTAGTATGGAAAAGGAATAAACATCCAACCTGTGTGCATGCTAAAGATTTGAAAGCCTGTAGTGCTGGCATGACACAGCTCTGTGGACTCAGCGGTGAATGTGTTAAAGCATGACACCAGTTTTTGTTCAGCCAAGTTAGGAACTTGCCCCCCACAGTCCTGATGTTAGTCTCTGCTGTTAGTTATGTCTCTAGTCACATCCTTTGTTTGTATAGCACAGGATAGTAATTTTACATATTTGCACAAAAATTAGTTTTCAGGTTGTAAGGACTGCACATGAAGTGGGTGGTTAAGCTGAGCTAACTGTGGGCTGCTGCCAAAATAAGCAGCCCCACTCTTCTTCCCTCCATCCAAAGAGCAAGACTTCTTGCTCTGGCTGCTTCATTTGCACCAATATTGCCCTGTGTTCAGCTCCACGATGTACTGGTTCAGGGAGTTCAGCAAACAAAACATACATGGAAGAGCTGTTTGGCCTGAGTTGGCTGCTCACATGGTTATATCAATGCTGGTTGTAGGAAAAGAAGTGGGGCAATGTTGATGGGGAGAGAGAGCGTAAACATACCCTTTTTTGTCAGCAGAGATGTTTCATCACAGTGGTTTTAGGATTAAATGTCACCCTGCTGGAGTGAAGGGAGCATCTCACCCATAGTAAGTACATGTACTGCTTGAAAGAAAAATGACTAACTAGGTCATTATTCTCTGTATTCATGCTCAGGAAGGGCTGGAGGTCACTGGCCACACAAGTAGTGATACCAGGCTGTGTCTGGCCCTATTAGCCCAGGGGAGATTCACGTTCCTAAAAACAGGTTGTCAGAGATAACAGTCCTACAGGTTGTATGATAATAATGAGTCTCTTGATTAAATATTGAGTTTATCAGCTGCAAGTAACACTTCGTGTGATGCCTGCACCTGAGCAACCTGTGAAGAAAGGAGGGGTCTGAAAGAATGGGATCATACCTAGGGCAGCATCCTATTTTAGGCCTTGCCTAAGGAGCTGGAAAGTAATGAAGGTGTTTGAGTTCAGCATTAACTGCTCAGGCTTTCTTAAGGCTCTGGCTGTGGCTTTTGGAGCTGAGACAGGCCCTGACAGCACTTCAGCTGGATGAAATAAAGAGAGCAGCAACTGGAGCCATGCCAGGATGCAGTTAGCTGAGAGAGAGTGCTTCCTTCTTGTTTTAAAAAAATTGCTCCAAGACTGTTTTATTAAGCTTATTCTTTCTTTGCAGAATGCTGGTCTAATTTTCAGAAGGGTTTCAGGCTGACTGGCAAACCATTCTGCCCACAAGGACACATTGGTCCCAAATGCCTGCCTGCTCCTGTGGAGCCTAGCAGTAGGCACAAGGCTGGAGTGCTGAGGAGATGGGAGGATCTCCCCTTTGAGATGGACAGGGACTAGCTTCTCTCTTGGAGCCAGCATACCCTGTGCTTTGGTGGGGCACTGGCTGGGCTTTACAAGGTGTCTTCTCAAATACATAACAACTAGGAACAGGGAAAGACTATGTAGTAAAATCCAGGCAGACTTAGCGCTAGGTTACTGTAACTGCAGCATTGCTGTGATCGAGTTCCCTGAAAATTAAATTAAGGGAGGCTTCCTAGAAACCCTGTTGCAAAACTAGCCTTTTCTCTATGCTCTTATGGCTGGTTTGGGCTGCAGAAACACCTCCCTGGCAAGTGAGGGGCACACCTGAGTGCAGGAAATCTCCAGGAATTTTGGGGCCATCCGTCAGCACAGACAGAAACCAGGGAGCTGGAGCAGACCTCCAGACAGCCAGACTGACAGAGAAAGGAGGATCCTGCTGCAAGAGTGGCAGGTGTTCTTGGAGTGTGCTGCACAGATGATAAAGTTGCTGTGATGAGAAAATTAGAGGCCAGAGTGAAGACACTGATTCTCAGGTACAGACACAAAAGGAAGAGTTTGAAGAAAAATGTCAGAGGACCAAGTGGGGAGGGATATTAGAAGAAGGAGTAACAAGACATCGCTGTGTGCTGAAACTCAGTGTGCAAGTGAAGCCTTGATTTTAGGCACAGAACAAGGGAAAAGTATAACTGTAGGGAAGGAGTTGTAGGTACATGCTGGAAATATGGACCGGCCAAGTGCCTTCCCTCTGAGGCCAGAAGTACTGTGCAGCATGGGACACTGGTGCTGTCAATGGGAGCATGTGTCTCTTAAGTATCCATCATAACCAGGGCTTTGGAGACTGATCCTGAAAGCTGTTCAGAGCTCCCACTGGTACTAGACATCACAGCTATGGGAGTAGAGAGAAAAGAATAGCAGAGCCAGGATCAGGTCCCATCAAAGCAGAGGCAAGCATTTCTTTGTGGGACAAAGTATATATATCTTGATTAACAGGAGGGTATTTAAATCTGCATTGAGATCATAGGTAAGACACCGTAGTTTAGGATGTGGATCATGGTAAGAGCGAGGAGACTTGAATCAATTTGTATTTGATTTGGTCAGCAAGCCCCAAAGCCTGTAGAGATATTTGTATTTCAGAGGAATAATGGATTATTCCAGGTTATGTCATGTGAGAAAGGAATTGGCTTCAGCCAAGATTATAGACAGGTGCTCACATTTGGGCTGGACTTGTTTGTAAAGCTGATGCCCCTTTGTGCTTAAAGGACTAAGCGTGGGCAACTCAGTTAATTCCTGCAGCTCAGCTGATGGACTGTAACCTCTAACTGAGGGCAAACCCTGTAAAAAGGTGTGCAAGCTGTTTGCCTTTAAAGCTGAATCAGTGAATCCCTTTAAAACCAATCTAAACATCTTATTGGAAAGAAGCTTTAGAAAACATATTTTGCTTTTGTTTGATTGCATCAGCTTAAAATACACCTTTCAATCAAACTAGTAGAAACTCACCTGTAGTCTAGTCTACTCTTTAAGCAATACAGTTCTCAAAAATTAATCTGGCCCCAGACTGAAGAAAAATGAACAGGAGAGGGAAAACCTATATCCTAGTACAGTGATCTTGAGAGTGATTCTGTTCTTCTCCAAGTTTAACCTAGTACAGTGACACTGATATCAAAGCAGATATTCTTCTTTTGCATGTAATTAAATCTGATCAGTGGTTAGGATGTTAATTTGGTATTATTCAACTAGATGTAAGGTTTTTATAACATTATTAGTTAACAAAGTTAAACTTTACATTAGTGTCAATGATGTGGGGGAGAAGTAGAATGAAGAATGAAGAATGGAAAGAGATGATAATGTTTGCCCAGGGCAGATGATTAAAGAGCAATCTACTTTAACAGTGTCACCTATGTATAAGTTCTCCTTTCTACCATTTTCACAGCTTTCCACACATGAGAGGCAGAGTTGAAATTCTTGTTCATGTGAGGTGCTCCTATTTATATTTATTTATTTATTTATTTCCCCCTGAAAATCAACAAGTAAAACCACCTCCAGACTCTGCAGAACAGCACAATGAAATTAGTCCTGCTGCTGGCAGCAGGGAGTCAAATGTTGAATAGCCACTGCCTTTCTGCTCTTATTTCATTGCTTTGGCAAGATGAGAACTCTGATTTTCACATATGTTAATACATTACATGGGTTTTCTGAAAGATACCACCAGCTTCTCTTTCCTGCTTATTTATTCAGCAAACCTTCCTCCATAACAGAAAAAGAACCTTTAATTTTCAGGAATCTGTATTCTTTAAGTTAATGTATGTTAAAATGTTCTCTTATGTTTAAAAAGCCTAAGCTCCTACAGTATTTTGTATCTACTTTTCCTATAAGGTTGTGTCTGAAATTATATTACTATTGGTATAATCTTCATGCAACTTCTGTTGTCTCTCAATGTTAGCCACAGGTTTCTGAAATTCAGGTATGATTGTACTATCCTGCAGCCTGCTAAACTTTGTAGACAAGATCCCCCAACACTATTAATGTCACGCTACCACATCAGTGACATTGAATGTATTTTGTTCAGACTGGAGAAAATAAAGCTTAGGGGAGACCTTGTAACAGTCTTCCAATGCCTAAAGAGGGCCTACTGGAGAAGAACTTTTTACAAGGGCATGTAGTGATAGAACACGGGGGAATGACTTTGAACTGACAGAGGGTGATTTAGATTAGATATTAGGAAGAAATTCTTCACTATGAGCATGGTGAGACACTGGAACAGGTTGCCCAGAGAAGCTGTGGCTGCCCCATCCCTGGAAGTGTTCAAGGCCAGGTTGGATGGGGCTTGGAGCGACCTGGTCTGGTAGAAGGTGTCCCTGCTCAAGGCAGGGGGTATGGAACTAGATGAGTTTTAAGGTCACTTCCAACTCAAACCATTCTATGATTCTATGTTTGATAGAGGGTATTTCTCATGCAATCAGTAAAGATACCTGGTTTGTTTGTGTTTCATTCCAGTGTTGCCTTACCAAGGATGCTGGTTCTTAGGGGGGTTTACTCTTGGAGGCTGACTGCAGGGTTCCCATTGACTTTTATAAGAACGTGAAGTGCAGAAGCCTTCACTTCAGAGCAGTTATTCAGAGAAAGTAGGAAACCCTTTGCTGCTACAGTACAACACAGGGATAAGTATGGAAGCACGGGATTTATCTGAGGATGGAGTTTGAAGAAGGTCATTAGTCTATCAAGTCTGTGTGTTTTTAAAGCTTTATGGTTTGGTTTGGCCCTTATTTCAGTTATTACATAAATTACAGGATCTGTTATGAAAATATTTGAAATAACAATCCTTATAACAGGGGATAAAAATTTTGATGGAACAATTTGCTTAAGGACTGAGTTTCTCCAAGGGTGTGCTCACTTTGTGTGCTTCGTATTTTATGGCCCCAGCCTCTGGCAGATGCCTGTCTGTCAAAGGCACTGCAGATATACTCCTGGATTTAGGACAGAGTTTCAGATGTGCTGTGCTGTACCCATGAAACAGCATCACAAATGCCTCACTTAAAACACGCAGAGAGAATACCTTCATGAGCATTTTAATGAAATGTGGCCTTAAAGCTGTTGCATTTCATTCCAAACCTTTGTTTTGCATTTTGTAACCAGCAAATAATAATGAGCTTTTCACTCCTGCTGGTAGTTGTGAATAGGATAAATGATCTCCCAAAGATGCATGTTGACAGATTCCTATATTTAGCTTCTGCTTCTTTTGTCTCCTTCCCTGGAAATTTTACAAGAGTGCCCATTGCCTTGGTATCTAAAATCTTTATTCTTTTAACTGTCCTCTTTTGCTTCTGGTATTAGCTTTTGGGTTAGTTACTTCTGTGGGTAAATATAAAGCTAGTTTACACAAGGAGTATATATTGGTCCATACCTCCTCTTTCCGAGGCTTAGACAGAGGCGTTAACCGTATAGGATGAACCTATATGGCAATTCTTAAAGTTGATTTGAATGTTTCTTGCTTTCTTATTGCACAAAATTTAATTACATAGCATTTATTTGTCTTAGGGGAAACTAATTTTAAGAATATCTTTAATACTACTTCTAAATCTACTCTAGGAAACATAGACCAGAACTGCAAGGCTAAATGTTTTTAATATAAGCTCTATATAAGAAATTCCAAGTTAATAATAACAACAACACAGCAACACTTTTCATTTCACTTCATTTTTACAAGCATATCCTTCACTGGCATGATATTACAGATCAGTCTAAATGTTCAAAAATGAAAAAACAAAGCTAAAATGCTGTTATTAACTTATCGTTAAAAGCTCATGTATTTTCAAATAAGCCTTATGGCTTTGGTAGTAGAAAACAGTCTTTCTGTTCTCAAGTCTGTCTTAAGCCCTTAAATTCTGACCAGGCTGATGTGACCAGGAGTTACCACCCATTCGACTGCTCTGTGATCAGCTACAAAATTTAGAGCTGTAGAGATCAACTGTTTGGCTGTCTGTCATAATTGGCAAGTGTTGAAAGTCTTAACAACAACTTCAAAGAGGGAGTAACTGGTAATGAATACAAAAGCTTTCTCAGCCTGAGGGTCATGCTCATACAGCTGTCTATTGGTCTCCATAACGTATATCAGTTTTTTTGCACTGGCTGTGTCATGTATGTCTGCCTAATCTGGGAGCAGAGGGTTTGAGAGGAGCTCCTGTGGATTTCACATCTCTCATGAGGTCACAGTTAAAGGTAAAACAGAGCTGGTGCCTGCAGGAACACACAAATAAACACCATATGATAAACAGCTTCTGAGAGACGATCTTCTTGTGTGTCACCTGAAATTGTACAACATATGGCCATAATGTTCCAGCAAGACTTTGAATATGATTTCTTAGGAGGTCTTGGCAGGGAAATCTAGACAGCCTCTTTCATTTTTTAAATTTTTTTAATGGAGTATGAACAAAGTCAAATACTTTGATGTCTTGAATCACACTATGAAAAAAAAGGGCTTCTGAGGAGCTACTCTCTGCATTCTCTGCTTTCAGTGTTATTGATCATTAACAAATTTTGAAAATCAATATGTTGACAGAATGTGCAGGAGCAGATTTTGAACTTGATTATTGGGATTCTTTTTCCTTGAATCCTTCTTTTAGAAAAAAAGAGAAAATGATGAAATGGCATAAAATTTTCAAAATTTGATGTATGTGCAAGTTATCAGAGCAATTGTATAAAAGTCTTTTCATGCTTTTTTAATCAGGAATTTCTCTTTAACAAAAGTGTAGATAATAATTTTATTTTATATTTTCTTTGAGTTGTTTCAGCAGGAGACTGAGAAAAGTACTCGTAGAAATACTAGAGTATTAAAAAAGGGAGACTCGAGGTGCTTACTTAACTTTCATCATGGCATGTTCTTTTTTATGTATAGAAGATCTGAACTGAATTTCTTGTATTAAAATACTCCCCATATTGAAAAATGCAGCCTGCTGAGTAAAAAGACCCTTCTGACATGTACAGAACTTCTAAAGATCCTTTTGCATGCAGTCTTGGCATGTATTCCTGTGAACATATTGAACAAATAGGTAAATTTGTCAATGATGGGAGGTGATAATATGTTAAATCAGTTGTGTGGCACTACCACAGCTACTTCCTAGCAGGGTGTGTTGGCAGTTGTCTCTCTGAAGCCAGTATTCACCAAGGGAAAGAAAAGCAGCAAGGCTTGTAATGTTTGATGGCATCACTTAAAAAATGAGATTTGCTTTTTTTTCATTGCCTTTGAATCCCTTTCCTACTCTATCTGTCAATTAACACTGCTAACATTTTTCTTATGGAAAACCAGAAAAATCCATCCAAGGAAGGGAGGTGATCCTTTCCCACAATATTTCAGGTCATTTTGGCACATTTGAGAGAATGTTTTAGATTGGATATAAGGAAGAAGTTCTTTACTGTAAGGGTGGTGAGGCACTAGAATGGGTTGCCCAGGGAAGTTGTGAATGCTCCATCCCTGGTGGTGTTCAAGGCCAGATTGAACAGAGCCTTGGGTGACATGGTATAGTGTGAGGTGTCCCTGCCCATGGCAGGGGGGTTGGAACTAGATGGTCTTAAGGTCCTTTCCAACCCTAACGATTCTATGATTCTGTGATTCTATAACGAAGAACCAAGTTATTTTACTGTGTTGATGGGCTGCGATATAGCAACTGCTTGTTGGAAACAACTGGCTTACTTTTCATATATCCAAGCATAATCAACTTAAAAATAAAAACTGTTGCAGTTGCTTTGACTGAACGTCCATGTAGACTGGCCAGAAGATCTGGCAACCAAAGCCCAGGGAAGGACAATCCTGTCTCTGTTTTCCCAGGTAGGAAACCACAGCTCAATCACACAATCATGGCTAATTAAACAAACCAACCAACCAAACTGTTAAAAAAAAAAATCCTCAGCTCTGAGTTTCTAACCCAGCATCAGTGCCCATGTCACTGCAGGAACAAGTCCTTGCCCTGACTTTGTTTTAATTCCCCTGCACCCTCTGGCATTGGCTCCTGTTAATCTCTGTGTAGCTGGGTTATTGACAGCTCATTTTCTAAAAACAGATCAGAGACTCTGCAACTTTATACTGTCTCAATTTGGTATTTTAAGAGCAGGACTGGGCTAACCCCTTCTTCTGTATGAGGTCAGGCTAGGGAAGATGCTAGCCTTTCCTTTCATTTTCCCTGGAGTGGATAAAACCCTTGGTCTGCCAGGGACAAAAAAAGGTCTAGCAGTTTCACTGCTTGTCTTCTGCTTGCTCGCCTGCAGGGAATGACTATAATGGTTGTCTGGCAGCTATAGCACCCTCTTCTTCACAGCATGTGCCCCCACACCGTAAAAAAGGTGCTGCTCAGCCCTGTGCACATGCATCGAGTCCTTCAAAGAAATGAAATTTTGCTTTCTTCAGCTTGCTGAGGGTTTGCCAGAAAGCAAAGCCTGATGAGTTTTTACCCATTCAAGTATGAAGTCTAATTAGCAGAAATGGTTGAAATAATGCAGCTGTTTTTAACAGGGAGAAAAGGAGAGAACAAGATTTTTGTTTTGCTTTTAGAATTGGGGTTTTAATTTTTCCTAATGGAGTAATAAACACACAGCTTCACTTCTGGTGACTAGCGTATACTCCACACCAAACTAACAAGACAAAATACATTTATGACTGAGACAGTAGTGTTGGTTCTGCTTCTGAGAGCACACCCCATGTAGGCTCTACCTTCTCTTCAAAATACGTGTACAGCACAGGGGACAAGAGGGTGTGGGCTGCAGCTGAAGCTCACACTGCTTCCTTATTGGTCCTGTGATGGGGTTAAGAAAAGGCTCAACTGGTACTTTGCTCATCTTAGGAGCAGGAGCAATGGACTAACTGCGTCTGTGTTTATTAAAGAGCAGAAGTCAATTATAGCACCACCCAAGAGCAAGGGCAATTGGGGTACAAGATTCAGTGGCAGGTCTTTGCCAATTCTCCCCTTTGCTCAGCACAGTTATATATTCAGTTGTGCATACATTTATATATTCAATATTATGAATGTAGGCCATGCTGTGGAAGAAATCTACCTCATGCTTGAGATTTAAAAGCAAACTTATGTTTGAATAATTCAAATACAAAAGGCCTCCTAATTTTTATTTGGGATGTATTTTTGTTTCTTTCTATGGTTGTGTAACACACAGGGATGTGAGGGAGCTCTTTGTTCTCTCTATCAAGGGTGCTGTACATCTGCCCAATGCAGAGCTACCTTGGCTCATTGTACTGACATTAAGAAAAAAATGATCTTTGTCTGCAGACTGAGCATGAGGAGTGCCAAGAATGACGAGAGTTAAGTCATGAAGGCAGAAAAGTAAAGTTTTAAGGTGGCTTTTGGTTTGTCTGACTGAATTAGTTATAACTCTCACTAGCAAAGAAACCAGCAGTGCAGCATATATCCCAGGCTTACAATGATCAATACTGTAAAGTGATAAAGCAAGTCCTGAATCTGGAAGCTAGGAGGACTCAGGTCTTTTAGCTCTGCTTCTTAGAAGAGGACACTGATTTCTTCACTCTGTTAAAATCTGCTGTGTCACTATGTATTACCTTTGGAAATATCCAGGTCCTTATTATTATCATTATTATCATGTCAGGTGCTGCAGAAACCTAGAAAAAAAAAAAAGATGCCTGCTTTCCTAGGAAATGTTTAGTATCAGAATGAGAGGCAGCTGTCAGAAGCAGTCAGGAGATAAAACAACACAAAGGAAGAGTGAAACACCATTTATCAGCAGGAGAAATAGTGGTTTCAGCATACCAGGAATATTTGAACCATTGGCTTTCACTGCTGGTGATGAAAAAAATTATTTTCCACTGCTAAGTTACAAAATCCCACTGACTTCAAAAGGAGATAATTTGTGCTTTTAAGCATAAATGCACAGAGATGACCTAGTGCAGTAATACCACAGAGGGCTCCCTAAACACTACTTAGGTTACAGCTTGCTTTGGTTGCTGCTTATTTATTTATGTGATGACAGCTGACAGTTTTAAAAGTCTCAGACACTGTCACAAATCACCATCATTGTTATGAAAACTTCCTATTGGTATTAGGCTAATAAAGAAAAACAATTTTGAGCACGTGTGCACTTACCAGCTGCTGCTGGAGCTGCTGAATGTTGTGTCAAGCATAAAGGTGGTTGATCTTTTTAATGTGAATCAGAGACTCTAATAACCTGTGCTCCCTTTAGTTGCTTGCAGAAATCAGCATTAATATGTGTACTCCAAAGAGAAACCCAGAGTGTGATTTATTGCTGCAGTAATGCCACGTTGTCCATTTGTAGCCAAGGTAATTCATATACCTGTAAGAGTTAACCGGGGCAGCTGCAAGATACCAGGCATATGGTATGTTGTCTGAGCAGACCCTCAGGTGCCAGCTAAGGGACTTATTTTGGATACTGGGTTGAGTTTCATATCATTAAACTGTGCCAAACTGTAGATATTGACCCCAGCCCCAATCACCCCTGGGCTCACTGTAAGTCAGCCTGGAGAAACAGGCAGTTCTTAGGTTCTCAATCATTTTAGAAGTCACCTCTGAACAAAGAAAACCAGTTATTTGTCACTGCGAACTATGACAGAACCTCAACAACAAGTTCCAATGTGGATATCAACAAGGTAGATGATACACATATTTGGTTTGATGATTTCCACACTAGATACTGCCTTCATGCTCAGAAGAAACTTGGTGAGGAACCTAGGTGAGGACGGCCAGCCCCATGGATGCTGGGCTCTCTCACAGAGGAGACTTGGCCTCATGACAGAAAAATTGACTATCCTGACTGTTAGGCTAGTGGAGGACAGAAAGGAAGGGCCCTCTGTCTCCTGTGATGACTTTTGGCATGGACAAAAAGTATTTCTGTGTCCTTTTTAGTTTACCTTTTCTGATCATGAGCTGCAGTTGACTGAGCTTGAAAATACATTGGACTTTCTGGGGATCGCTTACTTCTACAGATAGAAGAAATGATGTGAAAAAGGACAAAATTCAGATGTCCCTCTGCATCCCATCCAGGACTGTTTTCCCCTTCAGACAGTCTCAATTCTCCATAAAGGAACATCACCTGTGGCAGGAGAGGAAGGCAAAGCTATTTTGTGTTGTCCTGCTCCATCCAGCCAGTGACCAGAGATTTGCAGAGGAGGTGACCTGTGCCCATGTGTCTGCTGATGGCAATACAACCACAGAGAAGCAGAAGGGAGAAGTAAATACTGTGGCCCCATGCTCTCCCCAAAGCATTGTCAGTGACAATGCAGCAGAGCTGCTCTGCCCCAACCCTGAGGACAATCCTGCAAGGGCAGGGAAGCTGCCTTTAGCAAGGTGGTGTGCAAGTATATAGCATGTTGCAGAAAAATAGCAGTTTAATTACTTCCTTAATGGGACCTTCAGCATACCCAGGTTAGAAGGATATGACAGGCTTGCCCTTTCACTTTGTTGTGGTGTTTGTATGACACAAAATAACCCCAAATGTGCCCTCCCCATAACTAAGCCTCACAGGCCGGTTGGGCCATTGCCCGCACCAGCCGCAGTCCTGCTTCTCAGTGAAGCTCTGTGTAAAGAACTGGCTGCTTCTTCACTGGGTGCTTAGGTGTGATGAACGAAAAGAAGCCAGAGCAGGAATAAATGCATTATAGAATCATAGAATGGTTTGGGTTGGAAGGGACCTGAAAGCTCATCTAGTTCCAACCATCCCCAGCCATGGGCTGGGACACCTTCCACAAGACCAGTTTGCTCAAAACCCCTTCCAACCTGGCCTTGAACACTGCCAGGGATTGGACAGCCACAGGTTCTCTAGGCAACCTGTTCCAGTGCCTCACCACCCTCATTGTGAAGAATTTCTTCTAATATCTAATCTAAACCTTCCCTCTTTCTGTTTCCAGACAGTCCTTAGCAAAAATGATGGAAGAGCATGGGGAGCTTCTGCACATCACCTGTGCCCTTCATCTCTGCAGCCCTGCCTCCTTGTAACTGCAGGAGGCTTGGCTGGTATGTGTGCTGCTCTCCTGCTCTTTGCTGAAGGGTGGCCTCCTCCAATGAGCAATCACTCAATGGTAAATGATAAGGGAAGGCTGCTGAGGCTTTACTAACTGCATTCATTACAAATGTTGTAATTGTAAAGATTTGCTATAATTTAGTTAGCTGCCCTAAAACCCTTGGTGAGCTACATTATTGAAATTATTATTGTGACAAGATTGTTGTAAATTGGAGTCAACCATCCAGACGTGAAATTGTCTTTTTTATATCTGTGTGGTAGGCAACTGTCTTCTTCCTTCTATTTCTTTAAATTAAAATCTCCTGGTTATTGTATCTAGAGCAACATATTGGACAATGGGATCCCTTCCTAAAAAAGCAATTAAAACTTCTCAACAGAGGAGACTTGCATCCTTCTAATCTGGGAACTCACACTGTTGCTCCCAGAAGGATTTTGGTGTTGTAGAAAAACATCTGTCAGGGATTTCTTAGGTACAGTTAACTCGACTTTTCAGTCCAGCTGGATTGGACCAGAGCTTCTCCACCTGTGTCCTGTGGGAATGGCTGCAAAGCAAGCAGACTGATCCAGGAAAAATATAAGTGGACATTTTTGCACACATGCCAAATGAACACATCATAGAAAAGTGATTAATAAATGTTCAAAGTTTCAGCTGATCTTTATGGGTTATAAACTGGAGAGCTGCTGTGAAAGCTCTGCAGAAGATGCCCTGCTAATTATTTTTGGAAGAGAATCCCTGGATTTGAAGCGGTGGAGAAGCACTGGCCTAGCCCATCTCTTGAGGCTTTGCAAATCTTGACTCCTGCCTGGTGTTCAAGACTGGTGTTTATTGCAGTCTGAGGAAATAGGTGATCCTCTACGCTGCTTCTGCTGGTCCCATTGTGTCCCTTTGATGTTTCAGTTGCCATAGCCCTAATGGAGGGGATCATGTGCATATCTGGGACATGTCACCTGTCATTGGCATAGGCAGGTGAATGGCTGGAGATTATTCCAGCTATTACAAATGCCAGTTTAAGGGTGGAAGTTACTGTGCCTCTTAAAGGAATAAGATATTGTGCACTATATAAGATGATACCCCCAGTTAGAACTTCTTAGGGCTAGGTCAGTAGCTGTGGCAGGCTTGGTATCAATACTCTGTGGGAGAGGTTCCTTTTACTTGATAGGAGGTGCAGATATATAAGTGTCAGGCAAAATATAGCCATAGTTGCTGGCAGTAGCTGTTCTGGTGTTTATGTGTCTTCCCTGTGGGCTGCCAGCTGAGTCAAAAAGAAAAACCGTCTCTATTCTCTGTTTGAGCTCTGTGCCCCAAAGGAGCAAGAAGAGTTGGAAGGAAAGAGAAGTTTGTGTCAGTGGGTACCTCTTTAGACTGCATGGCCAGTTTCCTGTCTAAACGAGGATAGGTGTCTTTAATCCTGGGTTTGTACCTTTAGTGCAAAAAGAACCAGTCCTTATGCCTCTTTTGGCTCCCTTGTCAAGTGATAGCACCTGGTGCTGCTGTGGAAATTGTGGAAACAGGCACTTCAGCTGTACTTTGTAAAATCCTTAAAAGTCTTCCTCTGATAAGCAAAGATTCATGTTGTTTTGGAGCTGAAAGCATAGCTAGATCCCAGCAGCCATGAAGAAAACAGGGGTAAAAGGAACAGAACATAGCTGTCTTCAGGTCTCAGAAACACGGATGTTCTTGCTGTTCCCTGTAGAAGCAAAACTGCCCCAGAGCCTCCTTTCATCTCTGCCTGATACATAGAGACCAAGCAGGGCAGAGAAGTCTGGAGTGGGAGAAGGAAAAACCCCAGGGCTTCTAGTCTGGGTGTATGCAGTCTGCCATCCTTGCCTGGTAGTGCAGCCAGGGATGCCCCCACTGCTCTTTCCAAATAGACCTCCCCCCTCTACGTGTAGCAGCACTGAGGAAATATACTTTGCTCATTTCTCTCCACTGTGGAACAAAGGGGTCATATCTTGGGGGACACCCTTTCTCTTCTTCTATTTTTGACTGAAAGAAAGCACAGATTGCCCTTACAATCTGTCCCCACACACCATCAGCTAGAGCATGGGTGGCTGTGACAGACACCCCAGCAACTCTTTTTGGACATTTTTCATTTATTTTTATTTTTACCTCCTTTTATTGTCCCTGGGTGCATGTTGTCATGATTCGGTGTGCTGTGCTGCGTTAGCAGCGCACAACCTGCCAGACAAGGGAGAGCTTCAGCCTCAATTGTTTGGCTTCAACTCTGCCCTGCTCTTAGGGTCAGTCAGAAAAGTTTGTTAGTGTGTGACTCTCAAGGGTCCTTCAAACCATTACAGCATTCATCAGTGTCACTCAAGTACTGCCTACCAAGCTTTTCTTATCTCATACTAGAAAAACAGGTGACTTGACTGTGGGGGCCATGAAAGATATTGAGAAGAAATTCACTGGAAAATAAATTATTTTCTTCCTAAATGAAAAGGTGGCATACCCTCAGGGAGGAAATACCAGGTAAGGTCTATGGATGCTACTCCTACATAGAGCCCAGCAGCCAGTTGTAGATTTTTTATCATATGAGCCATGCAATGGTGTTTTATTCTTTTTAATTCAATTTTCTGTATTCAACTGAAACTGATGCTATTGTTGTCTCAGTAAGATCAAATATCCTAAGTCCAAGTCATTACCTCCCCTGGGAAGGGAGAAACATCAGATGTCTTGCAGATGAATTTGGGGTAAAGCTAAAGATGAAAAATTGCTAATATCAAAGCAGGCAGTGAGAGTGCTGGTAAAATTGAGGGCCGGTTACATTACTGAGCTGAATATAAAGCTCTTTGGTTAGTTTTTGGTGTGGTGTTTTTTTTTTGTTTGTTTTGTTTTGTTTTTTTTTCCTTCATCAAAAGGTTTTCAAGGCATTTGAATAAAACCAAAATGATACAATGAGTACAAGCCCATAAGAAGTGACTGAATTAGTAAGTACGGCCAGTGCTATGGCTACATAATGTAAGCCTTCAGGTTTTATTAATTCTGTGCTTCAAATTCTTGATTAAACAGACAAACTAATAAGTCAAAACCCATTGATGTAAGATCCAAAGGACAATGGCATCGTCACTTTGTATAGCAGGGCACTAATTCAGTGCTTAATTAATACAAGAGCTGTAATAACATGGACCATGTTTAATTAATAAGGCTCCTAACAGGTCATGAAACTTTTAAGAGCTTGTGATACTGTGAAATTGTTGTACTCTACGTCTAGTGTGCTACAAAGCCTCAGATCTCTGCAGGCCATATGTGATATTGGGTTAGTAACTGTATGCAGGCAAAGACTTCACCATGTTGCTGAGCAGTGAGGGGTGAAGCTGGCTTTTGTTTCCTGGGGAGGTGAGTATTCACAGCTTGCAGACAAAGGGCTGGAGCCTGGTGAACCTTCTTTGTGGAAAAAGACTCATGTGTCATGGGGACTGCGTATGCAAGACAGAGAAACTGGGTTGTTCCAGAAAAGAGGTGAATACTTTTGTTAAAACTAAGGCATGAACAACCTTTTTAAACATTGATTAAGAGCACTTCTGAATTTTGGCTGGCGGTTTGTGTCGCCTTCTAATGTGAGTGTTGCCCTGAGTCTAAGGGATGCTGTATGATGGGCAGTAAGCATGGGGCTTTCCTCTCACAGACATCCCACTCCAAAGGGGAAGGTTACTGGCTGGAGGGGAATTTCACTGGATACAGGCAGCACGTGTTTATCAGCATGCCGCAAAAGGAAAACTCATATGTGAAGGAGTTTTACCACCCATCTAGTTAAAAAGACTGGAATTCATCTTATGTTTGCTTTCTCCTCAGAGGGGTAGGGCAAAATGTGGAAAGCCCAGGCAGTCAAGGTGAAGCAAATGAAACACTTGGTGATGTGACCTCCTGATCATTAGCTCCTACTATTCCTTTTTTACTGATGACTCCAACAAGCAAGCACAGACTGATTATCTCGAGAATAGGGTCTCTTCACACTTTATAGACTTTCCAGGCAGAAGCTTTCTATATTAAAGGAACACTGTTCACTTTAATATTTCAGCCATATGCCAGAATATATTATCCTTCTCATTTAAAGCAGTTCATCTAAATTTGATCCCAGTCTTGTGCAATAAAAAAATATAATTAAAAGTGAATGTAAAAATTATTGAACAAATATAATAGAAGGGCAATTAAAGTGATCAGAGTGAGAGGTTATAAAATTGCAAGAAACTAATGTTAGCAATAGCCTCTTAAACTATTCCTACAGCAAATATATTTAATCATGCAGATACCATTCTTTCTTTATGTCTTGCAAAGACCTACATGAAATGCTATTAAATCAGGGACACATTCTGGGTATTTTTTCTCTAGTACCTACTAAGATTCATAGAAAGGATAACTTGCTAGTAGCATAGGCTTCTCTTCTTTTTCTTGAAATTAGAATGCTCAAGGGAGCAATGGACATGATGAGCACAGCATCTTGTTTAATAATTCTGCATGGGTTTCCACCTCCTCCCCCAGTGAATATATCAATCTCTTCTTCTAAAGCTCATATAAGTTTTCAGCACCCTCCATGTTCCATACAAAAGGACTTCAAACCTTAATTCTGTGAACTACCAGCTCTACAAGTTTCACTTAGTGCTCTCTCTGGTGTTAGAGGAGACAGTGGCAGTCATTCTCTTTTCCCTTTCTTGTTCTTGCCTATTCCCAAAAAAACATTTGTAGAAGAGCAGTCAAGTCAAATTGAGTACTCTGCATGAGGTCATCCTTCATCCTAAGATAAATGGGAAAAATGTTCTAAGGAATGGCCATCTGGAGAGATGTTACAGCCAGAGATGGTGTTATATGGTGACCAGGGGACTTTGGAGGAGGTGGAGCTGAACAGCTGGTTCTTGGAAGAGAATTAGCTTCAGACTGCAAAGACACTGACAGGAGATGTGAAGAGAAAACCTCCATAACCATATTATTAAGTTTGAAACCACACTAATCAGAAAGTAGTTTAACAACCAAACTTGACAAATGAAAAATAAGCATTATCAGTATCTTGTGAACATGAAAATAATGTATTCAGTATGCTCTGTAACTTGAGAGCAGCATTTAATGTGAGGTACATTTTTCTTTCACCAGATTGTTAATCTGAAATCTAATGCCGTTAGCAGGTGTGTTGCAGTGAATCTTCTGAGCCTTGTGGCTGTGATCAAAGATGGAGCTGGCTGTGAATGGTGATTAATGAAGATACCGGCTCTTTTTTCAGTGAGCTAAAGCTGAGAATTTGTTTTTAATCCTTCATAAAAAAAAAAAAATAAAAATCAAGCAGAAGATAAGTCAGGCAACAAATAAGGAGACACTTCTTTGTGTGAGGTACAGCAAATAAGATAAAAGCTAATTGTGGATTTAGTGGTGGTTGCTGTTTAACACCTATACATTCTCTAACAGCAGTTGTTTCTGCTCAGTTAATGCACTTGACTCTTGGTTTGCTGGCTCGTGGCTTTGCTTTGTGGAAACATTTAAAAGCTCACTGATGAAAGGAATGCTTCAGAGTGGAGTTGAAGATGGGCTGGAGTTTTTGAATAACTTGAAATCTCCTAGTTGTAGGAGAGTGGCTAAAGTCTCTAATTTTCTACAGTTGCTCTCTGGCTTGCTGTATGGGTACTTAGTAACTAAAGCCCTTGGAGTGGTTTGTGCCATTCAGTAGCTACATTAAAGTTGATAACTTCTGCTGCATGGCAAAGGTCTGTGCTTTCATGGTTAGGGCCATCAAGAATATTGTAGTCAGCTGCAGTGGTTCTTGGGACCCACAGATGTTCTGTTCTTCTGTGACCCCTCAGAGCCACAGCTATGGGGTCAGGGCTGCCCTGTAAGGAGTGGAGTAAGAGTGGTGGAGGCTGCCGGGATGGGTAAAGACTGCAATGCTGTGCTTGTCCCAGGCTCTGCAGTAGCTCTTGGTGCCCCCACTACTGACCAGCACTGCTAACTCTGCTTTCCTGAGCTGTGCTTCAGTCAGCTCTGGGGTCAGGGGCCTCCCTTGGATAAATAGGAATTTCTCTTCTGTCATAGCCATGTCCTGGCAAAGCAATTGTTTGTTTGAGAAGGGACCACTGCCGAGAAAACAGTGTTTCCCTCCTTTTGATCCTTGTCTGTAGCATCCATGTTAAAGATGTGACAAATGCTGGATTTGGAGGAAAGCTCTGGCTAAAATCCTGTCCTCACTGAAGTCAATGGCAGCCTTCCCATGGACTTCAAAAGAGTCTTGTCCTTTATCCTTCTGTTCCCAGCCTCTTCATCCTGGAGAGGATGTTTGCTTAAACCAACAAATGTGATATATCATATGTATGATCCTAATGTTGGGGGAAAAAAAACAATGCTAAGAAAGATTGCAGTGGCTTGGGAGTGCCTGGAGATGTGAGGGATGGGGGCTTTTCTCAGGAGTAAGGCCAGCTGGCTTCCAGACACGGGCTATTGGGGATGCTTAGCTAATAGTGTGATGATAAATGCAAAGAAATAGCAAAGAGAAATGTCCCAAAGCTTGGGGATATTAGAAAAAGCAATAATAAGCTCAACATCTGTCTGCCAGAAATCAAACTGACACAATTTAGGAGGAAATATGCTGGCATGTTCCCCCTTCCCCCTTCCGTTTTTTATCTTCTTTCATTTTTCCAGCTGGCTCCAAATTTGAACTGAGTCTGACTTCAAGTTACTTTCAGGATTTTGTGGAATATTTTACATAGTAATGTGTCTGACATCATTACATGATTGTGAAATCTCCAAACCACAGTTTGTCCTTGCTGCCACAATGAAAACACAAATGATAGCAGTGCCCCATTACCCCTTTAATGGCTGCAGCACAACTTCCACTTGTGGTCTCTATGACTTGGGAGAAAACTATATGCACTGGCTGAATTTTTAGCAGATATAATAGCAGACCAAGTTTGGGAATTTGGGGAGAGGGAAGCATAGTATGAAACCAAACACAACTAACAGCTGAAAAATGCAGTGTGCTAACAAATGTTAGTAAGTTCTTATGAGAGGTGGACTTGAATCAAAACTTTGACTACACCACTCTGTGAAATATGGTGGGACTTGAGAATACAAGCCCATATTAGCCATCATGTCAACCCCTCTCTCTGAACAAAACAAAACTCCAGGTCTGTCAGTTAAGAGTCCCATCAGACATGGAGACCAAAATAGTGCAGCCTGCATGAAAAAAGACTACGTTATTTTGAAGCATGTCAAGACAAAGACAGTCAAGGAAATGTATTTCAGAGGTGTTTTATTGCCTTTTCAGATGATTTCTGTGGAGTGTGTTTTATGAGCTTTGGCCACATTTTTACATTATTGGTGGATAAAACTCTCATTGTTCAAAGGGAGTTGCCTGGTGACTCATGAATTTCTTCAAATGCTGCTTAAAAAAACTCTCGTGTGATATTGAGAATGCTACTACATATACATAACTATAGACCTACAGAAAAATGAGCCACTTCTGTGCTTGATCAGTTACTGGACTGGGGAGGCTTAGACAATTCAAGATTGATAGACACAGGGAAAAGGCGAGAGTGTAGTATCATCTCTGCTCCTCACGGTAAATAAATCTTCTTGATTTTGTGTCACAAATGCTGATTCTGTATTTCCAGCTCAGGACCTCACTCTGGAAGTATGAGTTGAATTTAAAATGAGTCTATGTTATTTTTTAATGAATGTCTGCATTCTTCCTCCTTGAGTGAATGCAAGTGCAGACATGCATTGCACAGAGCTAACTGATAACAGGGAAGTCAAAAGGATGCTTAGCTAGGCAAACAACTCTTTTGCATGATTTACCTAATTTTCTAGGTCAGTCTGGATGAAGTGAGTCTTTCAAACCAGTCTTCTTTAGCAGCTTTGCAGTTGTGTGCCAGGAGAGTCCCAGTGTCCTGTCTGCCTTCAACCCAAGCAGCATGCTGGTTTTGAGGGTAAGTGACCTTCCCAGGAGGGTGAGGGACTGTAGTCCAGAGCTGCAACTTCATAGCTGGAGTTAATTTCAAAAAGTAGATTTTAGTGCAGAAGTGCACCAAACCACTTCATAAAGCAGCTGCGGTTTAATTTCTAGTCTTAAAACATTTGTATTGCATTGTTGAATGCAAAAATGTCAGCAAAAATGTTAAAAAAAACCCCAACTAAACAGTTTCACCCCTCCCTGGAAGAGTGCCTGGTTATCTTATAGATCAGCTTTTGCCACATCTAACCAAAACTGCACCTAGTGCACATGTGGCAGATTTACCTGCATGTCAGCTATTGGTTTTCTTTTTTTCTTCCATTAGTTTACTCTTTCATCATCTAGTATGTTATGGACATTTTTGAAATACAGTACATCATCCTCTGGCAAAAACTGGTTGAAGTAGTTCATAGATCCATGTTAATGTCTACTAAAAGGGGTTGGTAAAGATATTTTCATAAAATGTTTTAAACTCTTGAGAAATATCTTTACACTTGGTATCAACAGCTGGAAATGCACCCTGCCTAGGGAAGAAAATGACAGAACAGTTTGGGGAAATCTGAATGCATGTTTACAAATGAGAGCTTGAGATTTTATACCCATGATAATACAGACGGGACAAATTGCATTTGCTACTATTACAGACTGTGCCAAGGGGGATGGTCTTTTATTGTGTTTCTTACCACTACATACCTGTGGAGCACCAAGCTCTCCAGATGCTCTCTTGTTGACCATGCTAGAGTTTGAACCAGGGCTCTTAGAAGATGGAAGGTATGTGAGGACCAAGGGCAACACTGCTTTCTGCCTGCTGAGAGAGAGTCATCCATTTTGCATTGACAGACAGGACCATATAAGGGGTACTCACAGCTGAGTTTTTTGCCTTGTCCTGAAATGAGGTCTGGGGAGAGCATGTCCCACAAGGCTATGTCAGGGAACTTGAGAGTTGCATTCCCCGAGCAAGGAGCTTTGATATTATCACACATCTCACAACGTCCCTTCTCTGGGAGGCTTTGCTGTATTTTCTATTTGCATTCTACAGGTTTTTCCACGGAGGGCTGCTTTAGGCAGATGGTTACTGTGCTCCTGGAAGCACAAGTGGGAGAACTGGAGAGCCAAGCTTATTCTATACCAGAGAAAAAAAAATGTATCTTCTTTGGCAGCAGGGCCTTCAGGAAAACTTGGCATTGAAGAATTTTTCCCTTTTCTGCAATACTGAAATACTAGAAGGAAAGAGGGAGGGCAGGCAATCTCATTATAATTCCTTCTTGCCTCAGAAATAAGGAGCCAGGGGACATCTGCAGGCAGTTCCTCTGGGAGCCGTGTAAGATGGTCTGTGCACTGACTATAAAGGCCTAAATAACTGATTAAAATGTAGATACAGATGTTCAGGATTACCAGATTTTCAGAGGTGCTGAGGACTCACAAATGCATTGGAACAGGCTTCTCTGGTAAGGAAGGCGCTGAAACAGGCTTCTCTGTCAAGGAAGGCATTGGAACAGGCTTTCCAAGGAAGTGGTCAAATGACCATCCACAGAAGTGTTCAAAAACTGTGTAGATGAGGCCCTTGGTGACATGGTTTAGTGGTGGACTTGGCAGTGCTGGGGGAATGGTTGGACTTGACGATCTTAAAGGTCTTTTCCAACCTAGATGATTCTATGATTCTGTACCTTTGGAGACAGTGGTATATTTGAGACTCTGGTACCCTTAGAAGCTGAGCTGAATAAAACTGAGCCATGCCTTGGTACAGATCCAAAAATACGTAAAAATGGCCACCACATAACATCATGTACCAAGCAATTTTAAATGCAACATTCTAAGAAAAGATAAAAATGAATGCAGCGTAATAACTTAACTTACAATGTTTAGTGAAAATATTGATATTTCTGTCCTAAACACTGCACCTTTAATGAGAACACAAAACCATGAGCAATTTACACACAAATCAATGCATTGACTAGACAACAAATCTTCAAGTTACTCAACAACTCAAAGTTAGACTATTTCTCCATGTAACCTTTCATATAATTATTGTCAGAGTCCTAGTTACTCATGTGAATGCAACAACCAACCAGTAAATAGCTAAATATCCTGTGCTGTTACAATATGTCTGACTGATAATCCTGCTAAGCTTCCTCAATTTAAAAAGGCAATACTTGAACAAAACCATGTGTGTATAAGGCCTCTGTGTCATCTTTTCCCAGTGCCTGCATGCTATCTGTAGCCCTGTGTCCTCTAAATTGGGCTGCTGTGAGCAGCAGCCATGCTCTCTTCTGGTGACTCCCCTGACTCCAACCTAACTTCATGTCACTGTAAGTTCCCAAAATGAACATGGGTCCTTCTCCCTGGCGGTGCTTCCCCCTCCACAGCTAGGATAGAAGGGGCCCAAGCTGGAAGGGAGCGTGCTGTTTTCTGCTGGGTGGATTTTCAGAGGACCCCAAGGATATCTGCAGCAGGACATGCCTGTCATTCATTTCCCATGCATTACTGACAAGTACTATTTTCACCTTGTCTGTGGCCACCACATACCTGTTTTGACCTCGTATTATGCACCAAGAAGGAAGTCTTCAGTACTGTCAGTTAGCCAAGTGGCTAAATGGTGAAACATTGAGTGAAGCAACTGTTTGTTTATGCATCCACTTCTTCCACAATTACCATTGAATGTGTCAGTCAGTGCCCTTTTGACAGAGATTTTGGTACAGGGCAGGCACATTTCCAGTGTGAGTTGAGTTGACACAATTAGCAGTGAAACAGATGCTTTGTTTTTTCCTTCCTCTTCTTCAGGAACAGTTCCAAGCCGCTGTTGTCATATGGTGAAGCATGGGCCTGACCACAGGGCTGGGTGAGTAACGTCACTGAATAACTCATCTGGACACAACCCTAGCATGACCCACTTTATGCAGGACATGGGAAGGAAGGGGTCAGAAAGCTGGGCATTGAAGGAAAGGGAACCATTTACTGGTTCCCAGAATTACCTTTTTAATACATGAAAATTCAGTTTTCTCTGAAAAATTAACTTTTCCCCTGCAGTGGACACTAAAGGTGACTAAAATGCAGCCCTAACCATTTTATTTCAAAGAGATCACAGGAAGCATCAGGTGGCAGGGACTTTTCGTGACTGATGATTTGAGTTACACTTTTCACTAATATAACTCCTGGACTCCAGCCCCAGGTGCTGGAGAGGAAACAACTAACCTCAAATCATTCTTCAGAGAGTACAGGGGATTACACAGTGTTAACATGGGAAAACCAAAACAAACTAAATCTTTATCCAGCTAAAATCCTTCTGCAGTTAAGCAGCAGATTTCATCATTCTTACTAAATGGGATAAGACATGCACCAAGGGGCTCCCATTCTGTAGTATCACTACATTATCTATTTAAGTGCTGGCCAGTTTCAGAGCCAGGGAGATCCTGAAAGGGTGCACGTACCAAGAGACAAATATTCTCCATTTTTGATTAATGACTCTGAAGAAGTCTGACTTGGACACTTGTGGTTAAAGAGGTGAAGTCATCTACTATGGACGTAAATTCTCTGAGAAGCTCGTAGATGATATCCATGTTTGGCAGCATTCCCCTTTTTAGTTTGAGTTTTTGGCTTTTTTTCAATCTCTAGTTAAAGCTTCTGCTAGACTTCATTCAACCCCAAAACAATTAATTCTGTTTTCTTTACTAGCTAAGGAAATACTGGAGCTCTGTTTCTGAAAGTGATGATACCTGTGTGCAGCAAGGGCCAGCAGCTCCCTGGGAGCAGAGAGCCACAGAGGTCTCCACAGGAGCCTGCAGGGTCTCATCAGTCAGGGCCCATCCCACCTCTGCCTTTAAAGGAGCAAAGGAGGCTACTAGATCACAGACAGGCTTTAATGAGTTTTCAGATCACCATGCAAGTTCACGCTTGCAGGTGATGCCCGGGTCAAGCCAGGAAGTCAATCCACAGGTCAGATCCAGTGAATGCCAGGTAAGTTCACAAAGACGAGGGAGGTCCAAGGCTAACCTGGAAAGTCAGTCCTTTGAGGAGGTCCTTCCAGGCAAAGACATGGTTGTGGCTACATATTAGAGTTTTTAAGAACTGTAGATTTTAAAACTGTAGAAACCAATAGCCAGTACTGTTTGAAAAGTTAATGTCATATTTCTTCCACATTCGTCTGTCCATCTTAAACCATGGCATTGCTTGAGAGTCCTGGGTCAATTTTGCTGCTCCAGTCACAATGACAACATGGCCCAAAGAGATAATTCTTGCTGCAGAGACCTTAGATAGGGATGAATGTTTATAACTGCAGGCTTATAGAGCAGGCACAAGGGTACCAGTGCCTAGATTTCCCCGAAACACTTCACAGTGCATGGTACTACAAAGAAGAAAAATGCGAAAAGTAGAAAACTGTCCTATATAATTTAGCTAGAATGTGTTCAGTCACTCCCAAGAAGAGATTTAGTCTACTAGACTCATTTGTAGTTTTGCTCCAGCCACTCAATTGTAAAGGGGTTAAGCTGGAGGCAGTGATTCAATTTTGTGATGAGACTGAAAATATGAATATATCTACTGCTCCTGTGCGCTAACTGTAATGCATGCCCAAGTGCAGGATGCTTTAATTGGGTATAATAGCTCCAGGTCTGGACTTATGTACATGCATATCAAATCACTCCTTTTAAGCTATAAAATGCTATTCAAATAATAATTTTATTAGCATCATCATCTTTCTATATGGAAATGTGGAGCATATGGTAAGCTCAACAGATGTGTACAGCCACCATCCAGATAATGTTATTAAAAACAAAAAAAAAAGAAAAGCTATTAAATTTTTGGCATATTGGCTGAGAACACTCAGGAGGCTGAACTGGAGAATGCTGTTGTATTTGTCATCCTGCTGATTGCCTAATGTGAAACACAGAAGGCCAGTGAAGTGTGAGGAAGAGAGACATTGTGGAGGACCAAAGCCCGAGCACTGGGACTAAGAAATTACAAGCAGTGACCTACAGTAAATATATAACAAAAGTGCAGAAACCCAGCTTCTTTCTGCCAGGGGACGGGCTGCTGACTGAGAACAAAGCTTCAGATTTCTCTGAGTGATTAGAAATTCTCAGTGTTCTGCATGCCATGTCCTAAAAAGTCCTGGAGGAAGAATATGGGCAATGCGGCTGCCAACTGATTCATGGGGAGCAGCTGCAGAGAAAATGCCTCTTCCTGCCCTCCCAGATGGATGAAAATCTCATGAAAGGGCCCCTACAAAGGAGGGCTGGGCTTCAGCCTCCAAGCAGAATTGTGAAGGGGTACTGTAAGTCCCCAGATAGAAAAAAACTTTCCAAAATTCCTGAATATCCTGTTCAAAGGAAAAGCTGCTTCTCCCTGTGAGAGGTGTTCAAGGTAATATAGGGCACCGGGGAACAATCCTTTCTGCTCTCTTTGAGCAGGAGCTGCTGCCTGCATCTGCTGGTTTAAAATTCCTGTGAAGCTAGGCTTTTCTGAGTCGGAAAGTTTCCTCCTATTCCAAAGAATGGGAGAGAGGAATGGAAAAGGAACTGCAAAGCGAAACTCAAGATGGGGAATCACGTGTGAATGAATGCCCTTGAAAAAGAAGAGCAGATGCTTGAGCTGGGTGCTTATTTATTCATTTTTTTTTTTGTGAAGGCTCTAGAATGGGGATACTCTTGATTAGATTTGCTTCTTTCTAACATCTCTAAGCAGCGCTTTCTCACAAGCAGAGTAACTATAGGGAAATACTTTTTTTTTGCTATGGAAACACCATGGTGATTTATATCAGCTTAAGGAGCCCCGCCTCTGCAAGTCCTTCTTTGATTTCTAAGCAGGAATAAGATATTTTATTCCTTTTTTTTTTTTTTTTTTTTTTAATAGGGAATGCTCCTGGTACACAACATGGTGCTTCTGACACTGCCCCCATCCCAGAATTTTTTAGTAGCTAGCTGGGTATTCAGTGGCAATATACAGGTAGCTTGGACTGAGATGGGGCAGCTGGCTTTGGGTTTGAAATGTGCATGGGTTTTGTGTATTTGAGTCAGCATTGGTTGCAAACAACCAAAATCAGGGCGAGTTATGAAGGAGCATCTTAATGTCTCTTTCTTAGGAGAGCCATGTGAGTAAAAGAAAGGAACGTGTGTCTGTGAGAGAAAACATATTCGTCTTCTAGTGCCATCTATTTCTGCCCAAAATTTGTAGGGAGCTATTATGTTCTTTTTCCGTGACTGCTTTCAGGAGACATACGCAGAAGGTAAGGAAACAGAATGTTTCAGATAATTGACTTTACTGAGCAAACACACGTGGGGGTGGAGAGTTTACACAGCTTGTGTGGAGCTGTAGGCAAGTGGGCTTGCTGGAGCGTGAAGCAGGACTGACCAGGAGTGCCATCTTCATCACAGATCACATCAGGCACACCTGCACTTGCAGATATGCGCTGTAACTCATTGGGCCATGGTAAGTGACTGGTGAAAGAGATTGATTCATTGTTAATCTGCCTTTTCTCTGTCTAATAGCCTGTGTAACATGTAGGTTAAAGATATACACCAGCTAATTAGAAGACATTTTCTAGATGAGAGTCAGAGCTGCTTGATGTGCAATTCCTGTAATCAGTGAAAAAAATGTAAGGGTCTTGTTTACACACTTCAGATGTCCAACTTCGGCTACACTGCCACGAATGGCTGAACTTGTAATATACCTTTCTTCCTGCACAGTAAATATTAGAGTCTGAGAACTGGTAATGCTGCCCATAATACTAGTCATTAGGCTGCTCTTGAAGTATGGTTTGTGTGCAGAAAAGCTTGACCATATTTTTCCAACAGGAGCTGTTGCTTGAATAAAACATGTTGTTACACATCCCCTGCAAAATTTGTTTCTTGTCCTTAATATTTTCTTCCAGTGATATTGCTAGTATGATTTCTAGAGCTCCTTCAGGTTTCCATAGGGTTTTTTCACCCTTAGATAAGGAATGATTTATTCTTCACTACCTCAAATCTATCATTGTTTTTGCTGCATGCTCCCCTCCTCCCTTACAATACTTAAATGATTTGAAGACTGTTTTAAGGAAATCCCTAGCTGTTTACCTCTGTGGCATTCATTATTAGCAATTGATCACTTTACTGCACTTTTTCCTTACTTAGATGTGTAAAATACACAAAGAACTCATTTTAAGTGTACAATAAATACATATTACAGTGACAAATATAAAATAGAATTGCTCATACAGCATATATTCATTATTGCATGCTGTATAATGTTAGTGTATGCAATAATATGTATTATACACACTATGCAGTTGGCTGTATTCTGTGCACCATACAGGACTTTGAATGTAACAAAACCAGAAAATAGCTTCAATGGACTATAAGCAAGCCCTACTTTCAACTTTATTTTTCCTTTTTCGTGGTTGCATTTTTGAAGTTGAGATACTAGAAAGCCATGAAGAAGTCTTCATCATGAAAGATGACCTCCTTCAATATATCAGATCCTGTATGGTATATACTTTATCCATGGCTAAATGGCTTATGTGTCTATTAGGACCTTTAGATACAGAGCCTGCCCACTTGGTGTTAGCAGGGGTATATTCTGCCTGGTCTGCTGTCAGTGAGTGCTATAGCACATTCCAGAAAACTCTAGAAAACATGTGGAGAAAATGTGTCATAGGTTTAAGACTCATGAACCTTATATCTTTTGGAAAACCTTTAGATAAAGTTTGAGAAAGACACGGGCTTACTCATTGCAAATATTGACTAGCTAAAGGACAAGGCTCAGCAAATAAGACTTAATAAAGTCAACGGAACTCTTCCTATTATGTGTAGATTAAGTGCTGCCTTCCCACTTTAAAGGATTTTATTTTGCACCCACTGACTTTTTAAAGAGGGTTCCTGTGATCCTCCAGGATACTGACAGAGGAGTTAAATTTGCAGCAGGGAGATAATAATTTTCAGGCTGTCACAGAAAAGCAGACTCTGGTAGAAAGAGATTAGGCCCAAAGGATACAATAAACCTCCACCAACAGATCAGAAGCTGTCCTGGAAATCTGAAGGGTCACACCAAACTTCTTTACTTGAATTATCGAGTTTATCAGGAAGTAATTAGAGGTGTGAAGATAGAGACTCCACTAATGGTGATACAAAACTAAACTCTGAAAGGTTGGAGAGCTATGTGAGTCTTTAGAGAGAGCTATTTAAGAAACAGAAGGTGGATCTTAATATCCATATTTAAAGATTAATTGTCTGCAGTTCGTGCGAAATATTCACAAGTGAGAATAAAAGGAAGCCTTCAGTCCTTCTGGTAAGGAGATAATCAGGTGGTTATAACATTGCACTGACAGCAATAGTTTCATGCTTTTCAGGGCCTTGATACATGGCATATCCTTGTCAGCAGGCCACTCCTATGCATGTTCTGTAGGTGGTTATGTGATTTCCAGGCTATGAAGTGTAACTGCTTTTTCACAGGCATGATTTTACTGAGACAGTTTCTAAGAGAATAGCTCATTTTTTACCTAACAACAGGAGTCAGAAGACAATTGCTGCTTAGTCAATAACAGAATATAATTTGTCTAATTATAATAATGTCCATGAAAAAAAAAAAAGCACAAACAAAATTCTGTAGACCAGTGATTCCGCAAAACATGAATGTTGGCAGAAATGCATGTATGGATACCACCATGATCACTTCTTTCTCAGGCCCTGGGATGGTCAGTGAATCCACCCTGATTTACACCATGTGAGAACTGGGCCCTTGATAGGCAGTGGTTGCTGCTAGCTCTGTGAGTAAAGCTGAAGTTCAGCTCAAGGTGAGCAGGAAAACTTGTCCATGTGAGTAAAACAAATGGTCATGGAAATCAACATAATTTTAGAAATAACTGAACGATTGTACAGATCAAACAATATCCTTTATCTCCTTCCATTACCTTTGTGCTCTGAGGCAATCAGCTCCGGGAATTCTATTTTAGTTCATCTTGACATTTTTTCATTATGTGGTGTATGTAGAGGAATATAAACATATTTTGGCTCAGAAGGGCTTGGTGAAAAAACTGGGCTTGATGACTAAGCCCAAAGAGTTCTGGCGAATACAGTTAAATCCAGTTGGTGGCCTTTCATAAGTGGTGTTCCCCAGGGCTTAGTATTCAGGCCATTTTGTTTAATATCTTTATCAATGATCTGGATGAGAGGATCGAATGCACCTTCATTAAGTTTGCAGATTACAGCAAACTGGGCAGGAGTGTTGATCTGCTGGAGGGTAGGAAGGCTTTACAGAGGGATTTGGACAGGCTGGATTGACAGGCCAGGGCCACTTGTATGAGGTTCAACAAGGCTCAGTGCTGGCTCCTGTACTTGGGTCACAACCCTATGAAACATTAAAGGCTTGGGGAAGAGTGGATGGAAAGCTGCCTGGTAGAAAAGGAACTGGGGGTGTTGGTCAGCAGTCAGCTGAATGTGAGCCAGCAGGGGCCAAGTGGTCAAGAAGGCCAACAGCATCATGGCTATATCAGAAATAGTGTGGCCAGCAGGGCCAGGGTAGCGATGGTTGCCTGTACTTGGGACTGGTGAGGCTGCACCTTGAAACTGAGTTCAGTTTTGGGCCCCTCACTGCAAGAAAGATGTGGAGGTGCTGGAACAGGTCCAAGGAAGTGTAACAGAGCTGGTGAAGGGTCTGGAGTGCAAGTCTTATCAGGAGCGGCTGAGGGAACTGGGGTTATTTAGCCTGGAGAAAAAGAAGCTGCAGGGGGGACTTTGTTGCTCTCTACAGCTACCTGAAAGGAGGTTTTAGCAACATGGGTGTCAGTCTCTTCTCCCAAGTAACAAGAGATAGGACAAGAGGAAATGGCCTCAAGCTGTGCCAGGGAAGGTTTAGATTGGATATTAGCACAAATTTCTTCATGGAAAGGGTTGCCAAGCATTGGAACAGGCTTCCCAGGGAAGTGGTGGACTCACCATCCCTGGAGGTATTTAAAAGGTGTAGATGTAGGTATGGTTTAGTGGTGGACTTGGCAGTGCTATATTAATGGTTGTCCTTGATGATCTTAAAGGTCCTTTGTGATTCTATATACAGTTGTCAGCAAATAACACCACAGAATGGGAAGAAAATTGCAACTGTGTGATAAAGACTAGAGCTGGCCTTATCTCAGATGCAAGGTCTCACTACAGCCTCCAAGGCACCTCTTCCCATCATTGGAAATAGTCAATTACTTTTCTGGGGAGCAGCTGGAATGTGTGTGTGTGTGAGATCATTTGGCACAGGCAAGTCTTTTCCCACATGATTCTATGATTCTAGGATTCATACTTGTCAAATTGCAACATAATATTCACCAGAAAAAGAAGGTAACTGTAATACTTCTAAAATCTGCCTGTCTTTGTGAACACATTTATGTGCATGTAAGTAAGGCTCAGACCTGAACTCAGTATAGGTTGTCCAATGCCTAATAAAGGTTGAGTTCATGCTGTCCCCTCCGCAAATAGCAGGAACAACAATCATGGTTACACAAGCTTAAAAATGAGGCTGAAAATAATTTATTGCTGCAATAGTATGTAACTCTTTAACATCACAGAGCCACATTCCACACACAGGAGAGGTCCTAGAGAAAGACAAGAATGAGATCCAGAAGGAATTACAAAACCTGTCAGAAGTACTAATGAGCTATGGCAAATTATGTAAAGCCTGGAGAGATTCTCTCTTCGTCCCCCTTCCCATCTTGTTTTGTTTTTGCTCTTTTATCTGAGCATCAGCTTCAAGAAAAATGATGTTTTAACAAATCATGTTATTTTGAAAAAAAAAAAAATTGCAGGAATACAGTATGCATGGGCAATAGGCTCTAAAACTCAAATTAATATGTTATCAAATAGTAAAAGTAGAGTTTTGTTGAAAAGAAAATACACAGGTACCTGGTATGTAGGAGGCTTATACTAGAATAATAGTTTGTTTGCTCTCCTTGCTCATAAACCATGTGTTCTAAGTAGAAACATTTAATGCTTTCCTCCTGGATGACTGTTGACATTTTTTCTGACTGAGTACTCAGATGACTTGAACCAATCACCTCTGATGAAAAAATACACTGAATACTCCAGGGAAATACAATTTTCTGTGTTTCTTGAACACAGTGCTGGTAGAAAAAATCATGAAGAAACCTTACGCTCCAACCATACTTCGTGTCAGGGCCCCAAGGGCACCAACAGGTCTTAATTGCCAGACCAGCTTCACCTGTGGCATCCATACATATCACCTGCCCATAAGCCTAGGAGCGTATTTAAGCCAGGTCCTGGGCCTTTGTGACCTGTTTGTGTAATGCTGTTAGAGAGCTGGTCTGCACATTAATTAATAGCTGTGCTTCTGCCTAGTTATGGGTCTTCCTGATCCAAACCAGGACCTACAGGCTTATTTCTTAGCTGGGTAATTTTAAGACCTGACCTATGGATTGACTTTCTCTGTTAATTTTCCACTTTTTGCATTGCCATGAGCTTGCCTGATGTTTTGGACTCTTAGATGGGCCTGGCCACCTTCCTCAGGTATGCCCTATGATGGGATGTGACTTGGCTGGTAAGGGCCTGTGGACATCCTGTGGGCTCCCTGCTTCCTGTCCTGGAATTTGTCTTTCTGTGTCATCCTAGTGTAGATTGTAGGTGGGCAGGAGACTAGACCACTATTTGCTTGAGTAGTGAATTGGCACGGCTACAGAAAGTACTGTCTCTTCTCCAGGAACACACCTAGACCTTGCTGTCCTTGTGCAGGCTGCCAGCAGCTACAGGTATGAGATCTCTGCAGCCCCAAGGCGATTCTTCTGCAAGAAACAGTGAAAGAGGGTGCAATGTGTGCTGCCTTCCTCTTATCTTTCTGGCAGTGGGCTCTTTAGGTTTGCTCTATGAAACGTTCATCTTTTCCTTTCATGGTGCATGGTAATACACTATGGGAAACACTTTGACCTTAACTATGTGAGCTGATATCTTTGGTTGCTGCAGTGATAAACTTTGAACAAAGCTTTTGCACCTTGGTTAGAAATATCTAGCTTGGATTGAATCCTAGATGCTTGATTGACAAAGAGTAACTTTTTTATTTGTTGTTCTACAATTCAATTTAGGTTTACTCAAAATGGGTATTCCTTTTGGTAACAGCTATTTATTTATTTTTTAGCATAATACAACCAGTACATGGAGTAATCAATGTTTTATTTTGGTCCTGGAGCTAAGGCTAAGAACTGTACAGTGTAGGTCAAAAATATAAATTCTGGGGCTAATCAGCTGCTGATGTGCTTCCTAGAGGAAGCTGACAGCCACTGGACACTGCCTTCATCATTTATCTCACAGTGTTCAGCAGTTGTTGCTCATTTTCAACAGCAGATTCGGGGGAGAACTCATTTTCCTCTTTGAAATGTCCAGGGCTCTCGCATGGTCTGTAGAAACAGAGAACCAGTCTTTCTTCCCAGATTTCAGTAGCCACATAGCATTTCTGGGTAGGTGGTGATGTTTGCAGCTTCTTTTGATAAATAGAAACTATAGCGGGGGAGTTGTTAGAGGAATGTTATGGTTAGGTCTTGCTTTAACATCCTGCGTGACAAAGCTGTTTCAACACTGCTGCTCAGGCTGCCTCCAGATTCTGGAAGGCACTGTGACATCTACTACTTTTGCTGCCATTGTCATGCTCTACTTAAATATACAAAAGAACAGCCAAGCTCAGAATGACTCTTAATTTCTCAGGCAGGGGTCTGTAATGGCTGGGTTGGCAATGGCTATGCTTACATAGCCTGTCTAGGAGCTGGTCTGTTTTCCCTTTTGGTTCACCACAGGTTTTCAATTTTCAACTGACTTAAATGGGCTCACTACTTAGAATCTGTGAGATATGGTCTTAAAATTGCTTAGGTTATTACTATAGTCCAATGATTTGAAAGCTGATGCAGTTGCTATGGTTTTACACAAAGGGCAGAGTGATCTTATTGCTATCTCTTTTCAAGCGATCAGCACTATTTGATCAGTACTATACTTACAATATGAATATTTGGGAATGGCAGGAAAGAGACAATCATAATCATGCAGAACAAAATGACAAAGCAGTTCCACCATGTCCTTCAATGCAACTGAGCAGTCTGCTGATAACTTAAGCCTTTACAGAGTCTCTTCTGCCTTGAATAAAGTAATTGCAAGGGGTCATGACGCACAGCAACGAAGAAAACAGCTGCAAACCACAGTGGCACATCAAATATCTACATGATCTTAGGAATTTCTTCATCAGATCATCATGTAATGAAGCAGGAGAAGCAGTACTATCTGCAGCTTTCAGAGTGATGGAGAAAAAATATTGTCACTGCTTTGCACTGGAAAGACAGATGGGCAATCATCGTGACAGGCGAAGACAGCATTGCCAAAGCAAGTGAATGTACTGCCTCTAACATTGCTGACAAGTGTATGGGGTCCCTTCGTATCTGTACAAGGGGCTAATACACACTGAAGGCTCACTGCAATTATAAGTCATTGGTAGGTGAGCTGATGGGTGGGTTACACATTACAATTGTGAGAAATGTGGCTTCTTGTGAAATTTTGGGCTAAGAAAGGAATGTGCAATGTATGTGATTAAGCTTTTAAGACCTCAAAGCTTTAAATGAAGTTCCATGGCAGTGGTCACTGTTACCTGGAGACTGAATTACACAGTAAAATCTTTTTGACCAGTTCTGAATACCATAGACTCTTGTATGTCCTGGATCCAGCTCTGAACAGTGGCTTGCAGAGTTGCAGGGGACTTCCTCTGCATGATGTGCTATGGCAGATGCTTTTCATTTCCTATCTCAAACAGTAATTTCACTAAGATGTTATGTGGTCTATATGTTGATAGAAGAGCTGTATTGCACACCCAGCACCCAAATTACTGTTTCGAAGGGTTAAGTACAGACCTTTATTTCCAGATAAATACAAGTGTTTCAGGGCAGAAGACCGTATGGTCCACTAAAGCCCATTCCTGTAAGGCTTTAAAAATTGTCAGCCACTTTTCTATTCAAATTCAATTACTGACAGCACCTTTCCAAACTCTTCTCTTGGAAAAGTGTGTCCAGTCATCTTGTAGGCACTCTTTTTATATATTTAGTGCTGATTTAAAAAAAATAAAGTGGTTGTAGTCAAAACAAATAGTCAAACTGTTAGTCTGTCTACACAATGTAATGTGTTTGCTATCAGGGAAGGGAGTATCAGGCTCTGACCCCTTGTTCACAAATTGGATATTATCTTAAACAGCTTACTGCATTAATCTGTTAACCTTTTTCTCTTACAGTCTCTTTACTCACTAAGCCAGAGGCCACCTTAGGCAAATTGTTCTCCTTGAGTCGTGCTCTCTGAACCCAGCCTTAGTAGGGGTTTCCACCCTACCAGTCCTTCTCTAATGAATAAAGGTGGGGAGCTAAGCACCACTTAGCTAATATGCTTTGTGATCTTGTAAAATCTTGTGACAGTTAGCTAACACTGTGTTATTTTGCACATCTATATCATATATTACATGTCAAAAATGAAGTTTAAATAGCTTGAAAAGTCTAATTTGAATCTCCCAGAGTCATAAAATTCATCATGAAGACTAAATGCTGTCCTTTAATGAGTATACTAAATTCTGTTTCTGCATCCCTAGTTTCAAGGTGTGTGTAGAAACATCCAAAAGACCTTATCACATTGACAGGTGAAATAGTGCCCCAATTGAAGGTGCTAAAGGCAGATTTGGTGGATATAAAATCATACAGTTTTGGCAAGACTGCCTGCTAATAATTGCTAGGAATCAGAGAATGAGAATTTGTTAGTAAAGAGTTGGGTGGTTTTGTTTTTCTTTTTTTTTTTTCTTTTGATTTAACTCATTTAAATTTGCCATATTATAAAAAAGAGATTTGAGTTTCTTCATTACATTAATTAAAAATCTTAGTAACTTCACAGAGACTGAAATTCAGAAAGCTCACTGCTTTGAAAGAATCTATCAGTGTAAAAATAAGCTCTTTATACTTAAAATGGAGAGCATAATAAAATTCATAAGGATATTGCCTTGCTTAAGGCTGTTGTGAGTAGTAATCTTCTGTTGATTCAGTTGGTGCCAGTATTTCACTTGGGGACTCAATTATAGGGAGTAAGAATGAAATTATTTTATCCCAGAGGAGTTTTTGTGCCTTTTTTTTCCCCCTTGCAGAGTAGGGAAAGAAAACTGATATCCTGAAAGTTTTCAAGGCCTGGTAATCCAAGATAATCTAATTTTCAAGTAGCTTTTAAGAGGAAATTATTAGGAATTATTGAACAGAAGTATTACAAACTGGAAAAACTCTCAAAGTTCACATTTTAAACTTTTGTGTTCTGAGTCCTGTGAAAGAGAAATCACCTATTGAAAAAGCTGATTTATGAAACATTCTCAATCAAAATCAAAGATCAAATCATTTTTCACAGAATCACAGAATGGTTGAGGCTGGAGGGTACCTCTGGTGGTCATCTGGTCCGACTCATCTGTTCAAGCAGGGCCATGCAGAGTGTGTTGCCCAGGACCATCTCCAGGCAGCTTTTGATTACCTCCAAGGATGGAGACTCTACAATTTCTCTGAGTGACCTGTATCAGGGCTTGGCCAACGTTGCAATAGAAAAAAGCATCTTGTGGTGTTACACAGAGCTGCCTGTGCTTCAGTTTGTGTGTGTCCAGTGCCTCTGGTCCTGTCACAGGGCACCACTGAAAAGAGCCTGGCTCCATGGTCTCTGCACCTTCCCTTCAGATAGCTGCACACATTGGTGAGATCCCTCTTGAGCCTTCCCCACGCTGGCTGAGCAGCCCCAGCTCTCTGAGCCTTTGCTCACAGAAGAGATGCCGCAGTCCCTTCATCATCTTAGTGGTGGCCTTTTGCTGAAATTTATCAAGAGTTTCCATGTCTCCCTCGTACTGGGGAACCCAGAACTGGATGCTGTGACCTCACCAGTACTAGAGGGGGAAGGACCACCTCCCTTCATCTGCTGGTAATGCTCCTCCTAATGCAGTCCAGGATACTGTTAGCCCTTTGCAGGAAAGGTACATTGCTGGCTCATGTTCAAATTTGAGCCCCCAGCCAAGACCACACAGGACCTTTTCTGCAAAGATGCTTTCCAGATGAAATGTGTTTCAGAGAGAAGCTCTGTGTGTAAGGTATTTCTGAAATAAAACAGTAGCCTTTAATATGCTTCTGTGTACATAAGACATATTTTGTAAATATATATGTGAAGTTAATATGCTAACTTGGCAGTCTTGTCTGAGTGCAAATCCTGAACGCATAAACAACACAAACGAAACAGGTTTCAGACTGTCATTACCTGTTTTCTTCATTGGATTCCTATCCACTATATATGCCTTCATGCAGATCATTCAGTCCAGCTATGCTGCAGCTGGCCATCTGTAAAGCAGAGGTGATGCTGCTTTCTTTGCCTGTCCCTGCTATCCAGATTGTAAAGTGCGTGTAGGCCTGCTACTTCAGGTATAATTCAGGTCCTCCTGGTTTATCCTTCTGCAAGCTCAGTGTTAAATCTGAGTGCATCTCCATCAAATGCATGAAAGTTTCAGATCAATCTGAAGCCTGATAAAGCAGAGGAAAGACCCATCAGAGCAGCTATGAAGGAGAAAGCCCATGTAAAGGCCTGCCTCAGGGCATATAACTGTTGTCCATCATTGCCCTTCACAGAGGCAGTTACAGCTGTTGCTTGCTATGTAGGCTGAATTCTTTTCCTCCATTTCTGGCCTTCAAAATGACATGAAAACTGCTTACAAAACACACCTCTTAGTTAACATTGCAAACATAACTTTGTCCTTTTTGTAAATATGTCCTTTTTGTAAATATATATAAATATTATTATGCATAAATATTATATACATGTCCTTTTTGTAAATATTAGTAAATATGCTTTGTAGTTGTGTTTGATATTAGTAATTCCAAACTCCTCTGTGTAATGGTTCAACAGATTTAGTATATGTAGCGCAAACCCACTTCCTTCACCGCCATGCTGCGCAACCCCACTCTCAAGAGCTTCATATGTTTAAAGGGGAATGTGCTTTCTCCCATAGAGAAAACAAGATTATTTCTTATCTACACTCTTCCTCCATGGGTTAATGAGCTTAGTTTGCTGTTTCCAAAGTTCAGTGAGGAAACCTAAATGTTAACCTTAAGCCCTATAAAGATACAGTTGTTATTGCTTTATAAGGACATACGGGTCTTTGTTGGTGTTATAGAGGGTTTTATAATAAACCCTGCCTACCACAGGAGCCCCTTTGTCTCTTCAAAAATAGATATGTCTATTTTCATGAATCTGATCTGTCCTTCTGTCTTTCTGTTTAGAAGCAGATCTCGACAGCTGATCAAACCTGAGAGAATGAAATCAACCAAAGTGCTTCTAGCCTGATATCACAGCTGTTGTGGTTGCAGGCACTATACAGAAGATTTCATCCCTTTTTGTACTGATCTAACCATATCTAACCATTCGATATCTTGAAAAAGCAGCAATTCCTTGCTTCTTACTAACCTTATCCTCTGTTGCACCCACAGACTCCAGTTTATGCATAATTCTCCTCAGCAAGGAACATCACCAGGCATCACTGTGCTTTAGCCTGTACTCTGCTCAGGCTCATTTTATCAGATGACCGATTCCTGTCCTGGGTCCTGGTACTTTGTAAGCTTTAGTCTGGTGTGCCCATAGTCTTATAGACAGTTCCACCTGAGACAGCTGAAACCAAAAATAAGATTCTCACTGAATTTCCATGTGTAAGATCTTACCTGGAAATTGGGAAAAGTCAATTGTAGAGCAAAAAGTAATTCTGTCAATCGCAGTGTGATTTATTTGCCTAAATATAAACATGGAGGGTAATTTCATATAACCAACCCTCTTGTGTGGTTTCCAGGAGACTGAGAGACATGGCACAGGGTTTCATCTAAGCCATACCTCCTGGAGCTGGCTGGGGTATCCAAACAGTAAATAAAATCTCAAACACATTTACACAGCTGAATCCTCCCCTTAGAAACAAGAATAGGAAAAACCCTCAGCCCTGGTGTGCTAAGTAGCAGCAGCAAATTGTTCCAAAGTAAAGCAGAAGATGGCTGCATCTGACCTGCTGGCATGAGAAAAGGCTGCAGTCTTGCACCTTCTCTGACCTTCCCCATTTTCAGAAAGGCAATAAAGTCTAATGTTCACTCTGTCAGTCTGACCAATAAGCCTCAGTGTTGTAGAAATACTAGTAATGAAGAAAAAGTGCTGGTTTAGGCGTATCAGTCATTTTTAATAGGATTTGTCACACAGGTACCCACCAGTGAGAACAGAGGCTGGATTATATGTTCCTACATTTGTTCTTGTTCCCAGGAACTGAAATGACTGGGCAAAAAGGATCACACTGGAAATAGCTTCTGGTTTGGGTTTCAGCAACATGAATTCAATTTTTTTTTTCCTCATCAAAGTGAGACCCAAGGAGATGGCAAAATTCTCATAGACTCTAGTAAAGGCAGTTACAGACCCCTTGACTTTGCTACTAGAATCAAATAAAGTGATAACAGAGAAGTAAGGGGGATCATTCACTGTCCAAGCAGGTGTCACTCTGGAAATCACCAGACATACTGAAAAAAATGTTAAAGCTATTGTGGGACTGCAAGAAAGGTGAATAGGATTTATAATTACAGGAGGGGTTGCATTTTTTTTCTATGTATTTGCTTAAATTTCTGTTTACACAGTGTTTCTATTTCAACCCCTAGGTGAACAAGGATAATTTTTTAAGTTCACAAGCTCACTAGCTTCACAAAAAGTCAATCCAAAAGGGAAAAAGTAGACTTCCAAGTCTTCTTTAATAAGCAATGTGAATTTTTGCTTGTATTTTTTTCTTTTTATGTTTTTGCTGAATTAAAGATGGCTTCTGAGAATGTTGGCAGTTCTTCCTGAAAGAAGCTTTTATGTTTGGTTCTCTTATAATGTCATTTGATCCTCTGTTGTGTTTCTTACAATGCGAGAGGAACCACTAATTCATCCATTATTTATTTCCTTTTTTGCTTTGCTACGTTTCATTTTGTTCTTTTTAGTCACTCTGTTTTACCACATTTTTGTCAGGTGTTTCAAGTTCTTTTTCTCATCTCTTTGACGCTGTCGTAAATGGGGTTCTTGATACTATTTAAACTTCCTTTTTTTATGTAATACTTAAAAGTCTCAGTGTATGTAATAATACATCCCTGTAATAATTATGCAATTATGTAATAATGCTCCATCCCTGGCATTGTTCCAAGGCCAGGTTGGACAGAGCCTTGGGCAGCATGGTCTAGTGTGAGGCATCCCTTCCCATGGTAGGGGGCTGGAACTAGATGGTCTTAAGGTCATTTCCAACCCTAACCATTCTATGATTCTATGAATACCACATGTTCTCCATAATGTACTGTCATGGTTTTGTCTGGAATAGAATTCATTTTCTTCCTACTGGCTGGTACAATGCTGTGTTTTGGCTTGTCTGAAATGACATGTGGGCTTGGGATTGTACCTTACAAATGTCTCATTTCAAGGAGCTCTGCTCATTGTAGTCTTATCGCCAGTTCCATTGCACGTGTGTTTGCTCTTTCTGGCATATGTTGATCAAAATTCTCTACATTAGAAATGCCAGATCATGGATGTGAGGTTGCATAAAGAATCATTGTTATTAAATAATGGCATTCCCATTTATCTAAAGTATTTGTTATGCCTTTCGGTCAGGACTTTTGTTATAAATTCTTTCTTCCACTTGAATCTTTGGGAGCAGTGGGTCAGGCTTGCAATCCTTATCCCAGGAATCATAAATATTTCTAGTACTTCTTGAACTTTCTGATACTTTTCCAAATCTCTAGCCAGATCCTAGAATTACCAACAAGACAAAACCAAAAAGTATTCAAAGAAACAGCAAAAAAATGTTTATGTGTATTCAAAGCAATCTTTGGTTTGAATAGATCTGACCTCTACCTTTTGACCCAATCCAGTTCTGACCCTGACTGTAACAGGCCAAAGTATTTAATATTTCAGATCCATTTTCAGAAAGTATTCAGAGACTTCATCAAAGACTTAGGAGCAGAAGCTACGAATTTATGTGTAAGAAAGATAATTTTTATATATATATTGATAAGATATATCAGCTGGATTTTAATCAACAAATACAATTTGGTATCTTAATAGTGAAAGATGAAATTACTGCTGTGATTATTCCCCAAATTAATATTCTAATATTCTGATTTGTTAAGTAAGAGTTTAGAAAACTTTTATAGAAAACGAAACCTATTCTGGTATGTCTGGTCAGTGTGTCAAATAACTTTAATTCTAAAATTAAAATAACTAATAAAATAACTAATGAAAATAAAATAAAAACTGCACTTCTGCTGTAAAAACAGCTTTGCTGTTAAGTATGTATTTGCCCCAGTGTTTACCTACAAACACTAGTTGTTTGTAAATCAGAGAACTGGAGCACTATATATTTAAAAGAAGGCTGTCTTGAAGGCAGATAAGCCATCTGCTTCAGTGCCCATGAACAGGAAAAGGACGAACAAGTTTTTGGAAAGAACTTTATTCCAGCAGTTACTGCAAGCTCAGTTCTAGTTCACAGCACATCTATTTCATTAAAAGGTTACACTTTCTGAAAGGTATTTTGAAAAGAATCATTGTAGAATAATAGAATACTTTGGGTTCAAAGGGACCTTTAGGATCATACAGTTCTAAAGGTCCCTTCCATGGGCAGGGACATCTTCCACTAGACCATATTGCCCAAGGCCCTGTTGTACGTGGCTTTGAACACTACCAGGGTTGGGGCAGCCACAGCTTCTCTGGGCAAATTCTTCCAGTGTCTCACCACCCTCACAGTATAGAATTTCTTCCTAACATCTAGTCTAAATCTACCCTCTTTCACCTTAAAGCCATTACCCCTACATGCACTTGTAAAAAAGTCACTCTCCAGATTTCTTGTAGGCCATGTTTAGGCACTGGAAAGTTCCAGGTTCTCCTTCTTGATGGCAGTAGTGACTCTTGCTTTCTTCTGGTCCTGGAGGAATTTCCCCTGGTTGCCCCAGCCTTTCAAAAATAATTGAGAGTGGCCTTGCAATGGCATGGGCCAACTTTTCCAGCAGGCTTTCTTCCAGCTGCCTGAACAAAACCTCATCTACTACTTCTTCCTGATCAGGCAGCTTGACAATAGTGATGATGTGAAGGTGTGGATGCTGGCTTTGAAGATGTGCTGAGAAACAACTTGGAGACCATGTCCAATGCGGGACATCTCACCTTCTGCAAGTGTAAGTGCAGATGCAGTTCACAGCTGCAGCTGTTAAACATCCTATATTATTTTAATGATGTCCCTCTCTTTACTCTTTCATAGAATCATAGAATAGTTAGGGTTGGAAAGGACCTTCAGATCATCTAGTTCCAACCCCCCTGCCATGGGCAAGGACACCTCACACTAAACCATGCCATTTCAGTAGAAGAATTCTCTGCATTTTAGCGCTGTTCTCTCATGACATGTTATACCTCTCATACATGTAAAGCACCTAGAAAGACCTGCAGAGCAGTAATAGTTCTATCCTTCTAGTAGAGATGTGGTGTCTCTTAATCCCTTTTGTGTCTGCAGCTGTTTGTATTTTGCATCTGGGTGATGTACATGGAGGGTCTCCCTGAGGGAAGGACAGCAGCACCTCACATCTCATAAAGCTCAGGTACGATGCTTCTATAGGAAATTAAAATCATAAACACAATTCCTTAACCTTTGAGCAAGTAATTGAAGGAGTAGATGTAAACAGCTCCCAGCAAAACCGTATTTCCACAGCAGCCAAGGCAGTCATCAGTTGCTCTGTTTCAGCTTCCTTTGCACTGGGATCATTAAAGTGTCTCTACAGCATCTGGAAAGACTGTTTTCCATAAAAATCAATACACACAATTTTTGGCTAATTTAAAATTATCTTAACTTTAGCAACAATGTCACCAACTAGCAGCCTTCATCTAGGGACAAAAAGAAGGCTTTAGCCATATTAATTTTGTAGGTTGCAATATTTTCCTGTCAGCTGACAAGCCCTTTGAATGTTGTTTTTTTTTTTTGTTTGTTTGAGGTACAGATGAACCCCTTAGATATGTGTATCACAGGTTACCACATGCTATACATTTTTCATATGGCAACCCACATCAATAAGATGCTGTTTGGCATTTAAAAATACATTTAGCATTGCCAATTAGTCAGTCACGCCTCTGGTAGCCTTATTCAATGTTATGGTGCTAATCACTTCTTGTAGGCTTGACATATTTTATAATTGAACTGCCAGGTTTGCATTTTGCTGCAATCATTCATATCTAAGTGTGACTTGTTAACCACATTAAGTTGATTTCTTTTGAAGGCTTGTGGGAACCATGGATTCCTGAGTCCCCTGTTTGTATGTGATTACAGTATTCCACTGGAGGAGGTGAAGGATTTTGCTATCATTCTGTGAGGTAAATGAAAGGTTGAGGATGGCTCATCTCACTGCTTACTGACTGACTGGTATTAGTTGTTTGTTTCCTTTTGCTTTCATAGAATGGCTTGGGTTGGAATCAGAATCAGCAAGGTTGGAAAAGACCTTTAAGATCACCAAGTCCAACTGTTACCACAGGTTTGCCAAGACCACCACTAAGCCATGTTACTGAGGGCTCCATCTACATGGTTTTTGAACACTTTCAGGGATGGTGATTCTACCACTTCCCTGGGCAACCTCTTCCAATGCCCGATCACAGTCTCTGTGAAGAAATTTTTACTAATATCTAATCTAAACCTTTCCGGGTGAAGGAACTATTGAAAGTCATTTAGTCCAACCCTTCTGCCAGGAGCAGAGACATCTTCAACTAGATCAGGCTGCTCAGAGACCCATCCAACCTGACCTTGAGTGTTTCCAGGGATGGGACATCTAACTCCTCTCTAAGCAATCTGTTCCAGTGTTTCACCACCCTCAACACAAAAGATTTATTCCTAACTATCACCATGTGTGTGCTCCTTCTTGTCTAAAACTTTGGTCATAGCTTTTGGGATTAGGAATCCTATTCAATTTTATTTTCACAGGCCTTAAGTGCCATGACTTTGAGTTCTAAGTCACATAGAAAATAAACCACTGCCCTAGTATCGTCCCCCATTTTTTTCCCCGTATTTTCCCTACCTATTCATTAGGTTAAAGGACTTGGCAGCCACAAGAAAGGGACATAATTCCTAGTGTAGATTATTGAGTAGCATTAAGCCTGCTTCAACAAGCCTTTGCATCAGTAGCACTGTAGTACCTATCCGCATGAAGAACAATCTTCATGGATAAGCTTATATCACAATGCAAAGACAAGTATCCGCACGCCCAGCAGCAAACTGCTATGCCTGCCTGGACTTACTTTCCAAAGTTAAGATTAAGATGCTTGAACTGAAATCTCTATGTCACGCATGGCACTGAATGAAGTTACAAAGAGGGTCTATATGTGATTGAGACCGGAAAAAAAACAGTTTAAGGAGATACTGTTTCCATGGGCCTTTATGTCCAGAACCCTTAGGTACCTAAAGCAGCAATGTCCATAATCTTTGTAGGGAATTAAAAAAGGGGGGAAAATAACAATTCAGTTGTGCGACTATTTAAATAATACCATCAGGCTGGGAGGTACCTGTTCTTCTTGTATTGCTTAGTGCAGCTCCAGTTCTCAGCAGAAACAATCTGTTGTTTATTCTTGCTGGACACATTCAAAATCTGGCATGTTTAGAGTTTTTAATGCTTTGAATTTCAAGAAACCAGCTAGCATTAACTACTTCCATTTCTCTGTGCAGGTCTTGTGAGCCATAAAGAAACTGTAACCTCTTCAACCAGTCCGCAGCTAATTCCCATCCCTTTCAACACATCAAACTGAATTCTTACTGACCCATGGGCTTCAGAAGAGTGGCATGTAGGTTGAATTTGACCTCTTGCACCTTTCTACCATATAGTATTGGACACACTACTTTCTCCTGTAGGCCTATTTAGATTTAAATTCCTGATGCTTGGTAGTTACTTGAAATGAAGATGGTCAACAGTTCTCCACTACAAACAGGATAAGTCTGTTCTTATTCCAGTCCACTGGAATAAGTGTCCACTTTATGAGGAGAAAATTGACTACTAATGTTGGAGCACTAGCATATAAAAATGTAATTGAATCTGAGATAGCTATTTCTTGAAAAAGGTGAGAAATTTATTGTCCAAAGTGAATTCTCAGATTTGATCTTTGGTAGACCAAAATTAATCTCCGAGTCTCAATAAACCCTTATTCTGCTGGAAAAGATCCTTGTTTATCGCTAGTCAGTGATATGCCTTTCAAGAGCACCACAACAATAGTAGAGCTGATAATACTCTAACCAGTTTAAACCCTATTCATCAAAAGCCACCTGGAAATAGATTTTTTTCCTACAGACAAGTAGCTGTTTGTTAAAACTGTGGTGTTCTTTTTCAGCTTTCAGAACATCTGTCCTGTATTTCATTTGCCACATTTGCAGGGTGCAAATAACAGCAGGCACACAGACAGAGCTATTAAAAATGTAAGAGCTATTCCAGTAAATCAGTTAGTTTGCAGTAAATCAGTTAGTTTACCATTATTGAAGTTCTGTATGAAGTGAATCTTGCTGTTGGCAGAACAGGATTATGTAATAAATAATACAAAATATTCTCTGTTTTTAAAAGGGATTTTGTAGAGAGACTTGAACAATAAATGATATAATGGGATACAGGACGATCAATGGAGCTGCCTCATTGCATCTCAGAACACTGAAAATCCTGGTGTATAAAGAATCCTTGGAGGACGTCTGCCTGCCTTTTAAAAGATTGTTCCTAGCAGCTGACACTTACTCTTTTCTGTTTTTGAAAAGGTAAAATTCTGAAATTCTAAGCCTTGTGAAGAGTTCAGAAGAATGAATTATCTCTCCCTGCTGGAGGCTGCAGTAGCAAGTGAGTTACTTTGTGATCAGCAGAGGCATCTACCTTGATGGGCAGAGATTCTTCAGAGGTTAGAGAGTGCAGAGGAAATGATTCTCCGCTGAAAAGGGAGACCACTACAGAGCATTAGATGGACACAGAGTAGAAAGTATCTCAGAAATAGATGGGCTCCATCAAGCAGATTTCCTGCTTTGCAGAGAAGGACAGAGGCAGAAGTGCATTAAAATCTGGGGAAGCTGGACAAGATAGAAAGAAGACATAAGGTGTTATCCTATGTCCAGCCCACCCTCTATCATAGCCTGTTGTCATCACCAGATACACTGGTATGCCAAAATCTCATAGATGTGGCTCTGTTCTCTTCTCAGATATTGAAGCTACATGTGTCCCACAGGTTGGCTCTATCCTAAATCATGCACAATCAAGAAAAATTTCTATTCCCTTATCACTCTTGAAAATTTCAATTCTCACATTCATCTACTTCCATTATATTGTCTAACACAACTGGATTGAACAGCAGTTTCATCATTAAATATAAATTTAATACAAAATCCCTACATTTATTCTGCTTATACATCTAAGGACCACACAAATTCTAGTAGGTTTTTCTTTGTTTGTTACTCCTTTAGTTTCCTGTTATCTGCATATTTTGAAGATAAAGATGTTCTTTCACTCCAGACTGAAAAAACTACTCAAAAACCTAAGGCCAGGTCCATGCAGATACTCATGAGAAACACCTCCACTCAACCGTTTACAGAAGCATTTACAACCCATGTTTCCAGAAATGAAAAAAGCAAAAGCAAACAAAAAAAAATGAACTTGCATGCTAAGCAAAGGCAAAAATTGAGTAGGTCTTGAAAGCTCATGGGTGGTTAATCACAGCAGAAGGGTCTGTAGGGACAAGCCTGTAGAAATAGAGGAAAGGAGTCATCAACAAAGAAAACTACATCTCAGTGATCTTGAAGTATTAGAATATCCAAACAACATCTGGGATTATGAAAACCAATCAAGGGAAAAATGAATGGGGCCATTTTGCCAGGATGATGTCATGGTCTATGTTTAAATTAATACTTCATCTTTCAGAAAAAAAATGGTCTTCATTCTAGTAAGTTAGGACACAGATGTTGGTTAGTGTAATAAGTGTAAAGAAATGCAAATTACTGCTCCCCAGGTGGAAGTGAAACTTGAGGTTGATGCACCTGGATCAGATGACCTGGCCAGTGTTCATCCTGTACACTGAATGAAGTAGCATGGAAATTTTGGAGCTTTTTAAATGAAACTAGCAAGGTGAGAACCTGTGCCCTATGATTAGCAAATAGCAAATGTACTGTCTGCACTATCAGAAGGAGAAAAGCAACTTGAGCAACAAGAGGCCCATTAGTCTGAATTCGTGGCATATAAAATTAGAGAACAAATCTTAAAAGATTTGCTCTTTTAAGAAGAAACAAGAAAATAATAGAAATAATAGAATTGTAGAATCATTTAGGTTGGAAAAACCTTTAAGGTCATCAAGTCCAACCATTAACCTAACACTGCCCAGTCCATTACTAAACCATGCCCCTAAGTGCTGCATCTACACATCTTTTAAACACCTCCAGGGATGGTGACTCCACCACTTCCCTGGGCAGCCTGTTCCAGTGCTTGACAAGCCTTTCCATGAAGAAATTTTTCCTAATATCCAGTCTAAACCTCCCTTGGTACAAGTTGAGGACATTCTTCTCCTGACATTTGTTACTTGGGAGAAGAGACTGACACCTACCTTGCTACAACCTCCTTTCAGGTAGTTGTGGAGAGTGATAAGGTCCCCACCTTGAGCCTCCTTTTTTCCAGGCTAAACAACCCCAGTTTCCTCAGACATTCCTCACCACGCTTGTGCTCCAGACCATTCAGCAGCTTCATTGCCCTTCTCCAGACCTGCTTCAGCACCTCAGTGTCTTTCTCGTAGCAAGGGGCCCAGAACTGAGCACAGGATCTGAGATGCAGCATCACCAGTGCTGAGTACAGGGGGATGATCAATGCCCAAGTCCTGCTGGTCTGCAAGCCAGGATGCTGTTGGCCTTTTTGGCCACCTGAGCAATACTTAAGTACATGTAGATAAACTGATAAAACACAACTTGGTTTCACCAAAAATAATTTTCATCTGGCTTGCCTCACATTTTTCTTCGATAACTGAATTTTTAGGCAAGAAAAAGTAAATATAATTTATCTAGATTTCTTTTGTTAATATGGTACACACAAGAAGTTATTGGTTATGCTGGTGATATATAATGCTTACAAGGGGATAAGGCACAGAGCAGAGAGCAGATAACAATCTTGTAATGAAAGGGAAATTATCCAGGTTGAATGGAATTATTAATGCATTCTTCTAAGGCTGCCCTTGTGACTGATAATCAGTTTATTCAGTATTGATAGCCAGAATAATCAGTCCGATATCTCTTGCATTTTGATGTTGTATGGTTTTCCTTTAGCTAATCAAATAAATTATTGGAAAATTTTGGGCTGAGGGGCGGTCAGTCCTCAAGGATTGTTTTGGGAAACAATGTTCAATGTCTTTTATAGATTACCTTGGCACCAAAAAAAGGATATTAGAATGCTTTACCAATGCAGAGACATATAAAGTTTTGTTTATAGAAGAACAAGGCAACCTTGAAGACTAGAGTGATGAAAATAAAACAAAACATACTAATACACTGGGAAAAGCCATGACTTCAGGGATTCATATGCAGTCTGCTTCCTATACAAAGGGGTGTCCTCAGTAGGAAACTGATGAGGAGTAGAAAAACCCAGGTGACAACCTCAAAATAAATCTTATTGACTACATATGGCCTAAACTGATTTAAGAAAAAAACCTGTAAGTCTTTAACCTGATTTAGCTGTTTTTCCAGATTATCCTCTTAGGTCAACTCCTCTTACAGCCTATCCTTTCATGGAGACATTAATCTCTTACCTTACCGAGATCCTTCCACTCTGACCTGAGGTTCTGTCATGACAATGTCAAGAAACTAGCTGCTCTGAGTTGGAAGGAAAACCCCACACCTGACAACCGTGTGGCAGAAGATTGCAATATATGCCACTACGTATTACTCGAAGGAGTGATAAACTGCCATCAAATTATAAAACACTGGAGGCTGCAAAAGCAGCATCCCTGAGGAGTTTACTCAGACAGCAGGAAACTGTGCTCAAGGCAAAAAGGAAAATATGAGTACCCAGGAAATATTAGTAAAAGTCCCAGGTGCACAGCATGCTTCTGAATGTTCAGAGGATTGGCAAATATTGACTCCGGCTCTAGCTGCTTATTATGATTGCTTTGCCAAGTCATAACGATGAAGGGTGATTGTTTGCCTTTATATATATATATATTTTTTTAACATCTTTCCTTGTTACAGGTGGTTAATTTTAGTGTGGCAAAAAGAAAGAAATAGCTCTAGAAATAAAGCTCAACTATTCAGTAGGCTACAGTGAGCAAAGAATAATCTGGGTGTAAATTCTCCCTAGCAAGACTCCAAAAGAGGACCCATCGGTTAGAAAGTAACATTTTATCATACTTTCCAGACTATTCACAGGGTTAAACCAACTGTGCATACAGTAAGCTCTCTTTACAGATCTGAGAGCAGCACAGGCACCAAGACCCATTTGTTTTGGATGGTTTTCAAGACACAGCTATTGTTTATATTGCACAGTGGCCCAGGGCTGCAGAAGAGGAAACTGTAAATTGTAACAAGCAAGCCAGAATGTGCACAGAGCAGTGCTCTAGGAAACATCAGCTCTCCAGCTGGAAATTGAGGCACTGGGAGCAACTGCAACCGTTGATGTTGGAAGGGAGCTTTTATGTTATAAGGAAAAGCACCCTCAGGGGTTGGTGCTGGGACCAGTGCTGTTTAATATTTTCATCAACGACCTGGATGAGGGAACTGAGTGTACCCTCAGCAAGTTTGCTGATGACACTAAACTGGGAGGAGTGGCTGACACACCAGAGGGCTGTGTTGCCATTCAGCGAGACCTGGACAGGCTGGAGAGTTGGGTGGAGAGGAACTTGATGAAATTCAACAAGGGCAAGTGTAGAGTCTTGCATCTGGGGAAGAACAAGCCCATGTACCAGTACAGGTTGGGGGCTGACCTCCTGGACAGTAATGAAGGGGAAAGGGACCTGGGGGTCCTGGTGGATAGGAGGATGACCATGAGCCAGCAATGTGCCCTTGTGGCCAAGAAGGCCGATGGCATCCTAGGGTGCATTAGAAAGGGTGTGGGTAGTAGGTCAAGAGAGGTTCTCCTCCCCCTCTACTCTGCCTTGGTGAGACCGCATCTGGAATATTCTGTCCAGTTCTGGGCCCCTCAGTTCAAGAAGGACAGGGAATTGCTTGAAAGAGTCCAGTGCACAGCCACAAAGATGATTGAGGGAGTGGAACATCTCTCTTACGAGGAGAGGCTGAGGGAGCTGGGACTCTTTAGCTTGGAGAGGAGGAGACTGAGGGGTGACCTCATCAATGTTTACAGATATGTAAAGGGTGAGTGTCAGCATGATGGAGCTAGGTTTTTTCAGTGATGTCCAGTGATAGGACAAGGGGCAGTGGGTGTAAACTGGAGCACAGGAGGTTCCATGTGAACATCAGGAAAAATTTCTTTACAGTGATAGAGCACTGGTTGCCCAGGGGGGTTGTGGAGTCTCCTACATTGGAGATATTCAAGGCCCGCCTGGACAAGTTCCTGTGTGATGCACTCTAGGTTACCCTGCTCTTGCAGGGGGGTTGGACTAGATCAGCTTTTGAGGTCCCTTCCAATCCTTGGGATTCTGTGATTCTGTGAAAGAATAAAGAAAATGCTTCAAGGGGATATGGCCAGCTAAGCATGGCATTGACTCAGCTTCCAGGTGTGTTATTCAGCACAGTTCTGTTGACAGTAGTGGTGAAAAGCTTGTGAAAGCAAGATAATCAGAAGCAGATTTTGACTGAAATTTTTGGTAGTTTGCTGTTTTTTTTTTGGTGTGGGTTCTTTGTTTTTTTTTTTTTCCCATTAAGGGTTGAATTTTTATTCAGAAAATTACCTTCTGGGGCCTTGGTAAAATTCAGTATGTTGCAGGATCAATATATAAGTATTAAGGAGGCTTGTTCAGAGGTTGCCTGCTGGCTGTGGGCATGTTGTTGCAGAGGGAATGATGAGTTTACAGAAGATGTGACAAACACTTGCTCTTGCACCATACCAGATAAATGCAGGACAGACGTATTGGTTGTTTTCCACTTGAGCATCTTAACTATATTGTCCTGAGGTAGCCTAATTATCAAGTGAGGAGGAGAGAGGAGAGACCTGCAGGAAATAGTACTTCTGTGGAACACTTGAGAAAGGTCAGTAGTGAGGAGGAATGAGTGCTGGAGATAGTCTGGCATGTGTCTGGTGTTACTAGAAGGCATCTGTTTAGCCTCAGCTTAAAAGAAATCTATGATAAATTCAAAAGTGGAGTCATGAAGTGGAGATACATGGTATTTGTCTAGACGAGTAAAATCCTTAGTAAATATGTAGTGTGCTGAGCAAAAGAAGATAGAGAATAAAACATGTGCCACATGATTTGTGGGCTGACATGATGGAGAGGTTGGAGTCAGGAGGCAGAGGTGAAGGCAGGCAGCACAGGCTGAGCCCCAGCCCCAACTGCAGCCCTCTCCCCAAGCAGACATCAAGGCTGGGTGCCAGGAGAAGGCTGATGCAAGCTCAGGACTGAGCTTTGCTTGCTCCTCCTGCAACGGGTAATATCCTTTTCTAAAATGTTTTTATTTTCCATTATTAAACAAAGTGGTCAGGTTTCTGTGTGTTTGCTGGTTGGGGGTGACTTAAGGCAATGGGTAAGGGTAAGGCAATGGTGTGGTCAGCCTGCCCGGCTGGCTCAGCCCATAACCCTCTGTCCTGGCCTCCTGAAACCCCAGATCTCCCCTTTGCAGCTGCTACCACTCTATCAAAATGCACCAAGCAGTGGGATGGTTTTATATTAGGAACTATTTTAAACAGAAACTGATTGTAGGACACTACTATGAGATAGCTGAGCTCTATTTTAATCATATTTCTGTCCTTGCTAGCAGGCAGAGTTGTGCTAAACCTCCCCTCCTCCCAGTCCTGGTTGAACAAGACTAATATCTGAACATTGCCATGCAATACTTCAAGAGGAAAAAAAATACAACGAGAGGTACCAGTGGGGAAGTGAGCGTTACGAGCAGTCGTTTAGCTGAGGCGCTTGGGAATAGAGAAGGTTTAGAGACTGTCACCTGATGTAGCTCCTCCAGCAAAACCCAGAAGGCTCAGTGGTTTCAGTTTAGAGGACTGAGAAAATGGAAACTGAAAAATTAAAACAAAGCAATATGAAGGAGCAACGATGTGACTGTACTCAGACAGGCAGCTGGAGGGATACCCAGTCTCTACAGAAGAATTTAAGTGGAGAGATTTCAGATCTGCCTGAATATTGCTCCTATCCCCATGCAAAACATCACTTGTTTTAGTGAGCTTAAAAGATGGACTTTGCAGGTACCATTTTTCATCTGGCTTTTCGGAAAGACATTTAACAGCATTTCTGACCAAGCTTAAATGAAGCTTAACAGGGGTGTGCTTACTGCCTGATGAACAAGGTGTATGTTTCTCTTCCCTCAACCTGCGGGGAAGAAGACTTTACGTATTGTTCTGAAAACAATTAGTGTTCGGAAAATCAAGTTGTGTGAATCAGTGCGTCTTTGTAGGCTGTAATGGAACAACTTCTGTTCACTCAACTGATGTGTCTGGCCTCTTACCCTCTGAAACTCAGAAGGCAGGGATTGTTTATATGTAAGTGCTGACCTTCACCTCTGCTTATGTTGTCAGTCACCTCTAAAGAAAATAAAAGTCCTCGGATGATTGGTTATTAGACAGGTGTGGCAAGTCTGAGATTTTTGAGCACGACAGTTGTCTTTTTGTGCTCTTATTTTGTGCTCTCCTGCCTTCTCCCTGATCTGAGATCCCACCAAGTCCTTTCTCCAGACCTTCTTCCATACAGAGATTACCCCCTGCATGCCCTCAACCCATGTGGACCATTGTCTCCACCACTGGGAGTTGAAGTAGACCAAACGGCTTACTGAAGTGTTTTCTTGATAGCATTCCTGGAGCGTGTCATTACCAAATTCACACACAGACTGCTAATAAAGACCCACACTCATCTCCTCAAAGAGAAGATGTCATAACTTCTTTTATCATTTTCACTCTTGTCAGTGAATGTTACCTATTTATGGGGAGTAGCTCAGGTTGGCACAGTGACGGCACCAGTCTAAAGGCTGATTATATTAAGAACACTGAAAACCGTGTTATATCAAAACAGGACTGGGTGAACATCTTCATTTTATAAAACCTTCTGATTTCAAATAGTTTTTGTTTTTTTTTTTTTGACAAAACTGCCAAGAGTATTCCTTTGTGGAGAATTAAGAGAAAAATATGCATGGATGCTCCTATTTCAAAATGGGTACTTCTATCTGAAAGCAGAAATCAGAGTGCTGTAATGACTTCGTGAATTATAGGGTGTTCATCATACATGCAGAGCTGTGCTGCCATGGTCGGTTTGTCTTTCATCATGTCATTCTAGAATTAGTAATTCTCAATACACTTTGTCTCATCTGCAAAAAGTTGGGATCTGGTACATTGAGGGAAAGCCACCCTGGCCCAAGACCCTGTCCCACAGAATTGAATGAGGGTGAAGTCCTGGCTGTACAGCTCTCATGAGACATTGTGGCAACTATTCTCATCTCAGGTTTTGAGTGCTTGAAAAGAAATACGTAGATTTTTATTTGATGGTTTCTGAAACTCCTCTGGAATTTCCATAAAAATTCAATAAGATTTTGTAATCTTCAATTCTGAGTTACTCAGGAAAATCAATGATTTTTGTTAGAGTGAAAATCTTCTCTATTCTGTGCTAGCTCCACAGTTCACATGTAATCAAAATCCAAGTCTCCTTTTAAGAAAAGGCAACTTCGAGTCTGTAGCTTTTGCTGTTTCCTGTACAGCAGAGACTCTGCACAGTTTCACTTTTCAGCACTCAGCTGTGCCAGAAATAATGTATGCCTATTAAAATGCTTTTTTCCTAAACAATAACTTTCAGCTAAAAGCACTTTAGAGAATAAGATTTAGGGTCAAGGTCTAAAATTCTTGAATGCTGCTGGGAGAGCCTCTTGTGTAGCTCTGGGCTGGCAATCACTGAGACTTTTCATTAGATTGATTGAGAATTTTCCATTAAATGTTTGTCCTTTTGCTGTCAGAAAAAAAAAAAAAAGATTTTCCAGAAATGTGAAAGTATCCAAAGGGAATTTTCTACTTAGACCAAAACGTTTGCTTTTTCCTTAAGCCATCAAAGTGAAATATTGCATTGCTGTTCAGACCAAGTCATAGTGTTTCACTTTTTTTATATAAAAAGGGAGCCATTTTGTTTTGTGCTCAGCACCAAAGTGTAGATGCCTCAAAGGAGATGTAATTCATGTTTCCAGCTTTCCTTCTGGGTGTACTACAACTTCCCTGAGACACCTGGCTCTCTTAATATTACACTGCCTGATATTTCCTAGAAATGGAATAATTCAGCTGAGCTCTCTGAAATTATGCTAAAATTTGAAGCATTTCTGTCCTGCAGAAAATTTTGTTAAATACGTCCCCCTTTGGTCTGGGATTAAAGAAAAGTAAAAATATTGGAATTTCTCAAAGGACAGAAATTAATGATTTTTTGCTCAGCTCAGTGGCCTCTCTGGTTATTGCTCAGTCACTCACTCTTGTGAAGAGGAAAGAGAAACTACCCCAAACAAAGTGCTTTAGTATGGTTACGTCTTCAGTTTGAATTCAGCTGCGCTGGGAGAGAGTTTGGCAGATGTGTAATGTGTTAAATGACACAAAAATGTACTTATTATGATATGACATACATTAACTGAGAATTTCTGATGTAGGTGAAAAATACTGCAGTCCTTAGAAATGGATATCCCTGAAGAATAAATGGTGGGCAAGCGGCAGGGAAATGAGACATATCTTTTAAATTTCTTTTAATGGTTAACTTTGGCTGTAAAAATAAAAATGCTGATTAATTACCTTTTTCAAGCACTTTAATAATGCAACTATTTAACCTTAACGGCAACCTGGTGGAGCAGCCGATTTTTAGTACTGCCAATTTAGAGATAATTGAAGAACAGATCTGTTAAAACATCTTCATTTTGGATGCCTGCTATACTTTTAATGCTCACCCTGAGACAGCCAGCAGCTGAAGAGACTGTATCTTCTACTCGTCTCAGGCTGAGTTGTGGTACCTCAAAACATTTTGCCGCTGTGGCCCCACTGTGGGAACCTGCATCCGTGGGCATCCATAGTGATACACTGCCCTTGAATACACACTCTTGTGACTGCGATGCTTGGCACAGTCAGGTGGACAGTTGTCAGATACTGAGCAGATGCAGGATACAGGCATTTATCCTGGATTTCCACCCCAAGTGTTTTCCAAGTGTTTCCAGTGGCATGTTAAAATTGTTCCCATAGCAAGATTGAGAAGTAAGGTCTGAGTTTTGGAGCAGGAATCATTTTGATGTACACCTGCAGAAGAGCAGGGAAGGTCAAAGACCTACCTCCAGCCTAAGCTGCCTTTGGCAACTGTCACAGAAGGGTTTGCATCACCTCAAATCATGTTGCACGTAGCCTCAGATAGCGCTCCTGAAGTCCTAAGCTGTAATTGCTAGGGTACGTTTTATCAGCTTGAGATGTCTGAAATAACATCGGGGCCGTCTTACAACACCAGATTGGAGAGAAGGTTTTTGCAGGCACCTAGAGGCATGTGTTTCATATACCGGAGTGGGGCATAAGGCTTTTTGAGATTGAAAACCTTTTGAGATAGCTCTGGACTGCCATATAGGGCAGAGACAGATAGTCAACTGCATCTGTATTTCCTTCTGGAAGCTGCTGGTGTTTTCACAGCCCAGATAGATAGATTTTGCTGAAGACAACAAAGTTTTGTGTTAGGTCATTCTTCAGCTTGCTTTCAAGGGTTGGAAACCTTATGACTATCATCAGTAGGAATCTGTGTTCTTCTGTCCTGTAGGTTTTGGGACAGGTGCTGGTACCAAAGCAGCAAAAAGCAAGAGGAAGGGCCAAAGAGGATACTAGTGCTTAAAAATACTTTATGAGGGCTTCTGTTCTTACGGAAAAGCCAGCAGGGATGGAGAAAACTTGAAAGCACAGAGGCAAACGAGCAGGTATGAGAAAACATGTGCACTTCCCTGCCACAGATTAATAAGAGAAGGAACACATTTTAAGGCAATGGATAAAACCCCTGTCTGAATGGCAGAGGTTTAGTTCCTGAAGGAAACCAACCATTTGCCAAATCTGCATTTTTTTTTTCAGTTAATAACAAAATTAACTGTTGGAACAGGAACACAGAAACTTTCCTGTTTAAGGTCTATGCAATCTGGCCTCCTGCTTCTGATGATGACCAGCACCAAATGCCTCAAATAAAACTGCAAGAAGCAGGTCGGGACTGGGTTATGAAATAAATTGCAAGGCCAGTTTCTTTCTAAACTTCACCATTTGGCTTATGCCTTGATGTAAAAGGATTATTTCCCATTTCTAGTGTTTCCAGATCTCATAGTATATGGCGCCTTTGAAGCCCTGTTATTTCAAATTTCCTTAAAACAATTGAGCAAATAAACCAAACATAAAGATGAAAAAAGAAGAAGAAGAAAGAAACTGACAAAAATCCTTCCCATTTATGAAGGATAACTTGACAAAAGATTTTAAAGGCTAACACGGGTTCAAGGCAAGAAATAAATGTGCTGTGTGCTACTAATTACACAGAAACCACCTCTACCGCAGCAACTGCCTTTTCTTCAAGACAGTTAGAGGCTGGAAGAATATGAGAGGAGAATTATGATCCGTCCTTGTCCTATTCTTAAGCTTCCCTTGGGAAAAGCAGCTATTGGAGAGAGGACTAAACAGATTTTTGGTCTGAGGTCTTTCATACAGTAAATATAATTTACATTTTGAAAAGTCCTACCCAAATTCATAAGCCTAAACCAAATATCTCAGATTATTTATGTTTCATTCACAAGCTATTTTTGGTATATTATCTGGAAAATTTGTGGTTTTTTTTTTCCCAATATTTAGGATTAAGCAGATGTCTTAGAATCTCCAGGTATTGTAACAGTCAGTGTTGAAATACTGGATATTGTAATTTTAGAATGGTAGCATGTTGTATTCTTTATATATTTTTTTTTCTGTAAGAATAGTAAGAATGTATTGAACCTTCATAGGAACTACCATTGAGAGTTCTTTTTAAAAATAAAAACTTATAAGGACAGTTTTATTTTAGCAACAATTCAAAATAACCTTTTTTCTTTTTTCTTTAATCAGGGAAAAAAAGCAAACCCACTCAGCTATTGTCAGGCAGTGATTGCTTTTACTGCAAGGCTGACAGCACAGCACAAAGTTACATTCTCCCCCAGGAAACCACTTTCCCACATGGTTTCATTGGAACAAGAACTTCCTAGAGTTGAGTGGGTGCTCAGTGCTTTGCCACAACAAGGTCCTAGCTAAGGGGAACCACGGTGTCTTAAATAAGCGGCATCCAGCCAGAGCCCCTGGGCTTCCACAGAGATGCAAATTCGGAGGAGGATAAAACTCTGAGAGAGGAAATGAGCCCGCTGGCTACTCATGATAGAAAAAAACAGGCGGAATTTGTGTGTGCCAGCACAAATAGTGTTTTTAAGGGCATAGAGAGCATCTTCAGGGATGTTTTATTTTTAGCTTGAAAACTTTAATACGGCTAATTAACTTCGAATGGGATGTAAGCATAAACAGGCAGAAGCCTGCTGGTGGAATTAATTATTCACCCTAGGAAGGGACAATGTGTATATGGGGATGCTCCAAATGGGAAAGAGGAATTTGCTGCCTGGAAATGGCTAAAAGTAAGGCATAACCTGAGTTCTTTGTGGAGTGCTAGAGGTTTATATTTATGTGATGATTATATGGGACTAAAGTTAAGAAGGCAGCAAACTGCAGTTTGTGAGGGTTTCATTGCACAGCATTTCTGTGTGAGGGCAGAGGCGTTACAGCACCTGAGAAGGTCTCAGTTCATGGAGTCTGCACTGGAGGAAGAAGTTTGTGTATGGTGTCATCTAGGGTAGCACATTACAGCAGGGACAGAACCCTCTAGAAACAATGGTTTAAAATGTTGACTAGAAAGGAAAAGGCAAACTCCTTAAAAATCTCTTTGGGATCATCTGACCAGCCTGAACTCTGTAATCTACTGACATGAGGGAGGCATTAAAAAACCCTGAGTGTGGTCACTTTGGCTGGCACAGAGGTAGTTCTCCTTGGCTGGAAGTTAAACAAAAACCCTGCCCCTTCAGTGGTGAAGCCTATGGTCGCTTTCCAGCGAAGCTTTGATTAAGTACTTTGCAGGTGAAGCAACAGGACGTTACACAGGCAAGGTGCAAAATTTCACAGCTTGATACTCCCTCATTGTCGCAAATCTGTCTAACGCAGTCCTGTGGGAAACAGCCTTTGAAGTCCTGCTGGTACAGTCATAGAAACGCAACATGGTTTGCATTGAAAGGGACCTTAAAGATCATCTGGTTCCAACCTGCCTGCCACGGGCAGGGACGCCTTCTGCTAGACCAGGTTGCTCAAAGCCCTGTCTGACCTGGCCTTGAACACTGCCAGGGATGGGGCAGCCACAGCTTCTCTGGGCAACCTGTTCCAGTGCCTCAGCATAGTGATTTTTTTTTCCTAATATCTGTGTAAATCTAACCTCTTTCAGTTTAAAGCCATTCCCCCTTGCCCCGTCTCTACATGCCCTTATAAAAAGTTCCTTTCCAGCTTTCCTGTAGGCCCTCTTTAGGTACTGGGAAGCTGCTATAATGTCTCTGCAGAGCCTTGTCTTCTCCAGGGTGAACAACCCCAGCTCTCTCAGTCATGTGGCTCCAGGAACCCTACAGACACTGCAGCAGGGAAGAAGCTGGACATAGCCCAGATGTATGACCTCCCTCTCTAGAGCTAGCTTCAAGTAAAGAGTGCCGCAACATTTATTTTGGGCTTTCTCTGTGTGCACATGTGCATATGAAAGAGGGAGGGGGAGGCTGCTTTTTTTTGTGTCCCTTAATTAGAAGCATTATTACCATGGCTCTTAAAAGAATTCTGCCATCATGGAGATGGCTGTCATCACTCCCCCATGATACAGCTTGCAGTCAACTTTCTGACAGAAGTAGAGGTCAGAGTGGAAGGCAGAGGATATACGTATCAGCTCTGGCCACTAGAGAGGACGAAAAAAAATGCTTGTGAATCACTGCTCAACATGTGGCTGTGAACACTTTTCTGGGCTCTCCACCCTGGACCCCTCAGACAGAATTCAAGGCCACTGTTGCTGGCTGTGCTGGACTCCCAGGGCTGCATCATTCCTCTAGGCAATTGGGCATGCAACCCTTCATTTCATGGCTGGGCTGTTTCTTGACTGAGAAAAAAGGAGAGGGAGAGAGTCTTCTCACAGCTACGCCTGCCTTCTGCATCAGCATGATGCGGTGCTCACACCTCGATGAGCAGTGCAGGCGCTATTGCTAATAAGCCGCTTCCACAGCTTTCTGACATGAACAAAGAGCTCAAGCTTCACAGGTGTTTGTGCTGCCTATGTAGGTGCCCATCCCTGCACCCCATGACACACTGGTACCCTCTGCCCAGTTTTCCTTGCTTGCATCTCATTTACATTGTAAGAGATGCAGAGAGATGGGCAGAAAGCAAGCTAAGTTGCCATGAAAGCATAGTCTCTGTGAAACTTATACAGATGTTACTCCTGAAGACAAAAAGAAAGGGAGGGAGGGACAGCAGAAACTTACTGACTTTTCCCTGAGCCAGCAACCTCCCTCAGTGAATGAGTGTATGTGAGCACCTGTGACTGCAGTTTATAAATGCCAATAATTAATTCTGAGCTAGACCACCCAGCAGCCTTCCCCTCCCTGTAGGTGACTCAGTTCAGCAGGGACTGCTTGTACATTCTGGCTGCATACCTCATCTTAGCAAATACGTGATGCACAGCCTGTTTGTGTATGGTCACTTTACTTGCCATCTGTGAAGATGCTGTTGTCCATAGTCTGATCCCATCTCTTCCTCCTTGCAGACTGGATATGACCAGAGGACCCCATTGCCACTGACGTTAGGGAAGAAAAAGGCACATAATTGGCATTGTTTTGCATCATTTTGTTAATGAACCAGCTGTATGGGGAAATGTCACTTAGGCCTCTATTTGAGACAAAACATTTTTTCGTGTCTAATTTAAAGCATTAAAATCTGCTAAATCTAGCTATTGAAACTTTATATGTAAATTAAAGCCATAAAGTTATCCAAACACTTACAGCTTAAGTAAATTTGCTGTAAGATGCACATAGATTTATTCCACATATGGCTCCCCTATGGGAGTTTCACGGCTAAATCCCTGTGCATCTTACATCTTCTTATAAATACATACAGTAGTGATGCACAGAAGTGGCTTTTGCAGTTGTGTCTCACAAGTAATTTTTGCTTGCATTACATTTTTTATAGTATGATAAAAAATTAGTGATGATTTAATATTAAGGAATTCCTATCACTGTGGTATGACCCACTGTCAAGCAGAAACTAGCACAGAGGTCTTCAAACAGTGGTTTAAATTGCCCAGCCACTCTATTTCACCTACTTGCATATCAGTAATAGTCCATCTGCTGCTGACAGTCTGTTCCAAACATAATAATATAACGAGTAATAGTACTATAGTAATGTAACACATTACAGCAAATCATCCCATAAAGAACACAAAGTATTTGCCAGGGTAGGTTTGAAAATACTTTGTTTGTGTGTTATCTTTTTTTGCCAGTATCATTATGTTATGAATGAGGCTTACGTGAATAATTGCTTGATGCTTGAGCAGAAAAGTTAATATTTATTCACAGGAATTGTCTGTATGGAGAAAGATTAATGCAACTGGACACAAGTCTGTCATTAAAAGAGCTTTTTAATATTTTGACGGTGGTAAATTTTTCCTGAGTGCTGTGACTTACAATTTTGCTCCTTTTTTTTTTTTTTTTTTCTGAAACCAAGGGTAAAAAACAGTATTATACAAGTGGATTTAGCAGTGGGATACCTACTGGTGTGATGAGAAGGGGCATGACTGTGTCTTCCTAATCCACACTACTGAACGTTTAATTCCAAGATGCACAGAGAAACCTTTTCTTCTCAGTCATGTTTGAAATGTCATTTCCTTTGATGGGGAGTGAGCTAGAAAGAGCAGTGGTAACTGGCAGAGAGAAAAGTACCAGTACCACCTAAGAGGGAAGGACTGCAGGAACCCTAAAGAAGATGAGATCAGCTGAACGCTGTTCAGACCTGTATCAACTCTGCAGTTAAATAATTCAACAGGAACATGAAGCCTTTAGGCACAGTTATGCTTCTATATTAGTGCTCAAGCTTTTATTTTAAATTATACAAAGGTTTGCATCTGAACAAGTATACATACCTTAAGATTTGTTTAGAGTTTGGGTTTTCTTTTTCTTTTTTTTTTTTTTTTATTAGTGCTAGTAGATTTATTCCTTCAAGGAATTCTGCCAATGGCATTCTGGATATAAAGTAGTCTTGTTGCTAAAATGAAAGCACTGAACTATCTGCCTGATGGATACTCACATTTATGTGTATCAGTCAAAACTTCCGTGTATGCAAGTGATAAATCATTAAATATTTGTAAATGCCCTCCAGTTACTATACCTTTCCAGTGATCCCTTATGTCTATGTTTTAGTCCAAGTAAAAATAATCAGAAGCATCTGATATTTTTTTTTCTTTTCTTCCTGATGGATGTCCTTCAGGCAGTGTGAGAGGTGGTCAGATAAACAACAGTCCCAAACCATCTCATTGGGAAACAGGGGCTTGTGTTAAATAAATACAGACAGGCAGAAACAAAATGGAAATTAAAATGAGAAGAATAGAAGGGAAGGGAATGGTCTGGAGCACAAGTCTGATGAGGAACAGGTGAGGGAACTGGGAGTGTTTAGTCTGGAGAAGAAAAGGCTCAGGGGGGATCTTATAACTCTCTATAGCTGCCTGCAAGGAGGTTGTAACAAGGTGGTGTCAGGCTCTTCTCCCAAGTAACAAGCAATAGGACAAGAGGTAGTGACCTCAAGCTGCACCAAGGGAGGTTTAGATCGGATACTAGGAAAAATTTCTTCACAGGGTGGGTGGTGAGACATTGGAAGAGGTTACCCAGAGAAGTTCAGGAATCCACTTCCAGTCCCTGGAAGTGCTCAAAAACCATGTAGATGAGGCCCTCAGTGATATGCTTTAGTCGTGGTCTTGGCAGTCCTGTGTTAATGGTTGGACTTGATGAACTTAAAGGTCTTTTCCAACCTAGCTGATTCTATGATTCTATGACTGATGATACCTGTTCACGAGCCCAGCATAGTGTGAATACATGATGTGGTATGAAGCCTGCCTGTGCAAACATACCCTCTTGATATTGTTTCAGCAGATTTGAGCTGGCAGATTGAATTTATACCGGATCAGTGCTTTGCATTATGTGGCCACAGCATTTCTGCTTCTCTGTTAACAGCCCTGGAGTCAAATTTGCGGTACAGTCAAACCATGGCTTGAATTGGCATAAAAAGAAAAGCTATTTAAGGTCATGGCTGTGGCAGACTGCTGGGTCTGTCTTGTGCAGCTTGTGTAACTGCTCCACAAGCTCTATTGGCTGCAAGAATTGTGGTGTCTCAGTCTGTCACAGTTTTTATTTCCGCAAGGGGGAAAATAGCTAGAGAACTACAAAGGGAACATGCTTCCACAGGTTACCCTTGTTATACAAAAACTTGATCCAGCTACAGCATGTGGTGAGGTTGTGGTTGAAGCAGGTTCTACTCTCCAAGGCCACATTTTATAAAGCTAAGACACACTTCTGTCTTTAAAGAGAAAGCATTGTTCATTAAAATCAAACACTCTGCTGTTGAGATCAAGCTTTCCTGGGACTTAATTATATCGGGTTTGAAAGGACAGCAGCCAAGGATGGTAAGCTTTCTCTCCCATGACAAGTTCCATTTCCATACTTTTAAACTCCCTTTAAAAATAAAGGCTGGGAGAAAGACTTTAGAAAAATTCTGTCTTTGGTTGAGAATTAGAAATGAATATACCTGAATCCTTGCATGAATATTGGTGAAAAATGGGTCACAAATTTTATAAACCTGTCTACTGTCTAGTAAGAACAGAGGACAGCAGCTCCCTAGAGTTCATCTAAATGCTTCAGGGCAGAGGTCATTCAGTCTAGACAGACATTAGCCATTCTTTGCAGGATGGAAAACTTTAGGGTGACTAGGAAAAATAATTACTGAAATATTTAAAGTTAGGCTAATACCTTGGACATGCCATCATTGGTATGTTTCTGATAACATCTTTTCTACACAGAGATTTTTTTTTCCAAATTAATATCAGTGGCTTGATTTTGCTTCCTCTGGACATAACATCTGCCAAAGATCCAAGGTTCAGATAGAGTTGCCTGACAGATAGAGTTGTTTTCCAGTACCTAAAGAGGGCCTACAATAAAACTGAAGAGGGAATTCTTCCAAGGGTATGTAGTGACAGGACAAGGGTCTTTAAACTGAAAGAGGTTAGATTTAGATGAGATATTAAGAAAGAAATCTTCAATATGAGGATTGTGAGGCACTGCACAGGGTGCTCAGGAAAGCTGTAGCTACCACATCCCTGGAATTGTTCAAGGCCAGGCTGGATGGGGCTTTGAGCAACCTGCTCTGGTGGGCAGGGGTTTGGAAATAGATAATCTTTAAGATCCCTTTGAACCTGAACCATTCTGTGATTCTATGGTATGATTTTCTTTCTCCCTCAGGCACAGCATGAAACTAGGCTCCTATTTTTAAAAGTAGCTTTAATGCACACCGCTGCAGAATAGTTGCTTATTTAGTGTAAAAAACATCTGAAGGATCAGAAAAGTTCTTTTTTATTATGGCAGAAAGCCACTAAAATGATTTTTCGGAAGTCTAGTGGGACCAGTCTATCAGACTTCTTCAAGTCATGCAAGTGTCTAAGTTCAGACACTTGTACCACATGGAAGGAGTGGGTGGAAAGTGCTTGTGGCAGAAAGCAAAGGCTGGGACAAGATAGTAAGATAGAACTTCTCCAGGTGTGTGCTGGAGCTGTAATTCAGGTTGGAGAGCCTCTGATCAGACAGGATATATTACCTGCAGGAGAATCAAACCCCTAGTCCTGCAAGGGGTCATGCTCTTACTTTGTTGAAAAGACTGTATGTCTTTGGGAATCCTTCCAGGATGCCACAAAACTCCTCATCTTTTAGCTAGCTGTCAGTCGTATACCTATACCAACAATCAATCCTATACCATTTTAAAATGCAGCAAGGTCTTAGGACTAAGGTATTCTAATATAAGATTCACAAAATAAACCAGCTTCCTTTAATGTAGGCTGGGCCACTTTTAGTAATTTTTAGTAATTTTTAAATTAACTGACTTAAGAACGAAAATCTTTATACAAAATTGCACAGCCCTCCTTCGTCACTTTATGGAATAAAATGACAGCAAAGGCTGAGACTGTTGGTTTAAAATGCAAATAAGAAACGTGCTCTGCAGGACTTACGATGACTTCTGTGTAGACGCAGGCGGAACTTAGGGAGAGATTTCTTCCTCTTTTAAAGTTGACATTTAAAGAAAATTACCTTAATTGGCCACTTTTTGTCTTGATTTTTTTTTTTTTTTTAAGGGGCAGAGAAATGAAAAAAAAACAAAACAACCAAAACCACAAAGCCAAACCCCATCACCAAACATGTCTGAAACATCTGCAGTTCCATGATATCTGGAATTACACATGCATTTCACTCCAGCATTTAGCACAGTAATAGCATTATGGCGTGAGAAAAAAACAATTGTTCTTATGTAGTGGGATGTTATGCCTTGACAGGATCACATTTAAAAAAAAAACTATTTCACTTTGCCTATAGACAGACACTGTCTTCCATGTTGAATTCCACTAGTGGAAAAAGATGCTGTCCTCAGTTTCTTGGTGCTGCCTTGCAGCTAGAGTCTATTGCTCTGTATATGTCAGCACAGGCACTTCTGTGAACACTCCCCAGCTTGCTTCAGGCCAAAAGGGACTGGCTAGCTTAAAGAAATCAAGTGGAAGGTGTTCGTTCATAGAGGTCATTTTCACTAGATTGCTTAGGGAGCAATCAGAGGAGCAGCTCTGCATACATGAGCTGGGGTGATAACCTTACCACCAGCACAACTGCTGGAAAACAAATGTTTGTGTGTCTTGTGTGGGGGCAGATGGCAAGTTACATTACCTGACTACAATGTCAATTGGATGTGAAATTGTGTGAATGGGAAAAGGAGAAAACCTCGTTGTTATGGATTAAGTACTATAAATCATCTGCAAGTATTCACTCAAGTATTTTTTTTAAGAACTGGTACATATTTATATTTTTTTACAGAAAACTTTTGATTAAGAATTTATCACGAGGAAGCATGTTTTAGTGGTTTCAGATAGGTACTGTTAAGTACCTCTTCCCACATTTTAATGGCAAATGCATTCTTGATAAAGAGTACTCCTGATTAGATGTAGTGGGGAAACTTCCAATTCACCAAAATCCCTTTCAATGAAACTTAGCTAAAGTCAAAGATGGGGCAACAAAAATATACTGTGTTTTACAGCAAAAGTAAGCAAAGATGAAACCAGAATGTCAGTAGGTACATTTGACTGATTCAGACTCTGGTGCAGGAGAAACAGAAATGTGTGTGGAGAATTTAAACAGTTGCTTCAACTTTTGGATCTCAGATTGCCCCTGTGCTGCATCTCTGTCTAGGAAGTTGAATGGAGCTGTTGGTGCTGAGACTAACCAGTACAGTACAGCCCATGTCCATGATGTTATATCTTCTAAATCTGCTCTTTTGGAGTGGTCCCTGGCTCTTGCCTGGAGACTATTTGGGAAAGTGCTGGCTGGTCCAATCTTGAACTGTACCAGGGACTGCTCTGCCCCAGCCTGGTAGAGGTGATTGAGTTTCAGTGTTTTGCACTGCTTAATAACCTAGCACAGATTTAGCCTGAGCGTTTCACTGGTCCGGCCATCACTTATGGCAGTGGTTCATTGCAGGTTATTCAGTATCAAATATCAGATGACGTCTGTGATCTTGCTGGTTGAGTGATACAAGTCTATAAGCAAAACCTGGAAGCAAAACATTACAGTCATAATGTTTCCTGGAAGTGAGGCAGGGATGGTTTTCAGAGCTATAGCTGCAGTTGATATTTATGCATACCTGTATGGAATCTCAGCACTCCACAAACTCCTAAAGGGGAAGATTTTGCCTCCTTGTTCCTTTTCTCTAGAGGAAGAGTCAGAAACCCCCTAGGACTGTTCCTGTGATACTGACAGTACTTTTTATTGTCCTTTTGTTGTTGATAGTTGGGAGGAATTAGGAACTATATCCCAACTATCAACATCCTTTTGAAGTAAATATTAATGAGGCATTTTAGTTATTTCTACCCCTAAGAACCTCTCTGACCCCTGCTAAATCTTAGTACCACCTCTCCTGCCAAAGCTTGGTACCACCTCCCCTGACACAGTAATTTTGGTTTACCAGAATAGATAGGCAACTAGTAAATGGCAGGAGTGAAAAAATCTTAGTGATAACTGCTAACAGAGGATCCACCCAGGATGGTCTATCGATTGCTGTCAGCGTTTCCCCTTCTGTTAATCCAGAAACACTGAAGGAAGTGGCATGGATCAGTTCTGCCATCATTTGTCTAATATTTGCAGGCTGTGATTTCTGTTATCTCAAACATACTGAAGGAGATGATAACAAGTGCTCAGTTCCATTTTATCCTTCAGCTTAAAAAATCAAAAGATAAAGAAGATGTAGATCTGATACTTAAATAGGATCCAGTGCTTCAAAGACAAAACTGTTTTTCTACTCTGGTGTTCAATAAATTTTCTCTCCAACCCCACCCCCACTTTGTTCCTGTGTTTTAGAATATAGAAAACGCAAGGTAGTGAGTCTTGCCCCATTTATTCTCACAATTTCATTCTTGCTAGAAATCAAAGTACTACAGAGGAGGCGGAAGTTTAAAACTATCTATTCTCCTACCATTAAAAGATGTCTTTTGTATTCAGTTTCAACAGATTTGAATGTGTAAAACAAAAGAATCTATTTCTAAAAATTTACTCCCTATCAAATGTAATTATAAACCAATTAAACTCTCCAGAACCTTGCTTTTTAACTGTAAGAGCAACCCACAAAAATGTTCAACAAAGAAAAACTTTAGAAGACTTTATATATATTTATTTATATACACGCATACACTTCAAACTTTAAATGATATTGCCCACTTAACAAATCCACTACACGCATTAAGTGTGATTTTGATCGCAGCCACAACTTTAGTGAGACAATAAAAGTAAAACAGTTCACTGAACTGAACAATAAAATCCTAAAACATGCCTGGGACAAAAGTAATTTATGTTACAACAGTTTCTGAGTGTATGTGTTAGTGCCAAAATAATCCTTCTTCAATTTTTTATCAGTGTCTTTCCTCTTTTGAAAACTATTCATAAGATAAATACGAATGTAATTATTTTTAATGAAAACAAACAAAGCATCATTTCTGGTTATTAAAAAAAAAAAAAGCGTTTTGGTCAGTAATACCAAGTATTTGGTCTGTAATACTGAAGGAAGTTAACGCAAAGCATAGAAAAGCAGCCTGTGTATCATGTTGGTGAAGTCTCAGGTAGTTTTTCTGAGCAGCTTTAAGTACCAACAAGATCTAAGCTAAGGAAATGGAGCCCAGGAATATCTCAGGAAACATGAGCATACACAGCACTTCATGCCCATTCTGATTCAGAAAATGCTTATCTTCACGGTTAAATAAAGTATGTTTTTCTGGGGGTGGTGTTGTTCCTTAACATACTCAGTCACCTGTTTATTTGTGTGTAGCCTCTGCAAAGAAGTTGGAGGGGAATTCCCAAGTTCTCTGGATGTTTACACTCTGCTAATATTAAGTAACTGCCACCACCAGCTATTCCCAGCCTTCAAACTACTGCTCAAAAAATGGAGCAGTAAAGCATTTCTCACGGGTACACACAGAGGTTTGCAGCTGATTGTGATGGGACTTGCGCGGGCACATAGGGATGGCATTTGGATGGCACCTCAGAGATCCAAATCTTCAGTTGCTGTCTGAACTTGTAGAGAGGTAAGCACCTTTCTAGCTATTGCTCCGTGAAAGTGTGACCGGTTATAAATGAGACACTGACAATGAGTAAAGGATTTCTATGCAGTGGTTAATGTAAATACCTCTCTGCATTTGCATTACATCAGATAGGCAATCCAATTAAAGGAGGGCTGTATTATAGGTGCCAGAAGCCCCCAGGTACTATGTGTATTATACAGTTCTGCTACACATGAATGTAAAAGCCAGTTTCACTGTGCTTGCTGCACACGCACCATAAAGCTGACACTGAATTTATGGCGCTTCTGCCTTAAGCAAGGTACAAAGTGTCAGTTGAACGGATTCTCATCAGTGACATAAACCACGTGAATAGCATCAAAGGCACTGACCCGAGAAAAGGATTGTACTGCAAGTCTGGACTTGATTCTAGATCCATGCTGTTGCTTGCACGTCAGGTATCCCACAAGCCTGGTGATGAATGAGGAGGGGAAGCTGAAAAATTTGGCATACCAAGTGTTTTTTGTGTTATCCTGACTTTTAAAAAGTGGAGAATGTTTCATGTTTGAGGATGATCGTGATTAAGCAAGGGCCTCCTGAAACTGCTCTGCAGATCCGCAGCAGGAAATTTACTTGTAGGTGAAACATTTTAAAAGATTTTATCCCAGCTTGAAGTAATACTATGAACAATCACACAGCTAATTGTACATCACTATGTCTGCCAGCCACCCCTTCACACTAATGTACTGTCTGCACTTTCCATTCAAGGAGATCTATTGAGAGAATTGTCAATGGGACACTTTGCATCCTCTCCTTTCTTCTCCCTCTCCCTCTTTGCTGCTCTGTAATGCCAGCAGTCTGATGCATTGCTCCAAGTTATTTTCTACAGGGCTGTCTACAGCAGATGTTATGAGCATTTTGTTTTCACTGACATTTTTCTCCAAAGGCCAAGCCGCACTGATGAGGGTTGTCTCTTCATCTAGCTAGGGGAGGAAAACCCCTCACACCAAAACCATCACCCAGTTGCCCCCAGACACGGTGTTTTCAGCACTAAGAGAGCTGATGGATTTATACTGTGCACATTTTTACCCTTATACTCTCTATGTAGTAATGGCAAATAGCTATTACCTGTTTGTTATTTTCGTTGTTTGCAAAAGTTGTCTTCCCCTGTACAGCTGCATTGAACCTTACCTCCACCTCAATCAACATCAAATCCAGATGATGATTCATTTTGTCAAGTAAGTTTGAGGTTTTCCACAGCGGCTGGCTTTCTCCAGGAGATAATGCAGTAAAAAGACCTGGAGGATTTTTTTAATAGACTAAATCTTTTGGGAATTATTACCGTTCATGCTGGTCCCTTTTCTTCCTCTGTGAATCATTTGCATTACTGGGAATATAGTCGGAGGGCAGTTCAAGACATAATAAAGTTTATAGTACCATACCTGTTTATCGCCCCTGGTTCTTCTTGAGTAATGGAACACTGTATGGGAAGTTGTTACTAACAGATTTCTTCCTTGTACCTTGAGTTACTGTTTTTCCATTTCTCTTGGCTTCTTTTTTCTTTTTATTCCTCTGTGGGATATTTTTTTGCTTTTCATGCTAGCCTGGATGCATTTTTGGCGACAGTCTTTCTTTTGCAGGAGCCCCAACTGATCCTGCTCCTCCATACCTTCCTCTCCCCTCGGAGAGAAACCAGGTGAGATTACACTTCCACAGATTCAGATGAGGTGCAAACATTTTCCCAAAGACTATGTACCAGATAAACCTCTCTATTTCAGCACATGGTTTATTACTGAATATATTGTCTGCCTAAACATGTAGGAACAGGTAACCAGTGATTTATATTCTCATAACGACTACTGCAGTGATTCATCTACTCTGTGGTATATTGGTGTCAGAGCAAATTTTTTATATAAAAGGGGAGAGAGATCGAGAAATGAATGGCAATATAAAGTGAGTCAAAAAGGAGCAGAGGATAAAAAAGAAAGCCTGGACAGACATGAATACTTTTGATGGCCTGAGGCATCGTTGTGGCAAATGAGTTTTGGCAGAAGTTGTGCAGAAGAGTTTTGCTGTTCCTGCTGCATTTTGTCACCTTCTCCCTGTTTTCCTTTGTGGATTTGCTGCTCTACAAAAGTATGTTGTTCATGCCCAGAAGAACCAAACCTTCCTTCCTCAGGAGGTTAATTCAAGTGTCAGCATGGCATGGAGTTTGGAGTCATAGAATGTGCTTGCTAATGTTCCTGCTTCAAACCTCACACTGCTCAGGACAGCTCCTGACCCCTGAGCAGAAAGCTGGAGGGACTTAGGAAAGCAGTTAACTGCAGGCATGTGGCTTGCCAAATTGGCTTAGCTCAGAGCTCTGCTACAGGTTTCTTCAGAATAGGTTGTTGGTAATGTTTCCACGGTTGTGAACAACATGCTCTAAAATATAACTGTCCATAAGAATTCTTCCTTGGTGTGGAAAATTTGCTATATATTTACAAGTGCATTTTGCATGGCATCAAGTGCTGCTTACTCTTGCACTATATCGAGTGGTTTCTTTACAGCCTGAACATACATTTATCATTACTTGGGATTTCTTTCTATACCTGAAGAAACCATGATGAGTTTAATCTTTTCACATGCCTTGCTTGGGAATAGTCCTCTAGCTAATTACTTTGAAAGACCATTAAAAAATCTGCCCCAGAAAGGCACAGGGAAGGTGCTTAGGACATTCCAAAGAAGAGGCAGTTCACAATCACCTCTACCAGAAAAACTTTAACTAAAGTGGTTAAGAACAGCTATAGCCAAAATTTAGTAAGCACTGTTTACAAGAGTGCCTAATTTGGTGCTGATCAGCTGTGGGCTGATAACTACATACATGTGAATCTTTGTTTACAACTTCATTCACACAAAGAAATGATGCCTTAAATAGTTGTGCAAGGGTGTGCATGCATCTGGAATGGGAAGTCCTGCATGGGTTAGGGAGTCAGAAGCTAATGACTTACCTAAATAAAGAAAAATGCATAGCAAATGCTCAAAATTATAAGCCTATGGATACTTGCTATGCATACTGAATAATTAGCTGAAAAACTCTTGACAATAACCACATTTGTCAGCACTAAATGTATTCACCAGTACTTTGTAAATAAAAAAGGAGGGTAAGGTTATGAATAAATTGTTCGGTGTTTTTGCTTTTAACTGTTTTTGCTTTTAACTCTGGAATATTTGCTGACAGCATCGTTGAACTCAGAGAAGGAATTTATGTGATAATACTGAATAAATTAAAGAAGAGATAACATCAAGACAGAGTACATTCTGAAAGAATCTCGTATCATTAGGAAAAATAGTGATTTTCTCTCCATAAATTCTTTCACAAGTACCTTTCAGCAGTGTCAAGAAAATCAGCTTTTTTTGTTGGTTACATGTGAGCTGAGACTTACTATATCTTCTGATTCAGAAATATTTAGTGGCAGAAAGCATGTCACAGCCAGACTTCAGCAATTTCTATTTAAAAGAAAAATGCAGCTTTTAGTTAACCCAAAGCTCTTCCTGAGTTAATGGAAAACCTTGGTGAGCAATTTCTGGTCAAAGTGAAATATTTCACTTAAGCATTTTCATTTTCTTGGTTTTTCTCATTTAATATGGCTATTTGAAATAGCTTTTACTTACATCTTATTAAGCTTTTTTGAAAGTAAAATTAAAGAAAGAGACCAGGGTTTGTGTATGCATGAAAGAAAAATTATAAAGCATAATTTCTCCTCAGTTGCCTAGTCTCCCATCATGTTGACCAAAGCCAGTGTTTTTTTGCTATCAAACCATCTTTTCTGTTATTCGTCTGTCTTTAGTTACCTCAGTCATACAATGAGGAGACTGCTGTTAGCTTTCCAAATTATTGGCTTGTTTTACACCCACTGCCAAAGAGGTGGGGGCAGGTTTTACATTCTGCAACTTGCTGGGCAGCACAATGGCAGATGTATTCTGGATGGTAGGTTGGGGAAGGCTTTTCACAAGAAGTTGGGCAGGTTTTGCACCACTAACTCGTCCTGGAGGAATTTCTTGAGGAAGAGATGTGTTTCACTCTGTCATCAAAGCTTCCGCTAATGAAGTCAGCATACTCCCCTGGCTTGCATCAGAAAGGCCTCTGGACAGGGCTGTTCCAGGTCTCTGGCAGGAAAGAGTTTGCTCTTGCCTGCATCTAGCTGTTTTCAGGTTTTCCATTGCTGAGCTCTGAATCTCGATACCTACTCAGGGGACATATTACATGAATTCAGGCAACTGTATAAAATGTAAACAACTGTGAACTTTTTCTTCTGCACCTGGCCAACCACTCTTATTTCCTGTGCTAAAACCAAAAAACTTTCCTTGTCCTTATTCCATCTGGTGTGCTACAGGATACAGGTAAGAGGAGGAGGGTATATACTGTTTGTCAGAGAGCTGTGAGAGCTGGAAGGCACAGGAAAGAAGAGCTGTGACTTTCAGCCTTCCAAAAAACAAAGCAGCAATTGCTCATCCCAAAGTAAACCACTGGAAATAGTACAGATATTTTTAAAACCTGCAGATTGTCTTCACAGATACCCAAGTATGTTTTCACTTGAGCAGTAAGATCTAAGCATGGTGTTGTTTCTGTCAGACAGTGGGTTAAATGTGGTGTATTTGGCTTACAGGCAAGTGCAAATAAATGGCCTCCCGAGGAGCCACCTATGCATGGAATTGGAATCATTTAAATCACCCTTTGCTCACGCTTCTCACGATGTCCGCTCCTTCAGTAATGGAAGTAAAGGGAGAGGAAGGCACAGAGGAATCTGTTTCAGTACTGAAGGAGAAATGTATTGGTGGAACTGGATAATGCTGCAAGCAAATCCAAATCTCAAAGCACAAAATGGGACCCCTCTAATATACTTGTTTCTTGAACATTACCTCCTTCCTCCTCCAATCAGCAGCTGATGAGGACCAATAAATGCCAGCATAGCAGCTCTTTGGAGAGATATATTGGCATCATTTTGCCTGTGGGAACTAGATGGAATTGCAGTATATCTGGACTGTTTATTTTTCCTACTTTTAAATATTCATATGAATACTTTTGAAGTTTTCTTTCGCCCATTGCCTTGAATGAAAGATAGCAACAGTAATTTGGTGTTAATATTTCTGACAAGAAAAACAGTTTCATTTTAGCCAGGATGCTGTTGTTTATAAACTGGCTGATGGAGAAGCACAGTGGCTTGTGAAATGTAGACAATGGCCACCTCTATTCTACAGGGTATTTTCCCCTCTCTGAAATAATCATTGTACCACATACAGGAAAACAGCAGCTGCAGACAAAATGAGGGGGATCTAAGTCAAAACAGTGCTATCCTCTTCACCTGCCTGAAACAGAGAAGAGGCTGTATGTAGGCACTGCAGATTTTTGGTTTTCCTTGTTTGTTAATGTTTTCCAACCCCAGCTTTCACTACTCACCATTCTCTGCTTTGTTTCACTGAATCATTCTTCCTCCTGCTTCCTCTCCGTTTTCTCTCTCCAGTGTCTCTGGACACTTTCCACTCTCCAGTGTCTCTGGACTCTGGACTGGGAAGCAAATGGTTCCCCTTTACGTCCTTAGAATTCACAGACCTGGAGAGTTTCACATGAGATCGCTATGTTCCTTTATCCTCCTAATTACTTTCTTTCTTCCATCAGGCAAGCCATGATCCATATACACACCTACTTAGTGTGTGCCTGGTTTTGCCCATTTCTTCCACCTTTGGCTTCCTTCCAGTACATCTTCTGCATGTCTCCTCTGCCTGTCCTTCTAGTGCTGCATACCATTGCTCCCTCCTTTGACTTCCACTGCTCACTCTGTCTTGTTTCTTCTTACCTCTCCTTTGTCATACATGTCATAGAATCATAGAATAGTTAGGGTTGGAAAGGATCTTAAGATCATCAAGTTCCAATCCCCCTGCCATGGGGGGATAAACACACTAAACCAAGGCTCTGTCCAGCCCGGGCTTGAACACCACCAGGGATGGAGCATTCACAACTTCCCTGGGCAGCCCATTCCATGTCTGAAAAGAGTATAGAAAACAAAAAAAAGCTGAGTGGTTTGTTTGATATTTTGTGTTTAGAGACCTATTTCCCTTTTCCTAACACTTTTTCCGAGGAATTCTTCTACTTCCCTCACATTCCCATGTTGGTGGTAAGTGTGGTGGCCTATGCTCTCCTCTCTGTTCATTTCTTTAAATAAAAAGCTCTTTTTCTCTCCTGCATATTGATGCTACATATCACTGTCCTTGGACCTATCTCCTCCAATTTAATCTTATTGGCAAAATATAACTCCTGGCTCTGTCCCTTCTCCTTGTTATCTCCTTTCATGCTCACGTTACATAACTTCAGTGGAGAGCTTGAGGACTCTTCTGATCCATTACCTGTGCTTAGCTGGCTTCTATTTGGAGTTTAAATCTCTATTCAAAGAAAGGATAAATCTCTTTTCAAATAAAGAACTTCACCCACTGTTACCTATTTCTGATCACACTTACCATAACTTGTCCTTTTCTCTAACTGTGTAAAATTCAAGCTAGATTCATTTTGTTGCCTCAAGATTACTGGAGTTGTCATGACCTCTACAGTCATGCCTCCAACCAGTCAGCACACATTTGGAATTGTATAGTCAAGTTTGCACGCCAGACACTTTGTTGTGCCAGGTTTTGTTGTTCTCTGACACCTTGTTTCTCTCTTGCCCATTTAACCTCAGAGGAGTTCTAGGAATTTCAGAGACCTTGTTGAAAATCTCCTTGTCTGTGGTGTCTGTTGAACAGAACACCACTGAAGCTGCACTGCTTATTAGTGTTTCATTATCATTTTGTGTTCACCCATTTGTTTGCATCTAACCCCTGTCACTCCTATTGAGGCAGCCTCTCTTTTGTTCAGTCCACACAGTACCTTGGTCCATGGCAGGTAGTGCTTGATGTACTGCCAGTGCAAACACTGAGGAGAGTAAAATATGACCAGAAATAATGGAATAATGATAGCAATTATTTGAATCTTTTCTCCTATATCCCTTGATTCTACATTTCTTGAAATGAGTTTAAGACATTTGCAGACATGTCACGAACAGGATCTACCATGCAGCTTTTTTATTTGAAGGGTGGGCTAACTTCTGCTGTACTTTTTGTTGAGACTCAAACTTCATCTGAAGCTTTTAGGTCATTATTATTACTCAGACTTTTTATTGTCTAACTCCAACTGTTCTTGAGAAGAAGCTATAAATCATAAAGCAACAGTTATTTTAAACACGTTTGAAACATCAAGAGTTATCAACAGGCATTTATGCTATCAATACTGCTAAAATCAGATTAAATTCAAGTATGACCGACCAGAAAAAAAGAAATTTTAACTGGCTGCTTGAATTAAAAATATCCAAAAGAACTAAATATTAATCAGCATTGATGAGAACTTTGATAAGTTTTGTTTTTTTGCAGGCAATCAGAAAAAATGCATAGTTGTTCCTTTAGATTTAAAACAAACACTACCACCTCCACTGTAAAAGTGAAACTTTATTTTTTTTGAAGCATTTATCTACCTCAGGGTTTTATTTGTTATTAATTTTCTGATTAATTTCAGTCATTTCTAGACTGATTTAAAAATAGCTGAAACAATTAAGAAGAAATTCTGATTTTGGTCATTTTTTGACAGAAAAATCTTAAAATCTAGTTACTTTCACACTTCGTCTACCACTTACTGGCTCCACAGTAAAGAACATAATAGAGAAAACCAGGAAATAAGGAAATGCTTCACTGTGTGTCTCTAATGCTTCCTTTTAGCTATAAGGAACCCATCAGGTTCGGTAGCCTTTGGAAGCCTTTAACTGAGCCCCATCTGCCTGCCAATTGTGAATGCTACATGCCTCACATGGAAAACTGGCCTCAGACAATGGTTCTTGGCACATGTGGAACAAATACCCCCCAGATTTCGCTTCTGTGCAAGAGCCTCAAGTGGCAAAAATACTGCCATAGTGATAAATATTTCCTGAGTACAATCAATGAACAGCACCAGGCCTGGTTTTTCTGTTCCCTTCTTCACCTTGCAAGGATTTAATCCTGTCTTGTCTGACGTTTCAGGGGGATTATGTAGTATAATGATTATTTAGGTAGTATTAAAGTATTTACGGATGGAATCTAAAGGAAGGCAGCAATACGCACACTCTTTCTTTGTTAATCCATATTATTAACTATGCTTAGTTTCCAAATCTGTGTTATTATCTAAGGAAATGTCTAGATAATCCATTCAAAATTGAATATTGATGGATGTTTCTTCAGTTTGCCAACCACCCTCCCATACACTGGATAATGTCTCCCTTTCTCCTCTTCAGTGATGTCTTTCCTTACAGCAAAGAGTGAGCTCAGAAACGTGACCACTCACTCTCAAGTACCGCTGCCATGTTGTGTTAAACAGTCATCGCCAGATGGTGTGAAAGTTTAAAGGATGCTCAGGGCTCAGCCGCGGAACTCAGTCAGGGTTCCCTAGGTAAATCTCCACCTTTGCAGGGGAAGAAAAGCTCATCTCACCCACCTGACCATCACTGGGCATGGCAGTTGAAGGGAGGACCTCAATCGCTCAGTGGCTTATAAAATAAGGTAGATGATGGGTCTTGGTAATCATCAGTCAGGCTGTGGGTCACATCATCAGTATCTGTAAGTAAAAGACAGAAGGGAGGCTTGGGGAGATCTCGTAAAGGCTTCCAGATGTCTCAGCTCAATGCTCTTTTATGCATTAGTCTCACTTTAAAATTGAGGTTGTGGGCACCAATAGCTTAATCTGCCAGTCTCTTGGGAAGCGGATGCTGTGATTTGACCAGACATTCCATGGTCATACATGAGAATAATTCAGCATAGCATTCTTAAAAGAGCAAGTAAGCATACTTAAGAGAGCAAGTAGGATATTTCAGGGACAGCTGTAGAGAAAAAAAGCAAAAAGAGAAAAAACATTTTTTATGGCAATCTATACTTTTTCTAGCTTGAGATAGTCTATATCATCAGATGGGAACTGATTTGGTGTAGAATCATAGAATAATTAGGGTTGGAAAGGACCTTAAGATCATCTAGTTCCAACCCCCCTGCCATGGGCAAGGACACCTTACACTAAATTATATCACCCAAGGCCTCGTCCAACCTGATCTTGAACACTGCCAGGGATGGAGCATTCACAGCCTCCCTGGGCAACCCATTCCAGTGCCTCCTCTGACAAGATCTGTCTGCAGAATCTCTTTTTTCCTGAAAAGGATACTAAGCTGGAAACAAGTGCTTTCTCCCATACTCTTTTTCTCCCCCAGCTTCCATTCTGACTCAAATGAACCACTGAGGGTTTATTACACTTCATAGAATTGATACTTAATAAAGATCTCATGTGTTAATACTTCCCACAAACAGTCACTAATTTATAAAGATGCTCTGGAAATGCTCATGTCACTTGGGCACAGTGACATGGAGTTACTACCTGGGTAGACAGTAAACAAGGTATTTAAAGCAACACATAGTGAAAGACCTGACACCCGAGTGCAGTATAAACATATCCTTCATCCATTATGAGTTAAGTTCTCCTTGAAGCCAAATAAGGAAGATTTTAGACTTCCACAGTAATTTACACACCTTTATGACATACACAATGGAACACAGACATATAAGAGAACTAGAAATGTTACTCCTTGCTAAGTCATGGTGGAGATCAGACATGACATTAAATAAGTAAAATCTTGCGTGAAAGCCTTCCTGAGTCATGTGACTTTTACAATAGTTTTTCAGACAGAAAACAACCAAAAAGTGAACTGCATTAACGTATCCTGACGGTTTTCACACAAAGGCAACAACCTCAAATGAGTAACATTGATTTCAAATAGCAGATTTAGGAGGCTTTTAAAAATAACAGTCTTGTTTCAGTTGTTCAGTAGGTATTCAAAGCTTACATAATTTTTTAATGGCTAGTAGTATTATCTGTATTTTTTAGAAGTTGCTGAGATCACAAGATCAGTCAACAAATCAGTCTGCAATCTTAGCGCTTATTGATCCAGTTGCTTTTCTCCAGCAAAACCAATTATTGCTGTGTTACAAAATCCTACTATTCACTGCTTAGTACGTGCACCATTTTTTGCTATTCACAAAATAGTTGAGTCAATCTAGAACTTACACCTCCTTTCATCACTCTGGGTATCACTTTTTAAACAAATATGTGTAACTATACTTTCTTGTCACTTTTGTGCAGATGGCTAGGGATGGAGTCCCAAAAGCAAAGATAGCTTTGAAACAAAGGGATGGGGAATGTTAAATAGATGTTGGTATTATATGCCTGTGGAAAAACCTGGAAAATTTAGAATACAGTGATGGTGTAATGTACTGTGAAGTGGTCAGAAAGCTCTCTCTGTTAATGACTGAAATGAAATAAAAAATTACAAGACTTTCTTCTGTTGGTATGGATGTTTTTTAACTCCTGAGAAACAGGAAAGAAGTAGCAAGGAGATGAGTAGGGCAACATATTCTCCATGAACAGAAAACAAGGAACAGCAGCAGCCCAAGACAGCAGCACTTAGGTTTCACAGGTTTGTCTGAAACAAATCACTTAATCTGTCAGTTTGCTGACAAGGACAAAACCCTTATTGGCTTAACCAGCTGTGCACTGGTTGCTGCTGCTCAGGTGAATGTTCCTGACTTCTGCTATATTGTTCAGCTTGATTCAAACTTATGAAAATCCCTACAGGGGATTACCTGTAGGGTAATTCCCAGGAATTACCAATAGATGTAGCATAGTGCACAAGCAGACCTCCCTGAACTAGAGTATATAAGCCTTTTTTTGCATGGAGAGCAGCTGGCCACAGCAAAAATTATGCCTATCATCAGAAGTCACAGTGACCACGCTGGTGGACCACAGAGCATGTTGAAGTGACATCACTTTGAGGTTGTCCATCTACATGGAAGTGCTCATACCCGTCTGGAAAACCTAGGTGACTTCAGACCCTTGTAGGAATGACCTGAGTCACCTGGTATGTGTGATGGTTATATGGCATCATGAAAAAGCAGGCAGAATACATGGAGGAAACTGGGCCAGACATGCCCTAGAACCCATTCACAGCAAGTTCATCCACAAAAGCTTTTTAAGACTTTGGGGAAGCCAGAACTACATACTTTGGCCACCAGGGAGGCCCAAAGTGGTAGTCTGGCGGGATGTTAGTATGACAGATTAGTGAACTTGGCCTTGAAACTGCTTTTACTTACATGCCTGACTGCTGCTTACCTAGCAACTCACATGAGAGGGCATTAAGAAGTTCAGTCTTAGTTTTTTGTTCTTCCATTGCTTCTTCAGAAATCAGTAAACAGAAACTAAACTGCCAAGAAGACATAAGATATGTTTACTGACATTCTGAATTAACCTAACACAGACTATGATTTGGACCGTTTCAGGACACAGCACTACATTGGTCTTCATGGTACTGGCTCTGGCTACCAATTTTCTCCCCCTCTCCTCCCCTTCCTTCCCCTCCCTCACTTCAGCCTACTTTCAACAGCTTAGACACTGATAAGCTGGCAAGAAGTGCAATACTCATGATGGAGCTAGGTGGATGTGAAGCAAATAGTTTTTCTGCACATATCCCAAATTTAGGAGTCCTGAGAAGGACTCAGAATGACAGTAAACTCATTAACTTCAGAACAAAATGCAAAGCTCATTTGATCTGTTTCAACTTTCCCATGAAAGAGTGTTGAAAGCAAAATTAGATGGAAAATAGAAGGGAAAATAGAGACCAAAAATGCAAGAGGAAAAAAAATAGCTTTTCAAGTTGCAAGGTATTAAGCATGAACTGGGAAATCTGGGTGTATGCATTCCTGCCAGGAGACAGACAGACAGAGCCCTAAAGCTTTAAGCAAAGTGGCCATGGCTGGGAGATACTGTACATAAAATGCAGCCATGCATGATTGCAGTACTTGGAGGAATCAGCATGTTTTGCTCATCCTTCAGCTATGACATTGTTTAAGTCAAAAAATGAGAGGAAGCAAAAAACTCCACTGCTGTGGCATCTTTTTGCTGTCAGATGTAAGAGGTGATGTACCTGGGGCAGAGACAAATGGCTCCAGTGCCTTATTTCAAGTACAATATCCCAGCAAATGGCAATACAACCCTTCCTGAGAAACACCCAGGGATATTTGCATGTGTATTCCCCTCCTTCAGTGAAAGGTGGGGGTGGAGGAGAGTGGTCCATGACACAGCACTTGTTGTTCTCTATCTCCCCGTGGAGCAGCAAGCTGAGCATTGATCATAACTGAAGGGTGAGGGGTAAGAGTGCTCATTGTGCCATTGCAAGCATCCTCACAGTCACATGATGTAGAGCTGCCAGTCTATTGAAAAGTAAGCAAACAAACATGCTCATTAAACGCATGTTCTGCCCTCTCTTATTTCTTGCCATGTTAAAAGAAGTCTGTGTTCTTTTCATCCTGAAGCCCGGGGTCTTTTGTGTTGAAGATTTCCGGTTTCAACAGTTAAACTGTACTTTCAGGTTCTAATTTGTATTCCTGGTACCAGCTGGTAAGAAGCAAGTTAAATGATTCGAATTCACACTGATTTAACATTACTAACTGCACTGTCAATTGCTTTCTAGCCTTATATTTTTTAAGAGACTTCAAAAGTTGTGATAAGTTTAAGATCCTCAATACTTAAAAGAAGGGAAAGAAGGAAAGCAAATAAGCCAATAAACCAGAGTGGAACGAATTAGCTATTACAATCAGTTTACTGTGTTACCTAGCACCGTGCCTGCCACAGAGAAGAAAATCAGCCTTTTCATTCTCTGTAGGTGTCTATACATGTATTGCAATAAAAGTATATGATGCTGTTTCACCAGATCAAAGAATGGCATGGAGTGGCATTGCACTGAACACAGTCAAAGGAATAACCCAGGGGAGAAGGGAAAGCCCTTGTTCCCATAGTAACCAGCGAGGCATTAAGAAGATGCACACCTCCAAATGCCGAGTTTTTAAAGTGCTTTTAACGCAACTCAATTAAAAAAATTATTTAATTTCAGCATTTATTCCCAAATATTATAATCCTGGGTGGGTTGCACTTACTGCTGCTACAGCTCTGTAATACACACCTTCAACAACTGCCCCAAAGAAATCAAGAACACACTTTTGAGTTAATATACGACTCATCAGTAGAACTGAGTCTCTCTCCAGATGCTCTACAACTGATTTTTGTACTAGTCTGACTACATGTGTGAGGGGTGCAAGTGTTTAAGTCAAAATAATAGTAAGAGTATCCTGGAAGTAAGGTGCATACAGGTCTAGTAGCCATCATAGCTTTTTCCTCTGTCATAAAATAAGCTATGCTCATATACGCACTAATGTAGTTGTATTTACTCTGTTTATTGGCATGTGTGTGTGGGATTTGTCCTTCTGTAATTATAATAGTGCATGTAGCAGTCTGTGTAAAAATAAGTTCTTAAAATTATTTTCAGGAGACACATTTTCCCCTTGAAACCTCCTTTATTTGCTGTTATATAACCACATTTTGCTTTGAAATATTTTCTCTTCTCTGTTGCTGTTGGAAATGCCCACGCAAACCAAGAGTGGAAATGGGCTATAAAGGGAACAAAACGAAACTGAGTATTGACTTAAATTGGTTTTGGTCTATTTCCAAATGTTGCCAAATGCGCAAGATAAATACATAGAGAGTGGAAAAAAACCCTCCTCCTCTCTCGCTTGTTTATGGTGCTAGTAAGTGTAGGTGCCATTTACAAATACTGTAAATAAAAACAAAGGTTAGCACTGCTCCCCATAATTCTAACACATGCAGACTGCTTATAATTATGACTTGGATTTTCAAAAGTATTTAATATTAATATATTTGAGGACCTGGTGAGAGTCAAAAGTACATGTAGGTAAAGAGAAGACAATACTGCCTTCATTACATTTATCTCAAAGATATCCTCTATTTCTCTATTTTTATCATCTATTATTCTCTTTTTTTTTACTGTTGACAGTCATTCAGGCCTACAATTTTCATGTCATTCAGCCCTACAATTTTACAATCATGCTTTATTGATAAACTGAAGCTTGTTTTACAGTATTTCCTAGAGGCTCAGCTGAAAATTGGACTCTGCTATAAAAAGCTGCACCCACACATGCATATACACCCATGTATAAAGGCTATCCTTCTCCCAGCAAATTTACAGCTGGATACTTGAAACCAAGACAAGCATTAGAAATTAAATATGACTAATAATTCATAAATGGAGAACTGAGAGAAAGAAGCAATGGCACATCTAGTATCACATAGGAGATATTTGGCAGCGCTTGGAAACAACCAATTTGACTGAGACCTTATTCTGTGCCTAAATCACAAGTACAGTGCAATGTTTTGACTTTCCTCGGGAACAGAGCTGATCGATGTTTTGGTTTGGCCAAGGACTTTGTGAGCCTCATGCTCTGCCAGGGAGGAGGGGAAGCCAGGAGGAAGCAGAGACAGGACACCTGACCCAAACTGACCAAAGAGGTATTCCATACCACAGCACGTCATGCCCAGGATGTGACTGGGAGTTAGCCGGAAGGGCTGGGAGACTGCAGGTTTGGAGGAGGTTTCAGAGCTTGGTCGGGCTTTTCTCGGCTGGTGGTGAGATGATGTATTCTCTTCCCTTGTTATTTCCTTTAATCATTGGTGGTAGCAGCAGTGATTTGTGTTATACCTTAGTTACTAAACTGTTCTTATCTCAACCCGTGGGAGTTGCATTCTTTTTGATTCTCCTCTCCGTCCCTCCGGGAGTAGGGGGAGGGCAAGAAGGGGGGGAGTGAGTGAACAAGTTACCTGACTGGGTTTAAACCACGACACTAAATCACAAGACATCTTCCCTTATCTTGGGCCATGCCCCCTCCTTGGCACCACAGTTATGTGATAGCTTTTCAATTTTCTCTTTGGGTGTTTTCTTTTAGGGTAATCTATTTTGTGGTATTTCAAGCATCTCATATTTGAATTCCACCCCAAACTCTCATTTAATCCTTTCTTGCCTCAGTCCTTGAGTAATACAGATCTCTTTGGCTGTGCCTCTTCTTGCCCCAAGTTATCCTTTGCAGAAAGCAGATGCCAGAAGCAGCTTTCCTGTTCCTCCTTTCACAGCATCATTCCCTTCTCACAGAGCCCCAAACCACTGCTTGTAACTTAAAGTCACTAACACACTTAAAACTAAGACGTCCTATTATCCCCTGCATCACCACATTGTGTCCTGCCACTTCTGCTTTGCTACCAACACCACTGCTGACTGCATGTGTGCTTTCTTTATCCTATGCTGCCTGCAGTGTATATGCAGGCAATAGGCTTGAGGCACATAAATCAGGTGTTGCTACTGTGAAGACATTTAAGTTTAAGAGAGAAAGGAGCAAATTACGGTACCAACATTGCTGCCAGGATTCACAGTCGCTGGAGAGAAGGGGCTACAATGAGCAGATTTCACTTTATGGCAGGCAATCTGAATACAGCCATTTATACTTTCTTCAACCTTGACTTTATGGATGGATTGGCTGATAAAAACTGAATCACAAGGTCATTTCCTTTCCCATGATCCTTCTCAAGAACCATTTTTAACTGAGGTACCTGGAAGAAATTAGCCATGGAAAGGGCAGAAGGGTCACTAGGGCAAGCTTAGTCCAAAGGGAGAATTTTTGTGTAGACTTCCTATATTGTGTCTATAACTTGTGAGATTTCAAGGCAGGTATGTCCATAGTTCTGTTGGAGGACACGCCCCGTGAGTGTTACTGGAATACTTACCAATAAGTGACAGGGCTAATACTCAGGACTACTTTTTAAGAGATCCATATGAATGACATTTGCTAAATAGGCAATTGATGCCATCCTGCACCATTTGGGTCAGTCTCATAAAGCACTTCAGAGCCTAAGAATGCCTGAGAGTACCTAAACGCATTGGTGATTTTGGAACCCAGTTTACAATTTTGCACTTCGTGTGCATGCAAGAAATATTTCCCTACTATGTTAAATGGCTCTAGGAGCAAATTCATTCAGAAAAATAAATTCAAATAGACTTTTCTGAATCAATATTGCAGCATTTCACATTCTTGATAACTTGAGCGATAGTGCTGCAGCAATATTCAGATGCTGTAAATTGCCGTAAATTTCCATAGCTCCACTGAAGCCAATAACATTACAGTAATTTATGTCATATGGGGATGTGATTTTTACAGAATAGCCCTGACCTTATTTAACTGTGGGGGTTGTTTGTTTGTTTGTTTTGATAAATGGGGTAAAAAGGGCAGACTCCTGTATTTGTAGATAGAACAAAGGGAATATTTTTGCAAACAAACTGGAGGTACCAGTAACAAAGCTAGGAATGTCAACAACCGGTATTTTATGAGTAAAAGAGCTCAATCACAGAACTGAATCAGGGAAGCTGTGTATCTTCGTGTATCTTTCCCTCTCTAAAAGACAATGTTGAGTTATGGAAACACATTGGAGACATTTAAAAAATGTACATGCTGTAACTTCATTCAAATATACTAAGCCTGCAAACGCATACACGTCCCATTGAATTTTTCTTGTGGCCTCTAGAACCTGGCTTTAGTGCTGGTTAGAAACAGAATTTCAGAGAAGGGACAAATGCACAAGGATATTTCTACAAGCAAAAAATGGCAACTTTGGGAACTGCTCATTGAAGAATTTTCTCACCTGGGCAGGATGCTTCTATGCCAGAGGTGCCATCAGCCCTGCATTCAGAGACTTTCAGTGACACCTGGGAGAAAATTTATGCTGTTGCTCCCATAGCTTCCTGTGAGAATTAATTCCCTGGCGTTATATGAAGAGATTTTTTTTCCTCTGCTTTGAAACTGCTGGTTGATAATTTCATTATCAGTATACCTGCTGTTGTATTGTGAGAAACAATGAATAAATCATTTCCTATTTATCATATCTACCTCAGCCATACTTCATCTTTGTCATGTATTTTCTAGTCTATTACTATCTATTATCTGCCACCTAGTCTATCCACTCTCCTTGTAACAAAACTGTTCCATAAGTTTGGTCTTCCCTTCTCTATATTAGTTCCAGTACATCTTTCTGAGATGGGGTGAAGTGAATAATAAATACATAATGTACAGTGGTAATATACAGTAGCATAATGTTATTTGATTTTTTCTTTTCTCCTTTCCTAATCACTCATAATATCCTTTGTTCCTTAAATAGTTCCCGAGCACTGATATATTGTGTATTTAAAGTATTTAAAAAATCTTGAAGGACTCCAACTATTCTTCTTAAATGACATAAGGAAATTTACCATCTACCTATATACAATAGCCTGTGCATACATGCGTGCATGTACATACACACGTATATCTCCATTGCCTGTCTATATTTAAACAGAATGTTGCTCTTCAGCATCACACTGCATTTTCAGTTGGCGTGCGACCAGCAGGTTGAAGGTTATCCTGCCCCTCTAGTCTGCTCTTGTGAGACTTCATTTGGAGTAGTGTGTACAGTTCTGGTGTCTTCAACATAAAAAGGACATGGGACTGTTGGAACAAGTCCAGAGGAGGGCCATGAGGAGGATCAGGGGACTGGAGCACCTCCTGTATGAAGATGGGCTGAGAAAGTTGGGGCTGTTCATCCTGGAGAAGAGAAGGCTGCATGGAGACCTCATAGCAGCCTTCCAGTATCTGAAGGGGGCTTATAAGGGTGGTGGGGAGAGATTCTTCATTAGGGACTGTAGTGATAGGACAAGGGGTAATGAGTTCAAACTTAAACAGGGGACGTTTATATTGGATATAAGGAAGAAGTCCTTTACTGTAAAGGTGGTGAGGCACTGGAATGAGTTGCCCAGGGAGGTTGTGAATGCTCCATCCCTGGAGGTGTTCAAGTCCAGGTTGAGTGTTCAATGCTCATCCCTGGTGGTGTTCAAGTCCACCAGCCTTGGGTGACATGGTTTAGTGTTAGGTGTCCCTGCCCATGGCAGGGGGGTTGGAACTAGATGATCTCAAGTTCCTTTCAAACCCTAACTCTTCTATGATCTTTTCTGTTTCTTTTTTACTAACATGGAATTAGATATGAAAACTTATGATCTTTCGTAATACTTCATGGTACTTAGTTGCCCGCTGGGGTTAAACTAAAACATTCCCCTTGTGAAGGAGTTCCCTGGAAAAAACACCTTTTCCAAAATGATTGTTTATTTCTTACCTTCTCACGTGTCATTCCCTCTCTTGCTTTGTGTGTAGGCTATTAATGTCCTCTGGTAACAACACGGCCATGCGCTGCTGCAGTTAGCCTACATTGAAGTCACATTACTTTTCTACCTTGTCCTAGCTAAAGCAGCACATTTACCTTCAGATTTTTCTATTGTGTTTCTTATTGTGAATGTTTGTCAATTAGTTCTAGATGATTTTCAATGTGAAAACAAATATTGCAGATTTTGCCTCATTTCCCCCTCTCCCAAAGAGAAGCATGCACATAGCTGTAACTCCTTAATCATAGATAAAATCACTGTTTTCCTTTTGAAAACAAAGAAATAGTGAGATGTCTTTGACTGGAAGAAATGGATTTCTTCAAAGACTGTCTTTGAAGAGCTGTGGTTTATTTCACACAAAAAAGATGAGTGTACCTGTCTGACTGGCTGACGACATATTCTAGGTGTAGACAGGGCGTTCAGAATATTTTATAGATAGAATTTGAAGACAGAGCATTAGGAACTTAGTTTCCCAGTACAAAGTGTAAAATCATATATGGACGTATGAGTTATAAGAACACTTGCTGTCAGTAGATGCCTACTATTAAAGTCCCTTCTGCTGGGATGGGAGAGGAAGAGAAAAGATAGACACACAACGTTCTACACAGGTTGTCAACATGACAGAAAGGCAAAGACTCTGGAAATCCAGGATGGATTAGGTGGGTTATTTCCTGCAGAAAGAGGGGTGTACACATGCATTACTAGCAGGTGGGGTATAATTTGGTTACCCAGGATCAGAAATGATTGCTTTAAAGTACAACACATGATTGACAAGGGCTATTAAGATGGTTAGCAAAATAGAGGATCTTACCTACGAAAGGATACTAGAAGAGCCTGGATTGATTAATTTACCAGAATGGGGGTGATGGGAAGCATGGTTTGTGTTGATAGACACCTCAGTGGGGTGAATGCTAAATAGGGAGTAACGCTGGCAGCAGAACAAACAAGGCACCTGTCATGTGAAAGAAAATGGAGCTTGAATGTCTGAAAGAAGTCCCCAGATGATGGGCTGGTGGGCTTTTGGGGGCTTCCTTCTGGAGTACCATGGCAAAGAAACGAACCTTTTCTGAGAGGATGCACAATATTGTCACCACCTTCAGGTTTGAGTTCCTCTTATGTTTCCTGCCTGCTTACTAAGTCTTTAGCCACAGCTTGATGTTCACTGGGCTCTTGTCTCCACATTGGTAAAATGTAGGTAATTATGCCTACGGCTTCTGTAAAGAAGGTTGAGACCCACCAGCAAAGGTGGTGTTGTGCCCATTTCCAGCTACTTCAAAGGAAAGCAGAATCTGCTTTTTCAGCCATCAGGTGAAAGAAAGGTGTGTGAGTGGGTGAGAAAACCGGCTGAGAGAATAATGGCAGTGTCACCTGCACAGCTGCAGGCAAGACCCCAAGTATTATTCATGTTTTTTATAGAGACAGCATAAGTTAAAGAGAATCTTTATTTATTTTCCAATAATTCACCTCTCACTGTACTGATAATGATGCTTTGAAATTAATAAATTTCCTGGCAGCAGTGACTGTAACTCTTTTTATCTTTTGCTGACATTTTCATTTGATCATTGCCTTTTCCACAATAAGTGTCTGTCCTGAAAGTAGCTGCCTCTTGCTGGTAAATGAATAGCTCTCTTCACGGTCTGTGCCACAGTTATTTTAACTTGATCATGCTGGCTAAAATTAGATTAGTACTACTGAAATCTAAAACTCATCTAAAGGACATTAACCAGATCAGTGTGTTATCAGCTCATTTCAAAATCTTAAAAGATAAATGAAAGCCCTAAAGTATTGGTGTATTTCCCACCAACTGGGGAACATTTATTATGAATCAGAGGGGAGAAAATGCAACTGATCCCACAAATATTTCCAAAACAGAATTTATGGAACCGTTGGACACCCACAAATACATTCCTTCATCTGTGCTGTCAACAGTACCTTTTTGATAGGGATTCATCAGGTATCTGTCCTCTTTGGCCGTACCTCCATCCCTCATAGGCTTTCCAAAGCTGGGAAACACCAACAGACTGTCACTGAATTTGTCAGCTGTGATTTCAGCTGGCGCACAAGGCTATCAGGCTGGGGTCAACGTCAGCATTGTTTGTTCAAAGCATTTTCAGCTCCAGTTTTACTGACATGGGAAATTCTTGACTATGTAACAGTACTTCCATAGCACTGGTAGTATTAGGAGATATGTTCTTTTTTTCTTTTCTTGTGAAAAATGTTTCATCCTCACTCTGTCGGAGGATGTTTAAATGAACAAATAATATTAACGTCATTTTGTAGCAATATTTCTTCTAGATAGACACAGAGAAATACACACAAGTACAGTGTTTAGTTAGTTTTTTCAGTGCAAAGGTGAGTAGTGTCAGTTGTCTAATAGGAATTTTTGCAGGTGGCAGAAGAAACTCTGTATTTAAGGGAGATGCCTCCAGATACAAAAGGACATGATTCTCCATTACTCAAATAAAATTTCTCAGGTTATTCAGATGCACATTTGACTACATTGACAAAGCCTGATAAAAACAGGAAGCCAAACAGAAAAAAATAAAAAAGTTACACAAGCTAAAAGGAATATGAGGTCAAAAAGCTCATTGAGGTATAGAGCATGGTCAGGTTTATACTTTAAAGTACTAAAAGGCTGTGTTTGACAGTACTAAGTGTAGTATTTAGCTCTTTTTGCTAGAGGTAACCCCTCTTGATGGGTACAAGCATCTGTCTCTATCAGGAGGCTCACTGAACCAAAGCAATACGTAACTTCTGCCTTCAGCATGACTTTTTATGGTTTCCCTCTCAGTTTGCTTCATCTTAAAGTGCTTTCTTCCTGGTGTCTTCAGACAAATCAAGTATGAAGTGTGTCATGGACTCTGGTAATGCTACCACCTCCGCTGAAGAGGCGAGCTTCTCTCTAGGGAAGTCAGTTTAGAAGAGTACCGCTTAACATACATTAATACGTAACACAAATAACACAGTAGCCTCTCACTATGCCAGTGGTACTTCACTACTGCTTCTTTTCTCTGAACAGCTATGAAAATAATAAAGCACTAGTATTTTGAGCTTAAAATTGAAAGCAACACAGTGCATCCACTGACCTAAAATTCTAAATGTCTGCTCCCTGTTACACTGACAGTTGCTAGATATCTTCTATTCTTTTGCATACACTGAAACTGGAGTCCATCTTATGCAGTTTTGTGGAAGTTAGGCATTTAGGTCAAGTCATGGATGTCCCCTCTGTACCCAAACGAGAGCAAAGGACAGTTCTAGAGGACAGGTCCTTCCAGTTTACATTGTCTGTGTCCCCAGCAAGTGAAGATAAAAAGTTTGTATTTGTGACTAACTCTTTAGACAATCTCACCTTCACTGTCACAATTGTATTTTAACTGAGCAATAGTGTCCCTGTTTTGTAAGCTTTTACCTTGAAGAAGGTATTTGGTTTATGGTTCACCAAAAACAGGTCTGTTGGAAATAAAACAGATTTTTTCTTTTTTGGGCAGGCCTCCTTACATATATTGTCTCTTTTCTGAATCACATACCGTAGCTTACCAGTTACTCCTGGTTTCATGCAATAAGATAGAACTTTCTAAAACACTTCAAAGCATAGCAAAGGAGTATTACTCATGGAGTATTGTATTCCCATCACCGGAGGATGTTAGGCAAAAGCTAGTCATTAAGGAAGGTTTCAGTATAGCTGAACTTGAAGCACTGACAATATGGGTGACTTACTGAGGTTCCTTCCAAACTGTTTTCCTATATGTCTCTGGAATAACTAAAACACTGAAAGTGTCATTAATCCAAAATGACTGGGAGATGGTGAAAAGGGTTATTGCTCTAAAACAGTGTTTAGTGAAAAAAAAAAAGAAAACCATGCATTTTTTATATCCCAATCACGTGCTGCTGATTCCCCAGTCCTTCTGAAAAGCTTATTTCAGGATGTTAATACTGTATTACTTGACAGCCTGCTGCTTCCAAAACTCAGAATTCCTGGTGAGCTGCAGTCTGCAGTTAAAATTCAAACATTCAGAAAGGACTGTATCTGAATTTAGATGCATGTAATTCTTAAATTACACAGTGCTGTCAAGTATTGATGTTTATACTTGATAGCTTTAATATTACTATTTATGTCTCAATAAATTATACTTGCAAAACTAAAAATGGAAAAACCAGACTATCTATACTAAACATAAATCTCAAAACATAATTGATATGGATATTAGCAGTGTAATTTCGATAATATTAAACATGCCTATGACTTGTGATGGGATTTTCTAAATTCCATGTACAAGTGATAAAGAAAATCAGGTAAGAAGTAGTTTTTGCAGAACACCTGGTTTGAATGAAAGATTGAAACCTAGATATTGGGTACCAGACACTGATTTGAAGTGAGAAATATAAGGCCTTTGATAAATCAAAGCAAGTGAAAACACATTGGTTTTAATATCACACTAAAATGTGCCTTGAATTTGAGTTTTGCAAATCACTCGCATCATCTTTGTGGGTTTTGCAGTGGAGCACACTTGTGTTATTTTCTCCGGAGAGAAGATAACTTCTTACTTACCAGTCATGCTCCACAACAATTGGAGATCGGAAACATCCCCAGAGTAAAACTGTGTCTCTTAAATAACTAAAAATTAGCAACTATAGCAGAAGATATCTGACAAGTCAACTGCTAGCTTGCTGATGGCCTTTTTGAAACAGCAGGGCACCGCATATCACCCTGAAAAGGGATGTTTTTACGACAATAAATCTGTCTTCAGCTCTTCTTGATGATCTAACTCACAAGACTTGTTCACATTATATATTTCTGCTTAGTATAGACTAGAGGAAACTGAAAACCTCATAAAATTAGCTTATCTTTTGTGTTAAGGTGAGAAGTGCTTTAAATTGTTTCAACCATGAACTCCACAGATAGTGTAGCTCCCATATGTGAAATTACATTCTATAAAACAATTTCACTCAAATCCATTAATGAATTTTCTATCCTCCACGGGTTCCAGCATGGTTTTAATCTGAGTAGAGCATCTGCAGAGGAGGGGATGATTGTTATTTGGGAAATAACATGTATAGGGATAGACCATCCTACTCTATGGAGATGCCTCAGGTAAAGCTCTTGAAAAGCTGGCAGGGTTGCCCCTTCTGACTCCTTGGTGCACTTTCACGTATGAGGGAACTGAGTGGTGGAACATGAGGGACTGAGCAGCCATGGTGCTCTTGCTTCATTCGGTACAGGAAAAATTAGGCATGGAGTGCACGTAAATTACTATTTTTTATTTTTTTTTTATATTCAGCCTATATTCCTGTTAAAATTTCATTTCTTTACCCCAGCAATCTTTTAGTGTCTTCTTCAGGTTATTTAAAGATGTTTCAAGGTTTGAATGGTCTTTGTGGCTTTCTGTGAATGCCATGCATCAAAACCCGACGGCATTGAAAAAAAAAGAAATAAAAAATTAAAGTTCTGAAATAAATTATTGTATAAATAAAGAGAATAAAGCTTCTCTTTTAACTCCTTTTGCTTAGCCCTTGACTTATTACAGGAGCTGGTGAACAGAAGTCATCTCCAGTATTACAACATCTTCAGAGTATAGAAAATAACTCAAATAGCTTCTGAAATGAATGACATATCCTTCTAACATAGCATCATGGTAAACTCCCACTAGTGAAGACAGCTTTTACTTTATATGAGGACTATATGGCTTAACAAAACAAAATTATGTATACTTCCATAAATCATATTGGGAGACTGAAGAATGCAGTATTGGTGGGATTTGATGCTAGTTAGACAAAATTAATAACTTGGTTCATGAAATAGAAGTCCTGAACCTGTCCATAAATGGAAAAGAATATTTTAGGCTTCATAAGGTAAGTACACGTTTTTGCTTATCCATGGTATGCTTATCCATTCCTTGTAGATTAGACCACTCATATTTTCTATGATGTGGATTTATATCCCAGGAAACTTGTTCAGGAGGATTCAGCTAGTGGAGTTTTATGGTAGCATCCTGTAATACCAGAGTGCTACAGACTTCACAAACTAGCAGCTGACTTCTGAGTAGAGTTTAATTTGGTTTTCACATGCATGGAGCCACTCCAGAGCCAGCCAAAATAAGGAGGAAGCTACCTGTTGTCTCAGAATTAGATTTAAATCCTTAACTGATTTGGGTCTACATCACCTGAAGGTGGTTCATCTTTTCATATAAAATACAACTGCTGCTATCAGTATGACAAAGCTTTTTTGATTTAAAAGATAAACAGATACCAGTAAGCGATTTTCTGAGAATTGTTTCTTATTCTGGATTTTCTCCTTCTGCCATGAATGTCAGAGCTCAGGTCAGGTAACCTCTCCATAAATACTGCAAACACTTTTTTTCAGAATTCAGAAGTTTGAGGAGAGTGGAACAAGGTTGAGATGGCTTGTTGTTTGCAAGCTATAATGAAGTCATGGGGGCAGTCCAAGTTGTGACTCTACAGGCTGACAGTGGCCTCACAAAGGATTAATCTCCTTTAACTACAGATGTATTGAAGTATAACATTTCATCCAGACTGGCTTCTTTTGAGTGAATATGTGTCTAAGGTAGTTGGGAAGAAATTCCTTATGCAGCTGCTTCTCTTTCAACTGAGTGTGAAGAATGGGAAAGCCTAGCTCACACTTGACATCTTAGGCAAATTTCACCCACCTTTAAATTTATATATCGTAAATTTTCACAATCTACTGAATTCTTGCTCTTCTATTTGATGATTGAAATACAATAGTGAACAATCTGCCATGTATATGGGGAAAAAAAGAAGTCCCTCATAAAAACCCCTTTAGGGACTTTAGCTCCCCTTTTCGTTTGGTTTTGGGATATCTTAAATGGGAGAAGTAAAACATGGCAGACAGTACTAGTCTGGAGCTCAGACCACCACCTGCATCCTCAGTTCACTGGTGTTTTTTCCTCTTCCCCTTTCTTGCCTTCTCTTACCATTACTTGCCAAACCTGAGATCTTATCATCCCTATCCTCTACTGGTCAGAATGAGCAAGAACACTGTGCATGGATCAGCGTCTGAGTATTCCCTTACAGATCAGCAGCCTTATTGGCTCCCATGCATGGAGAAATCTGAATTTCCCAGTAGTTTAGTGCTGTGATATTTCATATTTGTCTTTCAGACTGTTCTTCATCTCAGGCCTAATGGGCCCAGTCAGGCTTGCAGCTGAGGACAAGCATACCGGGAGATGAGTAGCTGCCTTTGAGAGAAAGCCTTCAAAGCTTTATTCTCCAAGGCTCTGGGTGTTGGTGAGATACTCTAAAAATCCACCTCAAGCAAGTCTGAGGGTGCTGCCACCTCCCAAAACCTAGCTCCCTGGCAGAGAAGTTGGAGGGCAGTGTTGTGACTTTGGAATACAGGAAAACAAAACAGCACAGTGATTGCTTTATAACAAGCAGAAAGTCACAGGCATTAACTGAGAAAGAAAAAGGTCAAAAGAACAGATTTTGTCACATGCATCTAGCTTGCTTCCTAATTCCTGACACTCTTTTTTGTTTCCTTCCACAAAGTTATAATTTCTGGCAGACACTGCAGTCTGATAGTGTTGCAATGACTTTTTTTATTAAGGACATCTCCCTTTGGAACATTTTTTGTGTGGTTTCTTTGTTCGGTGAACAGAATATGCCTGCCAGCAAGCAGAATCTCATTTACTTACAAAATACACTGATTCTCTTAATGAAGCTGTGGATTCGTTCTGCGGAGAAAGCACAGATGAGGGTCTCAGCTTCTCTCTGTAGGGTAACTATGGTTCATACTAAAACTACAAAAATTTTCTGAGGCACCAACTCCTCCTTTTTAGCAGCTTCTGTTGAATTATATGTAACAAAGGTTTTACAAATTCACACTGCATTCCATCCTGAGAGAAGGGCTTTAGTTTTCTGGGGGGATTTTTTAGTCTTCATTTATCACATTGCTACTCTGCAAGGGTTTCCTTGAGCAATAAGAATTGAGTTGTGCCACTTGAGCATGTGTTTTAAATTAAGTTGGGGTCACTCTCTTTTGTGTTTGATAACCATCAGTTGCTTGAAGCATACAAGATTTTCTCAGATAGGTAGGCTTGTGCTTTCTGGCCCTGGAAACTGTGCAAATCTTAAAACTTGTTAGGTCACACAGTTAAACATTTGTTCTCTGGGTTTTTTTATGCCCTGTAGGGGTATTCTTTATGCCCTGTAAGGGTATTCGTCTCCCTATAAAGACGAATGTGGCAATCATTCACAGAGGCATTTTGCCCTGATTTCTCATATTAATTCAGCTCTTCTCCTTGATAGTTTCATCCTAAAAAATATTTAAAGTACTTAACTGGTTCTGCTACCCATTCTAGCCACACTGATGACTTCATAGCATTGTACATACACTCTGTCAGGCATTTCTAACAGCTAAAGGTGCTGTGTAGTGTCAAAACTTCTTGTAACATTCATGTTACTTTTCTATTTGAAAATCTGCCCCTTTTTGGGCCTTTCAGTGTATTCTCTTTCTTATAAAAAGTACAGCTGCTGTTGGTTTTATTCTGTTGCAGGAGTGCCTATAGGACCCAGATGAGACTAGCAGAGTGCTGAGCTAAGCAGAGAGCTTACCTAATATGTCAGTCTCTGCCCCCAAAAGCTTGTGAGCCATATAAGCAGCACCAAGAGTGGGAGGAGAGAAGAGAGGTGAAGTGACAGGTCATGGTCATGCAGCAGCCATTGGTGACAGCAGTGGGACCAGAATGGAGTTTTTCTGAGCCTTAGGATAGCACCCTCTCACACCAAGAGTGGGGTATTTTACAGGGAGGATCCCTGGTCTCTATTTTTTTGTTGCCTTCCCTCTGCTCCCCTTACATGTGACCAGCGGCAGCTGTGGTTTTGGCTATTGCCAAAGTAGTAAATAGTGTTTTATCTCCACTGAAAAGAGAGTGAATGATGTAATTTGGCTTCTCTTTACTCTTGCTGGCTGCCAAGACATTATTTCTGTATCAGTGCATATGGCCATTTGGCATCAAACGAGACCCCTCTCATTGTGGAAGCGGAGGCAGGATGTTAATTCTTTTTGATGTACCGGTAACGTATCTGAAGTGGTACAGCAGCATTTCTTTCCAGGAGACAACTGATTCTCAGTGTTCCCTAAAAAAATAGGAATGTGAGCTCCTTTCATTGCACGTAGAGGAACCAAGGAGGAACCACACACCTCCTTTAGTGCAGCCCTGCTAACCACAGGTCAATTTTGTTGTGTACTTTTAAATTCAATGGGATAGCAAGGTTGTTTGTTTTGCTTATTGTGATAGTTCTGCTTCAAAGCACCACTGCACTGATGCATTAAATTTCTTTGTTCTACATCCTTTACATTTGGGCAACATCCCTCCTAAAGGCTGGAAGAAGGATTCAGATTCTGTGTAACATAAAGTCATCTGGCACCTTCAAGGCCGTATTTCTGCCTACTCTCCCTCCATCTTCTGACCATATGAAAATATTCTTACTCCAGTGGCTTTACATCAGATCATTAACTTTGGTTTATTGCCTGTGAAGACAGTTCTATGAATTTTCCTTCTGGATTTTTCTGAACAGACACAATTTAGAGGAAAGGGAGGGGGAGGAAAGCAATTGCCTTCTAATGTCAGTCCAGATTTATGTGTTTGCCTGGCTTGTCTAAGATCTGGAATTACTGTGTTTCTTCCTTGAGACCTCCTGCACCTCACATTGAATGGGGTGATGGTATCAGAAAATCTTTTTTTTTCTCTGTTAGGAAAATAAATGAGGGTCCTGGGCAAATGATGAATGTCAGCAGAGGTGCAAGAACCAGTAGCCAGGTGATTGTGAGTGTCTTTTGCACCCCATGGCTGCCTCTATAACGAAAGCAAGAGGTTGCTTTCATTCAGGTAGGACAGATTACTGAAGCAGCTCAATCTGCAGTCTCAGGTTAATAAAAAATACACACTATTCCATTTCAATTTGAACAGGATAGAGAGTGCTTGCGTAGTGTCTACCACAACGGACATGGAAATTCACAGTAAGAGTACAAGCTGGCTCAGAGCATCTCCCCAGGGCTGTTCCTCTAACCAGGACAGCATCAACAAAGCATTATTTTTGAATTGCGGGTTAGCTATAAGCTTGACAGTTCTTTTTCATTTTTACTGTATTTTCAAGTTGGCTTACCTAAGTTACCAGAGGCAGATTCACATGTCTGTTCACAGGAGTGTTGCTAATGAATGGTTGAAGGTTTTCATTGCCTTTGTAAGTTGACACAGAGGCTTGCTCCTTGCTTTGCTGTTTGGCAAAGCAAAGGAGGCAGACTGGGCATGCCTGCATCTGTAGCATCCAAACTCTCTAGTAGTTATGTTTATTGCTGCACACTCACTGGTAAATCCAGTGGATACTTGAGCATTGGTAAGTAGCTCTGGCACTGGAGAGAAAGATTAACTGAAGGCCCCAGTTTCAGGCTTTGCATGCAGATGAGGCTGGTCCAAAAGTTCTGGGGCTGGGGCAGCCTAGTCACCAAAACAGACTCTATGAGGCACGACTTCCCTGTATCCCATCCTGATAAGGTATAGGTTTGCTCCTTGTCCCACCACTCCATCCTCACCACACCAGTGCCATGGGACAGATGTGCAGAGGTGCAGTGCAGCAGCACAGAGAGCAAGGCAGCAGGATGAAACCTATTCAGGCAGAAGGCTGGATTTGTCCCTTCATGCACATGGAGAAATTATTTCCTACTTCTCTCCCTAGTTAAACATATCCTCCCAAACTTGGTTGCACCATTTGCATATATTTCTCACTCTAGCATTTTACCTGAGTGGCTTCTCTTTCTTTCTCCCCTTTCACTGTGAAAATGCTTCATTAAAGATTTTTTCCCAAGAGGGGAGGTGTGTGGCCAAGAGACAAGCATGTGTGCATGGTTTTCCAGTAACAGGATCACTGCAGCAAGTCAGGGCCAATCTGATACAAGAAAGCTCAGACTCCGATTCCCTTATTTCACTGTGGAAAAAGCACTTGACCCAAGGGTTTTGCCATGTAGAGATGAAGCTGTTCCTCTTCAGTAAAGGATCACACTTCAGGGGATAGCCACAGAGAATCAGTCTTTTGCTTCTGCTGTTTCTGGGGGAAGGAGGAGGCATGCTGCTGATGTGAGGAGTTGTCCTATCGTGTTTTGTAGCCACCTGGGTCATTGACATCTTCTTTGGAAGTAGTCTGGCCATAAGTGAAGGAAACTGGCTGTAGTCACTGATGTCTTCAGCCACTGCCTGATTTGTGGGTGCCTAGACCTTACCATGTGTGGGCAAGCAAAACAGCTGCAGAAAGTGTGTCCCCAAAGCTTGCTTGCTGCTTCCATCAGAATTGCTCTTGGCAAGTATGGCACTACCAGCTTGTCAAGTGCCCATCTCTGGCTGTATGTGAGAAAAGCCCAGTATTTTAGCTTGTCACTGGCCTCTCATTCCTGACTGTCAGCCACCTCAGCTCTGTGTCTCTGGCTGTACCTTTTTCTCACAGGGTTGCTGAGTGCTAATCACTCAGACAAGCATTCTGATGATTTGTCCAAATAAGTTTTTACCCTGTCCAAAATATATGGATACTTTGTTCATACAATTTGCTCAACCTGAATCTAATGCAATAATGCTCGTAACAGCCTTAACTTACTCCACAGTGAGCTGTCGATCTAAATGTTGCCTTCCTTAGAAATGGAGGTGAAACTCAGATGACACTTGTGTTAGATTCAGCAATGACAGTCATGGCAAGAGCCAGAGGCTATGGAAAAAGGTCCTTATAACCAACTCAGACTTTCACTGAGGAGAAAACTGGACTTTGGATCAGTATCAAGTGCAAGTTTTGGAAGAGAAAAGATCAGCTGGTCCAAACGTCATAACAATGGAACTGTCCTCAGCTTCTGCTTAAAATGAAAGTTAAGCCAGCGATAGGTCTGGAAACTCCCAAGCTGTGGAGCCAAGGAGGAAGGTTCACATCTACAGTGCAGAACAGGAGCCAGATGTAATCTGTGAAGTGGAGCCTTTTCGTGTACAAGAAGGTTTAGATGCAGTTCTCTCTGAGCTACTTCTGCTGATAAGACAGTGCGAAATAGGTGGTGTTTCTTTTCAGGAGTTAGATAGCTTTCCCCTAATGCTTCTGTGGGAGAGACAGACAGGAACCTGTTCTCAGCCTTGCCTGTTTCTGTGTTTGTGCAGAATAGAAGATGCACAGTGTCTGCTCTGTCCTTTGTGCCAAAGGCATTATGTCCTCAGTCACTTGGTAATGGAGAAGACTTTCCTCTCTGGTCCCTGGGCATGTGCGTGTTTGCATGCATGTGCATGCATGTGGCCAATATCTTAGCTCTAAACCCCTCCATAGTTTATGGGAAGAATTCAAGTCCCCTACCTTAAGGGCTGGTCACTTGGGTATATCTTGACTAACAACCTAAAAGGGAAGTCCTTGTGGATGCATTGGGGATGCTCTAGTTGGAGCTTTGGTTCCCATATCTCTGTCAGAGCTGGTCCTGGGTACATCAGTACAGTACTGCAACAAATGGTACATTTATTCTTGCATAAGACACTGTTTCAAAGACACTTACTTTATCAGCCAGTGCATTTCAATGGGATTTATTTCCCTCTCTTCCTATTCATTTACTTCTATTCATTGCAATAAAACTCTGAACAGAGGGGGGGAAATCTGGGTGTCAGTTTGAGATGTTGTAGTAAATAACTTACAGTATTATAAGGAGAAATTGGGTTTTGTTGACTATAGCTTATTCAGAGCATTGCATGCAGCTCACCCCTGATAAACATGGTTAGCTTTGGATGCACAAATTTAAAGTCTGTCTTCTGTTTCAACCCTGTCTGGTGTCATGTAGTGTATATTAAGACTAGAGCCAGGTAGCAATAAAGAGTGGGGTAATGCATGCTACAGCTGGCTGAGGTTAACACAGGACAGTTATTTATTATCTCAACCCCTTTTCTCCTTCACTGCTTTTGTCACTGAGAAAAAGAAAACAGAGAAGTGAAATGTGAAGCCTTCCAGTTGCCTACATTTGTTAACCAATATATTTTTTTTAAGGTAGAGAAAATGGGAGGGTAAAAAGATGAAGGTAGGAGTATGTCTTAAACTACAGAAGATCTAGGTGAGCGAATAAATGTAATCACTCTTGGAGTTAGTGCGATCTATGTCAGTCACATTAACCTGTTGAATCAATGACCCATGTCTCCCATCTTAAGTGTGACTGGAAATAGTTTTAACAATGCCCCCGACTGCAGATAGAGCAGAGCCTTCCTAACGCTACAAACAGTGATTGAAAACTATCTGGATTATAGAAAATAAAACAAACAAATAGGAAAACAGCAACCCCTGTCTCTGCAGCTGGTTGACAGAACATTGGTTCAGATGCCGTTTATAACATAAATCCTTGCTTAGTTTCCAAACCCGAGCTGAAGCAGACAGACTAGAGTTACTGGACTCAGTATCACAACATGTGCTTTTTAAAGATGCTTTTAATCTTTTTGATCCATGACAGGGTAAAATATTGGGGTCTGACAGAGCTGGCCACCCTGCAGTGGATAATCCAGTTTGTAAACACATTGTCTTGGATTACCAAGTGGGTCAAGGAGAAAAAGGTATTGGTAAAGAGGCGTTTAGGCTATTAATTACATTTAATATATTAGTCTGTTGAATACAGTAGTTGCACAACAGTGAGAAGAAGAGGAGTGGGGAGAAATCTTTCTGTTTCTATTCCATACTTCTTAAATAATATGGCACAAATTTTCATTCAGCACCACATGCGCTGTATGTTTACTATTACTTTGATAGCCAGCCTTGCAAAGTAGGGCTCATGAGTGTAGATGATTTGAAAGTAATGACTCTGACATTATATGACCTTTAGGTATGTTGACAGCCACTCTAGACTACATGCTATTTTATGAATAAAAGAATATTTTTTCAGCTGGGAAGTCTGTTGATGGAAGAGTTTTAAATGTAATGAAGTCAGAGTTATAGTCAAATGAAGTGACAGTCCTTGTTGTGGAACCCACTGTAGGGGACATGAGATGATTTCTGTGCATGATAATGCATTTGCTCTTAAATGCCATCACTAGATTGATAATTATAGAATTCTGCATATTGTGCCTGGCAGGGAGTCAAGGCTGAATCTTACCATTCTGTAAGAGTGTGAGATAGAAAAGTATGCTGCAAAAGAGAAGAGTTTAGTCAGAGTTTATGCACGCAGCTGCTAAATATATTTAACATATTACAGAAGAGATAGTTTAGTCTTTTCTTTTCAGAGTCAGCATAAAGCCTGATGATGCTTTATTAGCATTCAGCATATTGACAGGAAGGCTCTTAAGGCCTCTTTGTTGCAAGCAATCCATAAGTGACCACCACACAAAGCCTGTGTTTTTGCAGTTGGGTTAGGTATGTGGTAATTGGTTGAATTCCTTGTATCCAGCTTTTACTGCTGCAATTTTTATATGCACAGAAATGCTTCAAAATCCTTTCAATTCACTTTCAAAATACAGTGAGAAGGAGAGAGCATCTGGAGCAGCATGAAGATATTCAGTATCTGTAGCTGAAGGAGAGAAGAGGGACTCTACTCATCATGCTCTACCACCAACTTCCTCAATCAACTTATTTTGAATAAAATAATAGGTGGAAATTTTAAAAGCATCATGACCTAGGGAGTGAAAAAGAAAATAAATGAAAAGGCATAAAGTCAAAATTGCATTTTATGTATTTGGTACACTGAAAATCATGGTTGCAATTGCCCAGACACAATCAATGTCATCAGCACAGCTCTCTTTGCTGATTGCAAATACACTGTTTCACGCTCCTCTTGTAACGTGGTTGAAGCCTTGTGAATTCTACTGGTGAAAAGTGGGGTTTTTTTTACACTCCTCTTGTAACGTGGTTGAAGCCTTGTGAATTCTACTGGTGAAAAGTGGGTTTTTTTTTAAGTGCCTTAGTAATTTAAATACGCCATTGTTGACTCACAGCAGGATATTGTTTTAAAGCAGGTAGAAAGTAAATTAATCAAAAATGAAAGCCCTTTTTGGGTGGACAAGCTGTCTGTGCACCCTCAGGTAAATATGATGAATGGTTTCAGGAAAAAAAAAACAAACAAGAGGGGTATTCTTTTAAGAATACAAATATGTTTTATCTGGCCTTTTAACATGGTATTTTGATATTCCTTCCTTTTAAGACAGATATTTTTTTTTTCTTAAATATTGTCCAGATTATTTAAAGGGGTGCTAAACACTAACCAGAACACAGTATTTTATTTTGTATCAAATCAAATCACTGTCCCTGGAATTGTTCAAAAATGTCTAGATGAGGCCCTTAGTGACATGGTTTAATGGTGGACAGGGCAGTCCTGGGGTAAAGGTTGGACTTGATAATCTTAAAGGTCTTTTCCAACCTTGTTGATTCTATGGTTCTGTGAAATAAACCATTTTTACATTCATCCAAAATTTTCTTTCTCATTTCTCACCCACACAATCTCAGTTTGGAAACTAAACCGAAAATACATTATTCATCCAGTCCTTTTCAAATTCTCTTCCATGATCACTCAAGGACCCTTAAAAGGGCAGATTACACTGAGGGTACACTGAGGCTTCCTTCCTGCTTTGATGAGGAGATCACACTCATAATGTGAAAGTCTAAATACCTATGTCTAGGTCATTGGCTGCAGGGACAGCAAATGCCAGAAAGAGAAGATGGCAACTTCCCCAAATCTTCTATAGAGTTGTTGAGAATGAATGATGCAAAGAAAATGTGCACCCCTAATTTCTCAGCAGCAAAAGCAACATCCTAAGTGAAATCAAGGCAAAAGAACAAAATACTTAGCAGGAAAAAAGAATGAGAAGGATAAGAAATTGAGAGAATAAAAACCCCCATCCTCACACAGAAAGCAGAAGGGGAATATGCACACTAAAAGCAAGACAACAGCAGGAGTGTCTGTTGACACTGTGTGCCAGTGCAGAAAGAGGGCAATTTAGCAGTTGTATCTGCAGCATGAGATGTCACATATGGGCAAAGCTGGACAGCCATGATGGAAAATCTGACAGATAAAAATTAATTCCTTGAAATAATATTTTATCTGTGGGACAAGAGATCTTTTACACTGCCTGGACAGGGTTGCAGTCTAACTAAGAGCCATGTTGCAAAAAATGTTTTGGGACATTACGAAAACAGAATACAACACACATACAGGAACACTGTGGTATTTCTGCCTCAGAAGCACATTTATTTAGTTACTACATTAATGGGCAGTGCGCTGATAAAGTAGACATGCTTACTGTGCATTGCATCCATTTCTAGCTGTAAGTTACAAATTCTTCTCTTAGGAAGATCCCCCTGTGCTGCGCAGGTGTGTGGGGAATTCTGAGCATTTTTAATGACTCTACATCTTATTTTAGCTAGAGAGATCTGAAGCAAAATTTCTAAATTCAGATGAAGAACTTCAAAAGTGACATGATTTTCAAGAGCTCTGAATTCTAGAGGTATGCAAATAACTTTTTTCAATTCCTTGGCAAGTGTAAGATATTCCATCTCCAAATGATGATATTTTTAGTGAGTACAATTTTTAAATATTTTTTTTCCGGGCTGAAAGTGAAACCAGCAGTTTTGAAGTTAAAACCTGTTTAAATGCTCCAGTAAGAATGTGTCTTTCTTTTCAAATGGGAAGCTGTTTACAGCATGAAAAGTAAAATTATTTGTTTTGAAAAAATATTAAAATGGAACATTTGGACCTTGTTACAGAATTAAGTATTTTATTGAAGCTGTGATGAATGAGTAAACATTTCAGTGTCACAGAACCTACATTTTTTTCACTGAAATAAAATTTCATCAAGAAGTATTAGCTTTGCCAAGCTCCTTTCACTTTTCAGCAGATGTGACTGACAGACATTTGTTAAAGCAAGCTAATTATGTGTGTACGTAAGTCTGGAATTTGCAATATAGCAGCAATTTATGGACGTTAAGTCTGGAATTTGCAATATAGCAGCAATTTATGGTTTTGTAGCTTGTTTGGGTTTTTTTTCCAGTGAAAGACAAAAGGCCAGTGGTGCACTGTAGTTTCTCTTATAAGCAGCAAGAGTGAAGTCAATAGGTATACCAGAAAGGGAACACAGCAGAATGAAGACACTATAAGGTTTTAGTTACTGTAAGTTTGCTTACTGTCACTGTCACAGTTACATCAATAACTAGCTCACCCTACGTGGCTCAGCATTCCTTAAATGAAACAGCTGTGGATCTGACCAGGTGCTGAACTACTCAGTTTCTCTTGATTCTTTTTTTCTTATTATCCACATTGCTATAATACTTACTTGGCTTTGCAGGCAGTTTTATTTTCACATATCAGTTCCTTTCTCAAAGCAAAATTTAAAAGAGCTGGTACACTTTCCCTGGCACTTCTCCCACTTTTTTTTTTTTTCTTAATGGATAGATGTCTACTAAATGGCTAAATCAGGAGTATAGACTGTCATCTGCTTCTGCAAGTAGGATATGTGGTGCTGAGCTGTTTACACTAAGGACTTTAAACAGTTATCACCATCAGACAAAATTGTCTGTAAGTGACTGAAGCCTTTTTTCAGTCTTTTGTGACTGCTGGTTGAATTCTCTGGTGTCTAATTTGTCATAAGATCTGACTGAACATTATCCCTACAGCTGAAGCTTTCATACCATCTGCTCCTTCTATCTTTCTTCCTCTGTTTCTGTCAGTCTCTGACAAGGTGCTTTAATGTGCTCATGTTAAACTTATACTTCCATGGCAGCTCTATGAGATCTCAAACCCTTACCAGCCCTCCTTTCTCCCTAGTTCTGGAAGGACTGGTTTGTTTGGGGTTTTTTTTTCAAACCTTTATACCTCTATTTAATTTGGTTGCAATCATCCAAGATTTTCAAAGCTTGTTTGGCATAGGATATAATCTGAGCACCAGAAATACATTCTTGTAGACAATCACATCCAAACATACCTAACATGAAACAAGGCTAATGCATCTCAGAGGGACAACATTCCATATAAATCAAGACTTCTGGAGATATTGAACATCTGTGTTGAACATTAACAAGTTTTTGATTTCTTATGTCTCAGAAGTTTCCTTGTTATAAACTTATTGTGATACAGGCAAGGATTAAAATGAATGAAAGTCAATGACTCTGTGATGAACCCATTCATAAAGCTCACTTGAAAGTTCCCTTCCTAAAAATATGTGAAGAAATTAAACAGCAGGTAGAAGGGTCAAGGTATTCTCATGGACTGATGTGGGGTTAAAAGACAGGAAATAAATCTGAGTATAAATGCTAAATTATCACAGTACAGAAAACGCTGCAAGGGGTTACCACTCAGATAAGTGCTGGAACTTGAGCTCTCCATTGTATTAATGAATGATCTGGAAAGGAAACCAAAGAGGAAAAGTGAAACCTTTGCTGAGGAGTAATAAAAACTAAAATTGACTGTGAAGGCTTGCACAACATTAGCTTGATGCTGAGTGATAGGCAATAAAACAGCAGGTGAAATTATCTTTCATCAAGCTGAAAACCTGATGCACATGTAGAATGATAATCCTACCTACACATAAAGACGGAAAAGTCCCATATCAAATGGTACCATTCAAGGAATTAGACGTTCAGATCAGTGCAGCTTGCTCTGTGAAAATAGCTTACTGTTCAGGGGCAGTCATACAGAGTACTAGAAGCTGTTAGCAAAGAAAGAGAAAAGAAGATAAAAACCAGAGAAAAAAACCAAACACCAAACATGAAAAGAAAACAATGCATGTCTGTAAGTCAGCAAATAAAGCAGTGGTGCACATAAATTTTACAGTTCCAGTCTTTTCTTCTCTAGAATCAGAAGACAACCAACAAAAGTCTAAGAAGAGCAACACAGATGACTGTTGCTATAGAATAATTTCTGTACAATGAGAAACTGAATAGAATAGTTATCTTCTGTGAAGAAAAAGGATGAGATGCGTGTGATTTTGGAAATGATAGGTGATGCTGAAAAGAGAAATTATTTTGTATATCACAAGAGGGCTAGTTTTCAGATAAACTGTTGCACTAAGGTTTCAAAAGAAACAACAGGCAGGGTTTTCCACCCAGTGCATAGTTAAACAGCAGAACCTATTGCCACAGGGTGTTGCAGAAGCCAAGAGTACAAATTTGTTAACAAAACAATTAGACAAGCTTACAGATGAAAACTCCATCCATTGTTACTAAGCATCAAGATGCCAGTCAATACACTTCAGGATGAAAAAGTCCCTGTTTCATATTTGCCCTGTTCCGTTTTTTTTCTCAAGCTACTACTATTGTTTGATACCAGACATGGAATAAACTAGATGTGTTGGGGGCGGAGCGCATCATTCCATCCCAACACACCGAGTCACTTGCCAGCACCTATAATAAATGCTCAGAGCAATGTAGAGATATCCCAGCTGCTCCAGCCAACGAGCCGGCTTCATTTGGAGCTCGGCTCAGATGCCTCTATACAAATACCAGTAGCATGGGAAACAAACAGGAATTAGAGATGTGTGCCCGTCTACGGGGGTAGGATATAATAGTGTCCTGGGTTCAGCAGTAGCAGTCATTTTTCTCCTCCTTGGTAGCTGGTGCAGTGCAGTGTTTTGACTTTTGGCTTGGGAACAGAGCTGATAGCGATGTTTTGGTTTGGCCAAGGACTTTGTGAGCCTCATGCTCTGCCAGAGAGGAGGGGAAGCCGGGAGAGAGCAGAGACAGGACACCTGACCCAAGCTAGCCAAAGAGGTATTCCATACCACAGCATGTCATGCCCAGGATGTAACTGGGAGTTAGCCAGAAGGGCTGGGAGTCTGCAGGGTTGGAGGAGGTATGGGTCGGTGCTTGGTCAGGCTAGGGGGGGGAGTTATCAGTTGGCTGGTGCTGAGGTGTTGTATTCTCTTCCCTTGTTATTTCCTTTATCATTGTTATTATTGGTGGTAGCAGTAGTGATTTGTGTTATACCTTAGTTACTAAACTGTTCTTATCTCAACCCGTGGGAGTTGCATTCTTTTCGATTCTCCTCTCTGTCCCTCCAGGAGTAGGGGGAGGGAAAGAAGGGGGGAAGTGAGTGAATGAGCTGTCTGCCTGGTTTTAAACCACGACAGTTCTTTTTGGCGCCAACGTGGGGCACGAAGGGTTGAGATAACGACAGATCTGACTGGATTAATAGTCGCTCGTCACAATGCTGATTTATTGGCTCTCAGAGTTGTTCTTGTTGATCTCACAGCTTCAGAATGCACTACATTACTTAGAGCTGGTATTTGCTGTGTTAGTGTTTATCAAGTGTGGGGCCTGGGCTAAGGTTCTTGTCTCACTGTGCTTTATGGCAATGGCTTGTAACACGGGCGGGCTCCAGCAGCAGGGCGGGACGGACGTGGCCGTGGACTTGTACCTGGCCGTCCGGCTGCTCTTCACCGGCCTGGCCCTCACCCTACTCTCCATCTTCGTGAGGCTGCGGGGAGCCGAGGGGGAGCGGCCCCGGGAGCCGGCGGCTGCTGAACCGGCCCGGGAGAGCGGCCCAGGGGAAGCAACCGGCGGCGGGAGCGGGGCCGGAGGCCGCGCGGGGACGGCTGCCGGTGGAGGAGGTCGGGGCGGTCGAGGAGAGGAAGGAGGCGGCTGCCGAGCAGCGGGAGAAGGCGGCGGAGGAGCCGAGCCCCGCGGAGGAGCCGAGCCCCGCGGCCAAGCCCAGCCCCGCGACGGCCGAGAGCATCCCCCGGCAGCCGCCCGCCGAGCCCCAGGAGGATGCAGGAGACCTCGCAGCATTTCCCAGCAAAGCAGAGGAGGCAGAGGTGGACTCAGGAAAAGGGAAGCTGGCGGTGGGAGAGCCGCAAGCACAGCAGCTACACCAGCCCCAGTGACAAGTACAGCAGCATCGTTTGAGCGTTCTGAAGGTTTTGAATGGCCTTTGGGTATCCTTGGGACCTGCCTGCTGATTGTGATGGGGATCAGCATGTTGGCACACACACAGACTGTGTTCTACCCACAACCATTTTGTCTGATCTCAGAAGTTAAGCAGAGTCAGATTTGGGTCTTGTTTGGGGTTAGACGATGATATGGAATAAATATAGGGGGACCAGGAGGTTTTCTCCAAGGCTGGAGAGTCATGAGTGGCAGGGTGTGTGGGACAGTATGGGCAAGTATCTAGTCCACTGGGCCCCTCCAGTGCTTTGGAAGCGTTGGAGATGGAAGGCAGCTGTATGGAGTCCCCAGCAACAAGCTGCAGAAACTGCTGAAGGGGACAGTGAATTATTTTAAGCCTGGTGGGCCCATGGCACTTCAGGCCATCAGAGCAGAGATGCAACACAGAGATGGCCTCATGATCGAGGGGTGGACTTGGCAATGGACACTATTGCCCAGGTTATTCACGAGTGTGAACACTGCACACAGTCTCTCCTGCTCTGGAAGACTGTTACAAGAGATGGAGCCTGACATCATGGACCAGATGGACTCAGCAGCTTTATAGGGACTGGTCCATGCACTAAGATAAGAGTGATGGTATATTGAAAATGTGGGATCTGAGCATGACGTGAATGGTATGGAATAAGGGGTGGATAATGTCCTGGGTTCAGCAGTAGCAGTCATTTTTCTCCTCCTTGGTAGCTGGTGCAGTGCAGTGTTTTGACTTTCAGCTTGGGAACAGAGCTGATAACAATGATGTTTTGGTTTGGCCAAGGACTTTGTGAGCCTCATGCTCTGCCAGGGAGGAGGCCAAGCGGAGAGGAAGCAGACAGGACACCTGACCCAAACTGACCAAAGAGGTATTCCATACCACAGCACGTCATGCCCAGGATGTAACTGGGAGTTAGCTGGAAGGGCTGGTAGACTGCAGGGTTGGAGGAGGTATCGGTTGGTGCTTGGTTGGGCTGGGGGGGCGAGTTATCGGTCAGCTGGTGGTGAGGTGATGTATTCTCTTCCCTTGTTATTTCCTTTATCATTATTATTATTGGTGGTAGCAGTAGTGATTTGTGTTATACCTTAGTTACTAAACTGTTCTTATCTCAACCCGTGGGAGTTGCATTCTTTTCGATTCTCCTCTCCGCCCCTCCAGGAGTAGGGGGAGGGAAAGAAGGGGGGGAGTGAGTGAACGAGCCCTCTGCCTGGTTTTAAACCACGACAAATAGACATCACAGAAACATGGTGGGATGACTCCCGTGACTGGAGTGTTGGAATGGAAGGTTACAGGCTCTTTAGAAAAGACAGGCCTGGCAGGTGGGGAGGGGGAGTTGCCCTTTATGTTAGGGATAGGCTGGAGAGTATGGAACTCTGTCTGGGGACAGGTGAGCAGTTAACAGACAGCTTGGGGGTCAGGGTCAAAGGGAGAACAGCGATGGGAGACATTACTGAGGGGATCTGTTACAGACCGCCTGATCAAGGAGAACCTGCGGATGAAGCACTCTATAGACAGATAGGAAAAGCCCCATGCTCACAGGCCCTTGTTCTCATGGGGGACTTCAACCACCCTGACATCTGTTGGAGCAACAGTACGGCCCGGCACAAGCAATCCAGGAGGTTCCTCGATTGTGTAGAAGACAACTTCCTTTTGCAGGCAATAGAGGAGCCAACAAGGAGAGGTGACCAATTTGGTGGCCTTCTATGATGGGGCAACCGGAACTGATGGACAGGATTAGAGCAGTTGCTGTCATCTACCTGGACTTGTACAAAGCATTCGACACTGTCCCACATGACATCCTTGTCTCTGAATTGGAGAGACATTGATTTGATGGATGGACTACTCGGTGGATAAAGAACTGCCTGGATGGCCGCACACAAAGAGTTGTGGTCAATGGCTCAATGTCCGGCTGGAGACGAGTAACGAGTGGTGTCCCACAGGGATCGGTGTTGGGACCGGTCTTGTTCAGCATCTTTGTCGCTGACATGGACAGTGGGATTGAGTGCCCCCTCAGCAAGTTTGCCAATGACACCAAGCTGTGTGGTTCAGTTGATACCCTGGAGGGAAGGAATGCCATCCAGAGGGACCTCGACACGCTTGTGAGGTGGGCTGATGCCAACCTCATGAAGTTTAACCATGCCAAGTGCAAGGTCCTACACCTGGGTCGGAGCAATCCCAGGCACAGCTACAGGTTGGGCAGAGAAGAGATTCAGAGCAGCCCTGTGGAGAAGGACTTGGGTGTGTTGGTTGATGAGAAAATGAACATGGGCCGGCAGTGTGTGCTCACAGCCCAGAAAGCCAACTGTATCCTGGGCTGCATCAAAAGGAGTGTGACCAGCAGGTCTAAGGAGGTGATCCTGCCCCTCTGCTCTGCTCTTGTGAGACCTCACCTGGAGTATTGTGTGCAGTTCTGGTGTCCTCAACATAAAAAGGACATGGAACTGTTGGAACAAGTCCAGAGGAGGGCCACGAGGATGATCAGGGGACTGGAGCACCTGCCGTATGAAGACAGGCTGAGAAAGTTGGGGCTGTTCATCCTGGAGAAGAGAAGGCTGTGTGGAGACCTCATAGCAGCCTTCCAGTGTCTGAAGGGGGGCTATGAGGGTGCTGGGGAGGGACTGTTCATTAGGGACTGTAGTGACAGGACAAGGGGTAATGGGTTAAAACTTAAACAGGGGAAGTTTGGATATAAGGAGGAAATTCTTTCCTGTTAGGGTGATGAGTCACTGTAATGGGTTGTCCAGGGAGGTTGTGAATGCTCCATTCCTGGCAGTGTTCAAGGCCAGCTTGGACGAAGCCTTGGGTGACATGGTTTAGTGTGAGGTGTCCCTGCCCATGGCAGGGGGGGTTGGAACTAGATGATCTGATCTTAAGGTCCTTTCCAACCCTAACTATTCTGTGATTCTAATTCAGAGATAGATGGACTTCTGATTTGGCCTAATATAACCTCTCTTATGATCTTAACTTTGATAAAGTTAAACAGGTGGTGACATAATCAAGGTTACTTATGGGATGGCCACCAGAAGTGGAATTAAAATGCAGAACCTTTTTCTGTTCTTGACCCACTGACATGCTGATGGGGGAAATCTCTTCTTTATATCTATATTTTACTATTCTGCAAGACCTCTTTTCATTCTTTATAGGTTGCAGATTGCATTTAAGCACCTCCAGGAGAGTCTGAGTATTTGGATTTGAGCCTGGCCTTTGAGAAATATGTATGAACATAAACAGCTCAAACAGAATTTACTACAAACTTGTGCATCACTTCTGAATTTTGATTGAAATCTCAGGAGTCAATCATTTGGTACAACAGGGAAGGAACTGCTAGCAGTGCTTCAAGGCCACTGTAAAATTTAAGTTTCTCCTAATCCTCTAGGGAATTAATTGGAAAATATGCAGTTATGGGAATGTTAGTGGGACCCTGAAACGATTTTGTCTATACTAGCTTGCCTAAGAACTAAAATGAACTTGAATGTTTCAAGAATTTCAAAGAGAGAAACAATAATTGACATTTTTCCAGAAAATGATCATACCATTAGCGCTGGAGAGGCCGGGGCGGGGGGGGTTGCTGAAGGGAGGGGAGCAATTTACTTTTGGCCAATGGGAGTGGACCTGTGTATCTGAAAGTGAATGTAGCCTCTGGAGTTCACTATGGGCTTTTAAATTTAATCATAGTCTAAGTACCTTTTTTCATTGGGGAATAAAAAGGTTTTTAGAATGTCAAGCCTCCTTGCTGGTACCCTCACTAGTGCCAGGGGATACTGAGACAATAGGAAAATGTTAATTATTTTATATTCAATTATAAACAAATTGGTGCATACTGTGTAAATCAGGAAAGAATTTTAATGAGAAAAAAAGAGACTAACATATGTATTTGGAGAGGGATTATTCCATTAAAGGGCCAAAGAACAGCTATACAACACGCTACTGAGCTTCATCTGCTTTTCATTTTTTTAAAGTGCTGCAATTGCCCTTCGCAGAAGTAGGAAAATTGGTCAGAGACAAAACAACCATTTCAGCACAGTGGAGAGGAGCTGAGAGGCAGGAAGTAAGGAAGTGGCAGACAGGCTTTGTGGGAAAGAAACTGGAGACTCCATAGCCACATACTTCCTTTGTGTCACTTAGGCATGATTGGGGATTGATTTTTAAATGTAGTAGTAAGCAGCAAAAATGTTGCTTACTATTACTTACTGAGTAATTTGAGAAATAAAGCATTGGAAATGCCCTAGTGCTTAACCCTTACATGAAGTATGTCAGGCTTTTCACTGTCACTTATGTTGACTTTGATGTATGCAACATACTCAGGCAAAGGAGTCTGAGACAAAGCCATATAAAGGAGCAAAGGAGTCAGAGACAACCATAGCTTTGTAGGACTGAATTAGAGAAAATAGTATGCAACTGCATGAGTATGGAGCATGCCTTAAAACATGCATACACAGAAGCAGGAGAACGAATTTAAGCATGTATTACCTTTTCAGGGTGAATTTTGTGATGTTATCAGTCTTCTTTTTAAGAATGTGCTTATGCGTAGGTTGCTTAGGTTGGTTATGCAGAGAAAGACAGTTACCAGTAAGTTATGCATGCATCGAGTTTTGTGGAGGGTTCAGGATCAATCTCACAAACACGATTTTAAGATAAGGCTGTCAACTTGTATGGTTTCTCTTTAATATAACAATAAGCATCAGGAAAAAGATAGTAGAAACAGAAGAACATGAGTACCTCATGCACAGCTGCGGGAAACCTCTGACATCTTATTTTGTAAGGGTCATGTCTATGCAAGACATCATAGGGGACACAAGCAAAAGGGACACATCCCAGGAGCTCGGAGCTGATTTACGACTTTCTCCTTTTCCTTGTTGACTACTTTTGTAGCGTGACTGAATGGAGGGGTCACGCTTGGGGCATTTGTGTCCTCTGGGGATCTCACTTTTAGTTGACAGCTGGCACAGGTTGCTTTAACTTCTGCTATGGACTGGACTAGCACACAGGGAACTGAGGTCAGGCCTTGGCATTTTGGGGCTCATCTGTGCTGCTGCTCAGCCACAGCTGGGAATCTGGGTCATGGTGTCTTGCTCAGGATGCAGTCCAGGACTGCGCTTATTGAAGAGAGGTTAATCTCTGTGTATGATTGTGTCTGCTAATCATGTCAGAAGTTCATGTCTAATAATAGCCGGGCTCCACCAGACATTTACAGGAATTAATCAGCCCCTAAAGTGTCTGGTTGTGACTTGATTTCTTTAAGTGAAAATTAAATGACATGCAAGAGTAGCTTTTTTAGACCAGGAAGTGAGTAACCATGGAACAATGGCCTATGCATACACCACACAAATCAGACATGGAAAACCAGGCATCAAATCACCCATTCTCTTGTATCTACTAGTGAAAGGATGTCTACTAAAAAAACATTACCTAGAGTTTTGCTCAGTCTGTGCTTTAATTTGCATTTAGTGCAATGCATTTTTTTTAATCTACATTAATTCCAGTCATCTGCCTTGGCCATCAGTATCCTTGACAATGGATTGCAAGCATCATTAATCCTAAAAAAAGAACCCACCCAAAGCAGTCAATGAGATCATTTAAGGAAAACTAAATGAATTTAGGCTTCTTACTGTCCTAAAAGTTGCCCCTCAGCAATATCTCCATTCTCCAAAACTTCCCAGCAGTAATTGATTTTGCAATACACCTCAGAGCACAGCAATTTTGTGCTATTTGTTGTAAATGCCAAAGTCAATGCATTACCCACATTGGCAAACTCCCTCCTTTTAAACCAGCCTCAGGAGTTTCCATTGAACTTGGCTCTGGCAACACAGCTCTTCCCACTCACACCAGGGAAAACATGCAGTGACCCAGTGGTCTGCAACTGCTTCGCCTCAGAAGACCTTGATAAGATTTAGACTGCTGTTGAGCAGATCCAGCAGCTCAGGCAGCCAGAGGCTTGAATAAGCTGAATGAACTTTATGGCAGCCGTGACTGCCCCATCCATGTCAGCCTCCAGGGTTTCCCCCACCTGCCCATGGCCCAGGATCCCATGTCACCCCCCTGGGGCCATCAGTCCCAGCCCCAGTGATGTCTGGTTCCAAGCTGGTTCCAAGCTCCCCCCAGCCCTGCTCTGCTGGTCCCACCCATGAGTCCTGGCCTTAGCCTGCCTGAGGATGTGTGTGCCTGATGCCTGGGGCTATGGCTGCCCCAGTTTCCCCAGCTGGTTGTGGCTGGGAGTAGGATGGCTGGAGCTGCCAGGCCCTGCCCTGTCATAGAGATCCCCCAGTGCTCTCAGTCCCAGGAGCTGACACCCTGGTTGCACCGTTATGATGGCTGGAAACAGCAGAGCTGTAAGGACATGCCAGAGCCAAGCAAGGCCCTCAGACGAATGTCAGTCTTGTGCTCTATTGACAAGGCAACCATGCCAGCCTCTGCAATAAGATTTAGTTTTTCCACGTGCCAAGGACACCAGGAGAGACTCGTTGGCCTCCAAATGTGTCTGTAATTCCATTCTCGACATTATTATTTTCCTGTTAGTCCTTGGCAGGTGATTAAGAGCATTGCCCCAAGCCTCTTTTGCACAATGGGGGCCTGATGTGTCCCTCAGCTGGGCAAGGCCACCCTCCTGCCCCATGCCCACCCAGGTGCCACTCTGAGTCCTGCCACCCTTGCCACAGTGTCTTGTTGCGGAGCGGGATGGGGCAGTGCTCGAGTTGGGGCATGATACTGGAGAGATGCTGCGTTCAGGCAGGATGTATGGTGGGTCTGTTTCCTCTGAGTCTGACCTCAGATAAATCCTCACCGAGGATGCACAGCCAGGCTCCTCCTCTGCCAGGGCATAATACATTACATTCTTAACGGGGGGAAAAAAAGTTAATTACTTTCCAGATGCATTAGGGGAGTAGCTATGAGTGCTTTCCTGTTCATCTTTTATTTATTATATATTACCTAACTGTTTAAAAATTTATTGTTGTGATGCCTATAATTGTCTGGGTTACAACAGACCATGCTTACTATATGTTTTTTATTTCAGAGCTTCTACCATATACCTTGCAAGACAGGAAACTGGGAGCTTGAATGTCATTTCATGAGCAAGGAAAATGCTTCTCTCTGCCCAGTGAACATTTAGAGCCAGATTCACTGTTTGGGAACTTCATTTTTGTGTTGCCATGTTACGAATTTCTGCCCGGAGCACTTAAGGGCACTGATTTGCAAAGCCAGTGGATCAATATTTTCTTGTTAATAGGAAAACCAACACATAAACAAACCTACTAGGTGTCTGCATGTACTGATCCAGCCAGCTACTCACTCCACAAGCATGCTGGCATTTTTCTCAGTTGATAAAAATGTACCTTCTGTCCTGATCTAATATTGTAACTCTTTCTTATAGCTCACTTAAAATTAAATCATCTGGACTTCTGTTCCATATGATAATTTATGTCCCAGTGCAAAGAATAGGAGACTCTTTAGTTATATTTTAGATAAATCATTAAAAAAAAAGAAAAGAAGCACAAACTAAAACAAAAACCAAAAATTAAAAAACAAAACAAAACAAAACCCACAAATAAAAAGTGACCCACTAGCATAAACCTCATTTATACCATTTGTGAACTTGTTTCAGATCTCAGTTTAAGCACATTTGTAGAACTGATATACTCTTTTTTTTACTTCATTAATTTTCTCCCTTCTTCATTTTCATGCCTTTCAGTAGCACAGTTCTTCCCTAAAGTCTCACAATATCCCCAAGTAAAAAAAAAAAGATTCCTTAAAATAAAATCTGCTTCATCACCATCTTATCATCCAGCCTACGAGACAGTGTTTCCACTGACTTCTCTAAGCTGTGGATAAGGCCCCATATGTCTTAAATACAGAGCTTAGCATAAGCTCTTAGCACAGAGGACAGCTTTGTCACTTCATCGTGCTATACTGAACACCGTTATTTGAGGGAGGCTGGTGCCTAGAAAACAGTTTTGACAAGGGCATCACTGGTCATGTAGCAACAGACAATCATAGTCCAAAATCTTCCAAGTTATACAGGGAACATGGACAAAATGTGGTGGAGGGAGGACACCCCTGAAGAAAGAAAGGATCTTGCTCTGTGTTGCATCAGAGGTTTGGAATAGAATAATTATGCTTTATAAAATTAGTTCACAAGCTGACATTATGAGACCATGCCACTTTGAAAGTAAACTGAGTCTTTATGGAAATGCTGTGACCATGTGGACTCCTTTCCCAGTATCTTCTCAAAATGCTTTTTTTTTGTTTGCAAATCATCTGCTGAGTTTGATAGAGGTTGCTGAATCTTCTCTTTAACTTTCTATTGGACTTGCATTCTTTTGCAATCATTTGCTGGCTGGCCAGGACCAAAGATTGCTACTGCATCGTATTTAATCTTTGGGATGATGTCATGTTTACTCTCTGTGTAGCTCACGTACATCATCTCTTTTGAACTCAGTTCTGAGGACAGGAGTCTTTTTGAACCTGGAAGTCCCAGCTGCTTTAGGTCAGCCTGCCAATATTCCCAGAATAACTTTGGTTATTTCAATGCCAGTGTGCACTTGCTGGGTATTAACAGGAATTTGAATTCTTCCTACCGTTCCTGATAAGGCTTTATTACCTTCATGTGTCAAAGTGTCTGTGGAGCAACCATTTTTTTTTCAAAACTAATGTTTTATGATTGAAGGTTGCTGGTTTGTCACTATGCTCACAGCCACCTGAACTCTTTTGTCTCTTATTTTTTGACCAGTGTTCATGACTCTGCTATGACTTAATGCTCTCAGAGTCACTAGACACATTATTCCACCACAGCTTCAAAAAGCAGTAACTGCATGTTGTGGTTTAAACCCAGACACACAGCTTGTTTGCCCACTCCCCCCCTTCCTCCCTCTCCCTCTTTCTTTCCTTCTCCCTCCACCACCCCCACCCCCCGCTCCCAGAGGGATGGGGGAGGAGAATCGAAAGAATATAATTCCCACAGGTTGAGATAAGAACAGTCCAGTAACTAAGGTATAACACAAACCACTGCTGCTACCACCAATAATAACAATGATAAGGGAAATAACAAGGGAAGAGAATACAATACCACCCACCAAAATGAGTCTGACCCCAAAAGAGAGCCCGTGCCCTTCCGGCTCACTCCCAGTTACATCCTGGGCATGACACGCTGTGGTATGGAATACCTCTTTGGTCAGTTTGGGTCAGGTGTCCTGTCTCTGCTTCTTCCTGGCTTCCCCTCCTCCCTGGCAGGGTATGAGGCTCAGAAAGTCCTTGGCCAGACTAAAACGTCATTGTTATCAGCTCTGTTCCCAGGCCGAAAGTCAAAACACTGCACTGCACCAGCTACGAAGAAGGAGAAAAATGACTGCTACTGCTGAACCCAGGACACTGCAGCAAGGGAATCTACCACTGCTGACTTTTCTTGATCCCTTCCTCAGGAGACCCTGGTATGCAGAAGCATTTCTCATGGCTAAGTCCCCTTTTCTTAGCTATCTATCCAGGAAACCTGAGCCAGATGTTTCACAATAATAATGTTGATGCATTCAGCAAGCAAGATTTTAAAAGCTCATGTAACCAGAGGCTGCCTTAGGCATTATCTCATATTGTAGTCCTTCATGGCCTACTGTCTGGGGGCAGTTGCAAAATCTAAACAGGATCTATTTGCCACATGCTGGGCAACAGTTTGAAATCCCTCTGGGTTTATAAAACTAAAATGGCCCTTTTGTAAGTAAGATACATACAAAGATGCTGCAACTACAGATTGCCCAGCGAAAGCCTTTTCCACACCTCTCCCGTCTTGCACCTTTGAGCTACATGGCTTTCAAAGACAGGAGTCCGAAGTATTTGTATAGAGCTCTGAGATGTTATGCTCTCCAGCAGATCTCAGTTCAAGAGCAGAGCTCATCTACTGAGACTATTTTTTTCTTTATTATTCTTTTTCTTTTTCTAATTCTGAAAAGACAGCTATTAAAAAATGTTTACAAGGGTTTATTGCTTGTGGTGTTTCTTTTCTGGAATGCAAAGCAGTTAAAAGAGTAGTTTAGGATGCCTTCTGGAAAGATCATATATGTTTTCTAGGAAGTGTTATGATAGCTAGTGGTGACATAGTGCTTGGTTTCCATTAACTAATACTAATGGCTTGATGATGTGATAACTCAATCTAAGAGAAAATGCAGTATTTAACTAATGCTACAATAACATCTCATTGTGGTGTTATAAAGAACTGCTTCCTGAACTAGATGCCAGCACAGTTTATGTAAATGAAGTCTGTTCTGGATATGTGCACCCTGTGTCTCAGATACCTCTTTCCTCAGAAAATCTGATTCATCTCACACAGGAACTGACCCTGGCACTACAACCCCTCAGTCATGTAATTCTCCTGTTGTATTAAGGTCAGTAATGACAGCGCTACATCATTCTCTGGCAAAATGGTGACTTTGGAAATCATGAGATGATACATCTTCCTGGAACTCTGTAGCATCTCTCAGAGATATTTTATTAGCTTGAGCCAATGTGATGAAGGTAGTATAAAAATTTTCCTCCCACTTCCACAGATACAGGGAAGATACATGGCATCCACACTGAAAAGAGCTTCCATAAACTCAGTCCAAGTCACAGCATTGAAAACTCTGCTCACCCATATTTTTACCAGAGAGGTTTGCTGGCTGTGAAACACTATCACCCCAGTTTCATCAATGCAAATAGTTACAGCTCAGACAAGATTGGTTTTGCTGAAGAAAGAAGCAGAAATTTTCTGCAGCAGCTATTGTTTCTTTTCCTAAAAGTGATAATATTTTCTGACCTTATGGATCATGCTATTCATCTTTACAATTCATGCTTTTCAAGAAGCAAGTAATTACTGGGAGCCAACATACATTCTCCTTCCATTTAGAATAGAAAAGAGCTGTGTCAACTCTTGACCACTACAGAGTACATAATTCAGTTATTTGCTACTTCTGCATGTGCAGAAAGATCAGTCTAGCAGAGTAAGAGTGAGAATTTCTAGAGTATAAGAAATATTTTTAAAGGAAAATATTTTCTTTAATTACTTTTCATTTGGTTTGGGTAAAATAATTTTAAAGTACTTGAGAACTGTAACCTGTAGAAACAATACTTAAGTGTGATGCCTACCATTTGCTTCCTATAGGAGTCTTCCTCTCCTTTCCTGCATACGCATACACTTGAACAAGTTTATTTAGTAAACTTACGACTCCAGCACTGACCTAAAAGCAAAGAGCTATGTGTAACCATCATTCCATCAAGTGAAGCCATGATGACATATTGTTTGCTGGTCTTCTAAGCTGCATCCTCTAGCCTAAAGCTGCAGGTTTAAAATAGAAGGTGATGCATCCAATCAAAATGATGATGGTTGCAACAGGCTGTAATGGGTGTGTTGAGAGCTTTTGGATTAGTTATCATCTGTGGGGGTTTTTCCACCTTTTGTACCATTCAAGAGATACATTAAAATGTGTAGGTATTCATACAGAAGCAGCCTGCCAGTTGCACATAAAGGGTGCACCTCTGATGCAAGGAGATTTTAAAAACTTCATTTTTTCCCATAACCAGCTGAGATTCCTGTCTGGAGGAGGAGGAAATGGAGCTAGCTCTGTATATCACTTCACACCGAGACACAGCAACACCGGCTGATAGATTTATTTTACTGTGAGGACACTTATTCCCCTGGGGGTTTTGACTAAAAATGATGAAGAGAGAAACTGGGTAAGAATTCAATTGAACTTCCATGTCACCTTGTGAATCAGGGAGGGCTTTTCAGATGGTGATAAAGTAAAGCAAAGAGCTGTTTTTCAAGCAGTTCCTCTACAGGCAAAAGCTGGAGTCACTTGTTGCATTTAGAAAGCTTGAAGCAGCAGAAGGATAAGTCTGGGATGGGGTGGCAGGTTTTTGCTGGGCCTTGGGGTGAATGTAATGGGCCTGCCTAGCCCTGTGTGTCTGGGAGTGAGAGAAGGAACAATGGCAGGCTGAAAGAAAGAAAGAAGGGTATTAAACGAATAGCTGTAATTCTTGAATTAACACAGTGTACTGTGTCTGCCCTGAGAGTGAATACAATGGCTTTCAGTTAAATACATTTTCCTGCTGAGCTGGTTTTTGGGATAGCTCATTGTAATGACTTCCTAAAACACTGAACTTGAATAAATAGAAAGGCTCTCAGGGACTTGCTCCAACAAGCAATTTCTTCCATTCTAACACTCACCATGTTCTTTCCCTCCAGTAATAATTGCTACGGGAGCCAACAGAGAGCAATTCCTACCACGTAACAAGGCACAACATTTGCAACGCAAATCATTGTCACGTGGCAAGAAACAAAGGCATGCACCACAGTAGTGTTTAGTTATCTTATATCTTTCTTGTGCCATGTCAGAACTGAACCAATCTTGCATGAGAACAAAGGAAACTGAGCTACCTGGGTAACTCACTCTTGAAAGGTTTGTGGGCTAGATATTTACAGGGGCAGTACTGGCAAGCAGTGAAAGAACTGTATGGACATAACAAAAAAAAATAATGGAATATAGAATATAGAAGTAAATAAATCCCACTTCTCAGCTTAGATTGTTGCAAAGGAAAGGTATTCAAACCAGATTTTGTGAAAGATACAATATTTGTAGTAAAAGCAGCTATTCTGTAAAACTGGATTGCTCCCAGGAAAATTTGCAAAGGAATATGGTAGCAACATGCACCCACAGGCATAAAGGGCAGTGCTCTGAGGTTAGTAAAGAAACAGCGGTCTTCCTTGGGTCACCCAATACATTCTCAAGTCTAGGTATTACAGCTGACCAGCTAAGAACATGTAAATCACTTTAACTGAACATTTTACTGCATGTTTCCTGGAGCTACAGAACAGTAATGTCTTCATAGGAAAGATAATATCTGTTTCTGTACTCTCAGGGGTCTCAGGGGCAGCCCTGAGGCCTTGCCCAACACCAGGCTTGTCTTTCTCACATACTGGAAACCTATTATTGTCATTAGGTATCAAAGGCAAAGTGGGACACAATAGGTTTACACTGCTCCCGGAAAATGCAGGTTTAGTAACAAAAAAGAGTACTCTAAGGGCAAGGAAATTCAGGCAGCTGAAAATGGTACAGCTGGATGATTAAACAGCATAATCACAGGAGTTCTATCCTAGTAATACAAGTAATATTTAGCCAGCAGCATTTGGGGGTGTTTGTATGTGTGTCAGTGTTTAATGCATTCTCTGGCACAGAATGAAAATTTGCTTCGTTTACCTAATATGGGGGAGGGGTGGGGAGGGAGAAAGTATTCAATTTGCAAAATCAGCTCTGGGTTCTACAGGCCCAGGTGTTCCCAGCTTTTACTGGCAAAACAGAAAAGCTACCCAATGAAAACATTCCAAAAAGCTTCCATAAATACCTTCCCTTCTCCTTGGAAAGAGCACTCTAAATCTGTTACCTGCATAAAATGTACCAGCTGTTTCTCTCTGGAAGAGCACTGCAGCCTGTTGAAATTTTGTGCTCTTCACCTCAGTGAATTTAACATGAAAATAATCATTAGCAAAACCAGATTTTTTGAACTGTTTGAATGGCTTGTGTGCACTACTATTTAGTGGTAGGGAAAACCAGTCTGCAATTTTGTTTGCACTCATTCTCTGCAAAGTTTTAAATTATGTTTTTTAGCTTACTGACTAGAAATAGGGGAAAGGAGAAGAATGGCAGCAGAAAAGAAGAGTGATAAAGAAAAGGGATTGAAAATGAGAGCAAATGTGAAGAGTGTTCTTTTTATTTTCCTCTCCTTTACAGGAACTTTCTGCCATATCAAGAGTGATTCAGATTCAGTGGTTCCAAATCTGAAATCAACAGTATAAAAGCAATTAAAATATTCAGCCCACTGATAATACCTTTTTTCAAGTGGATCTCAGAGCACTCTATCCTGCCCTGTTCTACAGTGTAGCTATTTGAGGAACTGAAATCATCTTTGCCTGCCTGTGCATTTTAGCAATCACACAGCATATTTTTTGTTTTTTTTTTCTTAAACTCTGCCTTAAGGCAATATTGAATGACTGAAGTTTCTGCCTCTCATTTTAACCAAAATGGAATCTTGGATCCATTTCCAAAAACTGTTGGCATGCCTTCACATTTCTGCATATATTATGTACTTTTATTACAGGCCTGTTTACTATCCTAATAAGATCATACAGGGTAAGATATATATGCTATCAAGCCTGCAAAGAAGTTATTTGGACTGTGGTTAGACAATTCAATAACTGGCTCTAGGGCTTCTGATGCAAAATAAAAAATGATGCAGCCATATAATACAAAGCACTGGTCCAGCTAAAACTCTCTGTTCTTGTTCAGATTTTCTCAGAGAGTTAGTTTTATGGCACCGACAGTCTTTGTAAGAAACCAGACGTCATCTTTATTCTCACAGCTAGCACTGAAAATATATATATCAGCCCTTTCCATATAGCTGATGTGGCACAGATACCCAAGATTGATCTGGGTCTAATTTGTAATCCTGGAAAATCCAGAAGTTCATAGATCCAGTGTTAGTGATAGTGGAACTATAACACTGTAGCTTCAGAAAACATATGAATGTTGCTTTATAATTAGCATAATGTATCAGTGACAGCCCTTATTATCAGTTAGTGTTCTGGAATAAAAATCATCAACAATTGCTTAGTGTTGCTTGAAGACAGACAGGAAAAGAAAAACTGACTGGTTTATATTGGATAAAATATGAAGTGGATTCTATTGTTTGCAATACAAACAGATTTTCCTACCACATTTCACCACAAAACTCTGAAATGAAAGCAATTAAATAATAAAATGCATGAAATAAACATGTTTCTCTAGTCTGGTAGTGAAGATGATCTCTCCATTTACAGAAATCTCCATTAGAAGAGGAGAAAAATGTGTTTAGAAACATGGAATATTTCAGTATTCTTCAGTGGTATGCAGTTCAAGATATTTGAGATTTATGGAAACTTGTCTGGCAGTAGAAACTACTCCCTCACTGAAACAATCTGAACATGTATTTCCAGATGCCTTAAACAAAAGGAGAGCTAATATACAGTGGCATATTAATGCTTTCATTTACTTTAAAGCACTATCTGACATAACAATAAATTACTTCCTGGGGTCTGAAAAGATGCATGAAAGCAATGGACCTAAGGAAAATGGATGATATAGCCCCCATTTTCAAGAAGGGGAAAATGAATGACCCAGGGAATTGCAGACCAGTCAGTCTCACCTCTGTGCCTGGCAAAATCTCGGAGCAGATTCTCCTGGAAGGCATGCTAAGGCACATGAAAAACAACAAGGTGCTTGGTGACAGCCAGCATGGCTTCACTAAGGGGAAATCCTGCCTGACCAATTTGGTGGCCTTCTATGATGGGGCTACGGAACTGATGGACAGGGGTAGAGCAGTTGATGTCATCTACCTGGACTTGTGCAAAGCGTTCGACACTGTCCCACATGACATCCTTGTCTCTAAATTGGAGAGACATCGATTTGATGGATGGACCACTCGGTGGATAAAGAACTGGCTGGATGGCCGCACGCAAAGAGTTGTGGTCAATGGCTCAATGTCCAGCTGGAGACGAGTAACAAGTGGTGTCCCTCAGGGATCGGTGTTGGGACCGGTCTTGTTCAACATCTTTGTCGCTGACATGGACAGTGGGATTGAGTGCGCCCTCAGCAAGTTTGCTGATGACACCAAGCTGTGTGGTTCTGTTGATACGCTGGAGGGAAGGAATGGCATCCAGAGGGACCTTGACACACTTGTGAGGTGGGCAGATGCCAACCTCATGAAGTTTAACCATGCCAAGTGCAAGGTCCTACACCTGGGTCGGAGCAATCCCAGGCACAGCTACAGGTTGGGCAGAGAAGAGATTCAGAGCAGCCCTGCGGAGAAGGAATTGGGGGTGTTGGTTGATGAGAAAATGAGCATGAGCCAGCTTCAGTGTGCATTGTTAGGGTGGTGAGGCACTGGAATGGGTTGCCCTGAAAGGACATGGTTGTGAAAATGCATGAGCCAGCTTCAGTGTGCATTGTTAGGGTGGTGAGGCACTGGAATGGGTTGCCCAAGGAGGTTGTGAATGCTCCATCCCTGGCGGTGCTCATGGCCAGGTTAGACAGAGCCTTGGGTGAGATGGTTTAGTGTGAGGTGTTCCTGCCCATGGCAGGGAGGTTGGAACTAGATGATCTTAAGGTCCTTTCCAACCCTAACTATTCTATGATTCTACAATTCTATAAGGAACAACAAGAAAGCAAAGTCACCTAAACAGAGAATGAAATTGAGCATAAGGTATACTAACGACACTAGTGCCAGAACCAGCACTCAACTTCCCTGTGATAAAAATCCTCTTCTTTATTCAGGTATGAAAGGGGAAGGAAGTCTAAGTCCCATGGAACTAGGAGGTATCAGCTTCATGCAATAATTTATTACCAGTGTTGTATCACTCCTATCTAGGATACACTCAACTGAAGAATCACTTGGTTGTGCTAAATGCCATGCATACATGTCACTGCAGACAGCTTTTGATCAAAGTTGCTGACAAGCCAAGAGCAGAGAACACACATCAAGTTAGAAAAAAAAAAATGCCATCCTTATTTTCTGAACAGGCAAGGAGGATGCAGAGACAAAGTAATACTGAATTGAAGTGCTTTGAGACTGAAGTGCCCTGGGGCAGGATTGCAGCCCCTTTTCTCCAGAACCACAGTTGCTCCTGGAGATGGTATCAGGTGCTCTGCAGGGTTTTGGTAGGAGGTAGGCATTAGCATGCAGATAGCCACATACCTTTTCTTTCAATGAGACTAACAAGATAACACTAGATGCCAATGACTGGTAGGAAATTCCCTCACAGTGATAAATCTGAAGCTAAGCAATAGGAAAAATTCTAACGTCCTTGTCTCCTCTGTTTCCAGAGAGGCCTTAGAAAGGATGGGTATGTCCCAGATTTGAAGTGAAAGGAAGCAAGAATATGTCAGTAACGTTTTTTTAGAAGAGCTGACACTCAAGTAATGAAAAAAACATTCACCCAGCTGAGGGATGCCAAAAGAACAGTATTCTTGATTCCTAACATGTGATCTTGAGTTCTCTGTGCCCAGTTTTCTGATTTCTCCATCTTTCAGTTTCCTAACTTGCAAGTGCAGACTGCAGCAGCTGAATACACAGGCAGCCTACAAAGCTGTAGGTAAAATTTTTGTTCTAAATGTATTATGCATCTTTGACAGTTGTATTATTAACATGTAGGAATACAGCATATCAGAAACATACCTTGCTTGGATCTAGATCTTGTTCAACTGAGTTCCAAGTTTTGAGACCGGGCTACCAGATGACTTCATCTACTGGTAACGTGGACTAGTTTGTGGGATTTTTAAATAGGGTTGCATGCACATTATAACCTAGAAATTCTGGGTTATCACCTGATGCTTGCAGCTGCCATGGCAACAGAGTTGGTAGGCATCTCTCAAAGAGTTTTGCTTTTTTTTTTTAAGGCCTCCTTGAAAGCATGAGGTATCATCCCGCATGCACAAGCAAGTGTAGCTATGAAAGCAGTCTGCCTACAAAATGATAATAGACAGTGTCTCCCCTCGGTTTCTCTATTTTTCAGTTCTATGTTCATGCGACTGCATTTAACAAGATTTTCATTAATGCCATTATTTTTTATGGCATATAACTAAGCTGGATTTTCAGGACTTTCTAGTGTTCGGGTTTTAGTTTTGCAATTCTCCTTGATGTTAGTGGGAGTTGCCCAGAGCAGTCTTCCTTGAAGACTTTTGAAAATGTAAACTTCGTTGTCTTTGTATAGGAACAGTGGGAAAAAAAGTAAAATTAATTAGTGGAAAATGAAAGTTTTCCATTTTCAAATGAGCATAAAACTGCCAAGGATCCATCCACAGAAAGTCATTATTTTGATTCTGTATAGCTGTAATATTCTAGTTTGATGAGAGCATTTGCTATCATTCCCTCCCCTGTCCCTGGAATAACCACTGTTTTCTGTATCAACAGGTGACATCTCTGTAGATGTGTTCACCAAAGGGACTATTTAAACTTTAAGTAAACCACAATAAGGTCTGTACAATATACAGTTTCCATGTATCAGTCCCAAAGCTCTTCAAAAATGTGAAAGCTTTAAGACAGTACCAAAGAGATGCAAATTCTTGTTTGCCCTTCACTGGTGGAGAATGAAGGCACTGACAAGTTAAGCCATATTAACTAACAGTTACTGAGTAAGCCAATCTCCAGGTCTGCCACTGGCCTGAGATTCCCCTTGAGCCCATTTCTTGGGATTAATCAATGGATTATCTTTCTTTCCTTCTTAAATACACATTTAAAGGGCTGGATAGAGACAGCATGGAGTGTTCCAGTCAACAATCTGGTCCAAATTTTTAGAAGACTAAATTATCTCTGCCTGCTTTTGGAAGAGTTAAGAAGCCTGCCATTTATTGTTCATTATTTGTGTAGTAATGCACTTTCAAGATCAGGGCTCCGTTCTGCTAAGTGATCACTTGTAAATCAATTGCAGATGTCTTTGTGGGAAAAGATGACACACATTTTCTAGGAAGGCATGATGGAAAGCAGAGATGGAAAGTCTTGCTTTCTGCATAGTTCTGAAACTTCCATCAGTGTTAAACCGTTATTGGCAAGCCAACTCCAGGTAGCATGCTTTTAAAACTGGGCTGTCCTTAGAGACATTTTATGTTTTTTATTAAAACAGCCTTTCTTCAAAAAGCAAGAATTGAGTTACCGAGTTATAGAGTCTGAAGCAGTCAGGCCACATAGTAAACTGATTAACACCATGTCTGGGCCTCTTCCTTTGCTTCTGCATCCTTCTGTTCCCTTTCACCTCACCTGCTTGGCCTCTAAGAGCTGTGGGGATCGCAGTCAAGCTGGTCTGGCCATTCTTTACAGTGAAATCAAACAGATTGGTGAAGAATTAAGTTGTTTAAAGCCTTGTTTATATGTGAAACAATAAAGTTACACTCTGGACTGCCTACACAGTATTATCAGGATAGCCAGATTGTCAGTACCTCTCTGATGTGGGATTAGTGCCTAAGACACACTGCTAAGGTTGGCATTAACTTGTGTCTGTAGTGATTTGCATTGAAATTTTTGAGTCAGGCTCTCCACAGATCTGATTTGGTGTTACCTCTTGAATTCAATGGGGCACATACTGTCTGTAACAGCTGAGGATCTGTCGCTTTGTTTGTAGGTTAGAGCCTTTGCAAAGCAACTTGCTTTTCTGTTCTGTTGAAATTCGTAACAGTAAATGAAGCACATGGAGGAAGAGTTCCTAAATGTTTTTCTAATTACAAAAGCCCATTTAAGGTAGCAAAATGTGACACTACCTTCCACAAAGCAATCTTGTGCTGCTCAGAAAAAGGCAAAACAGAACAATGAAAAGTGAATTCCTTCATTTAGACAAAATTAAAATCGACAAACACTGGGCAAAATACAAATACTTTCTGTCATCTGTCCTCCATTCTTAGTTCTGTGCTACCTGGTTTGGATCCAGGTCTGATTTCTGAAGGTCTGAAAACACTGCCAGGGAAAGAGACTGGGAGATTTCAGTGATTATTTGGCAGTAAGGTCTGCCCAACAGTCAGAGTGGCAGCCCATTAGCCAGGCAGCATTTGCTGATAAATCCAGCACTGTAAGCGTGTGTGCCAAAGCTAGCTGCCCTTGGCTCTTGGCAAAGTTAGGTGAAAAATGTGACAAAAAGTCTGCTGTGAGGGTACTCAAATAAGAAATAATATAAAAATTATGATAGAAACTGGGAGCCAAAACTTGGGATAGTTTGAAACCACTGTAGTCTCCACATACAACTTCTGTACACCTTGCTTACATACAGCAAGGAATATAACACCCACAGAGGATAGCTCAGAGTTTGTGCTTCAATGAATTCTCAAAGAATTTCTGTTGCCTACGTCTTTTCTCATGCCTTATATGGATTGATAAGACGGAGCCTAAGATACCTGAAACTCAATGTTATCTCAAGGGGTTCCCTCCTAAAGGAGGCAAGTGATTTGGTGAAACCTTCTGTAGTGCTGCATAGCATTCAGAATATGCTGGAAAACAATGAGAGAGAGGCGGACTTTCCGTATTAGAAGTCAAATAAGACTTGGCTGGTGTTGGTGAAGGCATCAGAAGTCCCAGCAGAGTTATTTTAAAACTCATTTAATGGACTCACCTGGTCAGTCCCATCCTACCATTTACACAACATCTGCTCCTTATGGACCAAACTGCAAAATCTGGATTTACCCCATGTACCTTTAGGGATGTACCTAAGGCTTATAATTCCTTTAAAACTGACAGAAAGTAAAAGTATGCCCAAAAGGTTATTCAGGTTGTAGATGAAGTAAATTACTCCCTGGAAATGCCCCTATCTTCTAATCTATGATTTTACAGGGCTACAGCCCAAACACCACCCTACCCTCACTTTCTCTGGGAAGAAATTCACCTCCAAGATTCTACAGCAAAAACCCTTTCTCTCTTTCCTTTGTCTGTGAGTGTTGGTGAGATTGGGGTGTTTAGTGCTCCTTATACCTCCACACATTACGACATCTACATAAGTAGCTAATTGTATTGGGTTTGTGTGGCAAGGTTTTGATAGCAGGGGGGCAATGGCGTGGTTTCCGTGAAAAGCTGCCAAAAGCTTCCCCCATGTCTGACAGAGCCATGCTAGATGACTTCAAGAGGGACCTGCCACTGGCCAAGGCCAAGACCATCAGTGATGGTGGCAGTGCCCCTGGGATAACGTGTTTAAGAAGAGGAAAAAGCTGCTGAACAATTGCAGCTGGAGAGATGACTGAGAATATATGAGAGCCACAGCTCTGCAGATACCAAGGTCAGTGAAGGAAGGGAGAGAGATGCAGAGATGCCCCTGCAGCCTGTGATGCAGACAATGGTGAGGCAGGCTGTCCCCCTGCAGCCCATGAAGGCCCACAGTGGAGCAGATACCCATCTGCAGTCTGTGGAGGACCCCACACGGCAGCAGGAGGATGCCTGAAGGAGGCTGTGACCCCATGGTCTTAGTATTGGGTTATATTTGTATTTCACTTCTAGATATCAGTGACATCATATAAGTACCAGGGAAGATGCTTTCCATGCCTTGGGAGCAACTTAGAAAACTTGAGCAACAGCAAGCTTCCTTTCTGGTCATCCTCAGTGGATATACCTGGCCAGTGTTATGAAAGCGAATGAGAAGCTTTAGCGTAAACACCAGATTTTGGATGTACCCATCCTTTGCAGTCAATGGGGGAAAACAGTTGTCAATACCTATATAGCTGTGAAAACATACTAATCTTCAGAGCTTTCATAATCTCCAGAAGCAAAGCTGGACGAGGGGGGTGCTTGTCACAGCCAAGAGAAGATATATAGAAATGAGAAGGCAAATTTGAGGCAGAGAGCGCTCACATTTTCTACTTGTGGTTTTGAACACGCATGCAGGGAGTTAAGGCAAAAAGAATTATCATTTCTCCCTGTATTTGCCCTACAGCAGTCTTTGTCCTGGATTGTGGTGTCTGCCTGCTAGGGGGAAAAAACAATGGAGCTGCAGTTTCATTGTGAAGTGTATCAAGAGAAAAGACACAGCACAAAGTAACAAAGTTAAATGGCCGTCAAATATGTGGTAAATCATGAAATTACACCAGCCAACAGCTAGATACATCTGGCCTAAAGGGCCCATAGCTTAGATAGGGAAAGAACATCGTAGATAGGAAAAGAACATATCAGGTACTGATATGCCAAATTACCATCTCATCATCAGTATGATGGTGAAGCAGAGTTAAACTGCTTTTTCAGAGGGGCTGCCTTGTGTGATGCGTTCATGAGATGATGTGATCTGACAAGTCAGTGAGTGCTTCACCCCTCCTCTCAGTAGCGACTGTCTTCCTGCTTCTTAGCAGAGATAGCATTGATTTGCTGAGCTCAGAATAACCCTGTGGGTGAGAACTGTTGTGCTGTCATACATAGCATCTGTCTGAGACATGTCTATCCCAGACGTCATTTTGGGAAAGAAAACCCTTCTCTCTCAGTCTGGAATCATCTCTAACATATAGTTAGAGATGTCCTGGGCTGGAAAAGGAGTGGAAGAGGAGCAAAGCAGGTCATAATGTGAAGATCTGTACAGCTAAACCATCAGCACACAAAAACTGTCATGGTACGTGAAGCTCACCCACAGTGTTGCAGGGCACAGCATTTTACCTTTCAGAATCACCATCAGGTAGCCCTGATTGGTATGTATCATGGGCAGCTGCCTAGATCATAGCTAGTAGAGGCAGTAAGCTGGCACATTAAATGAATAATACACAATTCCCTTTGCACCCCGAAGGGCTCTTTGTAGCAGGAGGCTAGGTGGTGCACAGTTAAAAGGAGACACCCTCTTCTTAGCTGGCCAGACACCTTGGATATGTGTGTCTCAGACAATCTGTCAGGTAAACTGAATAACTCTTCTGCAGTTCTTTCTGTAGAAAGAAGAAGGAAGGAAGGAAGGGAGGAAGGGAGGGAGGGAGGAAGGAAGGAGAAGATTTACTCTTCTTTCTACAGTTCTTTCTGCTTTCTTCTTTCTACTTCTTTCTTCTATTTCTTTCCTTCTTCTTTCTACTCTTCTTTCATTCTCAGTATGTTACCAAGGGTTTGATGATACTGGACAAAAATTGGAGCTGAATGAGAATAATTTGGGTGCAGGATACCAATTAATAGATTTGTCCCAAGACACTGAGGTTTGCTCAGAAAGCAAAGTCTGCAGTTTCTTTTTCGCCACCATATCACCCTACACTCACAGAGCACTGATCTATGTCAAATCAAGAGGAGCACATTACTAGGATGTAAAATGAACAACTGTCTGTCTAAAAAACTCTCCAGCTCTAATAGACAATTCTAGCTAAGCATCAAGTATCATCTGGCAGACATCACAGGGGAAACTACCATGGTGAGGATCCACTTAGATACAAGTTCTGCTCTGGCCTCCTGTCTGAGGCCAGGCAGCACACTCCTATATGAAAAGAAGCATGGACCATAATATGCATTATGATTTCACAACTGTGGAATTATGAACAAGTAAATTCACAATTCAAATTTACTTCATTCTAGCCAATACTTGTTTCATCTCTGAAGATTTCTTAAAATGCTTTTTGAAAACATGGATCTTGTGTAGAAAAAAGCAGGTGGAGTATGAGTGTGTGTACACAAGCATATGTGCATGGTGCTCATAGGTTGGGGGCTTGACAGCAACGGGGTCTATTTATATGGGGACAAGGAAAACATGTTTTCTTTGCTCCCTTCAGGAGCAAATGAGCAGTGAGTGGGTGGGAGATGTAGGGAGCGCATCTGTCTCTAATCATCTATGTGCTGGGTGGCTGAGGGAGTATGCTAAGAAGGATGCTGCTGCTTCCACAGCCCTGCATATATGTGATGTGCTGCACTTCTGAGATAAAGTGTCTCTGATGCATCTCCTGCCATGGCCTGTCCATTTTTCCTGGGGTTGGGCTGGGCAAAGTGCATGGTCTAGACACCTACGTAATCACAAACATTGCAACAATGCAGACACAAAAGCAGAAGTATGTAAGAAGCCAACAGCCTGAAATACTTCTTGGTTTGTTACTAAACTCGCTTTATCATTGCACCCTAACAGACACTACTGATCCCATACCTCACACTCCAAAACACACAACACTCTTTCATTCCCAAATGAATAAATTATTTTAAAAATTAGTATGGACTTCAGCATCACTAATGGGTTATTGATACCTACCTTGGTGGGGAAATAGTCCTATAAAGCTTTGTAATCCATGGGATAGCTGCAGTGAGGGGTTAGGGAGTGCTCCAGAGACCCATCACTTGCAGCAAACTGAATACTTGAGACAGCAAAATACCAGCTGGAAAGAAGAGCACAGGCAAAGAGAAGGAGCAATAAACAGGGATAGGTAGGCAAAAATACAGCACAGGGAAATTCCCAGATGTCTGAATATACAGAGAAAGAAGAGGGATTATGCTTAGGCAAATACAAACTCTTCAGCTAGAGTAATTCAGATTGAAGGAAAAAGATCAAAGTAAACCAGTAAAATTTTAATATGACACAGAGTAAAGGCTAAGGAAACTCTTACAGATGACAGTAGAAACACTTTTTAGAGATCAAAGTTTAGCTAGAGATAAAAGACAGAACAACAAACTAACATTTTGTAATTTCCTCCCCACCCCGATAACATTTTCCATGCTTTACTTATGAAGAGACTGGTAGGCCTCTTTTGGGGGAGAGAGCATTTTTGATGGGGCTCCTTAAATTTCAGAAAGCATTTCAATTGCAGTGGTACCTGGCAAGTTAGCTATCAATTTCAATAACATCTGAATTGGGTACATGGTAAATTTAACAATGAAAATAAACCAGACACTTTTAGTTCCTTATGGTGTGTCCCAAATAGCTTATAAAACACAAATGCTTCCTCAGTCATTAGGGATGAACAGGTCCCCTGGCATCTTAAATAGAATGCAAAGTGTGGATCAAAATAGGTAATAAATTGAATTAATGTGGCAAAGACATAGGCTGATGTCAAACTTATGTTAGGGGACTGACTTATATTGAACTTTACCTTGGAGACAGCAACATAGGGAAATGGTTAGTGCTTCATTTCTAGTACAGCTACCAGGCAGTCTGTTGCCATGCTACTGTATCTAGGTGGCATCTAACTGGGCCACGTAAAGAAAAATCCTGGTTCTTTCAGTGTCGGTCCTTGGTTGGGATGTTAGCAGGAGGCTCACGTACAGCTAGTGACTTGGATGAGAGGAAGGTGAGGAGATGCCCACACTGTGGTATCTTTCCTTCACCATGACACACTCCTGTGATGACTACTTCACTCTGCATTTGCACTGTGGGAGAGAGTGTGGAGCTGAGCCATGTGCTAGATGTCTTTCATACCCCTCTGTGTCTGAACTCTCATTTTCTGTAGATCAGAACCCATTTAACATATGTGTCTCTGGGGAAACAAAATGGAGGGTGGGATTCGTCAGATGAAACTTCACAACAGCAAATTTAAAGAATGCTGGGAGATCTTTGAAAGGGAGCATGGAAGGTAGTGAACAGCTGAAGAGGGAGAAAAACATAACATGGAAACAAGCCAAACAAAAATAAAGAAATGGTAGGATGAGTGAGGGTTAAGAAAATGTTCCTGTTGAGTTAGATGGAAGGAATGAAAGTAGTCAGTAGACTCTCCATCTGCCACTCACCCTTATTCTCTGTAATTCCCTAAATCAGGCATGTTGTAGAAGTCCCAGTGCTGGAAATGCAAGGCTGGGGGCTTGTCTCCTGGCACAGTGAGAATAAGACCTGTACCCAAAGTAAACTTCCAAATCTAGAAATTCCAAAATCTGCACTATCCATTTTGGACGCAACTAAACAAGCATTTTTATGGCTCTAGCAGTTACTCTTCATGCTGAAGCAATTGTAGAAAATGCTGCAGCTATTGAGCAACTCACAGGCTGTACATTCAGATGCTCACATATTTTCCAGCCCTCAATGTTTTGGGGGCAGCATCATGGCTAGATGCAATGCTACAATGAATTGCAACACGAGCACTTGACTAAAAACGACAATGGTGGCTTTCTATGGGCTTTGTGAACAGTAATTGGAAACACCCTTCACCGTCAGACCCTTTCCAGTGTTTTGTGGGTCAGCTTGGCCTGAGCCTGAGAGATGTCAATGCCAAACTTCGCCTGAACTTTCTTCAAAGTTAACTGTGTAGCATATACAGCACAACATGGAGAGAAGAAATACCACAGAAAGGTAATTCATGAGAGAAAAATTAAGCTTGGCTTATCTCCTTATGCTACAAAACACAGTTCTCTCCCCCTGCTATGAGTTGGTCACTATTTGCAGTCACACAGAGGTGCTTTTTGGGAGGCAGGAAAAGAGCAGCAAGCCTGGCATGGCAAAAGTGCTAACAGAACTGCTGCCTTTACCCTGCCTGAGGAGAGTGAGCCAGAGAAGAAGCCCAAATTCAGTCACTCTAGGTTCTTTTGAAGGAGCTAGAAACCACTGACCCCATAAAACACTATCAACTGCAAGTGACAGCTACTGTGCCTCTTCTCACCTTCTGTGTAACGTAACGCCCTGGAGTGACAAGCTGACTAGACAGAAGATCCAAAAAGCAGCAGTGAGAAAAGTTCGACACCTCTCCATTATCATCTCAATAAAATGTAGCAGAAAAAACAACCAAAAAATCCTTTATCAAGCAACCAGAGAAGCTGCTGCCCTGGAGAGCGTGTCCTCATGCCCCAGAGGGTGCCAGGACTGAGGAGCAAGGGTGGGTGCACAGCTGCCATTCAAAGTGGCTCCCCTCTTTATCTGTGTGGAAACGCTGGGTCTGTTGCAGCCTGTTTTACACAACCTGCACAAAGCCCAGTAAGCCAGGCAGTGGCAGGGCCCAAGGACAGCATGAGGGTCCCGCTGGCAGCGACAGGGATGACCCCCAGGGTGAGGCCGGGAAAGGCAGTACTTTCCTGCTGCCAGACCCTAGCCAAAGGGATGACCTATTGGCAGATTACTTACAAGCATGCACCTTCTAATAAGTTATCTAACTTAACAGAAAATACATTGCAGCTTTGGCAGCATTAAAAACCCCTTTATATTTACCTGTCCACCTTTTAAAAATATGTTGAAAGTAATAAATACCAGTGAAGGTCCCAGTAATGCTAAGAGGGGATGAGCCTACATTTCAGCTGGGAAAGAGAACTTGGGGAAGTCCTGGAGAAGAAAGTCACCCTGTTCTTGACTATCTGCAGTAACCAAATACAGTGCACGTCCAGCCAGGAAGACTGCAAAAAAGACCTTCATCCCACAGTGGGCTGAGGACAGCTGACATGGATTGATATAAGTAATATGCTATTAAAAGCCCTTCTGAATGATTGCTAGCTATTATGTGGCTTCAGACTGAAGCCCTTTTAAAATTCATATTGCTTAATTGACACAGCATTATGGCTCCTTTATAGCCATTACTGTTGCTCATATTGTGACAATCTGAACAATAGTTGCCATTATGCTAGTATCTATACAGATACACATACAAGAAAAGGAACGGAGAGTCTACCATTCATGGCATAGAAATGGCATCTCAACATTAATGCTACCTGTACAATTTGTGCTGCTGTAATGCATGTCACCTTAAGACATAGCTGAGTGATTACAGGGATGCGTATTCCCAGCATGACATCAATAACATTTCTTACCAGTTCCAGAAATGCACTGGTCCTATACTGCTGCATATATCAAGGCAATAGCTGTAGTCTGCTGCTATACTTCCCACCCGTTTTCTCTAATCTTTCTAGCTGGGTCCCTGTATCAACTGTGAAAGTAGAGGACATCAGAGGACATACTACTACTACGTTATGATCCACTGAAGAGAGGAAGGCAAGACTATATTTAAATCAATGTTCCAGAAAGAGTGTTCTGCATTGGCAAATAAGTCCTTATACATTTATCTGTCATAAGATTGCCATATACTAATATAGTAATAGTGATACATTTCAGCAGGGTTTTTCTTCTTCCTTTGCTGATCACGTGTTCCTAATTCCTTTTTAGCTTTACTCTCATTAATTTGCAAATTTTAATTTGCAAGCTTAAAATACAAATTCGATTTGTGAAGATAAGATTTCTGTAAATATTATATCTCCCCTGGAAAAGGAGGAAATTATTTTATGTTCTCTTAAACAAATTATTTAGATAATATCAAGCCTGCTCCAGGATAAAATTTCTGAGGTGTAAATGTTTTAATATGCCATCCTTATTCCAAGTATATTATAAGTATTTGTGCTACTTTAGGTGTTTTAGAAGTTGATGTATTTGAATAATACAGTAAAAGACATACTGCATCTGAAAGTAATATTACATCATAGAAACGGAATAGTTTAAAAACAATAAAAATCTTAAACCCAGGTATTCAGGCTGCATCTATCCTCAAAGGCACATGATAAGCTGGGTGATCCTATCCTGGCCCCAAGCTGGCCAGCTCAGAGGACCAGCTCCAACTCACCCTGCCCATTCAGTGAGTTTCCCTCTGGTGGAAGCCAAACAGGGCGTAGCATGGAAAAAGGAATGGTGTCCACACCTCATACTCACACCTCAGCCTGGCTTGCTGTCAGAATGTGGTGAAAACATGAACACAGGCAGAGTAGACGGTGTGATGGGAAGCGGTCTCAGGTTGAACTGTTCTGAATGTTTAACTTGCACCTTCCATGCTAGGCAGCTCAGTGGTGTATACTAAGAACACCAAGCACTGAAATACGGAGTGTGTATCAGCTGCTTACGGGAGAATAAGAGGAAGAACAGAGCAAGGGAACATCCCTGAAGGAGAGGAAACTGGGTGCAAGTATTGTCCTGGTATGGCAATGACAAGGCTCCACAGGAACTGGGAGCCAAGGGCAGCTGATTCTCATGGGGACAAAAGCCCACCAGAGCAAGTCATGTGGGATGCTGACTGCTCCAATCTGGGACCACAACAGCAGGGGAAGTTAGCAACATCTCTTACAAAAGCATTATTCTCCCATGATGAGAAGCAGCAGCTCTGCTGAGTTCCCGGCTTAGTTGGAGCAAGAAAGCCAGGGCTGTCTGGCTCTCACAGTGCTGTTACATCATCAGTCAGCTGGTTGGCAGCGTCTTCCTTCACTGAGAGCCAAAAGGTTTTTGGATCACAGCCGCCAATGAGTTCCAAGCAAGATATTGTCCCCCTGAGCATCACCATTTCACGGTTGCCGCTGAGCCCTAGTTCAGGAGGAACTTCCATCTAGAAGTCCTTGTTTTGCTGGAAAGATACTGCTGTGTTCCAAGCTGACTTACAAATGTGAGAGCCTGCCAAATAAGCTGCCTTTTTAGATGTGTATCATGGCCATGGAGGAGACTACTGCATTAGCCAGTGCAGTTGTCAGCGGCCACAGGGCTGACCCTTCTCTAGACCTGGCTTCAAAGTGATGCTGGAGTGAGTGCAAAGGAAGCAGAAATACACATTTGGGGAGTGGGAGAGTCATGTGTCAGAGACACTGCAAAGCCAGCAGTGAGATCCTTGTAGGCTGTAGTGCAGTCAAAGACTGAAGGTGTGTACGTGGGAGTCCTTTCCTCAGGTGGGGAGATGCCTCCTTTTCTAAAGCTCAGATAACACTGTGCATAAGCACTGCCTGAAGATTTTGCTAGAGCACTGGTGCCTAACTGCTGCTGGAGAATGAAGGAGGAAACCTGCAAAAGTGAATATTTCTGGAGAAAAGATACAACAGCAAGTAGCTTGATCAAAAACACTGGGGTGACCTACATTAAAGTGGCATTGATTTCAGTGGCTATTAGATATTTCCATTCTGTGCAGCAGGGAATTTTTGTACTCTGGAGTGGCAGTCCACAGTGCTTGCAGAAGTGTCCGTGAGCAATTTTTCATCCTATCAGAAAAATGATTTCTTATGAATATGGCTGCTTAGCACTGCCTTGAGTGGAAATGCACATCTTTAAGAAATTTTATTGGAAACTCACTTCATGTTTGCTGCAAGCAGTGCTTCTAATATAATAAAAGTAATTAGTGCATGTTATGAACTAATCATCTGTAAAAGAACCTTGAATGTGAACTTTAATGTTTATGAACTTTTATGTTTATGTTATATAAACCTTGAAAAAAGAAGCTTACGTACTGGAAATGGTGAAAAGCCCTGAACTACAGTGCTATGACCAGCTAATTGAATCCATATTCCCCTGCATTCAGGGAATCAATAACTGTTAGAAGCAAAGGGCACTGCCTTAAAAACCCAGTGTGCGCTTCATGCAATTGGGAGTTCTTGTGGTGAAACCGCAGCTGTGAAACATTGTAGGAACATGTGCCAAGCATCTGTAAGAGAATCATGTCCAAAACACTTCGTACACTAAGGACACACACAGCCAAGCCTTAATCAAACACCGTCATTTATAATTTTTTTCCTGATTTAGGATGATTCGCAGCCTCATGTGCAGTCTCAAAAACTGCTGGGTTCAGAGAACTTAAGCTAGGCCAGGCAGTACTGCTGAACACCAGTGTCTTAACCAGGGTGTGAACATGCCAGGGAGCAACTGGGAGAGGAGAACTTATAGAAGTAGCAGGCTGTTACGCCCTGGTGTAACAAGACTGACTAGTGACTTGTTGCGTACTCATGTGTGGAAACGACACCTTATGGTACACATGCTACTGCTCGGTCATAGTCCCAGAAGCAACCAGCTGGAGGAGAAACAACTCAAGCACCTTCTCATGGGAGCAATATCCACCATGACATGGTGGCTGCTCTCACTCCTGAACTGGGATCCAAGTGCCCTGCAGCTAGGCTGCCTGTAGGGACATGGACATGGCAAAGCTGGTGCTAGACCTGTGTTAAACATAGTTACTTGCTCTTCTGAGAGAAAGCTATGTTAATTCTTTACTAAAAGCCTACTGAAATTGCTTTCACATCTCTTTGTGGTTTTGGTTTTTTTTTGTTGTTGTTGTTTTTTTTTTTTTTTAAATATCTAAACACTGTCCCATATTGCTTCTAGTTGTGGATTCAGATTGGGACACAGTAAGATTCTCTGTGTGTGAGTTTTTCATGCTGGCAGAGGAGCAGGGAGGGAGAGAGGGAGAATAGGGTTGAGAAAATATAACCATCAATTAAATACCATGCATGCTCCAGGAATTCTAGGGTAGAGGATTTGCGCCTCCTGCTCATTCTACTCTTTGCAGCTACCTTCTGTTAAATGCTTAATCTTGCTCACATTTACATAGTGGATCCAGTACTTAAGCACATGCATAACTGCAAGCATATGAAATTTTTCATTACAGCTACTCATATTCACATACAAGTATGTCCTCAAAAGATTTATTGGATGTAATCTGGAAGAGGAAGGAGCTTTAAAAGCTCTTACAGGTCAGACTCCCTGCAGGACTACCTGGTGTGTGCCACTGGGCCATTTTTAAGGTTTTAGAGCTTTGGCTGTGATTGCTATCCTTGCTTGTGACAGTTCATCTGAACTGCTCTATTGAATTGTTTTCTGCCTCTGGGTTGCTTGTAATCACTTTGCTTTGATTGTTCATTATTTGTTTGATGGCTGTGTCAGGAAAAGTAACATTTTTTTATTTTATTTTTTTTTTTATGCTCTCTGCTAGGTGCCTGAGTTGTGTAAAAATGAAAAATACAAACCCAGCAGGATTCTGCGATTTTTAAAAAACATTCACAGATTTTTAGAAAACTCAGTCTTATCCCCTCTTCTGCCCTGTCAGGCCAAAACAATCCAGACAAACAAATGCTCTTGTGATAGTGATAGAATAAGTGATAACTTTAGGATTAGTAGATATACCCACTAGCATGCAGTAGTCAGAAGACTATATGAGAATAAAACCCAAAGGGAGTCCTGAAGTATTCATACTGGAGGAATTCATTCAGACAGCTAGCTGGCTACATGGACAGAGTAAGTATCTGCCTCCAGCAGCAGATTTTGGGAACATCAAACTGGCTACGGTTTTTCTCTGCCTGTAGCACAGCCATGCAAATTCAGACTGCTGCTGCTGTTGTTGAGAGAGCACCAGGGGCCAGGATACTTGAGGTTACCAGCAACACTGGAGACACGAAGGGCAACAGTGCTAACCCCCATCTCTCCCTTTCAGCAGAAGACTGACCCTACAGGGCTTCCTCTCGCTTCCTGGCCTCAGCTCCATCCAATCTCCTCTCCCTCTGGCCTTGTGGCCCATGTTTCCTCCTAACTTTGGTTTTCTTTCCAGGGAATCCCTGCAGCTAAAAGATGACATAATCTTTCTCTTTGGGAGTCATCCTGCTTCCATCACAGGCCAGACCCTTTGAATCGTGTAACCCATGTGATTGTTGCAGGGCAGAGTGGGAAGATAAGGTTCATCTCCCTCCAGGATAATCAGAAGTAAAACAAAACAAACAGCAACCCTGCATTAGACTTTTTTTTTCTCCCCAGTGTTTCTGAAGAAAGAGGAGAGCTAGAGGGGAAAGAAGGATAAGGGCCTAAGGGGGAGGAGGGAGATAGAGGAAAGGGGAAGTTTTGGCATGTTGTCTTGCCAAAACGTGCAGTACAGATGGGAAGAGGCAGATGGAGCATTTCTACTGATAGTTCAAGAAATCAAACATGTAGGGAGTTGGAGCAATTCTCTTGTATCACTGTGTTGTAACCTTCTGTAGCAGCAGCTCTTAAAGAAACAGGCTGTCACTTCAGCAACGCTTTGGGAGCCTTCACATGAATACAGTCACCCTAAAAATGTGGTGCAGCAACTCTTGCCTGGCACAATCGGTTGAGATATTTTGTATCAGCTCTCATTATGTTTGCTGGCCCACCTGTGAGAGCGCAGGGAGCTAAACTGTGCTCCTTAACTTAACAAGTTAAACTTGCTGATAACACAGTTGCAAAACAGTAGCTGTATAGGAGCAGATCTGTCTTCCTTTGCGCTCAGGTGCAGCAGACGTCTGGAAACAAGAATAAATGTTACATGCAATAGTCACGTTGATATGTGAATAGGGAGGAAAGAAAGGGATCCAGAGCAATGCCATAAAGATTTCTGCAGGTACTATATGTCAAGTCTCGGTATTAGGAGCACTGAAATGACTGAACAGTCCCTGCAGCACAGCTGCTGTAAAGACCTGCCAACAGTTTCCAGTCTAATTAGCCTTTAAGTCAGCAGGAGGCCTTCATAGCCTCTCTGTTGTGAAGAGATCTGTGACTGGATACTCTTGTTTCTGCGGGAAGTCGCTGTTTCCACTCCCAGCCTCCTGGCTTCCATGGGGTCACAGCCCTTTACAACTTCTGCAGGTAATGGCAGCACAGGGAAGGCTGGAACTGTCTTCTGGCTCTGGCCCACAGCACCGTTTCCTCATGTCCCCAGGGATACCCAGACAGATGCTTTAGAAGAGGTCAAGATGGCTAGGAGCCTCCTCTAAGAGCAACTAAGCAGGTAGATGTAGAAATCCCTTCAGCATTTTCCTCCCTGTCCCTCAAGAGGATAATCTTGGGGAAATTTATTTCATTACTTGTCCTGTTCCATTTCTCTTCTTTTACAATGGGAGATCTAAGACTATTAAGATATATGTTTGGTTCAGTTCATAGCAAAAGTATTCCCTATCCATCTGTCTGTCTGTGTTTTTCCAAGGGCAGCTGTCTCCATCACATCTAAGAAGAAAAACAGTTTTTGAAAACAACTTGTTTTTCAGATTTTGTGAGTCCCAGCACAAGCATTTTCTTGCCTCTCACATTCTGATTTTTATCTTGCTGCAGTAAACAAATGGGAGTTGGAGAAGTCATTAATGGCTGATTTAGACTGACAATTAGGCAAAATCTAATTGGCTGCTTTCTGGTTTAGAAGCTAGTACTACTAGTTGTAGGCTTTAATTCTGACATTGGCTTTTCCAGTGGCCAGAATTAATTCCCTTCCCTTGTGTAAGATGAAGAATTATTCTTCTTTGTGAAACTACATGTTGTTGGGGTTTGTTATTTATGATTGTCCTGGGTTCAGCAGTAGCAGTCATGTTTCTCCTCCTTGGTAGCTGGTGCAGTGCTGTGTTTTGACTTTTGGCTTGGGAACAGAGCTGATAACAATGATGTTTTGGTCTGGCCAAGGACTTTGTGAGCCTCATGCTCTGCCAGGGAGGAGGGGAAGCCGGGAGGAAGCAGAGACAGGACACCTGACCCAAACTGACCAAAGAGGTATTCCATACCACAGCACGTCATGCCCAGGATGTAACTGGGAGTTAGCCAGAAGGGCTGGGAGTCTGCAGGGTTGGAGGAGGTATGGGTCAGTGCTTGGTTGGGCTGGGGGGGCAAGTTATCAGTCAGCTGGTGGTGAGGTGATGTATTCTCTTCCCTTGTTATTTCCTTTATCATTGTTATTATTGGTGGTAGCAGCAGTGATTTGTGTTATACCTTAGTTACTAAACTGTTCTTATCTCAACCCGTGGGAGTTGCATTCTTTTCGATTCTCCTCTCCGTCCCTCCAGCAGTAGGGGGAGGGAAAGAAGGGGGGGAGTGAGTGAACGAGTTACCTGACTGGGTTTAAACCACGAGAATGATTTATAAAATATTTTGGAAAGGAAAGCTAGGAAATATTTTTTGGCATTTTAATGTGTGTCTGAATACCTTCCAACCCCCTGCTCTGGTCACTTCAAATTCTTTGTCTTGGGTGAGGGAATTCCTGATCTTAGCAGACTCACGCTATAAATTCAGTAGTAGTATTGGTCCAAAAGACACCTTGCTCAGTGTAACTGATTAGCGAGCCAGCATTATGCAGTTACAGTTTTGGCCAACCGGAGAGATTGCTGAGGTAGAAAAGGTAGCAGTGGTCACCACCCCTGTCAAACATGATTTTCCACTGATTCTGTATTTGGAATCCAGCACCATCATGTGATATGGTGTATTTTGATATGTAATGTCAGTGGACTTTTTTTTTTTGCACCATGATCATCTGCAAGAGTGAGGTTAAACCACCACTATCAGCCATGAAAAAAAGCTCCTGAAAAATATTCTGTTTAAGAGTTTGCAAGCACAAACCAAACATCTCCCAAATAAATGAAAGCCTCATAACATAATTTTTAACTTAAAAGCTGCAGCTGAAGCTTCAGCACCTTGACTGAATCTCCATAAGAAATTAATCTTTAAGGAAATAAAATAGGAGCGATCCTTGCTTTCCTCTCCCTTTGGGCTGAGCAGGGCTCTGTTCTCTACTTTGAGATGGAGAAAAGATAAAACCTTTACAGTTACCATCTTCTTTTAATACCTGTCACACCAGCCTTAGCGAGACAACTCTCCCTCGGTTCAACCTCAGAAATCAGTTCTGGGAAACACTAAATGACAGTGATGCCAATAGAGGCACTATGTGCCACTCTATAGTGCTACTTTAATATTTTTGAGTTGCTGAGTCACTTCTACGGCTTAATTGGCTTTGGTCCTTAATGCTTTTGTTATCAGGAAGAGATATAGCCTGAATTAAAAAAGGTACTAGGCTGAGAACTGGAACAGAAGCACGAGGTATCAGACAGGAAGGTTCATTTGTCCTGTCTGGTGATCCAGGGGGAATATGAAGATGCTGTGTCAGATACAAAGATGGTAGGTGACAAATCCTATGGATTTGCTAAAATCCGTTCTTACAGAGGCAGATGTGAGCATTCAAGCCTGCCTGCCAAGGACTATTAAACATCTCACTGCAACCTAACATGTCAGGAAACTGAAGAGAAATCACAGATTTTTAAATGAATGTCCATCTTCCAAATTATAGTTTACTGGCTGAGTCACTAACACTTGCTGTAAGCAAAGACCCTCAAAGATGAGGAGCAGCTAGGCTAGTAAGCAAAGACCCTCAGAGATGAGGAGCAGCTGGGCTATCTAGGTTGGTTCTCTGTGGTATGGAGATTGGGAAATGGGGCCAGTGCAGAACTTTAGAGGTCTTAATGCCACAGGAGTCACTAAGAATAATGGCAAATGAATGGTACAACACCAACCATCAGCCCTACCGAAGGATTCTAATGACAGTGTAATTCATGTGAGAGTGGCACTGGTGAGAGGCAATACCTGAGATAATATGAGTTTCCAGTTCATATCCCAGTCCAAGCTGTGGCAGTATGGGCAATCTTTCTGGCAAGATTTCATTCCTGATGCTTGTTCTGAACAAGAGGGCACATAGAAATGAAAACCGACAGAATACAGAGATATTGGGGCCTTGTTTTCATTTGTTAGTATTCCTCTTTTTTTTTTTTTTTTTTGATACCATTGGGGAATTATTTTATATGTAATGCCATAGAAGAGAATTACTTGTTTTGGCTAATTACAAAGTCCTGTGATCACTGGCCTGTTCAACATTTTAAATTCTCTGTTTCAAAGTCTTCCTTCTTCAGTAGCTTAATGCAGCTAAGCAGATATGTGACAGGTGTTTATAAGAAGCATGAAAGTGAATAAAATAGGAGAAGTCAGATAAATTAGGAGTCTGAGGATGTTTGCATTGGCTCTTCAAGAAGGTTCTGCTATGTGAGGAGTTTACTGCCTGGCAGTTTATTTCTAGTTTGTTTTCACCACAATATTCACCGTTAACTGTGATTAGCTTTTACTGTGCATAGGTTTATAAGCATGCTAGGTAAAGATTTACTTCAGAGAGGGAATCTTCCACATATATTGAATGTATCACTCTTACACTGTTGGTAAGAGAGGGTATTTTAGACAACACTTGAATATTCAAGCCCTCTTTAAAACTGAATTCCTTTGTATACCAGTGTTTTACTTCCACTCTTTCAAGGACAGGACTACAAATTCAAAAGCATTTGTATTGCTGTCTTTCTAAAATAATCAAATGTGTAAGTCAGTGGTTTCAAGAGTAGACTATTAATTGTTTTGCTTTAGGCTCTTCTAGCAGACAAGGATGGTGAGATAAGAAGCTAAATATAAGAGAATCATGTTTCCAGGACAATCATACCAAATCCAATTTATAAGCTGTTAAAGCTTATGAAAAGCAAGCTGGAAAAACTCTCAGGAAAATTCAGTTGTCTAGGCCCCAAAGCTATTGGCTTTTGTTCTTTGTTGGAGCTCTGAAAGGAAGATATTTTCACTGGTGATACTCATATATTGTTTACAGCCCAGCAAAGCATACACGACATTATGACGGAGATAAACACTTCTCACAGATTTCATAAACATTACAGATGTCACTTTTGCTCCTCGGAATCATACCCTATGGACCATAGTAGGACAAAATTCTGTAGCAGTTGATGTTGTGTGGCTCTTGGTTTCTAATAGCATTCACAGATATTTATAAAGTACAATAAAATTTTGCCCTACATCCTTGATATTAATGTCAAGTGCCCTACAGTACCATGTACTGTTCCCAGAGAAATGATCCATTAAAGCCATTCGTATGAGAGAGCAAGTATTCACAACACTCCAGAAAGAAATTATATTCTCATAGAATAATAGAGAAAATTAGCTGGCTTCCATAGACTGTATTGACATGCAGCAAAGCTAGCCTCTTCATTAATTGCCTCCCCCTGCTAGAACTAAGGACATCCTGTCTACAACAGGGACATACAGGCTTCATTTAGTTTTCTGCCTTAGACCCTTCATTATGACTAAGCAAGGCTGTGCAGCTGGATGAAAAGAAAATGCATAGAGTGCATCAGTGACGAAGAATCAAGGCAAATAGAAAGGTGCAAGAATGGAAAAAAAAAGGGGGTAACAGATGCAGATCCTCTAGCTGATCCTCAGGTTGCATGGGGGCAGAGAGGAGAAGTCCTATTTAATTCCTTGAGATACATTGAAAAAACATCCATGTGAATTCACTGTGGTTTACACAAAAATGGGCAGTTATCTTACTGACCTGTGTCTCCCACTGACATCCCATGTCATCTTAATCTTTTTCATCTTGTTCCATTATTCCTGTCACATATTTCCTGGTCACTAGTCAGTTATCTTTTTGTCTTATAGTTAAAGTGCATGTTTTTTAGGGCACGGAATATGCTTTTTGTCCAATATTTAGCACACTGAAATCCTAGTTTTAGGTGGCTCTAAGTGCTAAAGCAATACTCACTAGTGTAATAAACTGTGATTTATTTACCCCCATAGCTCACCATGATGTCTAGTTATAATAAAATTAATTCATCCGAAACACACCACTATCACTCCCTTTCATACAGAAAAGAAACCAACTCAAACCAAAACACTTTGCAACCATACTATTTTTTATTACACTAGAGAAACTGTATGAATATCCAGATAGATAGATTAAAACATGCTTAAAATTCACAGCCTTTTCATAATGTTACATTGCAGATTTATAATCTTCCCTAAGGATGCTACATTAATTTTCAGGGATATATATATATATTTTTTTTTTTAACCAAGTGAGACAGAGATAATAAATAATGCTTTCTAGTATCTCCAGAGATAATTGGCTGGAAAACTATAGGGTGATAATTGTTAACCAACTTGAGGTCACTCAGCTGAACATTAGCAGCAGTGAGGTATGCGTCTGAGTAAAAAGAACATGCCCTTCAGACAAAGATTAATTAAACACAAAAGTTGAAAGAGAAGAAGCTGAATTCAAAACATATGTACGTTTCAGAGGGTTAGAAGTGCCAGTGTTTTAATGGTAGAAATTAATTTCTACCTTGTCAGTCTAAGTGTTCCATCGTTTGCATGCATATTCGATAATGAAAAGATATGTTTGAATGGAGAAGGAAGGAAGGAAAGGAAGGCTATTTAAGTTGCTCAACTTATAAGAGAAAAAAAATATGGAAATAGTCGGTTTTGTATAAAGAAAATATCTCACCAGCTTGCACTTTCAGTTCTACCAGGCTGCAGTTCCAGCTGGAGAAGACTCCCTCTTCTTTCTCAGCCTAGCCTGGAGGATGCTAGCATACACTGCTGCAATTCCTGCCAAATTCAACAGGATTTTTGCCACTGGCTACAATGAGAATTTGGTTGTGCTTTCTGTCATTGTGCTCCTAAACCTGAGGTAATTTCTACATGGTGAGGAGCCTGTCAAACAAGATATGATTGTTTCTTATAGTGGGCTTAAAAACAGTTGCAAGCCAAATACAGCCTTATGAATTACACTCAGTGGCTGCTGCTTCTTACACATGCTGCTTAGTCTGTTCAGAGGCTGACTGAGGTCATGCAGAGATACTTTCAGCTGCTTTGCACGCTCTGTGCAAAGGGACTATGCTCAAAGGAAACCACCAGTGACTCTTGCCTCAGGAACAATGGAAATGGTCTCTCCTTTTAAGTTCACCCTGTATTCAACAATTTAAAACCACAGCACTCTCATCTCACTCATGATTTCTGAAGCTCTTTTCCATGTTGTTTTCTGACTTTAAAAGGATTCTAACTCGCAGCCCTCAGTCAGAGTAATGAAAATTACCAGTCTGGCTAGAAACGGTGCTAAGCAGGTTTCAAATTCAAGAATATTTGCTTTATAAACGTCTTCAGCCGTGGGGGAGTAGCATGGTCCCAGATTCAAAGAAGAGGACTCTCGTCCACCTGGAGATAACCTCCAGGTGCTCACATTGACCTTCCCTCATTTTCTGCCCTTGTGCCCTCCATACTCTCAGTTGTGACCCTCTCTCTGCATTATTTTCCTTTGAACTAAAGGAGGGCAGAAACCAGGTTTTTCTAGGCTTCTATTTTGTGTTCAAAATTCTAGTGGAGCTGAAAGGGCCCAAGATCACCTATAGGCTGTAGAGTAGATACACTTTGTGGCACCCCCTACAGACTTGGTCCCTCAATTATCCAGATTTGGGGTTTGCCATCAGCTCTTTATTGGGTTTTATGGTTCCTTGTGAGTACAGGGGCTTGGGAGAGAAATGAGGGCTGGTTTGCCCTGCTGAGTCATGAAGCAGTCAGAAATCCCCACACAGCATCTGCAGAAGTACCCTGGGTTTGTCCTGATGATAGAGCAGGGTCTTGTTCCTCTTCAAAAGAGAGAAAATCTTGCCTTTCTTCCTTAGGTGCCTAAGTTTCAGATGTCTGTAGTGAGCAGCCTGTGTCCAGTGCCTACTTTTTGTTACTCTAAAGGCCAGTACAATGTGGGACTAAAGGCAAAGAGAAATTAATTACAGCCTTTGCTCTCTCTACTGGGAGAGACCCACTTTGATTGAGAGGTCTCTTCGTGCCCTGCCCATGCCAAAGCAATCGGTCAGGAGCAGGGAGAGAAAACAGAATCCCTCAAGCTTCACACACAGAGATCTGCTGGCCATAGAGTTCTTCCCCATAGGGTATAAAAATGAAACGTATATCCCTGTTATCCTGGGCATGCTGTTTAAAATGGGCATAGTCATTCTCATTGTAGGCAATCCAAGGGCCAGATAAATGTGGAAGTCACATCTCCTTGGAATAATTATCTGTCAGGAGTTGCTTCAGATGCTTTTCCTCTGCAAGTTGGTCTCATCTTCAAATCCTCAAGATATGTTTTCATGAGGGTATTAGAAGACCAAAGGGCAGTTTCTAACATCTGTCCTACCTTCTAAAATACCCAGGCTTCCTCATCCCCTTAGAAGCTTATAAGTCACCGCACTTCAGAGAAAGGTACAGATCCCTTTTATTTTTTAAACTTAAACCACTTTTTGTCTTGCATTAAAATTTCTTTTATTATCAGAAACTTTCCACTTGAATTATGAAGCAGATCACAGGCCAGCAAAAAAACATTCCCAAAAGGAAAAGGCAACGTAATGGAACACAAATTAAAATCCACATTGAAGTACAAAGCACTGGGAGTGATCTGAAACAAAGCATGCACATCACTTTTAAGAATAAAAAGGAAACAAATAAGTCCTAAGACTCACACTTTAAAAATTGCAGTGCATCCTAATATTTTCCAGATGCAGATTTGATTAGGGCTAAACTAACATGAGTTACAGCTTGCACTTAAAAAGCTTTTCTCTGCCACAGACTGAAAAGAGTAAAGATTTGCTGAAGTATAGGGAAAGGAAGGAGCTACACCTTCCCCTTCCAAACTTTCTACTAATGAATATTGCCAGTGTTACTGGCAATCAAGAAAAGAGAGAAGAGGTTCCCATTATGGCTGACTTCTTTATTTCTTACTGAGGTTGGTAGAACATCTCACAGGAAGGATGTAGCAGAGCAGGTGATCAACTACAATCTCCTATTTCTATATAGAGTCAACTGCTTTTTACAAGCAAGTTCACCTTGGAGGCAGCGAGGCATAAATTCCTACCTAACAGCCAGCCAATGGCAGGTTTTCACTGAGCTCTGGTTTGTGTGCATCTAGCTGATGATCCCTAATAAAACCCTGAAATTTTCCATCAGGGCTAAATAACCTGAGTTTGTGCAGCTTTTTTATGTCAATATCTGTATGTCACCTGGGGCAGGAGCAGGCAGAGATATCACACAGCACTCTAACACGTCCTGGACCCACAAAAGTAGCTCTTGCCTATCCAAGCAAGGTTTCCTACAAGATGTAGTTGCCCTTCCATTAGAAAGCCTCTAAGCTCCCTACTAAGATGAACCTTTCTGCAGTCAATGAAGTGTATTTCCTTGCAAGCCTTTTGGAGTTCTCACTATCTGGGCAGGTCATTGTGACTCATGCAATCTGAGCACTCTCAAAAGTTAAAACATTGACTCTGATGCAGTTCTGTAAGGAGCATGGATCATGTCTGAATGCTGCCTAACTTCCCATGCTGCTTAAGCTCCCAAAGGTTTGCTGTAGCATTTTGAGCAATGCTGGGTTCATCGTAAAATCAGGGTTCACTTCTTTGAGAGCAGAGCCTTCCTTGGTTATTCCAGAGGCTGGGCTAACTACTAAGGTTGGTCATCCTCAGGTCTTTCTATAGATGCAGGGAGATCCTCCGGCTGTCTGTCAAGAAGTACGATACAAGCACATTTTCTTCCCTTAGGATAGATGATGAATCAGACACCACATTTCCTCTGTACTAAGCATGTGTTACTTTTTTAAGGTAAGTTTGAATATAAATGGGTTAGAAGTCATTAGAGATGAACACAGAAAAGAAACCCCACACATTTTCACCAAAGCCTCAGTGCACAGCAGCTGCACTGAACTTGGTTTGGTTGAAGAACCTTTCTGAATAATTATTGGCAGCTCTAGGAAAGTACCCTGTGTTCAGCATGCTCAGTATAGTATGCCAAAAAATGTCCCTGAAAAATGATTGTATTACTATTAATGCTGGCTATATTCTGAATGAAATAATTACCTCTTTAGTAAAGATTAAAATGCCAACATTTTAAAGGTGGCACAGCACTTTCCTGAAACAGGAGGTGCCTTTAATATAAATGCATTTTATAAAATATGTTTGCCAGCATGAAAAACCTGATGACATTGCAAGCAAGTAAACAGTAAGAGGCATCTGGCTTTATTCATGCATTACCAAAGGATCAGCTTGCACATATCAAATAAACTGTGGAATTTTCCAGCAACCTTCCAGTTTAATAAGGAATTTCAGACTCTTGTATGTGGCAGTTCATTGACCACTTCAGGTAGGGACATCAACTTTTGAAGAGCTGTACTCACATCAGCTGAGAATGGCTGTCTATGAGCAAACAAAATGCTGCTAGTTCTTCTGTCTCAGTTAAAAGTTTAAGATATAGGTGACTAAACAAGCTGGCATCAATTGTAAAACATCTGGCAGAGGGGATTGGTCAAAGGTTGGTGAAATAAAAATGCTATACCTTGGCTCTTGGGCACCTTTGGGGACTGTAATTCTTTGGATAATAATTCTTAGGGTAATTCAAACTAACATCAACCAGCTGCTTCTTGCATCGCAGGGTGAAAAATTAAAATGCAGAAAGAGCAGAATGGCTTGGAGTCAGAAAAGCAAATTTGCAGTGAGATTCCTACTCTGCTCCTGTCTAGAGCTGATGAGACATTGGAAGCCACTTAAATCCCAGTGTCTCTTGTAAGACTGGTGGCATAAAGAATAGCAATGAAAAGACAGAAGTCCCCAATCAGTGGAAGGAGGAAAGGCAAGAGGGACAGCTATTCTGTAGTTTCCCTCAGTTAACTCACATGATTTAAGTTTACTTGGAAAATCAGTGGACAGGCAAGGAAACTGTTATTCTGGGTGCCAAAAGTCTTTATCTTGTAACCTTTTTGATAACTACTCATATAATTGCGTATCTCCTGTCACAACTACATGTCCTTGCAAGAGAAAGCTGCTCATGCTGAAATGGAATATGAATAACTTAGAACCATCAAACTTATAAAAGGCAAAGATGGCTGGGAGCAGCAAAGGGGAGAATAAAGCAAAGTGATTTGCAGAATGTAATGAGGAATGGAAGGAAGTAAAGATGTCCTTGGCACCTCCCCTGGCAAAATCAACAGGAAATAATTGAAAATCATCAGCCTGGAGAAAGATGTAGATAACAGAGGAAGTTCAAGGAGAAGCATACACCAGTATGCAACAGTCCCAGCAGAATGCCTGTGCAAGACTGCATGGCAGCAGAATGACTCCATTTATTACAGTGGCTGCTGACAAAGTGTTCTGTTCAGAACAAATACAGTGCAGTCTCTGTCCCCACAAGTATTCAGTTTAGCTAGAAAAGAAGATTAATTAAGATCCCTCAGAGTGCCTTCAGAGCATTTTAAAGCAGAGATGTTGCAGTGTCTAACTGTTATATTCACTGTTTTTATTGGCTATTGCATACAAGAAAGAAGTTGCTTATTAACAAATTTGACCCCCTGGCTTGCCTATTTTTCTTGTAATTCCTTTCTTTTCCTTTCCAGAGGGACATTCTTAGACACAGACCAGAGATTGGGATGGGTCTGCTCTGTCCATGTCCTACTCTAAGCTCTTTCTCTTCCACAAAGGTAAGCCGCTGCTGGAACATGATGTGGAGAAGAGAGGACAGAAATCAGAGGAGGCCATGAGCCCATTGTAAAGACATTCCTCCTGCTCTGCTCATTGTACTGCATTCCTGCAGGCAAAAAGTTCACGACTATAGTTTTTGCATTGAATATGTGCCTCTTTGCATATCAAATATAATAAAGCATTCTACATTGACCAAACTGTAGCAGCACAGCATGGGAGAAAAACTAAAAGCCTTTCAAAAGCCGTGCATTTTCACAAAGTTCTAATGTTATGGGGAGGGACTGTTTCAGACCTTTATCATGTGAAGCTGAAGGATGACCCATAAAAGTCTTTTCTGTTCATTTAAAGGAAAAAAAATAGCACCCATCAGAGTTTATCTTACCATCAACTGCTAAAGCTCCTCTTCACAAAATCAGGTTTCATGTGATGTGGGATACTTATTGCAATCACTGCAGTTGAGAATGGAGCACATTAATTGTGCTTTTTGCTCTGAAGTCTGTATGATGGGGTGCCATGGCAAGAAGACAGGTTTGGCTAGAGGTGGTACCCTTTTCTACTCATTACATAGTGGCTGACTTTCTGATAGAGAATACTACATAGTCATTCAAATGGCAGTAATTCAGGCTGTAACAAAGAACTTGAGAAATACTAATAAAAGCCCCATTTCTATTTTATAAGTCACATAATGGGTGTCACATTCAGTGCTTCTTATGGTGAACAGGCTATTAACCATAGTCTATGACTTTACTTAATTTTGAAATTGCCATCTTTTCCAATTATTCTAACTTTTTAGAATTTTCTTAAATCAGGGTATTTTTAGTATGAACTGCAAGTTACAAACAACAGAAGTTGCTATAGAAACAGAAAAGGCACTTTGTAGAATGAAAATGCAGGAAGAAATATTGTTCACTATTTATCTGCTGCAGACAGTAAGATAGAATCAATACATGCAGGTGTGTGTATATGTATCCATAAATATGTATGGATACATATAACATCCTTACTGTATCTATGAACTCTTCAGTGCTCATCTTTGTATCCTAACATTTAGCTGATTTTTGTCACTTCTGCACTAGCAGGCTATTATCCCAAGCTACATAAAACTACCCTCTAGAAAGGTATCCTTCAAGTATCTCTGTGTTGAGTCAGCCAAACCACTGAAAGTAAAACCGATGCAATATTGCAGCACAGCTAGAGGCAGGTGCCTTGCATGGGATGTTGGGGAAAAAAAGATACTCAGCAGATTGACTAATCTCCTGTTATTTGACCCTCATCACACACCACATCACTGAACATTGCTAATAGAGGGGACTCATCAGGCTCTTTGCCTCTCAGTCTGAATCAGCTCATACCTTACAGCCATTCCAATTTTATTTTAAAGCTTGTTGTCTTGGTTGTGAAAATAAACTTCATGCTCCAGCAACTTTAAACTAAATAGAAGTAATTACCATTCACAGGATTTGTGTTATTTCTGAAGTCTGTACCTTAAATGCTGTGCAATCTCTAAGCCTTATTCTATAGAGGGGCTAACATGGATGAAGTATTACATAATTTTAAGCCACTGGGAATGAGACTCAAAGCCTAATGTAACAGCATGGATTACTGAATCAGATTCATAGGAAAGACTACTATATAGATCACAATTCATGTACCCATTAGATTGTAATAAACAACATTAGGTATTTCATAGTCAAAGTGCCTGCAAGATTGGGCCTGTAGCATATTTCTCACTGCTGTTTTTAAATATTTTATTTAACTTCATTGTCCTTTGTGATCATTGTACAGCTCAGCTTCGCAGTCATTCTGTGTCAGAAACAGGTTTAAAAAGTACCTACCAGAGATAATTTAGAAATAGTTCATCCTGCACTGAGGAAGGAGAGGCTGGAGGCAAGTTAATGAACTGGTTTAAAATCAAGGACACTTCCAGAGCTATTTTTTTATGTGTTCTGTTATTACTACAGTAGTTTGACACTGTCTTAAGGAACATGACTTTTCTTCTGCTTTGGAAATCATATATGATGCTGGCAAATGACTTAGGACCAGATTTCTGAGTACTTGGGTGCCCCAAATAGGAGATGGCTGCTTACAGTGATTGCCAAGAGGATCTTGGAAATCATGCTACATGTTCTTCTGCATGCTAGTTGCCCAAATTCCTCTGTGAAGCTGTTTTTTTTTCTCAGACTATCGTTGAATGTGAGCTCCTGGTTTCCCAGATGTCTGCCTGTCTGTGGCCTTGGTGTCTGTTTTGCAGGAGGTCTGACGACTCATAGCTCCAAAACAAGCTAGTGGAGCCATCCTGGGATAGCTGGTGCTGTGGTTACATACAGTCACTAAAAGAAAAAAAACAAACCCTTTGTCAGGCTTGACAGAGGCTGCATCTTTAGGCAAGAGGTCTCCCCTGGAAAGCAGTGCGGATGGATCTTCTGTGGCATCCACGGGGTTGCCTAGTCTGGATGAAACCCTGTGTCAGGCTTTGGTGTGAAACATGCCATCCAGAGGGACCTCGACATGCTTGTGAGGTGGGCTGATGCCAACCTTATGAAGTTTAACCATGACAAGTGCAAGGTCCTACGCCTGGGTAGGAGCAATCCCAGGCACAGCTACAGGTTGGGCAGAGAAGAGATTCAGAGCAGCTCTGCGGAGAAGGACTTGGGGGTGTTGGTTGATGAGAAAATGAACATGGGCCGGCAGTGTGCGCTCACAGCCCAGAAAGCCAACCGTATCCTGGGCTGCATCAAAAGGAGCGTGACCAGCAGGTCGGAGGAGGTGATCCTGCCCCTCTGCTCTGCTCTTGTGAGACCTCACTTGGAGTATTGTGTGCAGTTCTGGTGTCCTCAACATAAAAAGGACATGGAACTGTTGGAACAAGTCCAGAGGAGGGCCACGAGGATGATCAGGGGACTGGAGCACCTCCCGTATGAAGACAGGCTGAGAAAGTTGGGGCTGTTCATCCTGGAGAAGAGAAGGCTGTGTGGAGACCTCATAGCAGCCTTCCAGTATCTGAAGGAGGGCTATGAGGGTGCTGGGGAGGGACTCTTCATTAGAGACTGTAGTGACAGGACATGGGGTAACGGGTTAAAACTTAAACAGGGCAAGTTTAGGTTGGATATAAGGAGGAAATTCTTTCCTGTTAGGGTGGTGAGGCACTGGAATGGGTTGCCCAGGGAGGTTGTGAATGCTCCATCCCTGGCAGTGTTCAAGACCAGGTTGGACGAGGTCTTGGGTGATATGGTTTAGTGTGAGGTGTCCCTGCCCATGGCAGGGGGGTTGGAACTAGATGATCTTAAGGTCCTTTCCAACCCTAACTATTCTGTGATTCTATGATTCTATGCCCACCCCACTGTTCAGAAATAACCAACTGGGCACCAAAGGCAGCGGTTTTACTTTCAACTATTTTTGCCTCAGTTCATGGCTTATGAAAAGAGGATACTGTGAGGAAGTTTTTGGAGCACCATGGTGTAATGAGGAGTACAATAAAAATCCTTATGAGAAAATTAAGGTTTTTAACATCCAAGCAGGACTGGAAAAGTGTTCATGTTACACAGCCTAGAAGTATGCATAGAATGGCAATGTAAGAGTGAAATACTAAAGAGCTGCTTGTTAAATAAGCAACATCTATCTGAGATACTGAAGAAGGCAAGGATCCTAGAGAAAAAATAAATGACCCTGCAATTGGAGACTGTATCCTAATGCATACTCTTGCAAGGATAGATGAAGCACTCACAGGCAACTTGAAGTCTGCCATTTCCAAATTTTAGATCTTTATTTCTACTTCTTTAGATCTTTGCTGGCCAGAGTACCTGGGAAAGGTTAGTCTACACCTTCCTATTTATACACACTCTTAGGTTTGCAAGTGGTTCATCATTAATTACTGCAAATAGAAGCAAGTCTGATTTCAGAATTCAGATTCGTATCAGTACCTTTAAGTTACCTACCAGTAGGACGTGATTTACATGTGCATTGCTCAGCATATATTCTTGAGTAAGGCTATTTTCCATTCTGTTAATATTCAAGCAGTACATTGTTTTTTAATATGCATGTCGCTCTCTGACTCAAGCTACCTCAATTCTTGAATACATCCTAGTTAAAGAGACCAGATGGTTTCAGTTTCAGTAGATGAACTCTCAAGGGTAACTTCAAATCTGGGCGATACCACTGTCTATTTTGTTCAGTTGTAATGCAGGACTCAGTGTCTTTGTGATGTTGTTCCAACCCTGCCTGGTTCTCTTATTCTTTCTTTCTTTAATGCTGGGTTGCCTTTGCAACAAGAATAAAACACCAGCAACCTTCTCCAGACCAGTCTTTTGTCTCTAACACCCACTTACAATAGGAAGCCACCTAATTCCAATTTGGTATTAATAGTCAGGTCATGAGAGGGAAGGATAGTCAGGAAATTAAAGCCAAATGTGGTGAGCTCAGAATTTTTCAACAGCATCAAGTATCTGGAGATGCCTGTTCTATTTACAGCCTGCCCATGTGGTGCTCCCTCCTCTGTTGAATTACACCTTTCAATCAGCAGCCACACTAAGTGAAACTGAAGATGGATCCTGCATTTGAAAGCCATGTTGGTAACTAAAATGGGACCATTTTGAGAAAAAATGCCCAGGAAAAACAAAATAAGACAGAAGGTTAAATTATGTTTTGATTTTCCAAAGAAATACTATTTAAAACCCATCCAGAATATCTATATGTAAGGTGAAAAATAAGTGGGCTTTTAAGACGATGTATCTATTTAATCATAATCATACAGAAACCCTACTGTTTGTGACATGGGTGCTCAGATCTTTCCTCTAACCTCTGCACTAGGTCACTGGCAATGGAAGCAAGAACATTAACATTGTATTCTGCCTGAAAACACCTCTTATTTTTTCTCTAATAATGTCCCAGATGGATTGTTATTTCCTATCAAAACTTTATTGACTTACAGGAGGCCATTTGCAAATGATAGATTAACCTCATTAATATACAAAGCATTGTTAAAAGGGAGAGCTTGAAAGAATTACAATGCTGGATCTATTTCTCAAACAAATACACTCTGTGAGTGAAATCAGTGAGCAGTGAGCAGCCCATCAGCCTGGGTAACTGCATCTGTGTCTTTTGTATGACTTGAGCAAAATACTGGCTACTGTATCTGTTTTCTGAATAAATTTTCCTGTGGTGGAGAAAGATTCTCAGAGATCAAAGGAAGTGCTTAATATGACCAAGCGGTTCAAAGAATTTTGGCTATCATGCTTTGGCTGAGATGGATGAAAGACTTCCTTGGGATAGGACGGAGATTGATGGCTGTTTTGAGAAGTTAACCCTATCTACATCAGATGTGACATCTGTCCATGTTTCACTGAGCTGTGCATTAGATCATGGTTTAGTACATTTTTACAAGGGAGCGAGCTCTTCGTGATACTGTGCCAGATTTCACTTTCTTGCACAGGTTGGGAAGGAGAGCAGCAGGTGACCAAGAATAAGTCTAAAAAGCATAAGAAGTGAAGAGAGACTGTAGCAGGCTCTAATGATGGGCCATGTTAGGCCTGTGTGCTATCAAGGGCAACCTAGAAAAACTGGGGCCTGCAACAGGGTCTTGCAAGTGCAGCCTGGGATGATAGGAGGAAAGCTAACCCTTTTTTAGGATTTCTGTTATAGGAAATTGTGTCCAGTTCTGGGCCCCTCAGTTCAAGAAGGACAGGGAGCTGCTGGAGAGAGTCCAGCGCAGGGCAACGAAGATGATTAAGGGAGTGGAGCATCTCCTTATGAGGAAAGACTGAGGGAGCTGGGTCTCTATAGTTTGGAGAAGAGGAGACTGAGGGGTGACCTTATTAGTGTATATAAATATATAAAGGGGGAGTGTCACGAGGATGGAGCCAGGCTCTACTCAGTGGCAAACAATGATAGGACAAGGGGTAATGGGTACAAACTGGAACACAAGAGGTTCCACTTAAACTTGAGAAGAAACTTCTCAGTGAGGGTGACAGAACACTGGAACAGGCTGCCCAGGGAGGTTGTGGAGTCTCCTTCCCTGGAGACATTCAAAACCCGCCTGGACACATTCCTGTGTAACACTATCTAGGTGTTCCTGCTCCGGCAGGGGGATTGGACTAGATGATCTTTTGAGGTCCCTTCCAATCTCTAGCATACTGTGATACTGTGAAATAACAAAATAATAGGTTATAGGAGGCTTCTCCTATAACCTGTGTCCTGGTGTCTGGCTTAGCTCTCTTTTTGATCCCAGTGAGGTCTTTATGAATTCTTCATGATGGGAAAAAGATTCTACATAACTCACTCCCTCTGTAGAGCCAGTTGCCATTTTCTCAGTCTTTCAGTGGGACTTGCTGTAAAGCAGTTAGCATACCAAGTGGGACTGCCACTTGCAAATCATCCTTGGAAAAGATGTGGCTGGGAGCCAGCCTAGTAATCAGGTGTCTGCTGATTTAACAATAGAAACCACAAAGAATATGAGAAAGCAGAGTTTTAACATAAAATTGTTGCTCTAAAATGTGATAGTAAGTCTGATCCTGAGCACAATAGCAAAATACACTGGCCAGACCCTTTGAAGTATTTTCTGTACCACACTGTAGTATCAGGCACCTCATTCAGACATTCATTTACTTCTGTCAAACAAGAGTATCTCCCTCCTTCTGCTGCCCTTTAAACCTCTTTATGAAAGCAAATACCAGATCAGCTCTTTCAACAGAGCATTGCTAATGTGCTCTTAATTTGGACCCACGTATCTTTTTCGGGACAGTCTTCTCTCTGAAGATGTCATTTTCTGGTTCTCAGCTGCTGTACCATGCATTCAACTGCATTAACATTAAATATTCTCTGGTGATTCCTGGTTATTTAACCAAAGAAATGGGACTAAACTCTGCCAATAGTCTGTTTTCATTATTAAATATTACACCAATTCTGGTGCTGTTCACAGATGCTACATGGACAGATTTAATATTGTCTCAGTCATAGGTCTTAAACCTGTGGGTCTGTGTACTCCTTCCCAGGGGCCAAACAAAGATAACTGAGAAAAGCAGTCCTACTGCCAGTCAGTTTTAGTTTGCTATATATGGGGGGTATCGTGGTTTGAAAAGAATGTTAAAAAACGATTGAGCTCTGTCACTGATGATAATATCAAGCAGTGTTAGAACAAAAATTGTTTTCCTGGGACACTGCAGGAAACAATCTCACTTGCTGATATCTCAGCTTTAGCAACTACCTTCTGAGATGTCTGACAAACTAATTCTTAAGCCGTGTAATATGTGTTCTGTTAATTCCAGATAATGCAAGCTTTTTAACCAAAATGACATGTGTTGCTAAGTCAAAAATCTTGGGGAAGTCTAAATGTATTATATAGACACAACCATCTTTATCAGCAAAACCTATCATATATTTCAAGAAGAAATGATGCCTTTATTTCATAGACTCATGGAACTGTTTAGGTTGGAAAATAACTCTTAGATCATGGAGTCCATCCATTAACCTAGCACTGCCAAGTCCCTAAGTCCTTAAGACATCTACATGCCTTTTAAATACCTCCAGGGATGGTGACTAAACCACTTTCTTGGGAAGCCTGTTCCAGTGCTTGACAACCCTTTCTGTGAAGAAATTTTTCCTAATATCCAATCCCCGGGCACAACTCGAGGCTGTTTCCTCTTGTCCTATTGCCTTTTACTTGGGAGAAGAGACCAACACTGTGGTCATTCGATTGCTTTTATATGGCATTTTTACAGTTATCTTCTAATCTAAACTCAGCTTTTTACACAAATGGCTATTTTTACACAAATTGGCTCAGCTCGCTCCCTGAAATGCCTGTACACCAATGCACACAGCATGGGGAATAAACAGGAGGAGTTAGAAGTCTGTGTGCGGTCTAAAAGTTATGACCTGGTGGCAATTACAGAGACATGGTGGGACAGCTCACATGACTGGAATGTGGTCATGAATGGCTATGTCCTTTTTAGGAAAGATAGGTCAGCAAAGCGAGGTGGTGGAGTTGCTCTTTATGTGAGAGAAAGACTACACTGTATTGAGTTCTGTCCAGGGGCAGATGAGGACCAAGTGGAAAGTCTGTGGGTATGAATTAAGGGACAGGCTGGTACGGGTGATACAGTTGTGGGGGTCTATTATAGACCTCCTGATCAGGACGAAGGAGTTGATGAGGCTTTCTACAGGCAACTGAAAGCAGCCTCACGACTACATGCCTTGGTCCCTATGGGGGATTTTAACTACCCCAATATTTGCTGGAAGACTTACACAGCCAGTCATTCACAGTCTAGGAGGTTCCTCCAGTGCCTTGATGATAACTTCTTAATGCAAATGGTGGACAAACCAACTAGGAGAGGAGCGCTGCTGGATCTGGTACTCGCTGACAAGGAGGGTCTGGTTGAAGTAGTGACAGTCAATGGCAGCCTGGGCTGCAGTGACCATGAGATGGTGGAGTTTAGGATCCTGTGTGGGAGGAATAGAATACCTAGCAAGGCCACATTTCTGGATTTCTGAAGGGCCAACTTTGGCCTCTTCAATCAATTGCTAAGGGAAGTCTCATGGGAAAGGGTACTAGGTGGTAAAGGGGCTCAAGATAGTTGGTCAGCATTCAAGAACCACTTCTTCCAAGCTCAGGATCAGAGTATCCCAATGGGTAGGAAGTCAAGTAGGGGCGCCAGGAGACCAGCATGGTTAAACAAGTGTCGTGGTTTAAACCCAGTCAGGTAATTCGTTCGCTCACTTCCCCCCCTTTTCTTTCCCTCCCCCTGCTCTCGGAGGGACGGAGAGGAGAATCGAAAAGAATGCAACTCCCACGGGTTGAGATAAGAACAGTTTAGTAACTAAGGTATAACACAGATCACTACTGCTACCACCAATGATAATAATGATACAAGAAATAACAAGGGAAGAGAATACATCACCTCACCACCAGCCGACCGATAACTCGCCCCCCCCAGCCCGACCAAGCTCTGACCGATACCTCCTCCAACCCTGCAGTCTCCCAGCCCTTCCGGCTAACTCCCAGTTACATCCTGGGCATGACGTGCTGTGGTATGGAATACCTCTTTGGTCAGTTTGGGTCAGGTGTCCTGTCTCTGCTTCCTCCCGGCTTCCCCTCCTCCCTGGCAGAGCATGAGGCTCACAAAGTCCTTGGCCAAACCAAAACATCGCTTGTTATCAGCTCTGTTCCCGAGCTGAAAGTCAAAACATTGCATTGCACCAGCTACCAAGAAGGGGAAAAATGACTGCTACTGCTGAACCCAGGACAACAAGGAACTGCTGGGCAAACTCATGTGGAAAAAGAGAATCTGTGGATTATGGAAGGAGGGGATGGCCACTTGGGAGGAATATAGGACAGCTGTTAGAGGATGTAGGGAGGCAATTAGGACAGCTAAGGCCTCCTTGGAACTTAATCTTGCAAGTCGGGTTAAGGACAATAGAAAGGGCTTCTTCAAACACATAGCTGATAAAACTAACACAAGAAGCCGTATAGGCCCACTGCTGAATGAGGTGGGTGCCCTGGAGACAGAGGATATAAAGAAGGCAGAGGTGCTGAATGCCTTCTTTGCCTCTGTCTTTACTCCTGCAGACTCTCCCCGGGGGACCCAGATTCCTATAGCCCCAGAAGGAGTCAGGATAAAGGAGGAGTTTGCTTTGGTGGATGAGGATTGGGTTAGGGATTAGTTAAGCAATCTGGACATCTATAAATCGATGGGTCCGGATGGAATACACCGGCAGGTGCTGAGGGAGCTGGCGGAGGTCATTGCTGAGCCACTCTCCATCATCTTTGGTAAGTCGTGGGAAACAGGAGAGGTGCCTGAGGATTGGAGGATGGCAAATGTCACTCCAGTCTATAAGACAGGCAAGAAGGAGGACCCGGGTAATTATAGACCGGTCAGGCTTACCTCCATCCCTGGAAAGGTGATGGAACAACTTATTCTTGACTCCATCTCTAGGCATATCAAGGATGAGGGGGTCATTAAGAGCAGCCAACATGGCTTTGCCAAGGGGAAGTCATGTTTGACCAAACTTATAGCCTTCTATGAGCAAGTAACTATGTGGATGGATGATGGTAGAGCGGTAGATGTGGTTTTTCTTGATTTCAGTAAGGCATTTGATACTGTCTCCCACAGCATCCTCATAGATAAGCTAAGGAAGTGTGGGCTTGATGATCAGATAGTGAGGTGGATCAAGAACTGGTTGAAAGGAAGAAGGCAGAGAGTTGTGATCAATGGGGCAGAATCTAGCTGGAGGTCTGTGACTAGTGGAGTCCTTCAGGGGTCGGTGCTGGGACCAGTGCTGTTTAATATTTTCATCAACCACCTGGATGAGGGAACTGAATGTACCCTCAGCAAGTTTGCTGATGACACTAAACTGGGAGGAGTGGCTGACACACCAGAGGGCTGTGTTGCCATTCAGCGAGACCTGGACAGGCTGGAGAGTTGGGCGGAGAGGAACTTGATGAAATTCAACAAGGGCAAGTGTAGAGTCTTGCATATGGGGAAGAACAAGCCCATGTACCAGTACAGGCTGGGGGCTGACCTGCTGGACAGTAGTGAAGGGGAAAGGGACCTGGAGGTCCTGGTGGATAGGAGGATGACCATGAGCCAGCAATGTGCCCTTGTGGCCAAGAAGGCCGATGGCATCCTAGGGTGCATTAGAAAGGGTGTGGGTAGTAGGTCAAGAGAGGTTCTCCTCCCCCTCTACTCTGCCTTGGTGAGACCGCATCTGGAATATTGTGTCCAGTTCTGGGCCCCTCAGTTCAAGAAGGACAGGGAATTGCTTGAAAGAGTCCAGTGCAGAGCTACAGAGATGATTAAGGAAGTGGAACATCTCCCTTATGAGGAGAAGCTGAGGGAGCTGGGTCTCTTTAGCTTGGAGGAGACTGAGGGGTGACCTCATCAATGTTTACAAATGTGTAAAGGGTGAGTGTCAGGATGATGGAGCTAGGTTTTTTTCAGTGATGTCCAGTGATAGGACAAGGGGCAATGGGTGTAAACTGGAGCACAGGAGGTTCCATGTGAACATCAGGAAAAATTTCTTTACTGTGAGAGTGACAGAGCACTGGTTGCCCAGGAGGGTTGTGGAGTCTCCTACATTGGAGATATTCAAGGCCTGCCTGGACAAATTCCTGTGTGATGTACTCTAGGTTACCCTGCTCTTGCAGGAGGGTTGGACTAGATCAGCTTTTGAGGTCCCTTTCAACCCTTAGGATTCTGTGATTCTGTGATTCTGTGATTTGTCTTGTTTCTTATATTTGGAGTCTTACTACACACAGTTCCATTAATTGTTAAATATTAATACTTACTTGATTTTTTTTGTCTTCCCTGATCATTCTACATTCTCAAACTTACAAAACGTATTAATGACCATTTGCTTCTATTTCCCTTCCTATTTCTCATTTCCTAGTCAGGTGTTTCCTTGCTCTTTTCCTATCTTCTTGTAGCTGGGATAAATTCTAGTCCAATTTTATGTCTATACTATGGTGGTTTCTTGGCAGAATATTGACTGTTCAGAAAAGGTTTCTAGTATTCATTAATGTTTTATATGTTTAATGTACATTCTTTGGAGAGCAAGGTGCTTAAACTTGGGAAAATGGTCTTTTTCATGTTTGAGTTAGACAAGGTAGACGTGTCACATTAATTTTCATGAAGAAATCATAAGTTCTGCTGGCTAGTGCATCCTAACAGCCATTTTTTAGGTTTACAACTAACTGCTGTATTGCAACCTTATTCAATTTATTTCACAGATTCAGCCTGTGATATTCAGACCACCAGGTGTTTAGATGCTGTCTGTTAGAGAGAACTCTCTAGGAGTTTTGATAATAGTCATTTGAGTTGGGCAACAAGTATCTTCTAGTTATTTTAGTGACAGCTTGTCCTTTTATTGCTATTGCCCAGCTATTACCTAAGTATGATATGTCTAAATAAACATTTCTTGTTATCTGTCCTCATGCAATATTCATAAATTCATACAGATTAATTCAAGTCTTCAGGAAGCATGAGTTTTTTTGTTCTGTGTTGTTCAGTGCAGGGAGAGGAGGTGCAGAGACCTCTGTTAAGGGAATGAGGACATCCAGAATGATTCCGTGTTTTGGATGTAGATTAAAGGCAAGCTCATTGCAAGAGCCAGACATAGCTGGGAGCAAGTGAACAACTTTATCTGAGGGAATCTCAGACAAACAGACAGATCTTATTCTTCACATGTCATGGCATAGTTTGTAACATATTTGTATACATAATACATCTTCAGGAATTTTCACATTAAAATGATGCTGAGGGAAGCTGTATTAGTCTGACAGCTGAAAAAAATTTGATGTGCCACAGCTATGTCATTACTAGGAACTCAGCTATCCTGGGGACAGAAAAATAAGAAACCAAATGATTTTAAGAAAAACTGATAATAAATAAATTAAGCTTACAATATTACATACTGTGTGACATGAGGAAAATGACTGCTAAGCGAGTAGGAACTGAGGGTTTCTGTAGGGGATCTACAAAGACTTTGGAAGCACTGTGTATCAAACTGAAATAATTTCCGTGAAAAACATTTAAAAAATGCTAGCATAATTGAAATAGCATTGTTACAACACTGTTATATTTTGGATTTTTATGCATTAAAAGTAACAACATATTTGTCTCACTTCTGATAGTTTGAGGTCCCCAAAGACCCAAATTCTGTGATGCAAAACTAAAAGCCTACAAAAATTAGTAGGATGTAGTTCTTTATACAAACATGCAAGCAAGCCAATTCTCATCACCTTTGATGACAGGTGATTTTCCATTTTACAATGGTAAGGAGAAGGTCCTAAGAGCTTTCAAAATCACCATGTTGCACTGAATTTTGTTGTGTAGGCATTTTCCCTGAATTTCCCTTCCTTACCTCAACTAACTTCATCCTAAATGCAAAGAACTTCTTGCTGGCAATAAAATATTCCTCAAAAGTCTCACTTTCTTGTATTTGAGTATGAAAATCTGTATTTCTCTTCATTTATTTTGTTAGTAAGATATTTATCTGTTAGAAAACAAATTATCTATCAAAAAAAAAGAGAGAAACAAAAAAAGAAAAAATATTTAAGACCTTCCAATCTTCCACCTATCAAATTGATGACTCTCCAATTTAGAGACAAGCATGTTGTGTGGGATAGTTTCAAACGCTTTGCACAAGCAAATCATGGCAGTCAGGTGAAGTTCCTGATGACTGGAAAAAGGGTAATATAGCCCCCATTTTCAAGAAGGAGAAAATGGATGACCCAGGGAACTACAGACCAGTCAGTCTCACCTCTGTGCCTGGCAAAATCTCGGAGCAGATTCTCCTGGAAGGCATGCTAAGGCACATAAAAATCAACAGGGTGCTTGGAGGCAGCCAGCATGGCTTCACTAAGGGGAAATCCTGCCTAACCAATTTGCTGGCCTTCTATGATGGGGCTACAGAACTGATGGACAGGGGTAGAGCAGTTGATGTCATCTACCTGGACTTGCACAAAGCATTCGACACTGTCCCATACGACATCCTTGTCTCTAAATTGGAGAGACATCAATTTGATGGATGGACCACTCGGTGGATAAAGAACTGGCTGGATGGCTGCACACAAAGAGTTGTGGCCAATAGCTCAACGTCCATCTGGAGACCGGTAACGAGTGGCGTCCCTCAGGGATCAGTGTTGGGACCGGTCTTGTTCAACATCTTTGTTGCTGACATGGACAGTGGGATTGAGTGAGCCCTCAGCAAGTTTGTGATGACACCAAGCTGTGTGGTTTGGTTGATACCCTGGAAGGAAGGAATGCCATCCAGAGGGACCTGGACACGCTTGTGAGGTGGGCTGATGCCAACCTCATGAAGTTTAACCATGGCAAGTGCAAGGTCCTACACCTGGGTCGGAGCAATCCCAGGCACAGCTACAGGTTGGGCAGAGAAGAGATTCAGAGCAGTCCTGTGGAGAAGGACTTGGGTGTGTTGGTTGATGAGAAAATGAACATGATCTGGCAGTGTGCACTTGCAGCCCAGAGAGCCAACCGTATCCTGGGCTGCATCAAAAGGAGCATGACCAGCAGGTCGAAGGAGATCATCCTGCCCCTCTACTCTGTTCTCGTGAGACCTCACCTGGAGTATTGTGTGCAGTTCTGGTGTCCTCAACATAAAAAGGACATGGAACTGTTGGAACAAGTCCAGAGGAGGGCCACGAGGATGATCAGGGGACTGGAGCACCTCCCGTATGAAGACAGGCTGAGAAAGTTGGGGCTGTTCAGTCTGGAGAAGAGAAGGCTGTGTTGAGACCTCATAGCAGCCTTCCAGTGTCTGAAGGGGGCCTACAAGGATGCTGGAGAGAGACTCTTCACTAGGAACTGTAGTGACAGGACAAGGGGTAATGGGCTCAAACTTACACAGGGGAAGTTTGGATATAAGGAAGAAGTTCTTTACTGTGTGGTGAGGCACTGGAATGGGTTGCCCAGAGATGCTGTGAATGCTCCATCCCTGGCAGTGTTCAAGGCTGGGTTAGACAGAGCCTTGGGCAACCTGGTTTAGTGTGAGGTGTCCCTGCCCATGGCAGGGAGGTTGGAACTAGATGATCTTAAGGTCCTTTCCAGCCCTAACTCTTCTATGATTCTGATTCTAAGACTTGAAGTTCTGCCAGTTTTGTAAAAGTGATGTTTCCCACCAGCATCTGACAGACATTCTCTAACCCACTTCATTTGAAATTCATGTTACTGTATATACAAACTCACTTCCATGTCCTGTAGTTGCTGTTGATAATCCAAATAATAAGCCTAATATATATCAACAAGCAACTAGTTCTACCATGGCAAAGCCTTGAGCATGAGATTAAAAACTTGAAAATCACAACTGGATAACTCTAGATATACTTTCCAAGCAAAATCTTGATTGGATTTTATCTTTAACTTCTTGATTCTCCCTAACACTATTTAATTTCATTCTCTATAAAATTTTTAAAAGTGAAATGGAGGGGAAATTCCAATCTTCTCAAGATACACATATTAAATACGTGTGCATGTGAAAGTGTGAAGTTGTAGACATACCTGAGTAATCAAATGCAGTGGTAACCTTGACTTAACAGTCACTTTCATTTGAGTCATTATCAGGGCATGTAAAGGTCTGGCCTTTATGTCTATAATTTATTTATCTATTCATCTACCTATTATAAGTATTATAGTTTGCTTACATATTATGCTTGATATACCCTTTTTTTTTTACTACCTGGTATAGGAAAATTTTTAATTATTTAGACATCTCTAAAAAAAAGATATTTTTGAACATATTCAGGGATCGCCATTTTTGATGTTTATTATGCAAAAAAAATTATTATTATGCAAAAAAAAATAATCTTTGTTATCCTTCCCCTCCCCCCCATAGTTTTTTTCTTCTCTTTTCCTCTGTCTCTCTGACCTGTTGCGCACTCACGATCAATATATGAGACTGCCTCATTTATGCTCCAGTGGTGTGGATTTCAGTCAAGTGGAGGGGGAGAGGTGTGAGGGTGCAGGGGGATGTTTTCCTACCCCAGCTCTCACTTTCTTAATGTCACAGTATTGAATAATATAGTTTCAAACTATATTGCATGCAAACACGTAATATTTGTAAGTACACATAAAGAAGATCTGAAGGAGGTTTCAGTTTTCAGAAAACTTTTCAAAGAAAAAATTTTTAGCTCTTTCATAGACTGAAGCACAGAAGATGGAAATGTTTTGTTTCCTCAGAAGAAGACCTGAGGTAGCAGAATGCACAATTTCTCCCCTGCATTTGTCTGGAAGTCTGACCTGGAAGGAAAAAACAGAAAGAGGAAAGACTTTTACTTCCTCTGCCTGTGTCCAGGCTTCTTCGTCAGTTCTGTGAATAAGGTTCACAACTGCTTTAATCTGACTGGTTTCTGTTTTGGTTTCTTGGATTTTTCTTTGTTCCTTAATTTTTGTTAATGAGAATCTGTCCCTAAGGGAATAGACAGCACATCCAAAAAAGAGAGCAAGTAACAGAATATGAGGGCATGGCAGGAAGGTACTCACATAACATTGACTCTGCAGGCTGGAAACAGAAAAATGATTTTAAATTTTGAATTCTAAAATGCAAAACAATTGTAGTGGCCTCTGGGAGCAGAAAATGATTAAAAGCTACATTTAGTCCCATCATTTTTGCTGTCATATTTTCCCTATTCTTTCCAGTCAAAATACAGTACTAAACATCACATCTACATCAGGAAACAGAAAGACTGAGAAGGCAAAATTTATTTGTATAAAACACAATTAAAGGCAAAGATGACCCATCCACCTGAGTCCAGAGAATTCTAACTGATCTGCCGTTAGTGAATCAGTTATGACGCCTTGTGAAAGACCCAAGAGCCAAAATGTGCTTGTGGTTAACACAGTAAACAAGCTTGTTCTTTCTTGAAGAAACTTGATTGCTAAAATCCCTCATCTGTTATGCAGTCCACAGGAAAGAAAGCCTGTCACACAGTTCTTCATCACTGACTGTCACTTCATTCAATTTACATTTGCATCTCAAATCTGACTTGATGTTTTAAAGTCTGCAAGAAGCATGGGCAGAGGTCAAAGAGATATACTGTTCAGGTTGTTGCAAAGTTATCTCTTGATGAAGTGAGAGGACTTCTCAGTTTCCTAATGATTTTTTAAGTTGACCTTTGAATAAAGTTTTGCAAACTCTGGGAGTAAAAGTTAAGCTAAAGCTTGTGGTCCAAATAAGAAGCAGGTGAATTTAAATTTCTATGAATGTATATGTAACTTGTTGTCTGCATCTAACAAATCTCAAAGAGCTAACTTTCTCTATGATTTGAACATCGTTGCTAAGTTTAGGTTATTTTAAAAATAATACATTTATGTTTAGAAACAGTTCAAAATGCCCACAGTAAAGTTTTAATAATAGTTTATAACATTTAATAGTAGTAATCCATGCCTCTATGCCATTTTGTTTAATCTGCTTCTCAGGATTTAATTTCCATTTCAGCCAAATGAGAGACGAGCCTGTTTTCTGTTATAAGAATGTGAGTGCACAGGTGAAGTGCAAAGGAATGAACGAATAAATGCATATATACACAACCTGAAAGAATAAAGGCAGAAATATAATACAGGGCAAAGGTTCCTGAAGCATGCTGCTGAAGACTTGAGCACCCAAATGCCACCTTCTAGATCCTAATATATGTGGCAACTGCCAGTGCAGGCTTTGATAGTGATGCACAATCACAGGAAGTTTGGAGCTCCTGGTGTAGCTGACTGGTTTCTGTAATTATGAAAGTGAAACCTTAGATAGATTTAAATCTACCCTACATTTAATATTTATTCAAAGAACAGAAATACCAAGTTTCACAGCTTAGGCTTTTTCAGGTAAGTGGCCAAAGTCACACACCAGCAATTCACTAAACCACTTGCATTAGGTAAATTGGCAAGGTCTGAATCATGTATGTTACTGTGTAAGTTCAGGTAGGATTTCTAGGGCCAAGTGAATACCTGGCATCAGCGCAGGGGAATATGGTTGTGAAATGATTAGAAGAGGAACAGTAACTTCACTTAGCTGATTGCAAGAGTGGACATATTGCTGTATATCACAAAATAGCCCACTTCTTAGTTCATCACAAGTAGAATGGTCTTCAAGAGCTGTTTAGTGTGAAGATAGGGTATGGCCTATCTGGTAAGTGTAAAGGGACCTCTTAAGGTGTGTGCTGGCTGTCAATCCCCAAGCCAATTCTATAGGAAAACCTGTTTCCTGGAATGGCTTGCATCAATCCATAGCAGAAGTGCAACTTTGTGATATAAAGTCAGCTAAGATAGACAGAAAAAGGGGATGTGCATAGAAAGGCAGTCTTCTCCGTGTCCGAGATCTGTGATTATTGAAGAGGCATTTATGTGCTAACAGTCTACTTAGATATTCCTGTGCTTTCTGACACCTGTCATTGCACACAGAGCAACTGCACAACCACAGAGAATCATGCTACATGGAGCATGCCAGATCATCCCTTAACCATCTCTCATAGACATCACAGTCAGTGGGGGAAGAACAGGCTCATATTCCAGGCTTGAATTTGTTGGGTGAACAGGAGCAGCACATGAACAGCAGAACACAAGCTGGATGTTGATCCTAACCTGCAGGTCATTTTTATGACTAACTGATTGTCGTGGTTTAAACCCAGTCAGGTAATTCGTTCGCTCACTTCCCCCCCTTTCTTGCCCTCCCCCTGCTCTTGGAGGGACGGAGAGGAGAATCGAAAAGAATGCAACTCCCATGGGTTGAGGTAAGAACAGTTTAGTAACTAAGGTATAACACAAACCACTACTGCTACCACCAGTGATAATAATGATAAAAGAAATAACAAGGGAAGAGAATACAACATCTCACCACCAGCCGACCGATAACTCGCCCCCCCCCAGCCTGACCAAGCTCTGACCGATACCTCCTCCAACCGCGCAGTCTCCCAGCCCTTCCAGCTAACTCCCAGTTACATCCTGGGCATGACGTGCTGTGGTATGGAATACCTCTTTGGTCAGTTTGGGTCAGGTGTCCTGTCTCTGTTTCCTCCTGGCTTCCCTTCCTCCCTGGCAGAGCATGAGGCTCACAAAGTCCTTGGCCAAACCAAAACATCCTTGTTATCAGCTCTGTTCCTGAGCTGAAAGTCAAAACACTGCACTGCACCAGCTACCAAGGAGGAGAAAAATGACTGCTACTGCTGAACCCAGGACATTATCCACCCCTTATTCCATACCATTCACGTCATGCTCAGATCCCACATTTTCAATATACCATCACTCTTATCTTAGTGCATGGACCAGTAGCTATAAAGCTGCTGCATCCATCTGGTCCATGGTGTCAGTCTCCATCTCTTGTACCAGTCTTCCAGAGCAGGAGAGACTGTGTGCAGTGTTCACACTCGTGAATAACCTGGGCAATAGTGTCCATTGTTAAGTCCACCCCTTGATCATGAGTCCATCTCTGTGTTGCATCTCTGCTCTGATGGCCTGAAGTGCCATGGGCCCACCAGGCTCAAAATAATTCACTGTCCCCTTCAGCAGTTTCCGCCCCTTGTTGCTGGGGACTCCATACAGCTGCCTTCCATCTCCGATGTTTCCAAAGCACTGGAGGGGCCTAGTTTACTAGATACTTGCCCATACTGTCCCACACACCCTGCCACTCATGACTGTCCAGCCTTGGAGAAAATCTCTTGGTCCCCCTATATTTATTCCATATCGTCGTCTAACCCCAAACAAGACCCAAACCTGACTCTGCTTAACTTTTGAGATCAGACAAAATGGTTGTGGGTAGCACACAGTCTGTGTGTGTGCCAACATGCTGATCCCCATCACAATCAGCAGGCAGGTCCCAAGGATACCCAAAGGCCATTCAAAACCTTCAGCACTCCCAAACGATGCTGCTGTACTTGTCACTGGGGCTGGTGCAGCTGCTGTGCTTGCCGGCTCTCCCACCGCCAGCTTCTCTTTTCCTGAGTCCAGCTCTTCCTCCTCTGCCTTGCTGGGAAGTGCTGCGTGGTCTCCTGCATCCTCCTGGGGCTCGGTGGGCGGCTTCCGGGAAACGCTCTCGGCCGCCGCGGGGCTCGGCTCTTCCGCGGGGCTCGGCTCCTCCGCCGCCTTCTCCCGCTGCTCGGCAGCCGCTTCCTTCCTCTCCTCGACCGCCCCGACCTCCTCCACCGGCAGCCGTCCCCTCGCGGCCTCCGGCCCCGCTCCCGCCGCCGCTTGGTCCCCGGGGCCGCTCTCCCGGGCCGGTTCGGCTGCCGCCGGCTCCCGGGGCCGCTCCCCCTCAGCACCCCGCAGCCTCACGAAGATGGAGAGTAGGGTGAGGGCCAGGACGGTGAAGAGCAGCCGGACGGCCAGGTACAAGTTCACGGCCACGTCTGTCCCGCCCTGCTGCTGGAGCCCGCCCGTATTACAAGCCATTGCCATAAAGCACAGTGAGACAAGAACCTTAGCCCAGGCCCCACACTTGATAAACACTAACACAGCAAATACCGGCTCTACGTAATGTACTACATTCTGAAGCTGTGAGATCAACAAGAACAACTCTGAGAGCCAATAAATCAGCATTGTGACGAGTGACTGTTAATCCGGTCAGATCTGTTGTTATCTCAACCCTTCGTGCCCCACGTTGGGCGCCAAAAAGAACTGTCGTGGTTTAAACCCAGTCAGGTAATTCGTTCGCTCACTTCCCCCCCTTTCTTGCCCTCCCCCTGCTCTCGGAGGGACAGAGAGGAGAATCGAAAAGAATGCAACTCCCACGGGCTGAGATAAGAACAGTTTAGTAACTGAGGTATAACACAAACCACTACTGCTACCACCAATGATAATAATGATAAAAGAAATAACAAGGGAAGAGAATACATCATCTCACCACCAGCCGACCGATAACTCGCCCCCCCCCCAGCCCAACCAAGCTTTGACCGATACCTCCTCCAACCCTGCAGTCTCCCAGCCCTTCCGGGTAACTCCCCGTTACCTCCTGGGCATGACGTGCTGTGGTATGGAATACCTCTTTGGTCAGTTTGGGTCAGGTGTCCTGTCTCTGCTTCCTCCTGGCTTCCCTTCCTCCCTGGCAGAGCATGAGGCTCACAAAGTCCTTGGCCAAACCAAAACATCGCTTGTTATCAGCTCTGTTCCCAGGCTGAAAGTCAAAACACTGCACTGCACCAGCTACCAAGAAGGAGAAACATGACTGCTACTGTTGAACCCAGGACACTGATCTACTCAGAATTTGAATTGCAATTATTTCACCTCAAAAATCATTCTTGCATTCATAGCACTAGAAAACCCCAATACAACTTTCTACTGAGAATGACAGCCATCTTAATGCCAACAGTCAGAATGCAGCTAACTCAAATTCAGCTTGAAAAACCTGGGGAGGATTAAATATGTTTCTTAGCTGGAATCATTCCATACACCTTCATAGTGCAAGGGTATCCTAAAATCAGATTATTTTAGCCCTTGCAAGAAGGTGCTAGGTAAATAGAAGTCAAATCTACTTGTGACTGGGGAAGTCATCTTTCTGAGTAGACCTCCTGTCTACTCAGCGGACAGGAGTAGATGGTATTGAGCAGGGAGCACTCAATGCCCGTCTTTGTGCTACAGGTGAGGGAACAGTGTCTGGGAGACACAGAAATGCTTGGGTTTCACTCTCCTTGTGAGTGGACTTGGATGAGGGCAGAGTGCTTGGTCTCTGCCTTGCCCTGCAATCTTCTTGTCCATCCCTCTCCTCCCACTGGCCAGATGCTGGACAGCTTCCCTTTCTGATACTTATGCTTTCTTTTCTGTCTTCCCTAACCTTGATAAATGGGCAGGTTGCTTATGCCTTTTATTGTCCTTGCTAGACAAAGAAATTGATTTTGTATCACTTTAAAAATATCCTGGGGACAGGCCCCAGATGCTAGATCACTCAGTTGTTGAGCTGAGCAGAGAGAATGGAGATGGGTAGTTGTCACTGGCAGCAGGGTGAGGTTTCTCTAACAACACACCATTTTTGTGTGTGCCTTGACAGGAATCAGGAAATTTCACATGCATAATACAATTCTCTTTCCTTGAAAACCTACATCGTATTATTTTCCTTAAAACAAAGCATGCAGACAAACAGGCCAAATTTTGGTGTGTCATCATTCATAAACCTAAACCTGGAAAGTTTATCTATCCTTTACTGCAAAACATCAAGTTTACACTGACATAGTGCCACTGATTTCCATCTACTTGAAGTTACAGAAAAATCAGGTATTTTACCATGTCACATCAAAGCCTGGTTTCAGCCCTTGATTAATCTTCTTATGAGTCTGTTGATAGTGCTCTTCTCACTCTAAATATGTGTTTTCACCCTCTTCTAGAGCTGTCTCCTGCTAAGTAAGCATTCTGTTTTGCTGAGTACAGGCTATTAGGTATTATAGAAAGTTATGGCATTTATATTTTCACTCTCATTATAAAACACTGTTTACTTCCCAATTTTCCTGCTTCCTTCCCTCTCCTCTCCAGAATATACATAGCAATGAGCTGAATGGTCTGTGTTTTCCTTGCTGTATGGCATCAATCAGCACTTGCAAAGGGTAGTGTATCCTTGGCTCTACTTGATTGAGATCTGCAGTTTCACATTTACATAATTAATATACGCATCCATATTTAATCTGTGCAGATGAAGACAAAGTCATGACTGCTTAAATACCACAGAGCTTGGCAAGCTTCCCATGTTGGCAAAAAGCTGTACTCTCATGCTTTCCTCTGGGTGGAATTTCAACTATTTAGCCAGCACCACAACATATATACCAAGTCTCTCAACTTTCTGGTGGGAAGGAGGCAGAGTAGTAAAGCTGCCCTCAGATGCTCCCTTACATATTCCCATACTGTTCTAATTACTTAAACAAGCATTTGTTTCATTTTCTTCCTCCTCTCATCTCCACTTTCACTTGGAAGCAGAGACTGTTGGTTTTGGTTGTGCCAGTTTGAGCTGGCATTATAAAGGCCTTTCTAGGAGTCTGTATATCCTTTGTAGTAGAAGCTGCAGAGGTAAAGTAGAGCCAACATGTTCATCACTAATATTTCTGTGTTTCAGCTCCAAATACAGGAATCCAAGCTGGATTCCCCCTCTCCTTCTTCTTAACTTTAGGCATCTGAAAAAGGTGCCTTCCTTCATCTCGATGCGTCCCCAGATCACCAGTATGAGTCAGTAGGTTCAGTGAAATGTCTAAAAGTGAAATGAGGTGAATTCAGGCCTAAGACAGGCAAGGCATTGGTTGGAAAAGAATAATTGTCATTATTTTTTCCTAAGGAGAGGGGAAAACCATGCAAATGTAAGCCTAATTTTGCTAGAAGAAATAATGAGCTGGAAGCTGTGAACACCCCCAAACACCTAAAGAATTCTTTTTTCTGCAGAATAAGTAAGACAATTATGATGAAAAAATCACATTAACTAATACAGAATTTAGACTTATCATTGCTTGGGACTGCAAGTCTTATCCCAGGAAAAGTTCACCCCACACATGCATTTCCATCAACTCAGGTCAAGAAACTCAATGCAAAGGGGTGGATTTTGTCCACCAGAATTTATGTTCTTAGCACAATAAACATGTCTGAAGTGGGACAAAAGCTTTTGGTTTTTGCTACATTAGTGGCAATAGTTACAATGAATGGAGTGGTCTAGCATTCATCCTTTAAGGTAGGCTAAGTGTAGGACATGAGACAAAACCTAGCTGAGACAGTTCAGAGGGTAGGTACGCAGGTAAAGGAGACCACAGTCCTATCCTGGGCCATACCTACTTGTTAACGAATGCTCAGCTCATGACTGCTTGCATGGAGAGGAGATGACTTCCCCTATTTTGAATATTAAGGAGAAGAGAATGAACTCTCACTTCACAGCTTTGCATTATAATCAACCCGTTTAAACACTGTCCCACCAAGGAAGCAGATTTAGAAACCAGTAGGTCTCTGATCTACAGTGCATAGTCCATAGAAATTTTAAACATTTAGACTACTTTCAAGAGGTCCACAGAAAAGCAAAAACCAGGATATTGTCAATGGGTCAATGGATTTATGATCATTTCAGAGGAGCCTGGACACATCTTGGTAAAGTGGATACAAATGAACTGGACCAGAACAGTTCTGCCAGTGCCTTTTGCTGCAAATAATGTTTAGTAAATCTTTAAAGAGTGTGAGTAGCTGGATGATTCAGGAGAAGTTATTTCAAAACAGGGGAAGCAGGGAATACAACAAGTGCTGAAGAGCAGAAAGAAACCTGCATTGCCAGGACTTGATTTGTCTGATGTCTCTTGTATGAGGTGCTAATCTGAAGAGACAGGAAAAACAATAGCTTTGCAGGGTAACTGGGGTATGCAATAGCACTGAGCAGGTTTTAGTGACCTTGTTTTTTTCCTGTAGTTCCAGCCTCTAAAGTAGTTAGAGGTGTGTATCTTTTCACATCCTGATGCTAATAACCCAGACAATTTCCTCCATAGTCTGTTTTATGAGGATGCTAAGTCCTTTGCTCCTTATCTTCCTGGAGCAATAAGATGTCACCTGTTCTCCACAGTGAATTCTGGTGGAAGTTGTTTTATGCCTACAAAAAGATACATGCATTTCCTGCAAGAAAAGTGTAGTTTATGTTTAAGGGCTGTATCTTAAAAAATACAGTTTATGGTATAACTACATAGGCTTCTTGTTGTCTCTTGCAAGCCTTAATTATTCTTAGATGAATCAACGGCTCCACAAAAATTAATGACTGTTTCTACTTCTGTAGTGACAACTCATTTTTAGTGTTTCTCTCTCCTTGTTTCTCCTACAGATGAAGCTAACTTGCTTCTTATGATGATGAGTCTGGCTTCTTGTGAGACACTTCCATCACAGCAAAACAAAAAATGGCAAGTGTATACAAACACAGGCAGAAAACAGACAGTAATGCCCTACACTTGTAGCTGTTCCGTCTTTGTCCATGCTTTCTTTGAAGTCCCTTCAGTAGCCTCCAGTCTGTCCAGTATAGTGTCATCAGGCTTGGCTCTGTAGCATGGTACAAAAGCATATTGTCTCCTCTTATCCTCTACTGCACCATGAAACCAGCTTTAACTGCTTGTCCTTGCATTTAAAGCTCTGCTCTGGACTGCTAAAGCATCTTTCTCATGAGGGCACCCCTTAACAGGATTAAGCAACAATATTAAATCCAAATTGAATTGTGGACTCATTGTACTCACATTTGATTCTATTACAGATTGTATTTGTTTCATTTCATTGTTTACTGCCAGAAAAATGAAAAAGCCACTTTTAGCAAGAGGCATCAGACTTACGGAGCTAAAGCACAACCATCCTCAAAAGAATTAGCCAAACTCCAGTCTCAAGAGACAATAATGTGTTTATAAACAATCACTTATATAAAAATCCCCAATAGATAATTTTAGTATACTTGTGTGTGAAGTACAGGCCAGGGGACAAAAATGATGATAGTTAGAAAACTAGTACACTCAAAAAAAAAAAAAAAAAAAAGGAGATAAATTCATTTAGCCAAAGATTTGGATTATATATTAATTGGTAAAATCAATATCTACATGATATTTCTGGAAGGATAGAGCAAAGACTAATGAAAATTACACAATATATTTTCTGTAATGTTTTGAGGTGTGAATTAGAAAGAAGAATGTTGGAAGTGTCTATATTCATACATAGCATATATGAATTTCTTCATCTGCTTTTACTGGCTCATTTATTGCAGAAATCAGTACAATGAACAAAGAAGTATTTTCAGTATTCTTCTAGATATTCCCACCAATGCCTAGAAGTGTGTATTAAAGCCTCCAAAATACTAGAATGTTGCAAAAAACAATACATATTTAACCTAGGAGCTGGAAGAGACTGAAATATCTGAGGAGCCCATACTGCACGGGACAGGGCAGAGTTTTAGGCAGGTGAGCAAAGCAGGGCTGAGGCTGCCACCCTCCGTGCCTAGTGCAAGGGCTAACATTGCCACTTGTTTCAGGACTGCTTCTCTCTCTCAGTGATAAGGGTCACACAGTTACATCCCAGCCCTAAAGAAACCAGAGGGCTCAAAGGCTCTATCCCCTTGTTTGCTTGATGCAAGACAAGGCACATACCTCCTTCATGAGAAAAGTTCTCAAATACAAAAGCTATGTGACTCTTTCCCTGCTGGGTCTGGCAAGTAAGCAAGTTGACCAGCTGAATTCCTGTCTGCCCTGACGAAATGCTCACAAGGAAGGAAGAAAGAGACAAAAACCTAAAGGAAAGTCCTCCACCTGCAGCCCAACACAAACATCCTTTTTCAGTATGCTGGAGAAGAAAATATGCAATGTTGTTTTCTGTGAAAGGCCTTGCAGGATTTTTAATGGATGTGAGCAATTTTAAAGTCCATCTTGATTTATGAAAGCTGTCTTAACAGATAATAATGATGTAAACTATGTAACCACCTTGCAGCTAGTTTTATGGATACGAGGCGTTAGCAAACATTGCTAAGGGAGCTGGGAGGAGGAAAATTGAAAAAAAAAAAAAAAGGGGTCCCCGTTTAAATATTTTCTTACTATATTACCCTAAGGAACAATGCCTGCTCTCCACACATTTACATGGAAAGAACATGAAACCCCTTAAGGCTGCTGATGCCCCAGACCAATCTCCTTCCACTTCGGGCCTGCCCTGACCATCAGCTGTCTACCAGTACTACTGTCTTGTGTACTCAGACCAGTAGCAAAGTCCCAACCCTAGATTACACAGTTAGGATCTTTTTCTTCCAGTCCTGTTCCTAGATAACTCATTTCTTTGTCTGAAAGAGAAATTTATGAGCTTGGACAGGATGTTGAAAAGTTTATGCAGTCATCATCTTAAGATAAAACATCCATGGAGTGGATGGGGAAAATGATGTGCAAACCATTAGCATCCCCAGGACTAAATCTGAGCAGAGTATTTTTGTTTATGCACAATGTGATTGAACTATCCATATGCATTTATGAGAATCAACATTATGGGTTTGAGTCAAAGCCCTTTTTATTCACTTTTTGAAATCCCACCTTAGTGAATTGCTTGAAAAACATTAAGAACAACAACAATATTAAGGATCTGTACTGCACTGTATGCCTTTCTAGAAGGATTCAGCTTTAAAATTCACTGTAGATTTGGGAATCATCCCATCAGGAAAGAGAAATAAGACCTGTGTCTGTTGCTCCCACAGCAAAGTGCAGCATTTACAACTTAAACCACTATCTCTGATAACCATCTATGAGTAAATCAATAACTGAGTCTTGTGGAAACAAGCCCCGCATAACGGTATCTCTGCATATTTTAACTACTGATAATGCAATGCACCTCTGAAATGCATAAGCATGAACCATGTTTCAAGTAATTTCAAACCATAAGCACATGAATAAAAATCAAACTCTTCTCCTAGGCAGTTCACAAAGAATGAAATTCATCCCTGGGCAGAGGGGCTGGCACAGAGACACTTCACTTCCCTAATCTTTTGGAAACCTTCAAAATAGGCAATTCAACATTGCACAGACTTTGGGTTGGCCTTCTGCTCAGCAGTGAATTTCATCCATTGTGAATTATATGTGAGAGGACTGATTTTTCACCTAAGAAGAGAAAAGGACTAAATGAGTAGGGTGCATGATTCACTTCAACTAAATATCCTACTTGCAATCAGCTCTTATTGTCTTAGGCGCTTGTAAAGGACAAAGCAGGGTTGTCTTGGTATCCTGGAAGGAGCTATAGACATTTGTACATAAAAGGTGAAAAACAGGAGAAAGAAGAGATTGAGGGAAGGAGTATTCAGTGAGCTATTTTTTTCCCAATGCAGTGATAAGAAGAAGCTCTATTACTGAAATAGCAGGTAGCAAAATGACAACTGTGCATGTTTTTACAGGAGTAACAGAGCTGCAGCTAGGAAGGAAGCACCCCAAACTCCCATGTGCATGGTATTATACACCTTAAATAAGTAAAGGTTATTTTGCTGTACTGAAACTTGAAAAATATTAATATAATCTACTATTCTGGATGCTAGTAAAATTGCTTAGAGGTTTGAAATGGTGTTACGAAGGAAAATCTTAAATAGTCCAGAGGTTTGGATATTGAGTTATGAGGAAGGATTAGCCTGTGCTGGTCTCTGCAGCCTGAGGAAAGAATAAGGTAAAATGGGAGACTGGCAGAGGTAAACAAAATCCTGAGACAAACAGATTGAAGGCAGTAAGCTGTTTAAGTTAGCAACTCATTTGAAAACAAGATGCCGTGAACTAAAATTGGGATGGGATGGGTGAGTGCACAGGCAATTCAGACAAAATTACTTCACAGGAAAAGATCTGCAATTTGGCATGGATGGGAAAAGTCAGCTACTGAAGTGTATGCCAAGGAGGGGGTAAAGCACAAACTCACTGTGAAAAAAACCCAAGATGTATTTTTGGACAAGGATAAAATTCAAGGTTTCAGCCACTAACTGGATTTTTGAGGATATGCTGATATGAGCTACTTGTATGTTGATTGGTATTTCCTGGGTTTGTGGGGACAGACTTTAAGAGACTGATATTTTTTCCTAGCTGTTAATGTTGTGGAGTACTTAAGTCATCTGCGGTGTCAGCCAGAGCTCATGAAGGTTGGTGGGACTCCTTCTTCAACTGCAACAGGCTTTGGATCAGGCTTCTCTGGTAGAAACTAGTAGAGCTTTATGATTTCCACAGCTCTGTGGATAGTCGTGCTTTTTGATTATCAATAAGCCTTTTCAGTGAATTACAGCTGTGAGAGAATACTGCTTCTTTGAGTCTCCTCTGAGTGTGAAGTGCTCTTGGAGCCTTCCTTCCTTGTTGATTTGCTCAGGGTTCCCCTATGGTCTTAGCTCATTCTGCTCACAGTTGTGCTACTGCTGTCAAGATTTTTAGGCATTGGCATAAATTTTAACCTTCAGATCTTAGTCATAGACTAGATTTCTATGACATCTGAAACCAATGTAAATAACAATGGTATTTGCTTCAAAACACCGAGCAGCAGGCAATTTTAAACATAAACCTTTTGAGGACCTGCCAGTCCTAATGATCAGTATTCTGACACGGTGTGTACACTTACTCTAGTTGTTAAATAGCCACATATAGCCTATAAGGCAGAGAAGCGAAGTCCCCAAAACTCTGACTTGTATTTCATAAGCTAATGAAAAGGTTTCATTAACTTACCTACCATGGGGAATAATGGTATATATGAGCAAGTCTAATGTATTACGCACAGAAAAGCGCTGCAGTAAACATATACCCAAGCCAACATGTCACAAGGTGATACCTTGATTTTATTTTCCAGTTTGCAAATACAGTGGAAATAATGCTGTGACTGCAGTCTTCAAAGACAACAGGTGAATTTAATGTGAGCAGTATCCACTCAGTCCTTCTGTAAAGACATCTAAGAGTAAAAACATTGCTGTGTTTGTTTTGTCCCCTGATGAAGCAAAGCAGCTATAGACTCAGACAAATCAGCCAGTTAGGCTAGGTTTATAGTGAGTTCATGTTGAATATTTTCCTTAAAGAATGAATGGACAAAAACCATTATGTACTATCACAATATGCTAAAGACCTGCATGACTTTGTAGCTTGTCTTTTCCTGTATGCCCATTAATATAGCGCACAGTAAGGATAAAGCTGCTAGAAATCATTATCTGGGCATTTCCACCCCTTGAATGTTTCAGCTTTTTAAAGAACTCTTGACTTTTCATCTATATTTCGGGCTTTGAAAGTCAGAATATCCTCCTAACTTACCTTATCCTACCACTGCTGAACTATACACTCTCTGGCTCACTTTCCAGTCATTTGGTCTGGAAAGGAAAATTAGTTTTTTTGCTCATGTTTAGTGGCATTTGCCAGTTTGATGGTTAAATGAGAATTATTTCTATAATCAGGTGTTACTTAGTATGAATACAGATGTAATTGTCATCCTGTGAAGAAAATAGAATTTTGTTCCTGTGAAAAAAATGGAATTTTTTTATTACAAAAAATGGAAATGCAGAAACTTGCTGTCCTAATTTATATTAAGTAACAACTGTGATGCTCAAAGTATTACAGTCTAGCCCAGAGGAACTTAATTAAGTGACACCTCTTTCATAAGACCATTTTTAACCTTGTAACACATATCTTAGGGCAGAATTATGTACTTGTTAAATGGATTGGCAAGTTGACTGAAGCAAAGATATACAAAGGTTATTATTGTCTGTTCTGCTATAAAGGAGAACAATCAAGCACATTTAATTAACAAAATCCGCACCATGCCAGAATGGTCTCTGCTTTTTTTCCTGAGTCATTTTGCTTTGTCTTGAGACATGGAAGCATGTGAGTTCAGTGGTTCTGCTCTACCCTCTCATGCTCAACAATCCTCTGGTACTTCATAACCGCAGGGGTCAAAGACCTGAGCCAGAAAAAGCTGCTCACATCTTCATCCACCTGATACATAGAGCCAGAAATTCTTGCAGTGATGAATTATTCCACACAGAAATCGATAGAAATGTATTTTACCATAATCTTAGGATCAATATTAAATACCTAAGCCAAGCTTTTGGAGAAATAAAGTCCCTAAATATAAATTTTCCCTAAATCTAAGCTTTGAAATCAATTGAATCCATAGTATGCCCCAATACATTTTATGGCCATTTGAACCATTGCTTTTATATTTAACACCATATGTTGTTCTAGGAAAGGGTAATAAATGTCTCTGCAGCACTGAAGAAAACCAACAGGGGACACTGGTTTGTTTGGTTTTTTGTTTTTTTTTTTTGGAGTACATTCTTTCAAAGCATTTTTCTTCATGTTGCTGGAGGAACTGAATTAGCTGGGAAAACTTGAACTAAAAACCAGTTATCCCTCATGGCTCTTTGTGCCCTAATATCACTGCACACAATTGTTTTACAACGTGAAAGGCCAACAGAACATGCTCCCAGGGACAGCCCTCCATTGAAAATCATCAGATAGTTGACAGTTTACGGCTGATCCTAAAGCAGTTCAACTTGGATAATAAAATGTAGGACAGTACTAAGATAAATGACAAAGATTATGAAGGGCTGGGAGGAAATCAAAACCTGTGTCAGACTCTATCTAAACAAGCAATAGTGCCCGTCTTTGCTGCATCCAACCTGTGATCCAGTCATGGATCACGGTAAAGAACTATTTGTAAGCCAAAGGCTGCAGGAAACTGTTTCGAGGCTGAGTGTTGTGCAGCTGAACATTTGGCAAATGGAGGGATGCAGCTTTGAGGAGACCTTCCCAAACACGATGTAACATCGTTGTAAGCATTGCTACAGTAAGTAAAGTAAAAACCTTGCTACAGCAAGTAAATATAAACAGATTATGGGAGGATCCTGAACTATGCTCACACAGTGGGCAGGAACAGGATAGAAAATAGTTTAATTACTACATAGTTTAAATAATTTAATTACTCTGGGCTCTGAAAATTGTCTTTGGCTTTTAATGTAAGTTTATGCTCCTGGAAATGGAAGTACCTCAATGACAGATTCATCTGTCATTGTAACAATGTTTAGGGTCTTCAAGACACCAAGGACAAGATTGTCAGGTCTGCAGTACTATGCATTAGTGGCCTCCAGGATGGATTTAAGGCCACACCTACAGTTTACCTCAAGGAAAAGCCCCATAGCTGCCCCTGAGATGGTTCAGAGGATGTATCTATCTGTGAGTAGCGAACCAGTGGAAGTATGAGGAACATCATTCTGAGCTGTATTTTGGACATCCCCCAGGGGTGCACTTCTCCAGAGCGTGGATAGGCCCAGAACTTTGTACCAGGCATGGAGAAATGATGAACTGATGTCTTGCACCCCTTTCCAAATGCCCTTGTGGAGCTGTCACAGAACTGATCTGATGTAGATAAGATGCTCTGGGATCCCTCCTCAAAGGACCCTATATGAGGAATGAAGAGAGGGAGAAAAAAAGGGCCTGGAAGACATGTTCCCCATGTAAGCCCATGACAGGGTATTTCTTTCTTCTTCCCACATCAAGTTACGTGACACAAATATTCAGATCTCAAGAGTGTGGCCCCCATCTCCCAGTCTCTTTCCTCTGCACAGCAGGTTCATCAGGGAGGCTGTAGTTCCAGTGGGGAAGACTAGGAAATGCCACCTCGTCAGTGCAATGTACACAGGACTATTATGCAGTCTGTAATATTGTTTCTAAACTCTAGGACAAAATGACATCTCAGAGGATTTCTTTGTGATGCACAGCTAGGGGACATAAACCCTGGGGCTGCCCCAGATAAGCTAGGATACCTGTTGAACATCACGGTATCTTCTGCTGAGTATCCTGTGGGACTTGTGGTGTCTGATCTCAGCCTGAGCCTGCAAGGGAAAGGCAAAAGTGATCACAGCCTCCGGTCTCCTGCAGCCTGCCTTCCAAAGATAGTGTAAGTACACTGGTACATGCTGGTGGCAGACGCAAGTTCCATTTTTGTCCCTGTGAGACAACCTGGACACAGTAAAAATAGGGAAGCGTAAGGGATGATGAAGCAATAGTAGCTCCAAAAATCCTTTCTGCTCCTTTCCTCAGGCTGCTGGCTGAATCCCAGCATTATCAGCAGTGATGGCAAGATACCAGTTTTCCTGGACTGGCTCCTTTTCAGAGCCTTTATGCCCCTTCACTGCCAGGCAAAGACTGCATAGGCTCAGCACTAGGATGTCTAGGCCACTGTGTCTCTTTGATGAGGGCATCCAAAGGAGGATGCAATGGATTCCCCTTTACTCTTCAGTACAAACAGAGGGATGTTGTACAATGCAGGTTAGTCTGTTTGGTGTAATCGTTAGTCTATTTTTGCTGCCAAATGGCTTCCTGAACTTTGAGTCTCCCTTCTCAAAAGATCAAGCCTCCTCCTTTGGTGAGTGTCCTCAGTTTGGGGATATGGCATGAAGCTTTGTGTGAGTACAGAACACCATTTTACAGTATTTAAGATGCATCTTCCTATTTTTCCTCTTTCTTTCTTGTTGGCATTGCAAAATTCCAGCCCAGCTCATTACATGCTGCCAGAAGATTACTGTTTGCAAACACAAATTGTCATAGCAGTTTGAGGAAAGAAAATGAAAGGGGAAACAACAAGGAAATCATGCCAAAGAATGGCCAACAAGACACCTGACAGACTGACAGTCTCCTTCTTTTCTCCTACAGCTTGAACTGAAAGGGCAGGAGACTGTTATCAGGACCTGCCTGTGAACAAAGGATGAGCAGAAACCTGTGCCTGCTCCTTTCACCACTGCAACCGTCCTTCTGTGCTTCCACGCATTATTGTCATTTGTAAAGTGCTGATATTCAGCTGACAGCTGCAAAGCCAGGGTCCTTCTCCTCAGCTGCTGACAGCTCTGATATTTACCCAGAGCTTCCTTCCATTTCTGCATGCTGCTTTTCTCTTGGCTTGAAGGAAAATGCTACCTAATGTACCACTGATGATCTAATTGTTACCCCAGGAACAGATGCAATTTAAAGCAAAACCAGATTGCTTCACTTGTGGAACGTGATGGCTCTATTAGTACTTACCTGTAGACGCAGATTTCAAACTCATTTATAATGGAGTCATAAATAACTTTGTTCTCATAGATCACCTAGCTGAGAGTCAAACTAGTTCTAGAGGAGACAAGTTACTGTGAAAAACCCTCACTAGTCCTCCAAGATGGATATGGTTTGGACTCCTACAAAAATATCTCACCTATGTTTTTCCTTTAGTCTTATGTTCTCTCAGTTCAGTTAGATCACATTTGCAACATGTTTGTTTCATTCATGTCTTCATATAAAATATACCAGTGTCACTTGTGAGGAGTTAGAATCTGAAATACAAAGCCCTGGGCTCTGGACTCAATTTCTATGACCATGGGCAGGAGACTAAATTCAGTCTCTTTCTTTCTTGAGCAGCCTCCCTCTTTATCCCTTGTCTCTCATTCCAGGGGTATGACAGAGCTGGGGCTAATACAGCACAGTGGGATCAACAGGTGGGACTGGGACAGTACATACAGTGAATTCTTTGGCTTTGTAAGCACCTCATGGGATTTTAAAATCTGTTTTATTTTGGATTCTTTTGTTGAAGTTTGTGGGTTGTTCAGCAGGGGCAGCTCTACTTGATAACCCAAAGACCTGCAGATGTACCTGATCATACCACCACTGTGTGAATTTATCCATGTTGTGGGAAGCTACCATTTCTTTATAATGCATCCTTTGCATTAAGTAGCCTCTATTTCCTTCCATATCCCTCCCTTTCAGCCTATTCCACACCTGAAAAGGTTTTGCACACCTTAACAGTGATGTGCTACATAAATAAATTCCTCCAGAATGGCAAAGTGCACTTGGAAATTGCTAAAAGATTTGATCCAATCATTGCTATAAAAAGGGAACATTATAAGGCTGTAATAGCACAGACTTTTTTTTTCTTTTTTTTTTTCTTTTTTTTTTTTTCAACTATCTACACGATTTACAGGGGTTTAAATCAGCCATGGATGGTTAGGGGTAGGAGCCTGTATCCCATGTGCTGCTCACTTAGACCTTCCCAGTATGCCACTGAGGCCCAGAAAAACAAGCAAAATGTTACATGATGGAAGAGGAATAGAAAGAGAATAAGAAAAATAATGCAGCTTTACCTCAAATGTATATACAGATTGCTGCTCTATCTTAAAGAAACTAGACAAGGTTCACAGAAGGGCAAAGAAAATGGTTGGGGGCATGGAAAACTTTTCATAAGAAAAAGGCTGTGTTAGGACTATTCACCTTAGAAAGGAAACCAATGAAGGAGAGTATGATAAAGATATATTAAATCCTGCCTAGTGTAACACTGGTCCTGAAAATATTCAAGTAAATTGAAAAGCAGCAATTTCCAGACTGATCAAATAAAACCCTTTTCACACAGGAGATAATTAAACCATGGAACTCCCTGCTGCAAGGCTCCAGGGAGGTCAGGCGCTCAGAAGGCAGGATTTTGTCTGGTAATAAAGCTCTCCAGACTTACAATAGCTAGCAACGCATGTGCTTTAAGATATTAATATCTGATTTGCAAGGAACAGATTAGGAATAGCCTTTCAGGGAGAGGAGTGGGAGATGATGTCCTGTGATTTCTTTGTTTCTGAGACATCTTCCTCTGGGCATTAAAGTGGGGTTGCTAGGGTGGCTCAGCCACCTGCCTGGTGAGAATGATGCCAACATCCCCCTCGGGGGTCAGGTCACTGCCCATGCCATCCAGCCATGCTGGGGAACTTGGCTACACCAGGGGAAAAGCCCTGAGTTTTTCTAGTCCCTAGAGTACCTCTCTGGGGACTACTCCAGCTGGTCTGACTGCCTCTACATCTGAGGTGGTCCAGGTCCAGATCTACTAAAATCAGGGCTGGTACCCACACATTTGCACCATAAACTTTTACCTTTGCACCTTTTCTGTCGTATACCTGCTCATTAGCTTTATCCCTGGGCAGCTTGTGCTGGAGTATCACTGACAGTATGGCAACATCATGAATATATTCCAGCTGCAGGAGCAGCGTTTGGGCATAAATTGCCCTTAGGAGTCACTTGGTCCTGGGAAGAGGTCCAGAAAGGGTATAGAAAGATGTCAGAAGCAGCTTTGCCTCACTGGTTTTCTTTAAAAAAAGGGTTTTTTTCAGTGTGTGACACTGCACTTCTGTGTATTTTTAAGAATTTAAACCATCTGGAAGAGTTTGACCAGAAGTTGAGGTAGGGTCTTGCTTTCTTATGGGTGTTGTTTAGGTTCTTCATGGACTGTGTCTAAATCCCAGAGCTGTTTCCCTGTTTAGCCAGAACTATCAGGGAAATTTCTCTTCATTCCAGCAGAATCAGTTCTGCTACAGATCTCTTTTCATGTTGCTTTGTTATCTTGGGATGTACATTTGCTGAAAGAGAAATTCTGTTGCTCTACTGCTCAGATGGAAACCCCACTGTAGGAAGGGCTGTCTTCTTCAATTTGGCTTGAAGCTTGAATTTTCCAAGCAGAAATACAAAAGATATCTGTATCCATGATTTTGGGATTAGGTTCATGCTTCAGTTCCATACTTATGCAAAGGGACTGGGCTTTCCTAAGGAGTTTGAAAGCACCTTGAAAAACCTCACAAAGGTTTGAAGGTTGAATGGCATCTTATTTTTCTAGCTGATCATGTTTTAGTGGTTCTAAGACAGCTGAACTGTGAGGACAGGAAGGGAAACAAATGCAGCAAAATCTGTCTTTTTGCAGCAGAACTGCGACAATGTCTGTGCTCGACATAATGTTGTTTAGAAACACTTAATTTTTGCCTTCCTGCCTGCACTCCCTGACAGACAACTTATTTATTAACTTTTAACACCAGGTGTGAATTGGCATGACTACAGCCATGCAAATTCTTCAGTGCAAGAAGTGCTCAGCAATATGTGACAGCTGTCCTGAACCTTACTTAAGAAAGGGTTGCACAGACATACGTTAACAATTTCCCTCCACCTAGGAGGAAGTGTGTGCTTGAAAGAAATTATGCTCAAACTTGAGATCCCTTCAAATTCTTCTACGAAACACTATGAATTTTACCCCCAAGCATCAACATCCCTCTTCTCTTAGGTTAGTAACACACACAGCATGCAAACAGATCATATCTAATCCAAATGAACAAAGTTTAATCAAATGTATTTGAGATATAAAGAGCCACAGCGCCAACAGTTCTGAGCTACTGATCTGATCCTATTACAAAGAGTGAATTGCTAAAGTAGATGCACTCATTGGTCTTTTCTGCTCATACTGCCAGGTTAGGTATTTTTGCAAAATCCGTATTTGGGGTCCACAAGTACAATAAAGCATAGTCACCTTTCTCTTTTAAAGCAAGAAGTCAGGGACAACATTCAGTCAGCTAAGAGAACTGATATCTGCAGTAATCCCAGGTTTAGTTCTATGAGTGATCTTTACTTTTAGCTGTAAGTAGAGAATCATACATCAAGTCAGTAGGCACACGTTTTCTCTTAACTGGCCCAGTGTGTGAGGAGTACAAGGGGGCTGGTATCTGCTGACAGAGGGCAGCCTTGCTAGACTTGTTAGAGTTAATGGAGGGAGAAAGGGTACAGCTAAGCTCTTGTAGGGGATGATTGAATGCAGGATCTTATCATTCCCAACCAACTGAAGAGGAAATGCAGGAAGACTATCTCTCTACTATAAAGTTAACATTTGGGTGTACGCCCTCTGGTCCCATTAAATTCACATTAAAAATCAACTTATTGGGACCAGTATTTCATTATCTCTTCTACAATAACCTAAATCCAATGCCTTCTGTGCTTCATCAGTTTCTTGAGTCTGGTTTGCAACATTTCTTCAACATCTGTTTATGTTCTATAGTCACAAAACTTTATAGGCTGCTTAGGTATTTAGATTTTTGTTTACCTCTGGAACCATAAGAAACTCTCATGCTGAATCATAAAGGAAAAATGGAAAGATCAAAAATAGTTGTAACTTACCATCTGTAAAGGACAAGCAAGAAGATAAGCCCAAGTGACAGTTTTGCTTTAAGTCTTACCAATTAGATATTGTTGGGGCTTTTTTCTCCTACTACAATTATATTTCAAGGCAAAGTCAATATGAACTGGAAATTATTATTTATTTTTTTTAAGCCCAAGCCATTTAGACCAAGAGTTATTCTCAAAAGGTTTTATAATTAAATCTGTTGACATTTCATGTCAAAAAGTATTTCAATGAAAATTTCTGGCCAGTGGTATTACCAGTGAACAAGTGCTTAATTTGCTAGATGTTCCCATGTGTCGTGGTTTAAACCCAGTCAGGTAACTCATTCACTCACTTCCCCCCCTTTCTTGCCCTCCCCCTGCTCCCGGAGGGACAGAGAGGAGAATCGAAAAGAATGCAACTCCCACGGGTTGAGATAAGAACAGTTTAGTAACTAAGGTGTAACACAAATCACTACTGCTACCACCAATAATAACAATGATAAGGGAAATAACAAGGGAAGAGAATACATCACCTCACCACCAGCTGACTGATAACTTGCCCCCCCAGCCCAACCAAGCACTGACCCATACCTCCTCCAACCCCGCAGTCTCCCAGCCCTTCCGGCTAACTTCCCGTTACCTCCTCGGCATGACGTGCTGTGGTATGGAATACCTCTTTGGTCAGTTTGGGTCAGGTGTCCTGTCTCTGCTTCCTCCCGGGTTCCCCTCCTCCCTGGCAGAGCATGAGGCTCACAAAGTCCTTGGCCAAACCAAAACATCCTTGTTATCAGCTCTGTTCCCAGGCTGAAAGTCAAAACACTGCACTGCACCAGCTACCAAGAAGGAGAAACATGACTGCTACTGCTGAACCCAGGACATTATCCACCCCTTATTCCATACCATTCACGTCATGCTCAGATCCCACATTTTCAATATACTCTTATCTTAGTGCATGGACCAGTCCCTATAAAGCTGCTGAGTCCATCTGGTCCATGATGGCAGGCTCCATCTCTTGTACCAGTCTTCCAGAGCAGGAGAGACTGTGTGCAGTGTTCACACTCGTGAATAACCTGGGCAATAGTGTCCATTGCTAAGTCCACCCCTCGATCATGAGTCCATCTCTATGTTGCATCTCTGCTCTGATGGCCTGAAGTGCCATGGGCCCACCAGGCTTAAAATAATTCACTGTCCCCTTCAGCAGTTTCTGCAGCTTGTTGCTGGGGACTCCATACAGCTGCCTTCCATCTCCGACGCTTCCAAAGCACTGGAGGGGCCCAGTGGACTAGATACTTGCCCATACTGTCCCACACACCCTGCCACTCATGACTCTCCAGCCTTGGAGAAAACCTCTTGGTCCCCCTATATTGTCGTCTAACCCCAGACAAGACCCAAACCTGACTCTGCTTAACTTCTGAGATCAGACAAAATAGTGGTGGGTAGAACACAGCCTGTGTGTGTGCCAACATGCTGATCCCCATCACAATCAGCAGGCAGGTCTCAAGGATACCCAAAGGCCATTCAAAACCTTCAGCACTCTCAGTTGATGCTGCTGTACTTGTCACTGGGGCTGGTGTAGCTGCTGTGCTTGCCGGCTCTCCCACCACCAGCTTCTCTCTTCCTGAGTCCAGCTCTTCCTCCTCTGCCTTGCTGGGAAATGCTGCGTGGTCTCCTGCATCCTCCTGGGGCTCGGCGGGCGGCTTCCGGGGGATGCTCTCGGCCGTCGCGGGGCTGGGCTCGGCCGCGGGGCTCGGCTCCTCCGCGGGGCTCGGCTCCTCCGCCGCCTTCTCCCGCTGCTCGGCAGCCGCCTCCTTCCTCTCCTCGACCGCCCCGACCTCCTCCACCCGCAGCCGTCCCCGCGCGGCCTCCGGCCCCGCTCCCGCCGCCGGTTGCTTCCCCTGGGCCGCTCTCCCGGGCCGGTTCGGCAGCCGCCGGCTCCCGGGGCCGCTCCCCCTCGGCTCCCCGCGGCCTCACGAGGAGGGAGGCAAGGGCGAGGGCCAGGCCGGTGAAGAGCAGCCGGACGGCCAGGTACAAGTGCACGGCCACGTCCGTCCCGCCCTGCTGCTGGAGCCCGCCCGTATTACAAGCCATTGCCATAAAGCACAGTGAGACAAGAACCTTAGCCCAGGCCCCACACTTGATAAACACTAACACAGCAAATACCGGCTCTACGTAAGTTACAACATTCTGAAGCTGTGAGATCAAGAGGAACAACTCTGAGAGACAATAAATCAGCATTGTGATGAGTGACTATTAATCCGGTCAGATCTGTTGTTATCTCAACCCTTCGTGCCCCACGTTGGGCGCCAAAAAGAACTGTCGTGGTTTAAACCCAGTCAGGTAACTCATTCACTCACTTCCCCCCCCTTCTTGCCCTCCCCCTGCTCCCGGAGGGACAGAGAGGAGAATCGAAAAGAATGCAACTCCCATGGGTTGAGATAAGAACAGTTTAGTAACTAAGGTATAACACAAATCACTACTGCTACCACCAATAATAATAATGATAAAGGAAATAACAAGGGAAGAGAATACATCACCTCACCACCAGCCAACCGATAACTCACCCCCTCCAGCCCAACCAAGCACCGACCCATACCTCCTCCAACCCCGCAGTCTCCCAGCCCTTCCAGCTAACTCCCATTTACATCCTGGGCATGACGTGCTGTGGTATGGAATACCTCTTTGGCTAGCTTGGGTCAGGTGTCCTGTCTCTGCTTCCTCCCGGCTTCCCCTCCTCCCTGGCAGAGCATGAGGCTCACAAAGTCCTTGGCCAAACCAAAACATCATTGTTATCAGCTCTGTTCCCAGGCTGAAAGTCAAAACAGTGCACTGCACCAGCTACCAAGAAGGAGAAATATAACTGCTACTGCTGAACCCAGGACACTATGCTTACTTCTAACTAATGGATACTTTATGGTATGGTGTATCATTTATTAATATGAAAATTAATATATATATAGCTTTGACCAAAACCAAAACAAAGCTTTTGAATATGAAAAAACAGAAAGGCCATTTTTACCACAAATTCTCATGACTTGTGTTGCATTCATCAAACTGATTTCTCCTTTTCAAATACTGAGGAATAAGCAGCTGATAATTACACAGATTTATATATATTGTGTTCCCTTTTAAAATATGGCAAGCACACAATCTTGCTTTATTCCATATCAGGAACCTGTAATACAATATAAAGCTATGGCTGTGAATGATATTATAAAAGTTTATTTATGGTTTGCAGTGTTTCAAATAAGGTTCAAAAATGCATACAGGAATGAAAGCTAAGCAGTTTCGCCTTCACAGTCATCTGTGGTAAGGTATTGGTAATTCTTTTTCTTTTGATGAGGTGTAGCTCCTCTGAGCCATGCTTTGAGAAGACGTGACCAGAAGAATGGTGGCATGGCTGAAGTTTCTCTTTGTAGTCGTGTGGGTAGGACTGGTGTATGGTAATTTATGAGCTAAGGTATATATAGCTTCTTTTTCTTTTGCCTCTAGGATTTTCAAGGCCATGTGGTGGATTTTATTTGCAATTACCTGCCTCTAAACCCGCTTGCCTGTATTCTGCCTTTCCCTTATCCTTCAATATACTCCTTCTCTCTTTTTTGCCAGAGGCTTCTGAAGGAGGCACTAATCAAATTTCACTGCAGAATTCTGCAAAAACTTGTTTGTTTGCTTTGTACAAGAAAAAAAGGGAAAATGATGAAAATTATTAGCCAGAGGCACAATCTCTATATACCTCCATTGTATGGGGGAAAGAAAATTATAAGAACAGACCTGTTACTGCCTAATTCTGTACAGTGCCTGCCATGGGCTCCATGCCACTTGAGGAGACGTGCAGGAGGCAGAAGGCCAAGCATCAGCGCAGGGGTGTCTGCTACCTATGAGCTCTGAAAACCATCCTGGTTTTACCAAACATGCTCACAAGGCATATGAACCAAGTGTATGGATTTGTCCTGGCTGCTGGGGAAGCACTACAACCATAACATCCCAGGTACTTCTCTGCTTTTGCGTTGGTTAGACTACTGATAGCAGCAATGTTTCATTTTTTTAATATGGAAATCACAATTACTGACCAAAAAGTAGGAAGTATCACTGAATTTTCCCTTGAGACCTTTCTATGGTGGAAAAAAAACCCAAAACAGGATAGGAGCTAATAGCCCTAATGACTCTTATATAACTCTTAATACTTTTGAATTAATTACTAGAGGTGAAAGTAGCTGAGCTTCCTATGAGTCCATAGAAGTTGACAACTACTCTCTGGAAAACATTAAGGATCAATATCCTTTTGGTATAGTGAGATGTTATCTTTCATAGTCAATGGGGACCTAAGGTCGGGAAGCAAGCAGCATCCCTGATGCCCTCTTATTAAATTAATTCAATCTATAATCTGGTACCTCCAGCCAGGAACTGAGGTGGATAGTATCTTGAAATAAGTTACCTCCATGGCTTTTAGGAGACTTCCTGGATCCAATGGCATATCCATTTAAAGTTCAAGATAGCTTCTCTGGAAAGTAAGCCTGTACCCTGCAAACAAACACATTACCATTGACTGGAAGCCTAGGGCTCTGTATTAAGCTTCTTGATAGCACCGGCCCAGGGAATCTACACTTTCAGAGTTATTATGGACAGGCAAGGATTCAGGTTTTCCTCCAAGTGCACTTATTGCCAGCTCCATTTTGTCTTGCTGTGCATGTATTTGCTAAAACATGCTACATGCTGACAGAATGTCCTACTCTGAGCCGTCTTAGGCTTCCCCCTAAGAGCAAAGACAAAACTGGATCTTTAGGCTTGAAAATTGTGTCTTTCCTGAATCTGTTTATCTCTGTTCTTTACGATACTAAGTCTTAGCATCAAGACAGAAGAAAAGTCAGCTCCTCTTTCCCAGTTTAGGGTAGACAACAATGTCTTGTCACCAACACCAAAAGTGTGTTTCACTTCCCTTCATCTATTCCTTCCTCCAAACCAGCAAGGGGTAAAGATACGTTATGTCGTGTTTGCAATTAAAGTCTATCTACTGTAGTTGAATAATGCTACTGTGAGTCACAGAAGTCTGCTATTTTCTGCGGCAATGAGTTCTACAAGTTAATGATACATTATATAAAACCTTTGAAAAGAATACCCTGCTGGCTTTTGGTCCTTTGTTAGCAATCAAGTACTCTTTTTTGACCTTCAGTATATGACATGATTTTATATATCTCGGTTGCATATTCTCCTTGTTTTCTAAGAGAAACAGTTCTGACCTTTTTACTTTTGTCTTCATGCATCTTAGCCTTATTGAAAGTTGTCACCTGTCTGTCTTGTGAGTTCTGCCAGTCTCAAGACCTCAAGTTTACACTGGTCTTCATAAAAATGTTGATGCTTTGGGCCTCACTAACAAAGCACGCAAATTTCAGGAGTGGATTATCCTACTTTGTCAGTTAACCATCACTCCAGCTTAACGTGATAGGGAGTAAATGGAACAGTGTGAAGAAACAAAAGGTAAGGCATGCCTAACATTTTGATTCAGGATGAGGATCCAGACTCACAGACATTTTCAATCATTAATTTGAGAAGAAAATACGGTTTTGTCCCAAGTCAGCTAAAAACTTCAATGGCAACAAGTACAATACAGAATGAATTATTTCTTACAATTATCTCCCTACAGCTCTGGAAGAGATGTATTGCCTTCCCCTAGTGATCAGTATTCTGGGAATATCCAGACAATTTATCAAGATATCAAAATGCAGATTTTTGGTGTCCTAACCTGTATCAGTGACGTAAAGTAAGTGAAAGAGCCATGAAAAGCTACTCCAGCTCTGTTGCTGAAATGAACTGCATAATGAGATTCAGAGAGCTCACCTGATCTAACCCACTCTGAAAGCAATGACATTTTCCACTGGCTTCACTGAGAGCTAAACTGGCTGCCAAAATAAAAATTGATCGTTCTGTCCAATGACACTACAGTAAAGAAGCCCCACATTCTCACTTTGCATTGACTGTGGGCTCTATAACATCATTTGGACAGTTTTGATTGAAAAGAAGCAGTTAAAAATGCTCTGTGAAGAAAAACTGTGATGCAGGGCTCAGTACCTCTCTGAATTCCTAACAGCTTGTAACTCATGGATAGAGTGTGTCTCTGTGCTTGGCTGAGAAACAGCCTATTTCTAAGGAAAAGACTCACATTCAATAGAAAAAATATAAACTCCGCTACAGGAATATCTCTGTGACTCAGACTACGCCTCCGGAGTATAGAGACTGTATGTGTAAGTACCCTCTGCTAATTAATACTGCACTATCACACCATTAATTAATGCAATAAAAGAGTTCTCCTGTCACTTTCCAAGGTAATACAGAGTTTTCAAAAGTGTATCCATGAAAATCTGAGGAATAATGGAGACCCCTCGATGGGGTGTGCTGAAGCCAGACACCCTGTGAGGAGTTCTGGACACAGAAAATGCCTCTCAGTTACAAAGATGAAGATAGGTGCAGCACTTTCCCTCCCAGTATAAACTCACAGCTAAAGAAAGTAAGCTTTTGAGTGTCATAAGGCATTTTAAGGTATTTTACTGTTAATCCAGCATTGCTGTGGGTTTACACTGAAGGTCGTCTGAGTCAACCCAGTTGATAAATGGTGTTTGGTCAGTGTAAAGCCAGTGAATCTTACAAACAAAGGCGTTACGTGTCTTAAGTATTGCAGGGCTTGCTGGACCATGGTGAAAGACAAGTATGAGGAAGCTTGAGAAAATGTACTCTGGCACACTTAGATGTAGCATATGTTAGAATAATCTAGGACTTTCTTCCCAGTGTCATCACTTGAAGAAGTGCTCACCATTAGTTAGGAAGTCATGAGAAAGACAGCTTCAACTATCAGGACACATAAACCCATTCAAAATCAGTGGCACTGATTCCAGTCTACTCATGAGAAAGTAGACTGGAAGGCTGAGGCCAAGACAACTCTACCTTTGTCGACACTGAAGAAAAAATAATGCAAATGATGACAATGGAATATTTGTGGCCTATTGCAGCTTCTATGCTGCCTGTGAGGGCAAGACTTATTCCTAAAAGGTGGGTTAGCAGTGCTGCAGACCTCAGGTGATCACCACTCAGATGGCATCAGAATCAAGGACAAGCTGGGACACTGAAGGTCCTCACATCAATGACACATACAATGATTTTAATGAATAACTGTTTGCTGATGTTAATGAGAAATTGATTGCCAGTGCAACTGGACAGTGTATACTTCTGGAAATTAGGTTCCTCAGTGAAACCTCTAGCTGCAGGTATTTTCCTTACAAACAAAAGTAAAACAAGTGCTAGATACCAATAGAGAACTTTCTGGGCTTGCAGGTATATGAAAGGGAATATTTAACTGGAGCACAGTCAGAGCTGCTGACTGCTAGCAAGGAACAGAAACTATCAAACAAGGTACATCCAGAAAAATCAAAGTGCAGAAATACGGAAAATGAAGGCACTTTAACAGTCCCTGAGTGGAGAAGTGAGGTAGCATTTGAGAACAGCGCAGGGTTTCTTGCAATCAGCAAGGAAGGTACTTGTAAAGTCTTTCTGAAAACATGGAGAATGAGTGAAGTTAGGACTGCAGCCTTTCCAGCAGATGGGATACCTGAGCTGGACTTCTCTCCCCTGATCTGACCTTGGTGGCCAAGACACATGAAAAAGAAGCTATAAAAATGCTAAGATGGGCTCTTTCCTAGTTTCTCCCCCTCTATTTCTGAGAGCCACCATGGTGCAGGGAGTACAAAAAGCTTCATGGTTCAAATGTTGAGAGATCAGGATTACGGCTCGATGCAAGCTGTGCCTGAGCATCTCCTAAAAAGATGTGCATGTCTGACTGTGCCCCAGCCCCATGGGGATGGACCTGCCTCAGTGACTGTGGGACAGAAATATGCCTTCTGGAGGGGAGCCACAGCCCCAAAGAACCACAGAGCATGCTCACATGCAACATGTCTGTGGCCTTGGTGGATTTAGTAGGATTTCTGCCAAAAAGCAGCAGCCAGCTGTGCTTCCCAGGCCTTCCCTTTCATGCCAATAGTAGTTTCCTAGAAAAGGAAGCTGAGAGACTGGTGACTTTTTAATGCTGACAAATGTCGTCCACTGCAGGTATAATTTGCTGCTTAGAGTCATAATGGCCATTTTATATATATTTTCTTGAACCCTCATCCATGAACAATGGGCTTTTCTACAGAAATGTGATTTTAACAATCCTAAGGCTCTCCTAATTTACCCCAGCAAGCAGATATGGAGAATAATTTGAAAATTAACTTTTCCTCCCCCTTTGATTACTGCCCCAGTACAGTTACCGCAAACAGAGACCTACAGAGTAAAGACTCACAATGCAGCTGCATCCCACATCTTCAATGCCTGTAGCTCTGTTCTCAATTCCCAGAATTAACTCAAATAAATTATGCATTTCTACATGCTTAACCAGGAAAAGTCTGCACAGTAGCACTGCAGAGTCACTCAGAAGGGAAAAAAAATCTGACCCTGTAGTGCAATGGATGACAGCTGGCTTTGCCTTTTGGCTGATACATTGCCACCTGGGATAATTTACCAAGAAAGAAACTAATGAGATTACTGGAGTGCCAGACAAAGAAGGGGAAAAAAAGAAAGAAAAAATCAGAAGGAGGAAAAGGAAAATTCTCATCAACATCATACTGCAGAACAACAAAAATGTCTCCCACATGCAATCTTCTCAAAAGCATTTCCATGGAGCCCCAGTTTCTAATTTGTTTCACAGTGACAGAGAACTGGAGTTTATTGAAAGGAGATAGAAGTGAGTTTTAGGAAGGCAATGTGATGAACACTTTTAGAAATCTGCAGCAGGTGTGAGCATTAATATTATCTTCCACTACCCTGAAACTTGCTCCCTTTGTACATAAACCACAGCTTCCATATTAGTCTGTATCATCCTGGCTCTCTACTGGTTTTGAACTCCTAAGTTCATTGCAGAGCTACCCAAAGTTCAGATGAGCTGGCTAAGATCTTTCTGGGTAACTGTTCCAGGTGTACAGTGATGGCTCTGCTTAAAATTATGCTGAAATTGTTCCATTTCCATGTGCTGACAATTATTCAGAGGGAGTTACATTTGTACTTGTCAGGGAGAGCTCACACATACAGTGGACTTCTTGTGAATTGGCTCTCAATGCATGAACCTTCAGGGTGAAGTGATGCGCTAGCTGTGGTTTCAGAGAAAGATATATATTCATCCGTGTGTCAGGTTGGCGTGTTTCACACATTCATACATTAATTTGATTCATGAATATGCGCCTTTCTTCTTTTTACTGATCTTATTTTCCTGGTCACCTTCAAAATCTGCCTTTTTCAGCCTGTATTTTTAATTCCCTTTTTTCCTCCTTGCTGATTTCCTATTATCCTAAAGCAATGACTTTAATTTTCTCCTTTGGAATCACTTAAGGGATTTGTCCTTGTGGTGTTTACTCATGCACCCTTTGCAGTTTTCCTCTAAATAAGTATTTTTGCAAAAATGACAGCACAAAGGGCATTTGAAGGAAATCAGAGTCCAGCCCACAGGGGCAGATGTCCTCAGCCTGCTGAAAACAAAACATCTTGGGCCTTGCAAGCTGAGCTTGTACAATCAGCGAGAGCCAGTGCAACAGCAACTTTATTGTTTAATATTCATATTCTGTGTATTTTAATGCTGGGAGACAAATCTGTTCTACCTACAAATGAGAAAGCAGTATTTGTTTTCGCTAATTTGACCCTCATTTTAGCCACAAGGTTACCTGACACACTCCCTCTTGAGCAGCAGGGAGCAATCCTGGTATGCCTAGGAAATCTGCAGTGGGAGGAAGTATGGGTGGGAAGCAATGGCTGACCAGTGACAGGAATCCTGCTCCTCCAGTCCCCATGTGCTCCTTGCCACACGTGTGGCAACATTTCTGGTCATGCAGTGAACATTGTAAACCATATGAGAGAGCTCAAGCTTGTATGCGTCATCACAACCTGGTACTGGTGAGCCTGAGGTCAGAATTTCTCAGGCTTGATGGTTTGAAACCTATAGAAAATCGATGAAAATAAAAGGACCTCTGACGTCACATCTCTCTGTTACATTTTTTCCACATGGGGTACTTTTCTTAACTACTGACTTTAAAATGCCAGCTTTATTATAGATCTGACAAGATCATCATAAACAAGTGAGGTCTGACATTCAGGATTAGCAGAAGAAGCTGCCATAATTCCTATTTTGCAGCTGAAAGAAGTATGGTGGTGGTATGCAATATATCTATCTGTTTCTGTCTTTTAAAACCCCAGCTGATAACCAGGACAGATCCTGTCAAATAACCAGAAAGCCACATGGTCAGCCAAGAAATTATTCAGATATGGGTTTTTCTGAAATATCCATAGGACAGTGACTCTTTTCACATGTGGCTTAGTTTAGGAAATAGACATTCTGCGGCTCTTAGCAGATTTCCCACTACGGCCTAGGTACATGAATGTCTACAACATACAAACCCCACTGGGCAAATATTTCACCATGATTCAAACATGACAGGCTGAGAATACAGTAGGGATGGAAGATTTTGTGGTCATGTCATACTCCTAGCTCCTATTCCAGACGGGCCAAAGATTTCTTGTTTTACCTGCCTCTATCTCTGCACCATGTTAGTACATCTTAAGCAGAAATGGAGACATGCTGAAGATACATCCATAGAGTAGACCACATTTTTACTTTCTAAATTCCCAAAATATGGTTGGGAAATTATCTTTCTGTTCATGGACTTTCTGCAAGCTGGCAAAGAGGCTAAATTAACTGCATACATTATTCATTACAAATTATTCACTCTATGCAGCACATACTGATTGTTTAGAAAATTCATTCTTTCTGTCCTAGAAATGTCACTGGCTGTAACTCATTATCTCATCATTGACAAATTCTGTTGATTGCTTGACTAGTTGCTTTAACTAATCCAGGATTATGGCTTGCAAGAATAATAATAGCAACTTCTCTAGTACTTTGCGCATGAGGATCTCAAAACATGAGTTCAAAATGCTAATTAATCCCTGGAGCACCTGGGAGGTGAAGTATTTCTATCTTTGTAGCATATTTGTAGCCCTTGAACCTTGTTGGGAGGTGGAAAGTTGTTCTGCTGACTTATACAAGCTGCTGTGTCAGGTGGGTCTCATTAGCTCCAGTCAGCCAAGATGAAAAGCTGGACATTAAAAAGAAGGAGGGAAGGGTGAAAACAGTAGTTAATACTTTTTTTACCTGCTTTAGGCTTGAGGGAGCATTAATAGCCTGTTTGATTTCAGAATCTTGTTCTTAGTGTTGCTATTGGAGTAGCTGAATAATGATGGGCAGTTAAATGTGAATGAACACTTCCAGTTGAGTTCACTGCCTAGGTTGAATCTTTTAGGCCTTTCTTATTTTGCAGGGTGTATTTCTGGGCTTGCCTAGACAAGAAGTCCAGAAATAGTATGAGATGAGTTTATTATGTATCTATAGCTGATCTGTGCAGCTGCAAAAAGTTGGGATGTCTGTGTGCACCATGCTAAGTGTGCAGTGGCTGTTTGTCTTGGGCATCTACATGTTTGGTAGCCTGGCGGTTTCTTGCTCAAAGCTATTCAATGACAGGTAGAAGCAGCTGTCTGTCATCTAAATTAGTGAATGTGACAGGCAGGTAAACAGGCTATATGACTAGGGATTTCCTTTGTCTAGGATAACATGTTGTACCAGAATCGTTACAGGGGAGTTTTAAAAGCTGTATACTAGAGCCAGATGATCTTTGGCTCATATAAGGACTACTTAGAGAGCATTCTTTGCTGTAAATCTGCATCCCTTAAGCCCTTTCACTCCCTTGTCCATCGGGAAAATGAGGCATACAATGCAAGATGAACTTATTCACTGTCAGAAACGTGGGGAGATGTAAATATTTGGGTCTTAAAGTCTTTTGTGAACAATGGCACATCTTGTGGTGTTTTAAATTTCGTCTGCGTTTGTTGGTCTCTTAAGAGATCAAGTGGCATGACAGCTAAGAATTTGTGTAACGTGGCTCTCTGAAACCAAAGTGTGTTGTGCTCTGCAGAAAAGGAAAATTGTGGAAAAAACACCAAATAAACTGTGTTCCTTGTCAGTGGGTATTGCCACTGAAAGTAAAGAGCAAGGGCTTTGAGCAGAGACACACAAATGTGTTATTCCTCTAAAAACAAGCAGAATTGGAGATTCAGGTGAAACAAATGTTACCATGGGTAATTTAATGTATGCTGAGGGGAGGGGAATGAAATGCAGGGACTGGATACATGACTCTTAACACTGCCTTTGTCTAGAAGTGTGCAATATGGCAGCTAGCATTTGTGCTTTAAAAATGTAATTACCATCTTGAGAAGTAAATCCAGATAACCAGCAAACACAGCCAGAATGAGCGTTAGGGGCCAGATCATGGCCATAAACTGCAGTGCTTGGATGCTAATGTTGTTCTGGAGGTAACATATTTTTTGAAAAAGAGGAAGAGGAACAAAAAAAAAGCCCTAAAAGCCGTGAGAACTCATGGTTCAAGGGCAGAACAATGGTCTGTCTAGCAGGGGCGTTTAGACATAAAGAGTGTGACAAACAAGTGCTTACATGATGCCCAGGTCTCCATGGCATTGATGTGAGTACTTCAGAGCAGGGGTATAGAGAACTGCTGCTTAAATTTTCAGTAAAATATTCTTGTCATCTTTCATTGATATCAAAAAAAGGACTGACAGGCTCCATATGACCCAATTCCACTCTTCCTTGCACCAGCAGAAGAAGGAATTGCTTTCTGGAGGTTAATGGATTTAGACTTGTATGTAAATGAGGGGAAAATCAGATCTTAAATCTCTAGGAAGCAAAAAGTAGAGACAGGATTTACTGCAGACCTCTTCCACAGGGAAAGTCTGTGGGGGCTGGTATGGAGGGACTGTGCAATTAGAGGAGCCTTTAGCAGTGCAATTCATTCTGCACTTGTCCTCCCATTTCAGTGCTTGCAGGCATGGTGAGTTCAGGAGGAAGAAGGAGGTGACAGAGCAGCTGTGGGTGTGATTCTGCAAATGGCTGTCCCAGATCCCACCAGGATGTGTTCTTATTGTCTCTTTCAGGTTTTTTTCAGGTCAAGTTTCTTGATTGTCTGTGCTGAGTCACTCTGGGGTGCATTTGGGGATGCAGACAGTGACCTCAGGGAGAGCCTGGGCAGCAGTGACCTTCTCAAGCCTTAGTTCTTCATGTGTGACTATCTGAGGTCACAGCCACACGAGCCCAAACATGGTGCAGCAGAGCAGGTGAAACTGCCACCCTGCTCCCCCACCGGCACTCCAGGATTCTTCAAAACCTTAGGTGGTGGAAAGGGGACCAGGATGCTGGACCAAGAGGCTGCTTTTCACATGGACAAGTACTATGATGGAGCAACATCAACGTGGCCAGATTTAGGTTTGCCCCAGCGGTGATGAGGAAAGAGTGTGTGGACAGTACTGGCCTTGCTGCCTGTCCTCACCTTCAGTTACCCAAAGGTATACATTCTAGCCTAGCTTTGCTCTAATTTCTCCTTTTGTTTCATGTCCAGGCTCTAAACCTTGGAGGCTGTTGCCTGCTCAGATCTGCCCCTGGCTGGTGGCATGTACCATTTTTTGGGTGACTGGTAAAGCTGCTTCCTATGCGTGGAGCTCCCAGATGTATGCAGGTAGAGAAGGGTCTGGTGACCAGGGGACACGAACCCTTCTTTATGCTGACCTGTACCTTTCTGTCATCTGTGTGACAATGAGAAGGGTAGGGTTGACTCCAAATACAAACCAGGGAAGTTGAACAGCAGCTTTGTGCTAAAGAATGAGATTTCAAGTCTGGGAAAATTGGAGTAATTTTCCTGTTCAAAGGGCAGAGAAAACAATAGCATGTTTGCCATGGATATCAGCTATCTGAAAAACCAAATGCATCCCTGGTTAGCTTCATGGGCTTCAACAAAGTTAGCCTGGAATCAATAGCAGGCAGGGACTTGAAAGCTTTCGGGTGAGAGCTGTTAAGGGCACACCTCTGTTGCCTGTGGAATGGATAATATGTTCCTGTTGTTTAATCATCGGGAGGCTCAAACACCGTCTGTGGTTGGCATCCATTTGTTTTCTTGGAAAATGTGCATTTGTCCTTGGGAGCTCAAGCTTCTGTGGTCTGTGTAGTTGGGGCTGTGGGGTACAGTACTAGGGCAATGAGACTGAACTGTTTCTTCTTTCTGAGTGAGGACTGGGATGCCCATGTGAGACAGGATAGAGAGGTATGTGCTATTAAACCCTCTGCTGCTAGCTCTGCTATGTGGCTTCAGGGCTACTAGAATGGCATTTCCCATATACACTTTCATTCATTCTTCAGGAGAGAAAAAAGAATACGTTCTGGCATTGCCTACAAGATACAGGATTCTGTTTACCTTGCTCTGCTCCTTCATTTGTTCTCTGTTTGCTACCTCTCACCTCTTTTGTGTGTTCTCCTTCTAACTTAATTTCTTAATGGAATGTGATTTCCCCGGTTTTCTCGTTCCCTTGAATCATCAACAAAAACCTGGCATGACATTTTTTTAAAGACTACTTATATACTTACAAAATAACTTTAATCAATGCTGCCTCTTGGGGAATTCCTAAGTAATTGCTAAAATACAACTAATTATTTTGCTGTTGCTTTACCATTCAGTTTTTATTCTATGTAGTTGTAACTTTTGCTAACTAAATACTAGCTCTCTGAATAGCACTCAGAGGCTATGTTTTTTTCCTCAAGAAAATGTGTAATTTGTTTAATTATTTTCATTCATCTGTTTAACTCTCGTGTTACCACGTTACCACTTTTGAGAAGACTTGGGATTTCTAACTTAATAGAGTTCTTTATAAGCAAGAAGTAGGTATCTTCAGCTTTGAGAGAGCTTACCATGGGGAAAATGTTCTTTCCAAAATTATAGGAAGCTAGTGGATCTTGTGAACTGGGGTCTATCCATGCTAGTGAAGACAGAGGCAAAGAAGGAATTGAGACTCCCTTGTCAGCATCATGACTGGTTTCTTTGCCCTGTTGATGAATGGGCCTGTGTCTTTCCAGTGTTTCTGGTTACTGCTCACATACCTGAAGATTCCCTTCTCCTTGTACTTGGCATCCATGTCCAATTTAAGTTCTAGCTGAGGCTTAGCCTTCCTGACTGTGAAAATATTGTAATTTTTAAAGCAGTTTCATTAAAAATGTATGTAGCTGTATTAATTGCAATGTGTTACTTTGTGTTTTCCATTTCCATATATTCTGTAGAGCATGCATTGTTTTTTGGTTTTGGGGCTTTTTTGGGTTGTTGGTTTGGTTCTTTTTCCCCACTTTGCAATAACCTTGGCTTTTGCCTTTTTGCAATGAGGTGGTATGTGCTTAGACTGTCACAAAACATAGTCTGTGGTAGTTCATTATTACGCTATTGTAGAAAGTGTATTAGTAAGGCAATGTTATCTCTAAGATCTGCAATACCAGCTGAAGCTTCTCTTTTTATCTTCCAATTTCTATAACACTAGATATTGACAGGTAGGAATGGCTTAAAGGAGTGCTTTTAAAAGGCACCTTTTTCCTTTTGCCTGGTTGGAAAGGTTCTTACAAAATTACTGCAAGCATCAGACCTTATTTGGATCCTGTTTAACCAGAGAAACTTGTGTAACATAAGAATGGGGTGGTTTTCGTTTATGGAGTCTCTGCTGACCTCTCCAGGATTAATTCCACTTCCATTCCAAGTTAACACAATGGGCAGTAGCACAAACCATACAAACCTCCTGACTGCCACATCACTGATGTATTTAGCAGTAGGGGCTATGCCAGCCCAGCTGACCTGTGAGGTCCCTGCTCTCTTATTCCATGCAGCTTCTTACCTCACCCTCATGTCCTGGTTCAGAGGTACATGGCCACTAGCAAAGCATGCAGACCCAACGGGCTGTGCACCTTGAAGTGTGCTGGCTATCCCACCATTGTGGCACTTATTAGCTCATTGATTTGCAGTATTATATTAGTAGCGACCCTGACTGGCATTATTTCCCTTCACTGTTAGACAAGAGGGAGAAAATTGCTACTGATTATGCTTGCAAAATAAGGAAGGGGAGACATTTGCCCTCCTGTGGGGCCACATGGGGCCCAAATCACAAAAATAAGAAAAAATTGAAGTACTGATGGAATTCCTCTTTCCCCTGGCATTTTCTGTAGTGCTATGTAAGACTCTAGGTGGCCTAGTTGTCATTCATACATGATTTATTGTAAAAAGTTCTCCTTTTATACATTCTCAATCTCTACTTAATGAAAAGGCAGGCATCATGAGAGTAGCTTGTAACAAATTTATTAGCTAGTCATATGCCTTTAATTAATGTATAGATCTGCTTTCTACTTACAGGCAAAATTAATAAAGAGCAGAAACAGATGGATGTTTTTATCTTGCCGAAAATGAAGGCACACTTAATTCTCACTGCTGCTAGAGGTTCTGGTGGTAAACTCATCTACTGAATTGTTCAGGGTGTAAAGAGCATTTGGATCAAGTTTGCCAAGTTAATGGCAAAAAGCCCATCTAGGAGGTGTGGTACTTCATCCACTCCCTGAGTGAATTGGCAGCCTCACCTGCCCCCTCCTTTACCTCCTATCAGGTGTTGTTTATTTTCTTAGTACATGGAGAAAACTTACCTGGGAAGCCAAGGAGCCAGTTGAGGTGCTCATGCCAGCAAAACACAAAGCTGTGTGTGACCTAAATGTTAATCTTTCAAGGTCAGACAAAGGTTGGCAAATCAGTCCCATGCACAAGAGGCCCCAAAGGGATAGCTCCTTTGTTGTGTTAGCAGCTGCAAGCAGTAACTGCAGTAATACTCTCCCATGCCTTGCGTGATGTTACCAGATAATCATTTAGCATCTGAACAACAGCTTTGATCTGATTAATGCAGCTCAGCAAGAATTTCCCCAGGAATCAGTGGCAGGATTCTTTGGAGCATGTGAACCTAACATTAAATAGCTACGGGTGGCCTTTTGGTGTCAGATGGGTAAAAAATGTAATTTCATGTTGCTGAATCCTCCTCAAATTGCACGTTGTGGGCAACATAATTCCTAAGAATATATTTGTGTTTTCTTTAGTTTTGAACTCGCTAATCATCCATGCTTTTTTTCTGTGACCTGTGTGTTAAGATGTTAAGACAAAAGGCTAAGATTCTGCAGTTACAGTAATGTAAAGCAGAACAAAATCCAAGAACGTCGATTTTTTTTTCTACTGTTTATCTAAGGGAAGTGTACCAAATTGCAGTTGACATACCATACCAGAGTAATGAGTATGTCACTTTGAGAAGAGCTGGGTAGATGCTCTATTTCTTTCCTGCCCTCCTCCCACTTCTACCACCTCCAGCCCCCCCCGGACATATTATGGACCAGTACTAAATAGTCAGGCCTGACAAGTCAAAGCATTTTTATTTGCATAAAAACCATTTTGTTCTAACTTCCCTTTTTTATGCTTTTCCTAATCTTCTCATCCAAAACTTGAAATTCATTTTAAACTGGAAGACTTAAGAAAGCTAGTTGCTTGCTTTTCATGCAAAATACTTGTCATAGTTTGACAATTTATAACACTTGTTTGTTTGGATGAAATGGCTTTTCTTTTTTTCTATAAAAAAAAAATCTGATATTCTGATTTTAGTCAAATAGCTTTAACATGTGAAACGATGCACTGTATTAAGTTATTCTGTCAGGCACTACCCCTAATGAGGCTGTTCAGTGAGCTATTCAGTCATGAGCCTTAAGTGCTTTTCTTGAGACAAAAAAAAAAAGGAAGTATCAAACAACTGGATAGCAAAACTGAGATTTGAATAAGGAGGAAGGGCAAAATTGGTGGACCTGGGAATACTGTTATGCATAGTGCCCCAATTGAAATACAAAAGAAAGCATATGGTGAACTGTGACATGATATTTTATATAATCATAATTTCGTGAGATTTAGTGGGTTGCTTTATGACTGAGATGTGGAATAGAGCAATAATTATTAATCTGTCACTTTCATTGACTTTGACTACATAGGACAATTGCCACTTGATCTATTCTACAAATCCAGACTGGTCACATTTTCACTTAAAATGTGCTAATTTATATTGTCAGAATCTCAAATTAATTGGTCCTAGGGATGCCCTGCCATGCCTGCTTTCCTCTGACAATGTCTCTTCTATTTACAGCTGGGAGACAAGTATGGGAACTGCAATGATGCCTCAGCTCTGTTTTGGGAACCTATGAAGCAAAATAAACCTTGGATGACTAAACAAATATAACAATTCCCTCATTGAGATGACCTAGATCTATCCTAATGCTTGAAAGACCTTGACCGTTGTGAGAAGATGAGGGTTACCTCCATTTATTGTGTAAATTGAGAGCAAAATCTCTACTACTATGTTGGTTGTTGGATGCAACTTCCAATACCTCGCATATACTGCTGGTTATGTCCTGTGGGGAATGGTTGTCAGAGTTGTACATTAAGCAGCTTTTTTTCTGTCATTTCCCAATTTTCCTAGAATCCTTTTTGAAAATGTTACTGATTTCTATCACATGTTACCTACAAAAATCTATGCTGGTAGTGTGTGTATATATATATATATTTGTATATATATTTATATATATATTTAACCCCTCCTCCCCATTTCCTTTTTTACCTCTGCCTTTCTTGCCTATTTTCTTCTCCCCCTTTTTCTAGGAGCACAATATTCTGCATGGATCTAAAGCCCTGGAATCAGATCACATGCTTCAGTTTCATTACTGCTTGTTCATGAATGAGACAGCAGCTGAGTAATTCACCTTACAGGGCTCCTGACACCCAGGAGGGGCAAAAGACTGGGCTTGAAAACTGGCATTGCCATCAAAGTGGATCCTGAGGCACCAGAGAACTAACTCTGTTTTACTTGCTGCACTAAGAACTATTGCATACAGCTGTTTTTTGGGTTTAGGGTGGTTTTGATGTTGTTGGTTTTGGTGGTTTGTTTGTTGGTTGTTTTTTTTTTGGATTATTGATATAGCACCAAACATTGATTCTTGTCTCAGATTTTCCCTTTCTGAAGTGCCTTCCAAACACCAGAATTCTGGCTGCAAAAACACAGTGGGCATTAACCGCACTGTGAGGATTTTATCCTACAGTTTAAACAAAAATGATGCTTGATATTAAGCAAAAGATGTTTCCTTAAACTCCAAATCTTGCTCTTGTAGAAGCACACAAACAAGTCACTCTGAATGTATACCCTGAGACAAAGGTGGAGTAATTCATCTAGCTGCCTTGTCTTCAGGGTGCATAATACTGTAGTCAGACAGGCATATTTCTTGCTTGCTACTATCCCAGCCACACAGATAAACATATTTTTCAGTTTTAGAAACTGAGAAGCAAACAGAAGGTGCTGAAAGGAGGAGCTTCAGGATTTAGTGGCGGGACTGCTAAGTCTGGCTTCTTATTCACTTTATTGATTATGTTTGTCTTCAGTAAGTCCCTCCTGCTCTCTAACTATTTCCCTTGCCACTGTCATAGAATCATAGACTGCTTTGAGTTGGAAGGTGCCTTCAAATGTTACCCAGTCCAGCCCCCTGCAATAAGAAGGGACATCTTCAGGTAGGTCAGGTTGCCCAGAAACACATCCAGCCTGCCCTTGACTGTCTTCCAGGATAGTGCATGTTTTATTGCTCTGTCTTTGGCATATGAAACCTTTGGTTTTCTCTGTGTCCTTAACGCAACAGGCTACACTGAGTTAAGCAAGAGCAATATATGTGAGGTACTGAGGTCTGTTTGCCAAGAAGGCTCAACCTGACATCTGTTTCTGTGCTTGCAGCCAGCTGTGAAGATGACCATTTGTAGGCATAATGAAAAAAATTAGATCTCCATCAAAGGCAATTTTCCCCAAGCATAGAGAATGGTAAATTGCCAGTTTCTCCCTTTGGTATTCAGGATTCAGCAGCTATCTGGCCTTGCTGCTCTGCCTGCTCCTGTGTGCTTCCCTGTACTCCTTCCCCTAGCAACTCTCTGGTGCAGGGAGCCCTTCAGGAACCCTATATAATCAAGGAAAGTCTGTTGTTGAGCAAGATTCCCTCATTCCTTCTGAGCTTAGTGATCTGACATTGTTCTGGTATTCTCTAGAGGACCACAAACCATCCCACCATACTGCTTCTGGGGTACAGATCTCCTTGCGTACTGATTTTTTTAAAAAGTTGTTTTAATAAGAAATGTTGCTCCTATCATGGCTGTTATTGATTAATTAGCCCTGGTTCTGTCTTTCATTCAATTTATTGTTGTGATCTGTATATTAGCTGTATGTGCCTTTTCTAATTGTGGGTCATGCTTTTCAACACGCACATCTCTAGCACTCTGGTTTCAGTCCCTTTGGTCCATACTTCACCTCTTTTACCACATTCATGTTGGGGATGTACACGTCTCTGGCACAAGTTACTTGATTCTTAAGAACAGTGAAAACCTCCCCATAAAATTGCTCAAGCACCTACATGTAGCAAAGCAAAACATACAACATCTAGTTTAATTGCTCCATTTCTGAATATCCTGGCTCCCTTATCTCCCCTTAGTGCTTGCTGTGCTGCACACATCAGCATGAAGATCAGGCTCCTGAAGTGTGATGCTCAGTCTCTGTCTGAGTTATAAATCTGTGTGTATTGTGTAAATAACAAAGAATCATCAGATAATCTCTCATGAAGCTAAGAGTGCTTCACAAGGTTGTACAGATTATAGTCCTTAGCAGTTCTGAGCTTTTGCTATCCTATCATCTGATAATGGTCCCTCCTGTATGTATGCTGATGATCATGCAGTATGCTCTTGTTTTCACCTGCAGAGTTGTAATTTAATGATATTAAAACTGTGAGTAAAGTTTGGTGATACACAAAATGGATTAGAATTCCCTGATTCTTTACTGTTCTTCCTTCAGGGGGAGATGTACAGTATAGATATGGGATAAATTATAACTTTGTCAGGTGGACTGTGTTTTTCCTTTCTGAGGAAGGATAGGTGGATTTGCCCTCAGCAGTCCTCTCCCATTATATACTCAATAACACTGAAATAGGTTTAATATAATTGACTTCACATTGTGGGACAATACTTTGCCAAGTAGTGGAAACTGGCTTGTGCCAGCTTAAAAGGTCATTGCTGTGTAAGAGTGCCCCTTCAAGCGTTATCTGCAAAGACAGCTTCTGATCCAGTGTAATAAAGCCTGATAGTTTGCCAAATTGATTTATAAGATGAATCACTGCTGGAATTGAAATTTTTGTATTCAAATGTTAGTGGCAAAACTTCATCAACCCAACCTACCTTTATTTGCAGCCTCTGCCTTCCTTATTGTGTGTAATTAATGTTTTCCGCAGGAACTGGTGGAAACCCTGGAGGGCAGTTGAAAAATAAAGGCAAAAGTGGGCATTTTGCCTACTAGTTCCTTCATAAGAGAAGATAATGTGAATAGAAGACAATGTAATTAGCAGCATGGGTCTCTTTCTGATCTCATTCAGGCAATTCTTTTGTATGACTTTATGGGTTCACTAGATTTATTCCTGGATTACGTCCTTTCACTGTAGCCAAAAGGATATTTAAAGTCCTTGTGATATAGGAATCTCCAGACTAGGAAACTGCCTAAAATCATACAGTAATTTGAAGAAAAAGGAGAAATCCCACCACAAAAAAAGAACTACTGTGAGACTAAAAGATAAAGAAACTGTTGCCTTTAAAATAGCATAACTACAGTGAAGTCTAGACCAATGCATAGTATTGGCTGGTGCTTGCAGGAGATTTATAAAAATCAAGTTAGGCTGGAAAAAAAATCTTTAATACTGGAGGGAATCATTTAATTTCCCATAGAGCAGAAAACAGAAAAAGGGAAGATTTTTATCTGAATTGTAATAAACCCTGATATGTGTAGAACATGGTAACCAGAGATAATTTACCTCTGATGGAACATGTGATTTAGTGTATTTGTCTCTGTGTGGTCAGGCACCTGGCCAACGGGTCAATAACCTTGTAGTTCTGCGCATGAACTTTAAAGCTAAGAGTGTTTCTGAATACTCACAAGGCAGTGGCAGGCAACTGCAGATGACCTGATTCACAGAATGAGAAAACAGAGCTGTAATAGTAGAGAGGGACTTCAGTGGTCTGCTTTAAAGTTCAGTGTCTTGTCTGCACTTTTGCTCACTCTTTCCTTTTTGTGACTGTCAATATGCTTACAGAACCCTTCCAAAAAATGGATCATATAGTTAGGACACTGTTTGCTCATCAATGCAAGTTGGTTACTTAATTCCAAAAAGCATTAAGCAGCATGAAACTTTGAGAATGATAATGAAATGGAGCAATCGAGCAAAACCTTGGCCCCATTTACTTTTGCCATTTTGTATTAGTGTCCTTATTAATGGTGAGTGCTGCATGAGCCTGTTGAAGCCTGAAAGTGACCATTTTGGGTCACTTTAGTAGCCAAAGCACTGGGTTGGCCAGAAATAGAAATAACTTTAGAGTATCTTCATTGACATTGCAAATGGCTCCAGCAGTGATCTGTGAGTCTGTTTTAATTACTAGGGTTAAATTCCCTTAGTGTTTAGTGAAAATAAATCTTTATGTATTGGTGTGATAGACATACCTGTTGTTTCATTTCATATCTCAGTAAGGGGGAGGAAAACCTTCAGCTGCAAGCTCTTTCCAGTGGGTGATGGTACTTCCTTGCCAGAAAGGCAGAGAATTCAGCCTCACAAAGACAAGTTAGAAAAGAATAATTAAAAAAAAAGAGAAAAGTTAGCGTGCTCTGATAAATTGAGATGCATGGTCTCTTGTGTCTAAAGGCTTTTATACAGGCTACAGTTCAAAGCCACCGTCAGACTATTGACAGACTTTCACAGCTCAGGTTCCTGACACATAAGGAAATGGGAAAGAAATCAAATATTTTACACCACACATTCTCAAAGTGGGTGTCTCACTTCTTTCCCGTACACCATGATTTCCATTTTGATGCTCTCATCTAATCGCATATCATCTGTTGCAAAAAAACCTTGTGATATTCAGAGCAGGAGGGACCACTCGTCTCCAAGCAGTTTGCCTGATTCTGTGGTTGTAACTACTGAGTCAGATATTTTGTGTACTGAAAATTGTCACATAAGTCCTGAAATCCTGAACTGAATTCTTCTAGAAAGGAAAATATGTTTAATATAAGCTATCTGCTGAAGCCAAGACATCTGCCTCCAGCCTAGAAGATGGCACAGATGCGTCATTTGAGAAAATAAGTAAAACTCCTGGTGCACCTGGAAGATCTGTGCTAGAGTTTACCCTCTGAGAGCCACTGAACATCTGTCCTCTTGCAACAGAAAGATTATATATTTGCTTCCCAGTTTGTTACAGTAGCAGAAGCTCTTGAAGTTAAAGGATGAAAGGCGCCAAGGTTAATTTTGGCTGTGACAGAAGATACTGAATGTAAGATTATAGGCATCAAATAAGTGTGCTCGTGTCGCTTCTCTTGCTCTGTCTTTGGGCCTGTTTATGTTTTATCTGATTAGATCTTTACCACCAATGTAAGTTCTTGTAGTGGACAGTCATGAGGTCATGAAGGTGTTGAGCAAAGGAAGATTAAAAAAAAAATTGTGTATAGCCTGAGCTTTATGACACTTGCTTTCCTTGATCTATAACTCAGATGTCAACAATTTTGTTTTGATTTTTTTTTCTGCATAAAATTGTCTATAAAACTGTGATTTTTCAACGTTTTCAACTTTACTTGAAAAAAGAACGGATTTGTTTTCCTTAAAGCTGACTGGGTTTGGTCTGAAAAGATGAAGGGGAGAAAGAACTAAGCCCAGTCAGCATTTCTACAAAGACCCAAATGAAATGCAATTTTCTTTACAATTTCCCTTTTCCATGGTCTTTCTCTGCTGCATGCTTCCAGACCAGGAGCAACATGTGCAGGTCCACTGTTGTTAAGCAGAGTCAGCCAGGAGTCAGTTCAGCCTAAATTGCAGTGTTTCTAGTTCCTGCTTGTTTCACCCTTGCAGTTATACTGGTTTCAAGCTGGCTATTCCTATTTTTCTCACTTAATTGCAAGAAGAAATGCTCCCAAATGATTCAGGGAGAAAAACAACCCTTTCAAGGAGGCTCCAGAAGGGGCAAAAGTGCTTAGTCCCTGTTTTAGAAGGGCAGGAGTTGACTAGAACTGATAAATTATTAGGTCTAAATAGATTTTTACTTGCATCTATATTCTGAAACAGAGATGTTTCTGCTAAGCCAGGTATATTATGGAGGTGAGAAAAACAGGCATTTACCAGTACATTATGAGGCACACAACTCAAAGCTGGTTTGGGATGAAGAAACATTAAGCAAGCAAAGAATGGACAGGTCTGTGGGTATTTTCTTGGTTTTCTAGGGTGTTTTGTTGGTTTGTTTCAAATGGGACAAGGACATCCTTTCAGATAATAGTTCTTTTCTGGGCTGTGATACCTCGTGGCTCTCTACAGTTTCTCTGAACAGCTGAAGCATCGTGGGGGCTTCTGAAATGTGTCCTGGCAGGTGGCAACAGGCAGCAGAGACCACGTTAGCTGAGAGAAAAGTCCGCAGAACAGTGTGGCTGGGGGCAGGAGCTGGTGATGGCCAGCAGTCTAGCTGGAGTGGCCAGTGCCAGTCCTGCATGGGGGAGCTGGAGGCAGCCTGGTTGATAGTGAGATAATCCATGAAAAAGAGCCTGGTGTGGTATGCAAGAGAGGCATGAATCAGGCAATACCTACTGGGCTTTTCTGAATGTCAGGGGCTCGAAGTGCAGAAGGGAAGCAAAGCAGGCACTTGTGGCCTAGGGAGGAGAGATAGGGACAGGTCCGACTGCTCTGTAAGGTGCTCTGTAAGGTAACAGCTCTTGTTCTGGAGATCACACAGGTTTTCCAAAACAAGAATTTATTTTCCTTTTTGTCCCCACTCCAACAAAGTTCTGCTTGTTTAGGTCCATCTGTTTACATGACTGTTTGCATGAGAGGGAAAACTATTGTGTGCCCAGACTCTTTCTCTTCTTCTGGATGGATCTGGGTCTGATGATGTTTCTGGTTTTGATGAAATCCATAAGAAATTGCATATGGCCTTTTTTTCATTCAGTTAGTGTCTGGCAGAAGTATTGTATTTGTGAAATCTATGAACCCAGCATAACACAAAGGGACCATACACCAGCTTGGACATACTTCCAGCCTAGCAGGCAATAATAATACATTTGTTGCACTTCATCTATCCTTTAAATTTAAAATGATTGACAGCTTGTAGCTGCCATCTGTCAGTGGAAAATCCAGTTATTACAAGAAAGCAATTTACTCACAGAATTTGAAAGGAGACTCTATCCTACTGCCTTCATTGTTAAGATGCAAAACACTGACGTGCTAAAAAATGTGGTAGCCATCACTTCAGGATTTTCTTTTGTATCCCTTGATGGGATCATGCGTCTGCCCCGGGCACTCGCATGTAACAGCTTGAGAGCTGCTGCTGCAAAATGTTAGTGGGTGGGGATTCATCCAATTGTTGAGGAATAGCATGTATGAAATTTCCTTTTAAAACAAAGTGTGAAAGGGGCAATGCTTACAGAAAAGTCCATTTTTTGTGAGTGATGTGATAATTCTTCTCCCCATCTATTCCTAATCAAGATGTAAACAGATTTGTAAAACCTGGAAAATATACTTCTTTAAAATGTCTTTGTGACATTAAGATTATGTGGTCACCTAGGCTTCTCTGGATAGTCATGAGTCTATACATAGTTGTGATGATTTCTTCAAAGTGTAAAGATGGCCACCAGCTTTAGGAAGACTTACTGAATTACTGGTGCTTTATCAAATCTGGGACTTGAGGAACCCCTAGAACATCTCTGGGGGTTGAGAGGTCAGAAGGCGTGATCTGAAGTTAGACAACATGTGTTTCTGTGTGCACTGGCCAAGAGAAACAAAGCAGGAACTGTGTAGTGAATGCATAAACCAGCTATGATCCGTTTTCAGTTGTCCAGGCAGTAAAGGGAGGGTGGGAAGAATTAATCTGGGTAAGACAGGATCAGAAAAAAAATGACACAGTTCAGTTAGACTAAAGGACCCTACGTTAAAAGCATCCTGGGAAGAGCAGAGGCAGCTTAAAACAGCAAAAGGCAGAGTGGTGCCTGGGGTGTGTGAGCGGAGTTTGCCAGCATCAAGTGGCAAGGGAGGGACCTCAGCAGAGCTGCAGTTTGATGCTGAAGGATGCTGGGAGCTGGTTATCCATTGTCTGAGACTCCAGCTATTGATGATCAATATTTGCTTGTCTCATCAGAAGCAGCATTTCAGGGTAAGATTACACTCTAGACTAGAAATGTTGCAGCTGAATGATTCTGTCTAAAATTACTAGCTTGTCAAAACTGATGCACTTCATGAAGATTTGTCAATTCAAAGAAAATTATTTTGATAGGTAATGAGAAAACTTTGAAGAAATCAACCAATTCTGATTGACTTCTTCAGTATGGAATGTTTCAACTTTTCTGTTTCAGACTAAAATTGTTTTCTTCTTAATTTTTCTCTAGTTAATAGAATATGTGCTAGTTAGACTGAAAAAAAAAAATGAATCAACATAATATATCTGAATTATTAATTCAAGATTTTTATTGGGTGGGGGCCTTCTTTTTTTCTCACCTTCTGTAAATCTTTATATTCCGAAGTAGAAGAAATTTCAAAATTCCTGCAAAGGGAAAGGGGAGACCAACCAATAGACTTTTCCCTTCTCCTTTTGCTCCAGATTACAAGTTTGTCACAAACTTGGCAGATGACTTTTTCATTGACTGCATTGATTTCCACCAAAATACAGCTTACAGATGCTTGAGAAGATGTGGGTAAGCAGACGGGTAATATTCTATGCTCCTTTTTTAGTAGTAAGTGTTTCAATCTGAAATAGAAACAGTTTGGTGTCTAAACCCCATACTCTTATTGTAAAATTTGTATGCAGGATCAATGAATGTGCATCCAGATACCCCTTTGTTAACCTGGAGGAATATAAAATGTCCTGTCAGAGCTGTAGTCTTTAATTCCAGAAGAAAATAACAGTAACATAATACAAATTAATCTGGAATGTAATGGAAGAGCTGTTAGACCACCAAAACTGCACACTGGGTGAAGGAGCGGGAATTTCTTTCTCTCGGGAAGCAGAAGCAGTCAGATCAGTGCTTAATCAGGTCTTCACTGAATGTAAATCTATTTGGTACCCTGTGTGTTTTTTACAAGCAGGGAAATGATTCAAGGAATATGCTGACCTTGTTGATTCAAGAGTATGAAGTTTCAATACAATTTTAGGGCTGTGTCTTCCCAGGGAGTGCAGGAAATTGTATCAGCTTTCTATAAAAGCTGTCTCAGGAGCTCTAGTAATAGCTGAAAAACTTTTACTTGGCATGATGCCACCCTAATTAACAAGAAAAGGCATTGGAAGGAAGCTCTGCAGAAAATAAAACTTGAGGATGAAAACTGGCAGTGTGGCAAGCAGAAAGATGCAGAGCTACACACAATGCCTTAAAATTCCCTCTACTTCCAAAAAACATCTGTGCCTGAACTTGGCACAGCACAGAAGTGGATTCTCACATATGCCCAGTCCATTAGTAAATACTGGCAAGCAGTAGATGTAGTGAGTGCAAGCATCTAGAAAAATGTTTGCTCTATATTGCTGTAGGCTTGCTCCTGTCCTAGCAGGATGCAAAACCATAAGCATGTTATCTGCTTGCTGCCATACGGCCCTCTGCAGAGGGAATCAAACCCCATTAGTTTCCTAAGAAATCTAGCAACATGCCATAGCTGGCATTACCGTGGGACTTTGACCCACCCCTAAGCAAGTAAATACTCATCATTGCTAGCACTGGAATAATGGCATGCACTTTGTAGATTTACCTTGTTTCTGTACCCTTCAACACTTATGGTAGCCGTAGAAATGTCACAGGTGCCTTACCTCTCAGTGAAATAATCTACTGTATTGAATGTTTCACAATGTAGTTTAGTTCCTTGCAAGAAAACATACTTCAGCTAGGCTATAAAGTGAGAGTTGTAAGTGTTGTAGAGAGTTGTAAGTTGTAGCAGCAGAAAGTCTAGGCTGGAGAGATTTTTAATTTTGAAAAATGAACTGCTTCAGTCTTCTATTGTTTTGAAAGTGAAAAGTGAAAGTTTTGAATAATATTTTAAGCAATATTTGCAATACATTGCTTTTTCTTATTCACATTATGAAATGTTGGAATATGACATTGTTCATATATATGTTTTCAGTAGTAAAAGCAAATGTTCTTTCTAAATTGCTGGAAGTTTTCAAGATACTTTTGGTTTTATTTTTGAGAAGAGGCTGTGTTTCTTCTTGGGAAAAAAAGCCAATTTGAGAGAAAAAACCCTGATCCTCTTCATTCTGACCTCCTACATTCTATTCCATTTTCTCAGCTATTCATCTAGAAGTTTTGCCATCCTACTAGACAGGAAGAATAAGAGAGAAGCTTTACAAATAACTTCAGTATTTTTGTAGGCCCATATTTTAAGTTTATTTTTGTGAACTTTTCCCCATCTCAGAAGGTTATCTTTGCTATGACAAACATAGTTCAAGTGCAATTCCCCTCATGCCATGCTGTCAGTGAGGATCCTGAGCACTTGGCTTTGTTATTGCTGTTTTAAGTTTCTTCTCCAGGCAATTAGGAAGACTCACAAAAATAAAAGCAACATATCTGAGTAAGAATGAAAGAAAACAGCAGTGAAAGTTGAACTGACATGTGGAAAGGCCAGGACATTTTGTGTAACCAAAGGAATTATGTCCCATCTTTTCAGAACTTCTTTAATAATTGAAAAATGGGACTGAGTTAGCAATGAAGAGGAGTTGAACTTGGTGGGAGAGCAGCACTACAACACTAAGGAACATCTCATGGTTATACTAGTTAAGTCTGAAGGCTGCACAGGAGGGAAACAAAGTGCTTACCATATAGCATCAGTAGTATGATATTGCTATTAAAATATAACTGGACATATTATTAATGAGCATACTAAAAAATAAAGGTATTAAAGTAAATGGAGCAAGCCAGCTGAACCAGCTGAGAATCTGATCCTGAGCATTCAAGCAAACAGACCTTGGGGGTAAAACGAAACGCAACCTGTGAGATCGAGAACCTCATAGAGCTGTATGACTGGGGATAAAAAAAGGATTTCCAGCTTTCAACAGTCCTGAGGCAGCTGGGCTTTGTTCAAGTGTAGGGACACCACTGGAGTAATAAAATGCTCCAGGTGCTAGCAGTTGTGCTTGCTGCAGTCCTACTCTATTGAGTGTTGCATGCCTTAATTTGTTTTCATTTCTGCTAATGAAAATAAATAGAGATGAGAGAACTCCAGAGAGGGTAGAAAGAAACAGCATTCATATTTCAGAGCTCTGTAGCCTTCTCTCTAGTGTGCAGTTGCAGTGTGAGGCAGTGTTCACGCCTTGTTAAATAAAAAACAAAGAGCCAAAGAAGAAAACAGAGTATTTTACCAAAGAGCACAGATTCCATCTCCTATTCACCACTTTAAAGAATCTTTGCAGTCTCTGGCCCGAGGCTACATGAACATGCTTATCTGAATTTGAAATGCAATAGCTGAAACCTTTTTTTTTACACCTGGAAAACACTGACAAAAGCATCACTGAATTCACACTCAAGTTGAAAGGTATGGGAAGTTCCTTGAGAGTTACAGTCTGATGCCTGTTTAGCACAAACAGAAGAACCATCGGGCCTGATGTTCTGTTCCTACGTATCCAGCAGAGAATAAGAGCTTGAGCCCAGTGCTTTACTGTGGAGACACTAGAGTCATTGAATAGGAAGAGTCCAATGCATTCGTCTGGCATCGCTCCATCAGCTCTTCCAATTAGTCCCTGAAAATGGGTCACTATGAAACCTCCATCTCTGTCCTTGCTGCTAAAAACTTCAAGAGAAGTGGCAATTAGGAGCATTATGGTTAATCAGCGCTCTGACTGCTGCTTGGTTTGCAGACAATAGTCAATCAACAGGACTTCAAGGAGACTGGTGAGCATGCATGAAGCATTGCCCCCATGCAGCAGTTTGGATACATCAGTGAGTGCATTGTCCTGAGGGATGTCACACCAAAGCAGGTGCTTAATAATTCATCAATGAGACATGCACGTGTGGTTTAGCAATGGAGGCACCTGTCACGCTTCCCAAGTTGTGACCTCATCAGATTTATGAAGTAAGCTGAACTCAGCCGTGTTTGTATTTAGCTCTGAAACCTCTTTTGAGAGTCCAAAATAATGCAGAAAGTAGTGATGTGGATTCAAAAGTGAATGCAATTCCCCTCCAATTTTGGACTATTACAGTGTTTCAGCATAGAGCTAGGAAGCTACTGCTGGGAGCTGTGTTTCAGGCAAGATATTGTCTCTTTTGTGAGAAAATCCACACAAATCTTGCTCAAGAGAGATGTGTACTGCAGCACTTCGAATATACTGTTGTCACTGATATACTCCAAAACAGAAAGAAAAGCAGAAACTGAATGTGTCCTGTAGGAGCTGACTTCTCCACTCCTGTACTGCAAGTTACAGCATGACTTGTACAACTAGCACTCTCCAACTTTGCTCTGTATTCAGCCTGAGAAATGCATTCTCTGCTTCAGTGACCTCCCTGGGTTTTCCCTTCTTGCCTCAGTCCACACAGTCATTCTTTTAACACCTTGGACTTTGATATGAGAATGAAGGCAGAGGAAGTTGGCTTCCATCATCATTTTATCTACTTGCATTCCTTCCACGTTCACCCTGTCTTGCTCTTTCCTCTCCTTCCCTGTTTGCTTACCTTCCCCCTACAGTGCTGACATTAGAGATAAGGTAACTCTTTATCTTAGGAGTAGAGTCAGCTCTTCAGAAGTCAAAAAGCTCACCTTCTGCTTCCAGTTGTTCCATAGCTCCTGCACATAAATGATGGTGCACTAGTGTATCTCATAGCAGCCTCTGGCCACAAGCCTCAAGGCATTCTGTTTCTGCTGCTGAATTTCCAAAGATTTACTAACTAATTCAGCTTTCTAGATGAACAGTTGTTCTTCATTACAGCTGTTAGATCTGTTCTGCATACAGTAAGTACCTGCCATAATATTAGGGTGTCTGGTGTCCCACCTAAATAATGGGATTTCATTCATTATTAGTGGTATATTTAAGTTTTCCCTAGCTTGAATCATTTCTTTAGTGCAAACTGAGTGAAGCCTCTCACCTGTGAAGGCAGGACAGTCTGAGAAAGATCCTTCCCATGGCTTGGGGCTGTAAGGCGCGTGGGTGAGTCAGTCAGCATTCACACATCAGGGAGCTGGTGCTCTGTCCACTGGGACCTTTAGAAAGAATCAACAGGGCTTTGAACTAGTCTCTAAAGCTGGGACCTGTTGGAGCATCTTGGGTCACAGTGACAAAACAGAGTCAGAAAAACATTAAACCTGAAAGCCTAGCGTGATCATGCAACTTTCTGCCTCCTGCATACCACAGAGAACTAAAGCAGAACCCGTGTCATGTTGGTTTTGGTGTGAAGAACACCATATTCTATAGGGCAGATAGATACCTTTTCTTTTTTTCATAACATGCTGCCTCATGCACTATACAACAAATGAAGGCAGTATTTAATATGAGACAGTGAGAGACAGAAAAATTGAATTTTAATGCTTCCTCCTGCTTCACACAACTGTTTTCTGTACAAAATCAGGAATCCTAACATGACCTACAACTGACTTACCCAAGAAACCACCATCTTGCCACTATACCCCACTGCAGCAGCAAAGACACATGAAGGGAGCTTTCATCAGCATAAAGGAAGAGTTGCTGGCATGATAATAACACCAAAGGCCATGTTTTGGGACCTCTTCTCTCATGAGGTCTATGGGGCTCTGAGGTTGGTTCCCTCCCGGGAAGCAGGCTGCAATGCACTGCTTTTCCCTCAGGGTGAGGGAGCTGTTGGGTTTTGTTAGGCAGCTTCATTACACTACTGATATTTTCAGAGGACACACTGTTGACATGTTTCACAAATTGTGTTTTTAAAAGTTTGTAAAATGTTTACAGGTGAGGTAGCTCCTCAGACTCTTCTGATGTTAAGTGAAAAAGAAGACAGTCCTTGGGTGATTTTCTGCTTGAAGTAATTTAGGTTAAGCTCTCCCTAAAAGTGCCATTGAATGTACAGTAGTTTAGGGAACCATCTTACATGTACGTTGCAGATATCCTACAGATTAGGATGGTTATTCTTATCTGGAGATAAAGCAAGCTTCATTTAAATATGCAAACAGGCTGGGAAAAAAGGTCCTTTAAGGATTTCAAAACCTGAAGGCCTACTACCTTGGTCATATGTTTTTAATTTAGAGCTAAAGTTTAGCATTGGCTTTAATGAATACAGGGGAACAATAAGAGACTTTCATATTTGTCACTCACCATCCAAGAAAAGCTGACCTATTTGAGAAGCTAAAACCATATCCTCAGTCGAAGAAAATAGATACAGAAAAAGCAGCTGGGTATGAACTTCACAGCAATGAAATCTTTTACTCGAATCCAGTGATCCATAGAAACAGTTGCTGCAAAAAATGGGCTCGCTCAGTACTTTCCAGGTTAAGATACTTGAAGCACTGAGTACCCAAAGTTTACCTTTAATGATGCTCAGAGACTTGGTAATGACTCCTCTAGTCTTCAGGAGGTTTCTGGAAGGCTGCATGAATACAATCTCTATAACCAGTAGATGAGTTTGGCATGATTTTTTTACAAATTAATCTTTTGAAGATTTTAAATGTTACATTTCTTATGGATTATACTGATTATGTATATCTATGTATACATAGGTATACTCTCACATACATATACATATATACAAATCAGTATAGAAACACTAACATATTCACACCTGTACTTTTGTTTTGCATCCTGAGATTAAAATTTCAGCAGATGAAAAAATTGATTATCCAGAAATTTTAAAATCATTACTCATTTAACTCAAATTGGAGTTTTGAGTCAAACAAGGGTGGAAACCAGTCTCAAACTAGCTACTTCCCTGTTTTCATATTTCTTTTACAAAGATATTTCACTCCACATGCTTTATGACAAGTTTCATTCTGGCAAAATGTTTACAACAAATTTATTAACACTTCAAACTGTTGGGGAGGGGAAGAATGATAACCAAAAGATTAATGTGTGAGCACCACAATTTATAACCCGTTATCACACACAATAGCACAAAAGTGCCATTTCTTTCCAATACTAAAGCTGCAGCCCATCATGAGAATAACTTAGAATGACAAAGGGGATCAGAATGTAAAGCTACGAAATTGTTTTATTCTGTCAGATCTGTAGGAGAGAAATCTCAGCGACACACCATGGCACGAATGCTGATTATTTTTATGCCGCAGAAGGCAGTGATCTGAGAGTTCACCTCTAGCACAAAAACACCTGTCTGGGAAATAATTTGATTGTATTATGAAGAAAGAAGAAAGTGATGAGGTACTTGCAATAAATTTTTAATCGTAGCCACAAAAAATGGTTATCTATCACAATGGTGTGAGAGGAAGGATGAAGATCACCCTATCAAGTTTGTTCATTGGAGAAAAAATATGCTTTTAAACAGTGTTCCATCGTTTCTTGCTCACCCAGACTGCCTTTGGTTGATGACTGACTGCTGTCTTTTGAAGCGGGAACTATTAATTATGGGCTGGCCCAGTTACCTCAATGAGCACTGGCATGCTTCTCACTAAGTGACATGGAGAATGAGAAACCCTGAGTTTTAAATACATAGCCAAATGCTTAGGTGTACTTGAAACTTTAATTCTGCTGTCTAGTATTCTGTTGAATCTCTTCATATCTTCTGTATCTTTTTTGGGTGTTTTATGGTTTTGGTTACTTATGGTCATGCAGCTGCATTTCAGCCTTTGCAGTACAGGTTTCTACTGAAATCAAGCACCCTGACCTGCCTCAGTGAGCCAAGAAAGGAAATGCATTTTTATGGAACAATTCCTCTGACCAGTTTTAGACATCTGCATTAGAAGGAGATGATTTTCATCGAATCATAGAATCATAGAATAGTTAGGGTTGGAAAGGACTTAAAGATCATCTAGTTCCAACCCCCTGCCATGGGCAGGGACACTTCACACTATAGCATACCACCTAAGGCTCTGTCCAACCTGGCCTTGAACACTGCCAGGGGTGGAGCATTCACAACCTCCCTGGGCAACTTATTCCAGTGCCTCACCACCCTAACAGGAAAGAATTTCCTCCTTATAGCCAATCTAAACTTCCCCTGTTTAAGTTTTAACCCATTACCCCTTGTCCTATCACTACAGTCCCTAATGAAGAGTCCCTCCCCAGCATCCCTATAGGCCCCCTTCAGATACTGGAAGGCTGCTATGAGGTCTCCACGCAGCCTTCTCCAGGCTGAACAGCCCTAACTTTCTCAGCCTGTCTTCATACGGGAGGTGTTCCAGTCCTCTGATCATCCTCAAGGCACTCCTATGGATTTGTTCCTACAGTTCCATGTCCTTTTTATGTTGAGGACACCAGAACTGCACACAATACTCCAGGTGAGGTCTCTCGAGAACAGAGTAGAGGGGCAGGATGATCTCCTTCGACCTGCTGGTCATGCTCCTTTTGATGCAGCCCAGGATACGGTTGGCTTTCTGGGCTGCAAGTGCACACTGAAGCCGCCTCATGTTCATTTTCTCATCAACCAACACCCCCAAGTCCTTCTCCACAGGACTGCTCCGAATCTCTTCTCTGCCCAACCTGTAGCTGTGCCTGGGATGGCTCCGACCCAGGTGTAGGGCCTTGCACTTGGCATGGTTAAACTTCATGAGGTTGGCATCAGCCCACCTCACAAGCGTGTCAAGGTCCCTCTGGATGGCATTCCTTCCCTCCAGCGTATCAACCAAACCACACAGCTTGGTGTCATCACAAACTTGCTGAGGGCTCACTCAATCCCACTGTCCATGTCAGCGACAAAGATGTTGAACAAGACCGGTCCCAACACTGATCCCTGAGGGACACCACTTGTTACTTGTCTCCAGCTGGACACTGAGCCATTGACCACAACTCTCTGCGTGCAGCCATCCAGCCAGTTCTTTATCCACCGAGTGGTCCATCCATCAAATTGATGTCTCTCCAATTTAGAGACAAGGATGTCGTATGGGACAGTGTCGAATGCTTTGTGCAAGTCCAGGTAGATGACATCAACTGCTCTACCCCTGTCCATCAGTTCTGTAGCCCCATCATAGAAGGCCACCAAATTGGTCAGGCAGGATTTCCCCTTAGTGAAGCCATGCTGGCTGCCTCCAAGCACCTTGTTGATTTTTATGTGCCTTAGCATGCCTTCCAGGAGAATCTGCTCCAAGATTTTGCCAGGCACAGAGGTGAGACTGACTGGTCTGTAATTCCCCGGGTCATCCATTTTCCCCTTCTTGAAAATGGGGGTCATATTTCCCTTTTTCCAGTCATCAGGAACTTCACCTGACTGCGATGATTTCTCAAATATGATGGCCAGCAGCTTTGCAACTTCATTTCCCAGCTCCTTCAGGACGCATGGATGGATCTCATCAGGACCCATGGACTTGTGCACGTTCAGATTTTTAAGATGGTCTCGAACCAGATCCTCTCCTACAGTGGGCCCAAGGTCTTCATTCTCACAGTCCCTGCATCTGCCTTCCAAGACTTGGGTGGTTTGGTCAGAGTCTTTGCCAGTGAAGACCGAGACAAAGAAGTCATTCAGAACCTCAGCCTTCTCCAAATCCTGTGTAGCCAGTTCTCCCAAGAGCTTCCTGAGGGGGCTTACATTGTTCCTAGTCTGTTTTTTATTCTCTATGTACCTATAGAATCCCTTCCTGTTATCCTTAACATCCCTAGCCAAGTTTAATTCTAACTGGGCCTTAGCTTTCCTAACCTGGTCCCTAGCTTCCTGGACAGCAGCCCGGTATTCTTCCCAGGCTGTCTGTCCTTGTTTCCACCTTTTATAAGCCTCTTTTTCATTTGAATTTTCCTCAGCATCTCCTTATCCATCCAAGGAGGCCTCCTGGCCCTCCTGCTGCACTTCCTTCGGGTTGGGATGCAACACTCCTGAGCTTGGAGCAGGTGACCCTTGAATATCAACCAACAGTCTTGGTCTCCTCTGCCCTCTAGGGCTATATCCCATGGAACCTTCCTAAGCAGGTTCCTGAAGAGGCCAAAGTCTGCTCTCTTGAAGTCCAGGGCAGTGAGCTTGCTGCACGCTCTTCTCACTGTCCTGAGGATCTCGAATTCGAGCATCTCGTGATCGCTGCATCCAAGGCTGCCCTGGAGAGTCACATTTCCAACAAGCCCTTCCCTGTTGGTGAGCACGAGGTCAAGCATGGCACCTCTCCTTATCAGCTCCTCTATTACTTGCAGAAGGAAGTTGTCTTCCACACAATCGAGGAACCTCCTGGATCGCTTGTGCCAGGCCGTACTGTCACTCCAACAGATGTTAGGGTGTTTGAAGTCCCCCATGAGAATGAGGGCCTGTGAGTGTGAGGCTTTTCCTATCTGTCTATGGAGTGCTTCATCCACAGGTTCTCCTTAATCAGGCGGTCTGTAACAGATCCCCACAGTAATGTCTCCCATAGCTGTTTTCCCTTTAACCCTGACCCCCAAGCTCTCTGTGGACTGCTCGCCTGTCCCCAGGCAGAGTTCCATACTCTCCAACCTGTCCCTAACATAAAGGGCAACTCCCCCTCCCCACCTGCTGGGCCTGGTTTTTCTAAAGAGCCTTCATGTGAGCAGCAGTCATTCCTCACCAAAAAAAAAAAAACCCAACCCACTAAGAAAGACTAAAAAGCGTAGTTCAGTCACTAACACGTGCCTTACTGATTCTTCCATTAGACCAAATGAATTCTGCTGTCTGAAAAAAAAAATTAAATGTACTATGCTCTTTATGATTTTAAATATAGATTAAGTGTTCTTAGCACACAGTATTGCCTTCAAACAGAATTAAGTAAGAGCAGCTTCTGCCTTGCTGTTTCCCATGGCCTGTGTAATTAATTCAATCAGGCAATGGAAGGAGACAAGCACAGAGAGCTGATGAAAGCTGCAAGATGAGGTTGTAGCAACTCCCCAGCAGTAGCACGCATGAGGATTTCTGGGCCAGCCCTTAAATTCTCAATACAAACTCAGCTGTGAGGCTGTCTATCATGTACTTCTCTTGCTTTTCTCTGACGATGGTTATCCTTAAGCCCTTTTGTTTCCTTTCCATACCCATTAAGACAGACCCAAGCAGACCTTCTTACAGAGGATGCTTGTGTTTATAAGGGTGTAACTAGTTTCTTCAGAGTTTAAATTACTTTTGGTTTGAAAGTAAATCAAGGAGTTATACTTTGGAGAAAAGATAAGAGTGCTCCTTAGGCCCATTTTTTTGGCAGCTGCAGGCAACAGTGGTCTTTTCAAATAGAGCGTTGTTTAGAGCATGGAGGAAAGGGTAGTTGTATAGATGGCAAGAAAGAACCTTCTTGACAGTGTTGAAGGAAGTAATCTGGTTTCGTACTTTAATGATTATATGAGTTCTTTTCAACATCTTTCAAGTGTGTTTCGGAAAGGTTTTGGTATTTCTGTTTAGTGCTGAGTGCTAAAACAAATCCATGTAGTCGAGGACTTTCTAATTTCTCCCTCAATTAGTCCTCTCCCATTCCTCTTTTCTTTTTGCTTTGATTTTCCTATAATACTTTAGCCTCCTGGGAATTTAAAACACAAACACTTTGCTCTTCCAGTCAACTCTTCTTCCTACTCCAAGCCTCTTCCCTTTGCAACAGAACATAAAAGGACCTAACGACACACAATGTTTTCATGGCATCTAATCTTATTTTAAAAGAGAATGGTATCTTTAAGCAGGGAGGCACTTGTCTCTCAAAAGTGTCTGATCCTCTGGAAATTGAATAGAGCTTGTTCAAATTGAATATATGTCATTTCCACCTCTCTGAAAATATATTATTCCCAGTAGGTTGAAAGTAAACATAACTAACTGGCATTTTGTCAGATTTGACACATAGATTTTGAGGAAGTTAATAACACAACTTCTCTAAAGAGTTAACGCAAGATCTGTAGTGGTAGTTGGGAAAGGATAAGAACAATTGGTAAAGTTAAATAACAAAAATGTAGCAGAGCAGTAGGCTTGGGCATGCTTCAGAGGCATAGTCAGAGGCATAGCCCAGAGTAGTCTCCAAACAAAAAGGTGCAGAGCCCATCTGGAAGCTTGCAGTGACTTCAGTGGCTATTCCTTGGCTTGCTACATGATCCACGGTTAATTTTCCTCCCAACACTTGGTGGTTATCCTGAGCAGGGCATGAGACAATGGGAATGAAGCAGGACTACAGCCACAATCCTTCCTGTCTTCTCTGTGTCACCTTTTTCTGTGAACAAGGGAGAGATCGTTATCCCAAGGAAAGGGTTTTATACTGAAAAGCCCATGTTTTTCCCTCCCTGCTATGTAAAATGAGCAATATATATGTATATATACTTTTTTTTTTTTTACATTTTTCCATATTCTTCTGGGCAGGGAGTGCGCCTTTTTGTCTTTCAAAAAAGTCTTCTGAGCATTGTGAACCTATAACAATATGAACTCTTACCCAACAAATACCCAAATAACACACAAACACACACACACACACACACACAAATCAAACAAAAACGAAAAACTTCTGCAGTGTTTCTTTTAAGTAGCAGACCAAAAGGGTGATAAGCCATGGAAAATTTCTACACAATTCAGAAGAAGTTGGCATTGAACTTAGGCTGTTTTTTTGGTGGAGCATGAACTAGTGCATTTCAACTCACTTTTGCATACCTAAGATCATAGTTTTTTACCTAAAAAATGTCAAGGAAGTCCAACCATTAACAGAACACTTTACTGCACCCACATGTCCTTCTTGGGAGAAGACAGCGCAGGTGTTAGATGTGTTGCTTAATGAGGTGCTGGAGGGTACTCAAGAGCAAAGTATCTGTTGGAAGAACCTGGACAGAATATGAGAGAACTGAGTGTGTGGTTAATCCTGATGCAGATGCTCTCATGCAGTGAGCTATAACAAGGCTATAATATCAATAATCTGCATGTTAATGAATCAGAAATCTTCAGATTCAATCTTTCCCAAGTGAGCTGTGAGACAGAAGACCTTGACAGCTTTATTGCTGGCAAATAGGACAGCTTTCTTAACACTTATTGATAGGGTTTTTTCTCTCTATCACATTCATGGAGAATGTAAGATCTCTGAATGAATCTTTGTCCTCCAGAAACAGAAAAAATATGGATTTTATACATTTTTTGGTGGTGTTGTCATCATCATCTTTGCTATTATGAGGATTTTTTTATCTATGGGAATGCAAAATATTATATGTAGAGATAAATATTAAAAATAAATGCTAAATTCTGAAGTTACTTTTAAGCTTCAAAATTTGTTTTTATTTCATGCTGGAACCACCAAAAACCTTCTGAATATTTTGACAAACAAAACTACATGAAAATGTACATTTTCTGTCTGAAAAGGGCAAGTTTTTCATTCTAGTCTCTTTCTGATTAAAAATACTCAAGGAGTCCTTAACTAAAAATTCTGTATGAGGACATCCTTGAGGATGTAGCAGGAAAATGTCTGATTTTTAGCACACACACCCCGCATTCTTCAACAAAAAGACATTTTGTGAGTGTACTCTAGGCATCTGTATTGGTAGACCCATAGACCTGGACAGGACACAGCACATACATAAATACAACAATCCATGCTAAATTGGTTCCATTCTCAGTATCACAGTATCACAGTATGCTAGAGATTGGAAGGGACCTCAAAAGATCATCTAGTCCAATCCCCCTGCCGGAGCAGGAACACCTAGATAATGTTACACAGGAATGTGTCCAGGCGGGTTTTGAATGTCTCCAGGGAAGGAGACTCCACAACCTCCCTGGGCAGCCTGTTCCAGTGTTCGTCACCCTCACTGAGAAGAAGTTTCTTCTCAAGTTTAAGTGGAACCTCTTGTGTTCCAGTTTGTACCCATTACCCCTTGTCCTATCATTGTTTGCCACTGAGTAGAGCCTGGCTCCATCCTCGTGACACTCCCCCTTTATATATTTATAGACACTTATAAGGTCACCCCTCAGTCTCCTCTTCTCCAAACTATAGAGACCCAGCTCCCTCAGTCTTTCCTCATAAGGGAGATGCTCTACTCCCTTAATCATCTTTGTTGCCCTGCGCTGGACTCTCTCCAGCAGCTCCCTGTCCTTCTTGAACTGAGGGGCCCAGAACTGGACACAATATTCCAGATGGGGTCTCACCAGGGCAGAGTAGAGGGGAAGGAGGACCTCTCTCGACCTACTAACCACCCCCCTTCTAATACACCCCAGGATGCCATTGGCCTTCTTAGCCGCAAGGGCACAGTGTTGGCTCATGGTCATCCTGTCATCCACTAGGACCCCCAGGTCCCTCTCCCCTACACTGCTCTCTAACAGGTCGTTCCCCAACCTATACTGGAACCTGGGGTTGTTCCTGCCCAGATGCAGGACTCTACACTTTCCCTTGTTATATTTCATCCAGTTATTCCCTGCCCAACTCTCCAGCCTGTCCAGGTCTCGCTGGATGGCAGCACAGCCTTCTGGCGTGTCAGCCACTCCTCCCAGCTTAGTGTCATCAGCAAACTTGCTGATAGTACACTCAATTCCCTCATCTAAATCGTTGATGAATATATTAAATAATACTGGTCCCAGTACTGACCCTTGAGGCACTCCACTAGTTACAGGCCTCCAACTAGACTCCGCCCCATAGACTACAACTCTCTGGCTTCTCTCCTTCAGCCAGTTCACAGTCCACCTCACTACCTGATCATCCAGTCCACACTTCCTCAATTTAGCTGTGAGGATGCTGTGGGAGACTGTGTCAAATGCTTTGCTGAAGTCAAGGTAGACCACATCCACCGCTCTGCCATCATCCATCCACCGTGTTATTTCCTCATAAAAGGCTAAGAGATTGGTCAAACATGATTTCCCCCTGGTGAAGCCATGTTGACTGCCCCTCATAACCCTCTTATCCTTGATATGCCTTAAGATGGCACCAAGGACAAGGTGTTCCATCACTTTCCCAGGGATGGAGGTGAGGCTGACCGGTCTATAGTTACTCGGGTCCTCCTTCTTGCCCTTTTTGAAGACTGGAGTGACATTTGCCTTCCTCCAGTCCTCAGGCACCTCTCCCGTTTCCCAAGAGTAGTCAAACTGGAGAAATGATGTCTTTATTCCTTGCCATTAAATGGTCCTAATGAGGTTTGAAAGCAGAGGTAAGGTTTATTTCAACTGGTGGGTCATGTAGGGTCTCCACATTAGAGATAGCCCAGGCTAAATTATATCTGCCCTGAAGTTTCTTGTAGATGACTATTTTACCCCAAATTTGAGATACTCTGTCCCTGGGTGAACTGACTGGGACCTGCCTCAAGGATAGCATTCAGAGGCCTGAGGACTCCATCCTAATGGATGCATTTGCAATCATCTATCATCAAGATGCACAAGATCAACCACTTATATGTTCTCCTTCCTCTTTAGCAGACTGGCTTGCAAAACTGCTTACAGAATGCCTTGACAATTCACAGGTGCTTTATAAGGAGCCCTAGCAAGACAAAGCCACCCAGGTTAGGGACAAAAAATCTGCTAGGTGACAAGCTGCATGGGGATCAGATACTGCTTTGCTTGGCTGCATAGCTGTGAAACCTTGACTATGGTCATGCATGGAATACATAACAGTCCTGTTTCTTAAGCACAGGGACTGGACTGGCCAATCTCTTTCTTTTTTGTCTCTGTATTCAAAGTAACAAAAAAATAGCACAGTTAGTTATTTTTAAGGCTCATTACAATAACAAACCCAATTCTTTTCAGACAAGCAAGACAACTGAAGAGTGAAAGTTTAAAACTCTCATCTTGATTAACTCACAAAGCTCAAACTCTCCTTCCTTAGCAATCCTCCATGATCTGTGAACAGTAATCTTGGTACAACAATAGAAATATAGCTCTGTTCTTGTATTGTTATAGGATTTCAAACCTGTGTGAGATTTTAACTGTGTAACATTTGGTAAAATAGGTTGAAGTCATGCAACTCCTCGGAAATTGAGAAATTAATAACATCTGAATAACTTGAATACAATGTAGTGTGTGTGCATGTCCTGGGTTCAGCTTTAACAGTTATTTTTCTCCTTCCTAATAGCTGGTGCAGTGCTGTGTTTCGGCTCTAGTCCAAGAAAATGCTGATAACACACTGATGGTTTAGTTGTTGCTAAGTAATTCTTACCCTGAGCAAGGACTTTTCAGTCTCTTATGCTCTGCCAGTGAGGAGGGGCACAGGAAGCCAGGAAGAAGCAGAGACAGGACATCCAACCCAAACTAGCCTAAGCAATATTCCATACCACAGCACGTCATGCCCAGCATATAAACTGAGGGGAGTAACCTGGAAGGCTCAGATCGCGCTCCGGTCACACTGGGTATTTATTGGTCAGTGGGTGGTGAGCTATCGTGTTGTGCATCACTTGTGTCTATTGGGTTTTTTTACCTTCCCTTTATAGTTTTATATTCTCTCCCCTTGTTATTTCCTTTATCATTATTATTATTAGTAGTAGTTTTATATTATATTTTATATTTATATTGCACTGTTCTTATCTCAACCAGTGGGGTTTACATTCTTTCAGTTCTCCTCCGCGGTCCTACCAGAGAGGAAGAAAAGAGGGTGGTAAGCTAATGGCTGTGTGGTGCTGAGTCACCAGCTGGGCTTAAATCATGACACTGCAATCTTCTACAAACTTTAGCAACCTACAACATTTATTGGATTATATAACAATCTCTCCCTTCCCTGCAGAAGTCTATTAAAACTACAAAAGATAACCCACATCTTAGTTAAGCAATTGAAATACTCAATCATAACTAAGCAACAAAAAACCCTGTACTCTGTGAAACAAAAAGGCTGCATCACAAGAGGAACTTAGATGCAATTTTAGAACGATTAAATATGAGGTTTATTTAGATCACAAACTTTGCTCTTCTAGTATTTCTCCAAAGTACATATATACATAATCTAAGCAGTATCAAAATAAAGCAAAACTGGCATTCTATTTACTTTATTAGTCTCTCAAAATTCTTAGGTTAGAGCAAGATATGCAAGCAAATAGTTATGAGAAAACTCCTTCTGTTATTAAAAAGAACAAGGAACCTACTCAGCCTGTAGCAAGTGGATAGAGCTAGTTTACAGAAAAAACAGGCCCTTCCAACTCCTATCCAGGGAAGCAGATGCAGGGTTAGGTCTTAAATCAGGATATATTGGAATATTGAGGGAGTTTCAACTGCATAGTCTTTGTTGCAGGTAAAAAAACAGAGGTAGTGGTAGTTGTTTCTGTGGCAGTTTTCTGCTTCAGAGTAGTTTTGGGCCCCTCCATTCGTATCTACTGCCATAGGTCTAACAGATCTATGCCATGAATTGGCTTTGGAAAGAAAGAACACTGCCAGAAATTGGTACTAGTCATTCTGGATGATGGAGTCACTGAAGGTGAGCACTGAGCACTCATCCAGTTTGACTAATACTAGTGCAAGTTTTGTGTCAGCTGAGCCTATGTAAGAGAGCAGTGAGCTCAGATCTGGAAGCCCAGGAGCTCACGCAAAGCTGAAGCTTCAATATTTGTGTGCAGTTTGGATATGAGGCAAGAGTTGACTGTACTGGAGGCTGAAATCGGCCTGACTGGGAGGGAATGGCAAAAGCACCCTATTGTGACTGGTCCAGAGGCTCCATGCATCC